>NW_026515577.1:0-1200000 GCF_027406575.1 Nycticebus coucang | reverse complement strand
ATGTGCCTTTAAGTAAATGAACTCCCTAGGAAAGGATATGTTTTGGTTGAAGAGTTATTAATTATCTGATAGAGGGTCAGAAAGGAGACTACCCAGTGTGAATGCTGAGCAGTACTAGGAAATGAAGCCATTGTGGGCAGGGCCGTGGGCAGGTGGGAATCTGGAGATCTGGTTCTAAACTATGACCTTGAGATATGCTGGCTTTCACTGATTTCTCTAGTTACTGAAATGGAAAGAATAAAAAAACCTCGTAATGAAGATAAAGATATGTAAAGCTTTTGGCACAAGTGAGACAGTAAGTGGCAGCTACAATCCGAATCATCAGTAAAGATTATAGCAAAATTTCTGCCAAATAATACTGTAAAGATGTAAGGCAATAGAAGCCTGCTATTAGAATCCCACTAAAATAAGGAGATTTTATTAGGAATCCCATTTGGTGGCTATGATCTTTAACGACTAATCTCAGAACAGATGATCTCATAACTGAAGAGAAGAAAGTATTAAACATGATAGCTGCACCTTCACGTACAGGAAGACCGGGAATCACTTACTTAGAAAGAGTTACTGTGATTCTGTTAGTGTTTTACTCGTTCTTGACAGCAAATGCAAGAAGTCTCAAAGTTCATACTTAATCTTATAGAAAAGTTAAGCCATGAAGAGAAAGTATAATTCCTACAGAAATAATTTTCTTTCAAGTAGTCATAGGAATAGAACAATAAAATGTAATTATGTGAAATGACTTACGTGCAGCTTTAAAGAAAGCCGGTGGAAGGTATCATTCAACAGAATGTGAATTTTCCATGGGGCACACATAATACTTTGGCCACTTTATTCAGTCTCCTACTCATACCTAAGTTCGAAATAAGTGATGCAGAAACGCAACTCATTAGTATTAAAACGAAGCAGTTTTGAAGTGGAAAGACAAGCCCATTTATTTTGCATAGAAATGTTTGGGAAGGTATTATATGACCACAACATCACAAACCAGGTCTTTTGAAATATTAAGTTTCAATTTTAACTGCCCTCACCACAGTGAATCTTTTCAAGACTCATTAGACTGAGTCCCTGTTTTTTTTTTTTTCTTTTTTAATATGAACTTGGTGAAGAATCAAACACACTTTAGCACCAAGATATTGGTTTCTAAATAATATTCTCTGTTAAAAAATTTAGGCCCCTTGGAAAATTCACTGATTTCAGTGAATGGTCATGGAAAACACAAGAGGGGTCTAGAATATCTTATTGCAACAAAAAGTTAAAAATACTTCCAGGGTCATAGAAACATATCAAGGGGAGCTGTGACCTACATTGGAGAGCTTCCATGGGGCCAATTTGAAAATTTGAACAACACAATGTATATTTATCAGGACGGATAATGACTCACTGGATAAGATCAGAACCATGGCTCTTGCCTGACATAAGCAAACATAAATAGGATGATTAAAAGCTCTCTCTTGATTATAATGCCTACTAATATATACAGAAAGAATCATAGAATTAAAAAGTCATGAATGGATGTCAAAATGAATAAGTAGATAAAAGTTTCACGAAGATCAGGATATTTTTATATTTTCAAAGTATTTACTTATGAGTTATCTACAAAAGGAAAAGCGTGATCCTACCCTTGGTAAGTTATTTAATCCTACCCTTACCCATGGTAAGTTATTTAAACTTCATCAGTTTTAGGACAATTGATATTATACTATGCACCTCCTTAAATAATGCATACTAATAAGTTAGTAGTTTCAGAATAGATCAAATCATATGTATCAGACATATATACATATAAAATAGCTATAATAAATATATCCTAAGTCATTATGGAACTGTTGGTGATTGTGTGAACCCAATTATGTTGGGCACAGTGGCCTAAAAGAAATAATGTTAATAAATAAGCCGACATTGCTGATGCTGGCATCTCAGAGGTGATCTGTTTCTTCAAACTTATGTCAAAAATCATTTATGCAAAGTAAACCTTTAAGGTACTGAGACTTATTTCCAAGTGCCTTGGAAAAGTAGTTCAGTAGTTGTGAGCGCAGATGAGAGGGTTATACCAGGGACATTTTGTAAGGATATACAATATTTAAACTGCAGCCAACACACGGAGTATCAAGACCAGCCCCTATTGCTGTAGCAGCCTCGATGGTCACAGATGAATGTTGCTTCACACCGGCACAGAACGAGCTTGTTTTCAGCAGAGGGTAACTTGCTCTGAGTTTCATATGGGGCAAAATCATTGTGCAGGTGCAAGTAAGTGGTGGGTGCCAGGGAAGCCGATGGTTTAGTGGCCTCTGGGCCCAGCTGGGCCAGGCTTCCTGGCTCTGGTTTCTAGAAACAGGGAAGAGGGTTCTTTGCTCCCTGGAGAGGAATGGACAGCTCGATTTTTTGAAGTGCAAGTGTCCCATGACTGTCTGGATGGCTTCACGGGACAGACTTTTCCTGTCCCCAGTGGTCATCCCTGGAGGGTCCAGAAGCACAGAGTGTTAGCTTCAGAGCGGCCCTAGGTGATGGACAGAGCAACCTCTTGGTTTGCACAACAAGCCCCCCCTCAGTATCTCCATGTCACCAGGTTTGCAAATGCCACAGCCCAGCTGAGAATGCACTTTAAGACTCCAAGACCAGGGCTTTTTAAATAATCCTCTGAAGATAACAAATTTCTCACTGATTTTTTAGTGCAAAACTATCAGGCATTTCGCTGTTGGCATCAAAACTTTCCAAGTGCTGGTAATTTTGAATGTGCCAGGGTCTTAAAGGGCCTCTTCAGGCCTCTAGAGCTGTGGTCCTCCACCCCTGGGCTGAGGACCCGTATTGCTTTGTGGCCCATCAGGAACTGTGCTGTAGGAGCTGATCAGCAGGCGAGCAAACCAAGCTTCCTCTGTATTTACAGCTGCTCCCCCTTGTTCTCACTGCCTGAGCTCTGCCTCCTGCCTGATCAAGAGTGACATTAGGTTCTCATGGGAGTGGGAGCCCTCCTGTAAGCTTCACATGCAAGGGATCTAGGTTGTGTGCTCCTTTTGCGAATCTAATGTCTGGTGACGTGAGGCAGCAGTGCTGATGCTGGGACCATCTAGTTGCAGGAAAACAAGCTCAGGGCTCCTGCTAAGTCTGCATTATAGGGAGCTGTATAATTCTTTCACTGTATATTACAATGTAGCAATAATAGAAATAAAGTGCTCATTAAAGGTAATGTACTTTGGGTGGCGCCTGTGGCTCAGCGGGTAGGGCGCGGGTCCCACATGCCGGAGGTGGTGGGTTCAAACCCATCCCTGGCCAAATAAAAAAAAAAAAAAAAAAAAAAAGGTAATGTACTTAAATCATCCCCAGACCAGCACTTCCCCCACCCTGCTCCGTGGAAAACTAATCTTCCCTGAAACTGGTACATGGTGCCAAAATAATTGGGGACCTCTGCTCTGAGAATGTGTCTGGGGGTGAGTTTGTTTCTTAGGTATGTGTGTCATGGTTTTAATTCCCGGGGCAGGATCAGCCACAATGCAACTGACATACTCAAGCTTACATTTTTGGTTCCAGGACTGAAGGTTTTCCCCTCAACTTTCTCAGCTGACTTAGTCCCTCAGGAGTCAGCTCAAATGTCAATGCCTCAAAGCTAAGGTCTATGGAATTCTTCCTTCCTTCCTTCCTTCCTTCCTTCCTTCTTCCCTCCCTCCCTCCCTTCCTCCCTTCCTTCCTTCCTTCCTTCCATGATTTTTTTCTTTCCAGTTTTTTGCTGGGGCTTGGTTTGAACCCGCCACCTCCGAAATATGCGGGGGGAGGGCGGGGGTGACCGCAGGCGAACTCTTTCAGCTAAATGCTTTTGAGGAGGGGGCAGTTTTTCTCACCATCCACCTCCTCTGTACATGGGGCCGGCACCCTACTCCTTTCACCCGCAAGCGCCACCCGTTAACTTGTATTCTTTTTCCTTTCTGTAGAGACAGAGTTTCACTTTATTGCCCTCGGTAGAGTGCCGTGGCCTCACACAGCTCACAGCAACCTCCATCTCCTGGGCTTAGGCGATTATCCTGCCTCGGTCTCCCGAGTAGCTGGGACTACAGGCGGCCGCCACAACGCCCGGCTACTTTTTTGTTGCAGTTAGGCGGGCCTAGGGTTGAACACACCACCCTCGGTATATGGGGCCGGCGTCTTGCTCACTGAGCCACAGGCCCCGCCCCCGTTATCTTATATACTTAACAAGAGCTTCCCCCCACACATACATCTCTCCAGATGCAGTGAAACCAGGTGTGGGAGAAGGATCTTTAACTAAATCGAATTAGGTTGGGCGACGTGAGGCGGCTCAGGCCTGTAATCATAGCACTTTGGGAGGTCTAGGTGGGCGGATCGCTTTAGCTCACTGAGTTGAGCTCCTGAAAATGGGTTTGTTCGTTTGCTTTCCAGTTCTGGCGGAGTCCGGGCTTGAACCAACACCCACGGTATAATATGGGGCCGGCGCCCTAATCCTTGAGCAAGGGGCACACGCGGAGGTGGGTGGTGAGAAAAACGGCCCCCTCCTCAGAATCATTTAGTTGCAAGAGTTCGCCTGCGGGCACCCCCGCCCTCCCCACGCATATTTCGGAGATGGCGGGTTCAAACCAAGCCCCCGGAAAAAACTGGAAAGAAAAAAAAAAAAACAGAAAGAACGAAGGAAGGAATGGAGGGATGGAGAAAGGATGGGAAGGAGGGAGGGAGGGAGGGAGGGAAGGAAGGAAGGAAGGAAGGAAAGAGAAAGAGTAAAAGTAGTTCAGTGCCTGTTCCTCAGAGGAGTAGGGCACCGGCCCCAAGTACCAGAGGCGGCGGGTTGAAACCGGGCCCCAGTCAAACACCGCAGAAGAAGGAAAATATTTAATAAATAGATAAATAAATAGGCTGGCGTGGCGTGGGGGGGTGGTGCATAGCACAGTGGTTAAGGCACCAACCACATCCACCGAGGAGGCTGGCGGATTCCAGCCCTGTCTGACAACCTAAACAACAATGACAACTGCAACAAAGCAAAAATACCCCGGCGCTGTGGCGGGCTCATGCAGTCCCAGGTACTTGGGAGGCTGAGGCCAGACAATTGTTAACGCCCAAGAGTTGGAGGTTCTTGAGAGGTGTGACACCACACCACCGCATTTACAGAGGGTGACTCAGTGAAGGTCTGCCTCACCAAAAAAAAAAAAAAAAAAATCAAATGGAACAAAAAATAAATTAATAAATGATAAAATCAATCTAATAAAGAAGTAAATAGACACGTAGCACAGTTCCTGGAACAGAAACCCTTCCTCTCCCCGAACCCCCGCTTTCCAATCCAGAAAAAAACTTCAGTAATGAATTAAGTGTTTTTTTTTTTTTTTTTGTAGAGACAGAGTGTCACTTTATGCCCTTCGGATAGAGTGCCATGGCATCACACAGCTCACAGCAACTTCCAACTCCTGGGCTTAAGCGATTCTCTTGCCTCAGCCTCCCGAGTAGCTGGGACGAAAGGAGCCCGCCACCATGCCCAGCTATTTTATGGTTGCAGTTCAGCGGGGCCGTGTTTGAACCCGCCACCCTCGGTCTGTGGGGCTGGCGCCTTACCGACTGAGCCACAGGTGCCGCCCATCAGTTAAGTTTTCGCTGTTCCATTTTAGAGAAGAGCTAAGCAGCCGAGCACAGAGGCGCTGACCTGACCTGACCTGACCGGAGCCGAGGTTGAAGGGAAGAACTCCTAGGATCTGTCCCCGCCCTTCTCCGCGCCGCCTCCCCACTGGGCTTTGAGAGGACGGATCTGCCCCCAGGGAACAGCTCCATACACACCCAAAGAAGTTACGGGGTCGGGGCGGTTGATCTCCACTCTAATGCTAGCATTCTGGGAGTCCGAGGCCGGTGGAGACAGGAGACGACCGCCCCACACCCCACCATGGTCCCACCTGTTCGGGAGTCTGAAGCAAAAGCATCCCTGGAGCTCAAGAATTCGAGCGTGCTGTGACTTGTGAATGGCGCCACGCCGCTCTTCCCAGTGAAGGTGGACTGAGGGTGTATGGCCAAAAAACATATAAATAAATAAATAAATATATAATCCCACACACATATACTGTCCTAGCTGGTTGTGTAGACCTGAATGAAGAAGAGGTTTTTTTTTGTTTTTGTTTTTTTTTTTATAGGAATGACACACCCCCTAGGCTCACACGCTGCCGAGTTCGCTCCTGAGCTCTAGTGGTTACACAGGAGGCAAGCAGTGCGTATTGTCAGAACAACCGTTTCAGAATAAAGGGAGAGTGAGAATAAGGGGGGAGAGAGACGGAGAGAGGGGAGAAAGGGAGGGAGGGAGAGAGGGGGGGAGAGAGAGAGAGAGAGAGAGAAGACGAACACGAAAGAAGGAACACGGGGTTTGGAGGAGCGAGGCGAGTCTCAGAGCCTCAGGGGAACCACAACTTATACAAGGCCGCCACCTGCTGGACTGACTAGGCCAAAGCACGCAGAAGAGACATCTGGTCGACCAACAAGCGCTAAGGTGACAAGATCCCCGCTCTGAGGTCGGCCACGGACGTCTGGTCATCTGCAGGGCACTGTGGAGACCCAAGTTTCCTCACACCCACATGTGCTCTACGTGGGTGTCATGCATGCCTGCCTGCCTGGCAGGAGAACCCGGCGTGCTCATTCTTAACTAGCTCTGGTGTTTCATATGCAGGTGCGGGGGCCAGGTTTGGGGGGATGTTACGAGGGAAGGAGAGAAAGAAAGGGGAGAGGGAGTGGAGGACGGAGGGATGTGTGTGGCAGCATCTCCTTTAGTAGTTCATAGGCGTCATGATCATGTGTTCGAGCACAAGTGTGAGATGCGCAATGAGAGAAACAAGGGATAAAAGAAGAAAAAAGAAACCCCGAAAGTGGTGCCTTGAGACACGCAGTCAGAACAAGTCAGCAACCTGCAGACACGGAGGACCGGCCCTCTCCGCAGCCAATTGGAGGCCGACAAGAGGTCAGGAGCTGGGGCCCCAGCGGGGGTTTTGCTCAGTTCAGAAACGCGTGTGCCCCTGGCTCAAGGATTAGGGCGCCGGCCCCATATCATACCGTGGGTGATGGTTCAAGCCCGGACTCCGCCAGAACTGGAAAGCAAACAAACAAACCCATTTTCAGGAGCTCAACTCAGTGAGCTGAAGCGATCCGCCCACCTAGACCTCCCAAAGTGCTACGATTACAGGCCTGAGCCGCCTCACGTCGCCCAGCCTAATTCGATTTAGTTAAATATCCTTCTCCAACACCTGGTTTCACTGTATCTGGAGAGATGTATGTGTGGGGGGAAGCTATTGTTAAGTATATAAGATAACGGGGGCGGGGCCTGTGGCTCAGTGAGCAAGGCGCCGGCCCCATATACGGAGGGTGGTGTGTTCAACCCCAGGCCCGGCCGAACTGCAACAAAAAAGTAGCCGGGCGTTGTGCGGCCGCCTGTAGTCCCAGCTACTCGGGAGACCGAGGCAGGATAATCGCCTAAGCCCAGGAGATGGAGGTTGCTGTGTGCTGTGTGACGCCACGGCACTCTACCGAGGGCAATAAAGTGAAACTCTGTCTCTAGAAAAAGGAAAAAGAATACAAGTTAACGGGTGGCGCCTGCGGGTAAAGGAGTAGGGTGCCGGCCCCATATACACAGGAGGTGGGTGGCGAGAAAAACTGCCCCCTCCTCAAAACCATTTAGTTGAAAGAGTTCGCCTGCGGGCACCCCCGCCCTCCCCCCGCATATTTCGGAGGTGGCGGGTTCAAACCAAGCCCCGGCAAAAAACTGGAAAGAAAAAAAAACAAGAAAGAACGAAGGAAGGAAGGGAGGGATGGAGGGAAGGAGGAGGGGAAGGGAAGGGAAAGGAAGGGAAGGGGGAAGGGAAGGGGGAAGGGAAGGGAAGGGAAGGGGAGGGTGGTTCAGTGCCTGTTCCTCAGAGGAGTAGGGCACCGGCCCCAAGTTCCAGAGGCGGCGGGTTGAAACCGGGCCCTAGTCAAACACCGCAGAAGAAGGAAAATATTTAATAAATAAATAGATAAATAAATAGGCTGGCGTAGGGTTGGGGGATGGTGCATAGCACAGTGGTTAAGGCACCAACCACATCCACGGATGAGGCTGGCGGATTCCAGCCCTGTCTGACAACCTAAACAACAATGACAACTGCAACAAAGCAAAAATACCCCGGCGCTGTGGCGGGCTCATGCAGTCCCAGGTACTTGGGAGGCTGAGGCCAGACAATTGTTAACGCCCAAGAGTTGGAGGTTCTTGAGAGCTGTGACACCACACCAAGGCAATCTACGGAGGGTGACTCAGTGAAGGTCTGCCTCACCAAAAAAAAAAAAAAAAAAAAAAAAAAAATCAAATGGACCAAAAAATAAATTAATAAATGTTAAAATGGATGTAATAAAGAAGTAAATAGACACGTAGCACCGTTCCTGGAACAGAAACCATTCCTCTCCCCCAACCCCCGCTTTCCAATCCAGAAAAAAACTTCAGTAATGAATTAAGTGTTTGTTTTTTTTTTTTTTTTTGTAGAGACAGAGTGTCACTTTATGCCCTTCGGGTAGAGTGCCATGGCATCGCACAGCTCACAGCAACTTCCAACTCCTGGGCTTAAGCGATTCTCTTGCCTCAGCCTCCCGAGTAGCTGGGACGAAAGGAGCACGCCACCATGCCCAGCTATTTTTTGGTTGCAGTTCAGCCGGGGCGGGTTTGAACCCGCCACCCTGGGTCTGTGGGGATGGCGCCTTACGGACTGAGCCACAGGCGCCGCCCCTCAGTTAAGTTTTCGACCTTTATTTCTGATCTGTTCCGTTTTACAGAAGAGCTAAGCAGCCAAGCACAGAGGCGCTGACCTGACCTGACCTGACCTGACCGGAGCCGAGGTTGAAGGGAAGAACTCCTAGGATCTGTCCCCGCCCTTCTCCGCACCGCCTCCCTACTGGGCTTTGAGAGGACGGATCTGTCCCCGGGAAACAGCTCCATACACACCCAAAGAAGTTACGGGGTCGTGGGCGGAGGATCTCCACTCTAATGCTAGCATTCTGGGAGGCCGAGGTCGGTGGTGACAGGAGAGGACCGCCCCACACCCCACCATAGTCCCACCTGTTCGGGAGTCTGAAGCAAAAGCATCCCTGGAGCTCAAGAATTCGAGTGTGCTGTGACTTGTGAACGGCGCCACGCCGCTCTTCCCAGTGAAGGTGGACTGAGGGTGTATGGCCAAAAAATATATAAATAAATAAATATATAATCCCACACACATATACTGTCCTAGCTGGTTGTGTAGACCTGAATAAAGAAGAGTTTTTTTTGTTTTTTTGTTTTTTTTTTTGTAGAGACAGAGTGTCACTTTATGCCCTTCAGGTAGAGTGCCATGGCATCACACAGCTCACAGCAACTTCCAACTCCTGGGCTTAAGCGATTCTCTTGCCTCAGCCTCCCGAGTAGCTGGGATGACAGGAGCCCGCCACCATGCCCAGCTATTTTTTGGTTGCAGTTCAGCAGGGGCCGGGTTTGAACCGGCCACCCTCGGCATATGGGCTGGCGCCCTACTCACTGAGCCACAGGCGCCGCCCCTGTGTGTTTATTTTTAATTAATTAATGTTTCAAAATTCCTATTCGAGAACTGGGCAATCACTCTGATCAGACGTGGTGATAGGTATTGTTGAAATGACTCTCATGACTGCTGAGATTAGTGCTAAGGAGAGGTGTGTTGTCATTTTATTTTCCAGATTTCCCGATTACTTAAACTTGAAGATTTTAAGGCTTTTTTCCCTCTCCTTGTCTGATGTGTTGCTCTAATACAAGCAATTTATAAAACTGGAATGTTGGTAATATGAGAGTTTTCCATGGTAAATAACTTCTTAAGATGAATAGTTTCCACTCCATTTGAAGGCTTTTATGCTCGTGCCAGAACCATGACTTATACTATCTGCACTGTGACATTTTTTAGACTGATTATTTTTCTGCAGCTAGTTAATTATAAGTAAGTATATATATAATTTTTTTAAAAAGTGTATTAAAAATGCCTACCCAAGAGTTCTCCATAAGATATTCCTGGGGAATAGTCACACTTTTAACATACTCAGGGAAAGGGTGGTATTTTAGACTGGACACAAAATTTCAAAGAATAAAGTGAATACAGTAGGCTGTCACATTCTTTCACTAGAAATATAAACTGAAGCAATTTTCAAAGTTTTATGAAGATTTCAAGCAAATTCCCTTAACTGTATTTCTAATTTTTAAATATAAATATTTTCTTTTCATTCTTCCCATTAACCTTTATTCTGTATTTACTATATTCCAGATACTGTATTCCGGTAGGTTCTGGGAAACTAAAGATGACCAGTATTTGCTCCACAGTTCACCAGGGAGTTAGGAAAATTGTGCATCTGGAGAGAGATTTTGGTTGTGTTGAGGGGATTTGAGTCAAACATAATTTGGGAGGCCTTTTTTGTCTTTTTAGTCACACTCCTCCACAGATCAGATGCAAAACGTATCAGTACTCCCCCCAAATTTCCCCCAGAACAGAAACCAGTTTAAAATGCAACCAATAATCCAGTCCCTTTCTTCCATCCTGCAGGGAGAAGCAATGCTCAACTGTCACCTCTGCCAAGAAAGAGAGGCTCTCATTGAAGCTCGCAGGATTGGAGAGTGTTCCTCTGGCAGAATCATCCCCTGCCAGAGGATGGAAATGGTTTATTTTGAGAACACCATCCTTACACGTGTGTCCTGACATATCTGGGACCCCGGCTGGGTGTCAGTTTCTTGCTCAGAGAACCTATGATTGGGATTCTCTGGAGGAAATGTTCCAAACGAATTAATTAACGCCACCAGCGGCAAGTTCAATACCACTGCACTGAGACCCAGCTCTGTATCAGTGCATGAATGAATTACCAGTACTCATGTAATTTGCAAATAATCATCATTATAATGCAATAGAAAATTTCTCTAGCCCATTTAAACTGAATAATAGCTCAGCAGAGAGCTGCAGGAAGCCCACCACACCTTCCAAAGTATCTATTGACAGACCTATGTGAAGTTTTACCTCCAGGTCTTTTAATAAGAGAGTATCTGTGTGGACACAAGGTCACCTCTTTCATGCATTAAACCAATTGAATGAGGTCTGATAACTCTTAAGGGAAATCAACGCTGAAAATGCTTTTGACTTTGGGGAGACATGGATGGAATACTTCATCAGATTTTACTCAGCATGCAACAGTTCTACACACTCCACAAAGGGCATGTCTCAATCCCTTCTCCTTCCCTTCCCTTCTTTATTCCATCTCCAAACAGCCTGGGGATTTAGTGGATGTGGATTTAATATAAGAGGTGGAAAGAGGAAGAGTATCATAGAAAAAGAAATATGCCTCTTCTGATCACAACTAACTTGATTCGATTTTCTCCCTATTCCTGGCATGCAGTGGGATTGAACCAAATCCATAAACACCACCCTCTTTGTTCTAAATAACTTGAATAAGGTCATGGACTGGCAGGGATGACTGTCAGATAGTCTTATATTAGCTATATTATATATATTCAGATACATACATACATATATATATATATGTATCTTCAGTTATAAGATACATGTTCCTGTATCTTATCCCCATTTTTTAAACATAGCTTCAAATTTGCTTTAGTCAAGTGGATAAAGCAATGATTTTATTAAAATGTGTCAAGAAAACTTTGCATTGAGATTCGAAATGGAGTACAATACAATAGAACTTAAGTAGGGATTCCAGATCAGCCTTCCAAAGCTCCCCCCCTATGCAATTGTTTTAGGTGACTTACTGAAGCTTGAGCTTCAAACTAAGGACATCAGAATCATAATGGCCGCTTAGTGGGATAATGATAATTAGCACACAAAAGCACAGTTAATTGCCATGAAGGTTGTGACACAGACTGACAGATTGAGTCAAAGTAAAATAGAATTATGATGCCTCAGCCAAGATGCCTTTATAAACAAGGCTGTGAGACTCCAATTCAAGTATAATAAGGTAGAATTAGGAATCAGTTTTTCTCTCATCCACCTTTTTCCAGATATATTGGATTATTTACACAAAACCTGAAAATAATAACTCAAATGGTCTTTACTTTGCAGAAGTATTTACAGTTGATATTCCTTGTTCTCACTAGTTAAGTTCTATAAAGTCACTTCAGACACAATTGCTCCAGGGAAATTAGAGGGTTAGGTTCCTAAGAGCCTCTGGGTGACAAGATTTTTTGTCAACCAATAAAGACAGTTTCTTCAATATATATTTTTGATTGATTAACATTGAGCTCATGGCTTACAGCATTGTAAGTAACCCTTGCCTGAAGAAAACTTATCTAAGATACGCGTTTTCACTGTAAGGCACATCACAGCTTTTTGTGGTTAGGAACACTAGACAGCACTCCAGTACTATGCATGAGGACATTTTAAACATCAAAATCTCAAATAAAACAAAAAAACAAACCCACAAAAATTGGATAACTGCTAGATATCCTGCAAAAAGCAAACTTTTTTTTTTTAAATATGTCTAAAGCAAACTTAACAGTGTGAGAACGAACAAGAGAGCAGACAATCACTCTGTTTGATCAAAGCTGGGAACGTGTGTATTGGGCAGCTTAAATTTGTAATTTCTCTATGTGTGTCTACAAGTGTCTACTCTGGAGCCTTCACCATTGACTTTGAGATTAGAAATAAATTTGAGCAAATGGGCAAATTCACAAAATACAGATCTCCAAATAATGAGGATCAATTATACCAAATGTCTCCTTTACATGGCTAGCCACCTCAGCCCAGATCTGACAGGGATTCATTTATGTATACTCAATTTGCAATCATTTTAGGAAGACAGTATTGTGAGAATAAAAGGTATCTTTTATACGGTCTTCTGCCCGCTTCCTCATATAAATTGCATGCCACAATCACATGAGAATTTTTTCTACTTCAGAAAACCTCAAGCGGATTTTGGTGATTTTGTTCTTGCTGATCAACTTTGTAATTCATGCACTTGTTCACAAACTAGGACAGCTTCAAGAACTAAAGGAAGGATTATAAAAAAAGAGAGAACTTAGTAAAGTAAGAAGTGTGTGTTTTTAGGAATTGAGAAAACTTGAGTTCTAATCTTGGCCCCCAAAACAACATGATCTTAGATGAAAAATACAGATTGACAATTACCTGTACAGAGGAAATCAAGCTATGGATTATAAAGAGTCAGGTTCTACATACCAAATTTTTTTACTCTGTTATGAAGACTTTGAAATTAAATGGTTTGTATATGCATTCTTTGAGCATATTGTTAAAAATTCAGATTTGAGTGGCTCAGCCTGTGTTAGGAGGTTGATAAGATACCCTCCTACCCTGCCCCAGGCTGGACTTGGTGACTGACAGCTGTAATCAGAGCACTCTGGGAGGCCAAGGTAGGTGCTTTGGTGAGCTCACAATTCGGCCTGAGCAAGAATGAGTACCTGTCTCTCCTACAAGTAGAAAAACTAGCTGGTGTTGTGGCAGGTGCCTATAGTCACAGCCACTCAGGAGGCTTAGGCAAGAGGATCACTTGAGCCCAAGACTTTGTGATTGCTGTGAGCTATCAGAATGCCACGGCACTCTAGCCTGGGCAACAAAGTGAGAATCTGTCTCCAAAACAAACAAACAAAAAAAGGTGCTCCCCACCCCCAGTGATTTGTGGCTTCTGATATTTGTGCACTTATTTAATTTCTTTCCTTTTATATGTTGACTAGACTTATTATTCACTGAAGGGATGGATATCACATCCACGATGGGCTTGCACAAAGACTGTGACTTCCATTCTGGGTGCTGTCTGTTTCTCTCTTAGAATGGCAGCTACCATGTTGGAAACACGCTCCAGTAGCCACATTGCAAATACCAAGGCCTGCCAGCAATCCTATGAATGAGATTCAAAGTAGATATTTTGAAGTCTACCAACAGCTCACAAGGAAGCAGATTTTATAGTCCCAGTAAGAAAGCCTTGAGGTGATTGAATCATTGGCTGAGTGCTTGATTGTAACTTCACGACTGTTAGCCAGAAGCACCCCATTAAGCATAAATAGTATGTATCCTCCAGAACAACAAAAGCATTGCATAATTAATGCTTGTTGTTTTAAATCCCTATATTTCATGGTAATTTATTTACATAGCAATAGATATCTTCCCCCAAGATATTCTGATATGGACATTTTACAAATAAGCCAATTGATTTTGACTCAGCTGGTTCATAATCTACTCTTTATTAAGCCCTGGAATTTGGAACTACAAAGAAATCAAAGAATTCATCAAATCATATATCTTTTAATTTTATCCCAAACAACTGATGCCTCTATTTACATAATAATAATTACATATTTTAATATTTTTCATTTTTATATTCTTTTGGGGGGCACAGAGTCTCACTATGTCACCCTTGGTAGAGTCATAGCTCACAGCAACCTCCAACTCTTGGGCTTAAGAGATTCTCTTGTGGGCGGCGCCTGTGCCTCAAAGGGGTAGAGAACTGGTCCCATATGCCGAAGGTGGCCGGTTCAAACCCAGCCCCGGCCAAAAAAAAAAGAGATTCTCTTGCCTCAGCCTCCCAAGTAACTAGAACTACATATATACAGTTTTAGTATCATTTTTAAACACAATGTGTCCTGCTTTTTTCCCCATCACTAAATCGTTTTCTATGCCCTAATTTTTTAAAACTGCTGAATATTTCTTTTCAGAATATACTTCAAATTACTTAAGAATTTCTATTATTGAGCATTTAAATTGCTTGTGTTCTGTGATAAATAACTCACTGATAAATATAGTGAAATGAAATTTTACATATATCCTTAATTTTTTCCTTAGAATAAATTCCTATAATTTGAGCTCTTAGGTCAAAAACAATTTTGCTTATTCTTAATTATTAGATTCTTTTATTATAAACAGCTGTAATCTTCAAAAATTAGAAGAGATAGGGGAGGGTTCTAGGCATTATTCCCAATACCCTCAAAAGAATGTGGCAAACGTTAATAAAAGAAAATTAAGGGTAAATTCTTCACATGTAACAACATAGCAGACAGTTTAAAAAAAAAGAATAGTCATTCATGCTCTAAGCTCAATAAAGTCCCAACTCTGTTATTATGGAATTTACAGTAGTGCTTTGAAGGAAACATTCACCAGAGGCAAGAATGTTGCAAGGGCAGGATTGAATTAAAGTCTTAGTTGGAGTCAGGTAACAAAATCCTCTGGAAATTTCTCAACACAAATCTGATTAGAATCATAAGCGCAGAGCAGCATTTCTAAGAATGTTGGGCTGTTGCACTGACAAGATTCTCATGCTATACTGTGCAAAGCCCAAACTCACTGAGCCACAGTGCTAACCAAATCTTTGTCTTAAACACCAAGCATTTCACTAGTGAAAATAATCATTCACCAGCAATAATAATCATCACTGTCTTCAGTTATGCCAATTAGCAAAGCTTCCACCCTTCAGTTCTATCCAGTAGATCCTTGATATTAAATACAGTGAATTTAATCTTAGGGGAGTTTTTGATGAGAAGCCTATAGATGCAAACCATAATTCTGACCTCTGAAATATGTATTCTGGATTAGAGAATTGCAAATGTTAACCAGTAGCAGCACTTGTATAGGTTAAACCCAACACACCCAAAAACACGCACACAGCCATCATCTATACTTCACACTAGGTAACAGTTTTAATTAAAGTAAACATTATATGGAAATTTATACACATTTTAAATATGAGATCTATTCATTTTGCCAAAGTTTGCACCAATTTGCTCTTTCATCACCGTTTTCATTGCCTACTTGCTAAATGAGTATTATAATTTTACTTATATCTTTTCTCATTTGTGGCCATGAAATGTTTTTCTTTTCCATTTCTTTTATTACGAGTGAGATGAAAGTTTTTTGTAAGTTTTTGTGTTACATGCATTTTATGAATTACCTCTCTGCATTCTGTGTTCATTTGTTTGCGTGTTCATTTTCATACTACAGATTAGTCGAACTTTTCAGTATATTTAAGATAATAAACTTTTATCTATTGCAGATTTTCTTTGTATTTTCCTTAAACTTCAGAAATATTTGGGCCTGGGCACAGTGGCCCATGCCTATAATCCTGGCACTCTGGGAGGCCGAGATGGGTGGATTCCCTGAGCTCACAGTGAGATTCTATCCCTAAAAATAACCGAGCATTGTGGCCAGCACCTGTAGTCTCAGCGACCTTGAAGGATGAGGCAAGAGAATCGCTTGAGCCTGAGGGTTTGAGATTGCTGTGAGCTGTGATGTCACAGTACTCTACTGAGGGCAACAAAATGAGACTCTGTCTCAAAAAAAAAAAAATATATATATATATAGAGACCCATTTTACATTTTTATGTAATTAAATTTATCAGTTTTTCCTTACATTTCTCTTTGATGTCATATTTTTAAAGTATTTTCTTAGGTTTGACATCCAGAATGGTAAAGCAGGGCATTCAACAGATTCACTCTTCAGGAAAACAAGAATAACTAGAGATGAAAATTATTTAAACACACATATTCAAAGCCTCTAGAACTAGTTTTAAGGGGACATATCAAACAAAGAAAAATTCTGGGGGTCAAGGTCTCACACTGTTGCCCCAACTAGAATGCAGTGGCACAATTAGAGCTCACAGAAATCTCAAACTCCTGGCTCAAGCAGATTCTTCTGCCTCAGCCTTCCAAGTAACTGGGACTACAGGCACATAGCGAGACACCAAGCTGAGCTAATCTGTGTGTGTATGGGTAAGAAGAAATGAGGTCTTGCTATATTGCTTATAAAGAAATATTTATTTTTTTATTTAATATATTTTAAATGGAATTTATTCTATTAATGGTCTGAAAGGGCACAGTTGGGGAGGGGCTTAAGACCACAGCAGGAGAGCCCACTGCCCACCTCAGGGCGAGGGGAAAAAAAAAAAAGAAAGAAAAGAAATGTTTATTTGAGTCCTGGGCCTGGGGGCTTAGGCCTGTTATCCTAGCATTTTGGAGGCAGAAGTGGGAGGATCTCTTAAGCTCTGGAGTTCCAGACCAGCCTGAGCAAGTGTGAGACCCATCTCTACTACAAAAAAAATAAATAAATAAATAAATAAATAGCCAGGCATTGTAGCAAGGGCCTGTAGTCCCAGCTACTTGGGAGGTTGAGGCCCGAGGACCACCTGAACCTAAGAGGTTAAGGTTGTGGTGAACTACTCCAGCCTGAGGAGACAAAGTGAGACTCTGTCTAAAAAAAAAAAGTAATTCCATAAAATCTGCTAAAACTCACCAAGAACAGTGACAGTCTGTAACATCTGAACCATGAACTTCTCCCAGCTCAGCAAGACAGAAACTCCTCTCCAGGTGAATACAGCCAAAAACGCAGTGCTTCCCCAGAGTTCCCAGTAGAGGGAATATATGTGAGCATCCTTTGGGGAGGGGCACACCTTTGCCATTTGTTATCCCCTCTACAATTACCTGTTGCAGAGGCTAAATACTAGGGGAGTGTGGCCAAGAGATCAGGGCTACCTCCCAAACAGCCCCCAATCATAGAGCAGAGGCTGTTCCTCTAGGACAGCAGGCAGAAAGTACTGGGATCCCAACTATATACTATTTTAAATTACACACAAACTTTATGGCCACCCTGTACAGGAAGCTACTATCCCCAAGATCCCTCCTAAATCTAAGGATGTCGTTCAAACATATCCCACTGTCCCCACAATCAGTTCCAAAACCATGGCTCAGAAATTTTCTCCAAGGAGAGAGGTTAGCCATAAGGAAAAGCAAAACAAAACAAACAAACAAAAAAATCTTTGACTTTACTTGAAACAGAGTGTGGAGACATTCATTCCTATTGGGTGCTTTCAAATACAATGGAGATTTTGGAGAAATGCAATTAGGAAGAAGATGGTAGCTTCATGAGGGATATTAACTAGATCACAAACCAATAGGCTTACCAGAGAGAAAATCGGGGGAAAAGTGAGTCAAGGAGAGCTTTCTTTGGGTCAGAGAAAAATGCAGACGTTGATCTCAAAATTACTCCATAAAGGAGGCCAAATTTAATTAGAATGGTCTCAGTCTAGGGAGCAATTTATGCTCCAGGGTATTGTCAAAAACAATAGATCAATCAGTTGGGAATTAGTAGAGCTTAACAGCTGGTTGTAATCATGGAAAAAGAGAGGGGAAGACAATCCTTCCACAGTTATCCCAGGATGACTGTGCACATGCCAGCCTGCCGCTCCCTTGGAGGAGCCAATTCAGAGTCTTCACAGTATGAGGGAAATAAGACTTCAATATAATAGCCCAGCAAGTGACTATACAAATAAACAAGCAAACAAAGATAAACACTGGAGGCAAGAGGAAACAAGGAACAGCTCTGCACATTTGTAACAATGTATTATCTAAAACATCCGGTTCTCAACAACAATTACAAGACATGCAAACAAGAAAGTGTGAAGCATACAAGAGAAAAAGAAAAAACTTCCAGGGAACCATTATAAATATGTTTACACCACTAAAGGAAAGAATGACTGAAGAAGCAAAGGAAGACATGACGACATTGCCACTTTTATCACAGAATGTCAATAAAGAGAAATTATTTTTAAAAAGGTCAGTGGAATTATTTCTGGAGTAACAAACAACAACAACAAAAACTCCCCTTATACATGGATATCCAGAGCAGCATTACAGCGTTATTCAAAGTAGTTCAAAAGTGTAAAAGACCGTGGTGGCTCATGCCTATAATCACAGCACTCTGGTAGGCCCAGGCAGGTGGATTGCTTGAGCTCATAAGTTCGAGACTAGCCTGAACAAGAGCAATACTCTTAAAAACAGTTGGGTGTTGTGGCAGACACCTATAGTCTCAGCTACTCGGGAGGCTGAGGCAAGAAGATCATTTGAGCTCAAGAGTTTGAGGTTGCTGTGAGCTATGATGCTACTGCAGTCTACACAGGGTAAAAAGTGATACTCTGTCTAAAAAAAAAAAAAATGGAAAAGACCTAAGTATTTATCAAATATTTTCATCTCATGTGGCATATTCATAAAATTGAATACTATTTGGCCATAAAAAGTAACAAATTAATGCTACATCATGCATAAATCTTATAAACTTTATGCTAACTTGAAGAAGGCAGTCAAAACAACATATTTTCTATGATCTCATTCATATGAAATAACCAGACCAGGAAAATATATAGAGACAGAACGTAGGTTACTGGGCACTTGGGCATGAGAGGGTTGGAAGATAAGGAGATAGAGGAGTGATTAAAGGTACAGGGTTTATTTTGGTATGATGAAAAAATTCTAATTATTTTCCTAATGGTTACATAGCTATGAGACCATACTAAAAAACAAGTGCTTGATATATAAATTACATAAATAAAACTGTTACAAAAAATCCTTTTCATTTCAAAGGAATATAAACATGCACTTACATTTCTCCTATCACGGTAATGCTTTTATTCTTAAAATATTGGTCTTTAATTCTTCTAGCATTAATTTTATTTTATGGGTGATTTTTATTTATTTTAATATTGTTTTTGTTTACTAAATGGTTAGCCAGTTGTATCAACATCTTTGCATGTGGCAGTTCAGCCATAACATCATTAATTCTACTGTGGAAATAAGGGTCTATATTGAATTTTATGGGAAAAAGTGCTTAATTAAAAGAACACAATTAAGGGGCTCTCACATGAAAGCTATAACCCAGCTACAACTTAACAATAGGGGAAAGTGGGAAAGGGGGTGGGTGGGTAGAGGGAGGGGAATCGGTGGGATCACACCTGTGGTGCATATTACAGGGGTATTTGCGAAACTTGGTAAATGTAGAATGTAAATGTTTTGGCACAGTAACTGAGATAACGCCGGAAAGGCTATGTTAACCACTGTGATAAAAATGTGTCAAATGGTTTATGAAGTGAGTGTATAATGCCCCATAATCATATCATTGTATACACAGCTAAGAACTGTGTATATTCACATTTTTATTTATGATTTAATAAAAAAATTAAAAAAAAAAAGATACTAAAGGGAAAATTCAAGAAATAGCACTTGGCTGGAAACATTTTACTCAGAGATCCTACTTTGAGGAAGCTTAAGTATGAAATTAAAGGTGACTATCTCTGGGAAGAGAAGAGTGCTCCTACAAATCAAGGGTATAGTTACTCTTGTGAGAGTAAAAAGCTTATTCAAAGAAAAGAAGCTTATTCAAAGAAGCTTATTCAAAGAAAAGCTTATTCGAAGAAATAATAGCAGAAAACATTTTAAACCTAGGGAAAAATATATATATACATGTACAGGAAAATCAAATGTCACCAATCAGATTCAAGCCAAATAATAACACCCCAAGACATGTATTAATATGAATGTCAAATACAAAAAGAGGATCCTAAAACCATCAAGGGAAAAGAAGCAAATAATTTAATTCCATTCAAAAGAATTGAAATTCTACCTTGCATCTTCTCAGACCACAAGGCACTAAAAGTGGAACTCAACTCCAACAAAAATGCTCAACCTCACACAAAGGCATGGAAGTTAAACAATCTTATGCTGAATGACAGTTGGGTGTGGGAAGAAATAAAAAAGAAAATCATTAACTTCCTTGAATATAATAACAATGAAGACCCACATTCTATCCCACAAAACCTATGGGATGCAGCAAAAGCAGTCCTGAGAGGAAAATTTACCTCTTTAGAAGTCTACATTTGAAAAACAGAAAGAGAGCACATCAACAAACTCACAAGCCATTTGACAGAGTTAGAAAAAGAAGAACAATCTAAGCCTAAACCCAGCAGAAGAAATGAAATATCCAAAATTAAATCAGAGATAAATGAAATTGAAAACAAAAGAATCATTCAGAAAATTAATGAAACAAGGAGTTGTTTTTTTTTTTTTTTTGAAAAAAAAATATATACACCTTTGGCTAGACTAACTAGAAATAAAAAAAAGTAAAATCTCTAGTAACCTCAATCAGAAATGACTGAAGGATTGATCCCTATGAATGGAGCAGCGACTAATTCTCACATCAATTGGATTTAATTCTGACCAAAGTATATTATTTAAACATTAATTTTTAATTCAACTTGTTAATATATTGTTTAGGATATTGCATCCTCATTTATAAGTGACATATGTTTGTAATTTCCCCTTTATAATAATATATTTTCTTCAATTTTCATATCAGTGTACCCAGATCAAGTAGAATGATTTTGAAGCATTTTCTCTTTTTCTGTTGTCTATAAGATTTGGCATGATCTTTTTTTTTGAAATTATTTGTTACTTTTATTTATAAATATTAGTTGTCTATTTTTGAGACTTAAAAAAAAATAAGTTAACTGATGACTCCATACTGAACCTCAGAGTCAAAGCATTCTATAATAGACATACTCTTATTTGACAATGTGAATGTTACTTTCTTTGCATTATTATTGCCTAATATTTTGATGTAGTAATTGTCTGATTCCTTTTCTGAATGTATTTATGTTCATTTGTTCTTTACAAGGTTTTTGTTTCTAGTCCTTATTTTAAACATTGTTATTGTCATTAAAATTTAAGCCTTTTTAATTTTGTGAAGGCAAAGAAAAATGGAAACCTAATAAACACATGTATATGTAAAAATAAAAAAATAAAATAATAAAAATTCTAAAATAATAATTTAAAAGAGAGATCCAATATGGCTGGCATCGGACTTTTCACCAAAAATCTTGTAAGCCAGGAGGGAATGGGAAGATATATTCAGAGCTCTGAAGAAAAAACAAATTTCAATAAAAAATACAATATCCAGCAAAGTTATTCTTCAGAAATAGGTAAAATTTACCATACAAACAAAAGATGAAAGAATTCATTGCTACCATACCAGACCTATAAGAAATGCTAACTAAGGAAGTCCTTCAAACAGAAAGGGATGGTTATTACAGAAATATTGTAATTGTGGTGCTTAAACTAATTATACATATGTATATCATTAGTAAGAAGTTCAAAAGAGAAAACTATTACAAACAAAAATAACTATAACAATTTGTTAAGATATAGGTAATATAAAAACATGAACTGTGATATCAAAAATTAAAAATCTGGGAGTACAAGAAAGTTAAGGTATACCATGTGTTGTTTTCTTTTCTTTTTTTTTTTTTGGTTGTGTGTTACTTTTCCTTTTTTTTTCTGGTTATCAAAGTTAAGTTGGAATCAGGTTTAAATATTGTTAAAACAAGATGTTATTTATAAAATGGTTCATGGTAACCAATAAACAAAAATCTATAATAGATACACTACAGTGGGTGGAACAAAATGAAGGACCAGAAGTATCATTAGTCTGAGCACTTCTGGTACAAATGGGGAAATAAAAGAGAATCCAGCCAGAGCTGGCATTGGGACCGTACCTGGAGTCATAGCTTGGGGTGCACAGTGAGGTGGTGATGTATAGGAGAAGGCATGTGATATACCTACACTGGAGAAATTATTCAAAAAAATTGAGAAGGAAGGAATCTTCTCCCAACATGTTCTATGAATCAAATATCACCCCAATACCAAAACCAGGAAAAGACTCAACCAGAAAGGAGTACTTCAGACCAATTTCACTAATGAATGAATATAGATGCAAAAATTCTCAATAAACTCCTAAAAAATAGATTAAAGCTACACATGAAAAAAATCATTCACATGATCAAGTGAGTTTCATCCCAGGGATGCAAGGCTGGTTTAACATACACAAGTCCATGAACTTCATTCAAAATTTCAATGGAAGCAAAAACAAAGACCACGTGATCCTCTCGATAGATGAAGAAAAAGTATTCAATAAAATTCAGCATTCTTTTCTAATTAAAATATTTAATAATATAGGCATAGGTGGCACATTTCTTAATCTGATTGAAGCCATCTACAACAAACTCGCAGCTAGTGGAGTAAAACTGAAAGCTTTTACACTTAGAACTGAAACCAGACAAGGTTGTCCACTATAGCCACTACTATTCAATACAGTGCTTGAAGTTCTACCCAACACAATCAGGCAAAAGAAGGTAATAAAGGGCATCCAAATGGGGGCAGAAGAGGTCAAACTCTCACTCTTTGTTGATGATATAATCTTATACTTGGAGAATCCCAAAGACTCAACCACATGACTCCTGGAAATGATTAAAAAATATATATAAACAGTAATGCTTTTATGTTGTAAAATCAATGTCCACAAATCAGTAACCTTTGTATATGCCAATCATAGCCAAGATGAGAAGTAAATCAAGGACACAATTCTCTTCACAGTAGTTTAAAAAAAAATGAAATACCTAGGAATATACCTAATTAAAATAGTGAAGGACCTCTACAAAGAAAATTATGAGACCCTAAGAAAATAAATAGCAGAAGATATTAGCAGATGGAAGAACATATCATGCTCATGGCTGGGAAGAATCAACATTGTTAAAATGTCTATACTTCCCAAAGTGATCTATAGATTCAATGCCATTCCATCAAAATATCAACATCATACTTTCAAGATTTGGAAAAAAAGAATTGTTCACTTTGTGTGGAACCAGAAAAAAGCCCATATAGCCAATGCAATTCTTAGTAATAAAAACAAAGCTAGAGTCATCATCCTACTAGACTTTAGGCTATACTACAAGCCAATAGTGATAAAAAAAAGCATGGCATTAGCACAAAATTAGAGACATAGACATCAGGAATCTAATAAAAAACCATAAGATGAAACTAACATCTTATAGCCATCTGATCTTTGATTAATCAAGCAAGAACATACACTAGGGAAAAGAATTCCTATTCAATATATGCTGCTAGGAGAACTTGATAACCATATGTAAAAGACTAAAACTGGACCTTCATTTTTCAACACTTACAAAATTGATTCAAGGTGGATAAAAGATTTAAATCTAAGGCATGAAACAATAAAAATACTGAAGAAAGTGTGGGGAAAACACTAAAAGATACTGGCTTAGGGAAAGATTTTAAGAAGACTTTCATGGCAATTGCATCAACAAAAATAAACAAATGGGACTTAATTAACCTGAATAACTTCTGTACAGGTAAGGACACAACAACAAAAGCAAATAGACAACCCTCAGAATCGGAAAATATATTTGCATATTATGAATCAGACAAAAGCTTGATGACTAGTATCTACAGAAAACTCAAATTAATCAATGGAAAAAGAGCCAGAAATCCCATAAATCAGTTGGCAAGAGACATGAATAGAACCTTCTCAAAGAAAGACAGATTAATGGCTAACAAATATATGAAGGAAATGCTCATTGTCCCTAATCATAAAGAAATGCGAATCAAAACCACCCTGAGTTATCACCTAACCCGAGGGAGAATGGCTCACATCACAAAGTCTCAAAGCTGCAGACGCTGGCATGAATGTGGAGAGGAGGGAACACTTTTACTGCTGGTGGGATTGCAATCTAATGCACTCTTTTTGGAAGAATGTATGAAGAATCTTCAAAGAACTCAATATAGACCTCCCATTTGATCCTCCAATCCCATTCTAGGACTCTACCCAGAAGACAAAAAGAATTTTATCATAAGGATCTTTGGTATTAACCTGGATGGAGTTGGAACACATTCTTCTTAGTAGAATAACATGAATAGAGAAGCAAGGATCACAAGAACAGAGAAGCAAGAATCCAATGTACTCAATTCTAATATGATGGCAGTAGATGATCTTTTACAAGGAAGGTATGGGAATGAGGGAGTGGAGAGAAGAGAGGAAACAGGGGAATGAGGGAGCATGAAGAAGAGAGGGAACAGGGTCTCGATGTATGGCACACCTCTTTGGAGTGGAACACTATTATAAGAGGGCCTTTACCTAACAAATGCAATCAGTATAACCTAATTCTTTGTACTCTCAACAAATCCCAAACAATTTAAAAAAAAATAGATACACTAAAACCAAAATAGCAATTACTTAAGACAGACTACCAGAGAAAATCACTTAACTACAAATGAAGGTATTTAAAAAGGAAGAAATTTGTTGCAAAAACAACTAGAAAACAGGTAATATAAGACAGAGAAGGTCATTATATAATGATAAAAGGGTCAATTTGTTAAGAAGATAAAACAATAGTAAATATATATTTGTACTCAACAACAGAACACCTAACTATATAAAGCAAACATTGGTAGACCTAAAGGTGAGGATATACTGCAACACAAGAATAGTAAAGGACTTTGACATCCCACTTTTGGCAATGGAAACAACATATAAACAAAATCAAGAAGGAAACCTAGGAATTAAACTATCCATCTACAACAAATGGACCTAACAGACATTTATAGAACTGTTTACCTAACTGTAGCAGATACAGATTTTTCTTCTCAGTACATGAAACATACTCCAGGATAGACCACAAAACAAGTCCTAACAAATTCAAAAAAGTTAAAATCATATCAAGTATCTTTTCTGATCATAATGGAATAAAACTAAGAAATGAATAGTAAGAACTTTGGAAACTGTACCAGTACATGGGAATTGAGCAACATGCTCCTGAATAACCAACAGATCAATGAAAAAATTTAGAAAGAATTTTAAAAATTTCTTAAAACAAATGATACTGGAAACACAACATACCAGAACATACGGGATATAGTGAAAGTATTACTAAGAGGGAAGTTTATAACAATAAATGCCTATATCAAAAAATAGAAAGATTCCAAATGAATAGCCCAATAATGCACCTCAGGGAACTAGCAATGAAAGAACAAATCAAACCCAAAATAGGGAGGAATAAAGAAATGATAAAGATTAGAGCAGAAATAAATGAAATTGGAACTGAAATTCCCCCATAAGATCAACAAAATCCAAAGCTGTCTTTTTAAAAGGTAAACAAAATCAGCAAAGTTTTATCTAAACTAAGAAAAAAGGAGAATAAATAAAATCAGACATGAAAAAGAAGACATTACAACTGATACTGCAGAAATACAAAAAGAAAAGCATTAGAGACTATTATTACATAAACAACTATATGCTAACAAACTGGAAAACCTAGGAGAAATGGATAAATTTTTGGATGCATACACCCTACTAAGATTAAACCACGAAGAAATAAAAAACCTGAACAGAGCAATAATGAGAAATGAGATTGAAGTAGTTATTAATATAAAAGATCTCCCATAAAGAAAATCCCAGGACCTGATAGATTTACTGAAGTATTCTACCAAATATTTGAAGAATACCTAATACCAATTCTACTCAAACTTCTAAAAAATTGAAGGTGTGTAATACTTGCAAACTCATCCTACAAGTCTATCATTACCCTGGTACTAAAACCAGATAAAGAAACAACAAAAAGAGAAAACTACAGGCCAATATCCCTAATGAACATAGATGAGAAAATCCTCAACAAAATACAAGCAAATAGAACTTAACACCACATTATCAAGATTATTCACTATGGTAAAGTGTGATTCATCCCAGAGATGCAAGGATGGTTCAACACATCAACAAAATGAATTACAAAAACTCATGAGTAAAAAAGGAACACACTTCAATACTATAAAGGCCACGTATGCCAAGCCCATAGCTCTCATAGTAAAATGGGAAAAATTGAAAGTCTTTCCATTAATATTTGGAACAAAACAAGGATGCCCCCTTTGACCACTGTTATTTATCATATTACTGGAAGTCCTGGCCAGAGAAATTAAGTAAGAGAAAAAAATAGTACCCAAACTGAAAAATGAAGTCAAATTATATTTGTTCATAAATAACATGATTTTATATCTAGAGAAATCTAAAGAGTACACCAAAAAAACTCTTAGGACTGACAAAAGACTTCAGCAAAGTTTCAGGACACAAAGTCAACATACAAAAATGAATAGCATTCTTATAAACTAACATGAATCAATCTGAAAAAGAAATCAAGAAAGCAATTCCATTCACAATAAATAAAAAAATGTACTTAGGGACAAATTTAATCAAAGAAGTGAAAGATATATACAAGAAAAACTACAAAACACTTATGAAAGAAATGGGAGAGGACACACAAGAAAGAAAAGATATTTCATGCTTGTGGATTGGAAGAATTAATCTTATAAAATTGTCTGTACTACTCAAAGTGATCTACAGATTCAGTACAATGTCTTTTCTGTGACATTCTTCACAGAAATAATAAAAAAAAAATTCTGAAATTCATATGGACCACAAAAGACCCTGAATAGCTAAAACAATACTGAGCAATTAGAACAAAACTAGCAAAATCACACTATCTTATTTAAAATTATCCTACAAAGTTATAATAACCAAAATAATGTGGTATGGGCATAAAAACAGATACATAAAGCAAAGGAACAACAACAACAAAAAAAAAAAACAGTAATAAATCTATGCACTTATAACCAACTCATTTTTAACAAAAGCACCAACAACATATATTGGGGGGAAGGACTATCTCTTTAACAAATTATGCTGGAAAAAATGGACATTCACATGCAAAAGAATAAAACTAGATTTCCCATCTTACATCATATACAAAACACAACTATAAATGGATTAAAAACTTAAATCTAAGACCTGAAATTATGAAACTACCAGAAGAAAACATTAGGGATGTGCTACAGGACATCAGTCTCAGAAAATATTTTTGGATAAGACCTCAAAAGTATAGGCAATCAAATAAAAATAGATAATTGAGATTTTTATCAAACTAAAAAGCTTCTGTACAGCAAAGGACTCAATTAACAAACTGAAGAGACTGCATACAGAATGAGAGAAGGAATTAATAATCTAAATATATAAGGAACTCAAACCACTTACTATTGAAAACACAAATAATATTATTTTCAAAGTAGGCAAAGTACCATAACAGACATTTCTCAAACAAAGACATACAAATTGCCAACTAGTATTTTTAAAAAACGCTCAACATCACTAATCATCAGGGAAATGTGACCACAAATAGATAACATCTCAATGCAGTTAGATTGGCTATTATTAAAAATAGAAGCTCTGATGAGGATGTGAAGAAAGACAAATGCTCCTATACTGTTGGTGAAAATGTAAAGTAGTATAGCTATTATGAAAAATCATATGAGATTCCTCAAAAACCTAAAAATAGAACTACCATATGATCCAGAAATCCAAAAGAAGGGAAAAAGAAATGAAATCAGTACATTAAGGAGATATCAACACTTCCATGTTAATTGCAGCATTATTCATATCAGCCATGACATGGAATTAATCTAAGTATCCATCAACAGACGAATGGCTATATACATAATGGAATACTATTCCACCATAAATAAGAATGATATCATATCATTAGCAGGAATGTGGATGGAATTGGAGGTCATTATATTAAGAAAACAAACCAGTCACAGAAAGACAATTATCTCTTGTTGCACACAAATGTGGGAGCTTAAAAGGTGGATGTCATGGAGGTAGAGAGTACAATGGTGTTTACCAGAGGCTGGAAAGCGAAAGAGATGGGTAGGAATGAAAAGTACCCTGTTTCCCTGAGAATAAGACAGTGTCTTATTTTAAGGTGTGCTCCCAAAGATGTGCTAGGTCTTATTTTCAGGGGACGTCTTATCTTTCCTGTAAGTAGGTCTTATTTTCAGAGGATGTCTTATTTCCGGGGAAACAGGGTAGTTGGCGAATGGCTACAAAAGCACAGTTATATGTACCAACATCATTCTTTCAAGAACTTGAAAAAGTGGTACTTGAATTCATACAGAATCATAAAAAACCTGAATAGCCAATGCAATTAAAGCAATAAAATTAAAACTTGAGGCATGACATTATCAGATTTCAGGTTATGATACAAGTCTATAGTGATCAAAAAAGCCTGGTACTGGCATAAAAACAGAGACATCGATGTATGGAATAACGTACAAAATCTGAGGAGAATATAGCCACATATCACCATCTGATCCTCAATAAACCAAACAAAAGCATACACTTGAGAAAAGAATCCCTATTTAATAAACGGTGCAGGGAGAACTGGTTAGCCACATGCAGGATACTGAAGCTGGGACTGCAGCCCTGAGAAGAAACAGATGTAGCAAATAGATTCAATTCTTTTGAGTAAACGAAATTTTAAATTTAAAATATTCTCAAAAAATATACAAAGAAAAGTCCAGGTGAAAATGGAACCACTAATAAATTACACCAAACATTTAAGAAAGAGGTAATACCAATTCACCACCAACTTCTACAAAAACTTCAAGAGGAGAGAGTAACTCCCAACTCATTATCAGGCCACCATTACCCTGATACCAAAACAAGACAGAGACATTACAAAAAAAGAAAATTGGCTCGGTGCCCATAGCACAGTGGTTACAGTGCCAGCCACATATACCAAGGGTGGTGGGTTCAAACCCCTCCAGGGCCAGCTAAACAACTGCATCAACAACAACAAAAAATAGCCAGGTGTTGTGGCAGGCTCCTGTAGTCCTAGCTACTTGGGAGGCTGAAGCAAGAGAATCTCTTAAGCCTAAAAGTTTGAGGTTGCTGTGAGCTGTGACATCACAGCACTCTACCAAGGGCAACATCTATCTAAATGTTTTTTTGTTTGTTTTTTTTTTTTTTTTTTGTAGAGACAGAGTCTCACCTTATCGCCCTCGGTAGAGTGCCGTGGCATCACACAGCTCACAGCAACCTCCAACTCATGGGCTTAGGCGATTCTCTTGACTCAGCCTCCCAAGTAGCTGGGACCACAGGCACCCGCCACAACGCCCGGCCATTTTTTTTGTTGTTGTTGCAGTTTGGCCAGGGCTGGGTTTGAACCCACCACCCTCGGCATATGGGGCTGGAACTGTACCAGATGAGCCACAGGCGCCAACTATCTAAATGTTTTTTGAGACTCTGTCTTTTTTGAGATTCTGTAAGAAAGAAAATTAAATACCTCTATACATAGATGGAATAATTATAAAATTTAAGCAATCTAAATACAAGAAGATATAAAAAGCGTAATGTACAGGGTGGCCACAAAGTTCCTGTGCAATTTTAAATAGTGTGCAATTTTAAATTGCACATGAACTTTATGACCATTCTGTATAATGGCCCAGTGGGGTTTATTCCAGTAATGCAAGGTTGGTTTTACATTGTGCCACCTGACTTTAAGACATTACCAAACTATATCATCAAGATAATGCAGTACTGGTGGTGCCTGTGGCTCAAAGGGGTAGGGCACCAGCCCCATATGCCAGAGGTGACGGGTTCAAACCCAGCCCTGGCCAAAAAAAAAAAAAACACAAAAAAAAAAAAAAAAAAAAAGATAATGCAGTACTGTCATTAAGATCATATAGATATAGATATCAATATATATTATTAAATTAATATATTATATTATATAATTATGTATAATATACAAATTATATATAATGCATTAATATAATATTATATATTATATATAAATATATAATATATATATATAAATATATAAGTATTAATATATAGTATTATATATTACATATAATGTTATATGATATATTATTAAATTATTATACACTATTTAAATATATATTATAATAATTTACCAATGTTATATATATTAATAATATATATATATATTATTCACTATGTTGACGAACTAAGAAGAAACAATATGATCACATATATTACTAAAAAAAAGCTTTTAATAAGATTCAAAATGCAACATCCATTCCTGATTTTAAACAAAAATAAATGTCTCATCAAATTGAGAATAGAGAGGAACTTTCTCAGCCTGATAAAGTAAATTAATCAAAAATCCATGCCTGACAGTATACTTAATTGTGAGAGACTGACTGCATTTGATCAGGAATGAGGCAATGATACCCTCTCATCGTTTCCATTCTACATTGTACTGGAGGTGCTTTCCAGTACAGGAGGAAAGAAAAACGTAAAAGTCATCCAAATTAAAAAGACAGACTGAAATGACTTTTATTCACAAATGAAATGACATCTACCTCTAAAAATCCTATGGAACCTACAAAAATGTTAAAAAACTTATAAGTGAGTTTAACATTAAAAAATTATCTTTCTATATCCTACTAATAATAAAATGGGAAATGGTATTAAAAAGATAATTCTACTTATAAATCAGTAGTATAAAAAAATTAAACACAGAGATGCAAAGGTAAACCTGTAAGGGACGTTTAATGCTTACCCACTGAAAACTACAAAACTTTTCTGAGAGAAATTAAGGACAACTTAAATAAATGGAAAGTTATACAGTATCTATGAGTGAGAAAAGTATCTACTGTTCAAATAGAAATACAACAAAGCTAGAATAGCCAGCCCCACTTTGGAAAAGAAGAATATGATAAATTATGGGACCTGACTTTAAGACATTACCAAACAACATCATTAAGATAACGCAGTACTGTCATTAGGATCAACTGGGCAAAATGGTAAGAACAGAAAGAGACACAAACACATAGTCAACTGATTTTCAACAAGGAGGCAAAGGCAATTCAGAAGAGAAAAGACAGTGTTAGAACAATTAGATATCCATGTGCAATAGATGAGATTTGGCCCATGCCTTACATCATCATAGACCTAAATCTGTGACCCTAAGTTAGGCAAAGATTTCTCAGATAAAACACATAAAGCAAAATCCATTTATTTAAAAAAATGAAAGGCTCTTCTACAACTTGAACTTTACCTTGAAAGTGAGAACTATGTAACCTAAAAATTTGTATCCACATATTAATTTGAAATCAAAAGATAAATAAATAAATAAATGATAAATTAAACTTTATTAAAATAAAAATGTTTTTCTCTTCAAAAAAAATAATGGTTTATGGAATCAAAGAAGTCACAGACTGGCATAAAACAGTTCCAGTCAACTATCTGATAAAAGACTTGTATCCAGAACATATAATGAGTCTCAAAACTCAGTAACAGAGCTACAAATAGCCCAATTAAAAACAAATTGGGAACATTTTAAAAATTTATTTACTAAAGAAGACATCCAGGTGATAAATAAGTATACAGAAAAATGCTTAACATTATTCACCGGAGAAATAAAATTGAAAGTCCAGTAAGATACAAGTACAAACACAGAATGCCTAAAATGTAAGATTTGCCATTCTAAGTGTTGGCAAGAATGCAGAGCAACTAAAACTGTCATCTACTGCAGGTGGGAATGTAAAATTCCACGGTCACTTTGGCACCTATTTGGCAGTTTCTTAAAGAGTTATACATGTGTTTACCACACAACCAAAGCCATTTCACTTCTAGGTATTCACTTAACAGGTAAATGTATTAAAAAAAAATTGTGTTCTATCCAGATAATGAAATACTACTCAGCAATAAAAGAGAATGAACTATTGATATACACAATAACATGGATCAATCTCCAAATAAACTGAGTGAAAAAAGCCACACCACTCCCAACAAAGAGCACATACTCTTTTACAAATTTATATAAAACTCTGAAACATAAATTACCCAGAAGAAAAGAAATCATTTTATCATAAGGACATTTGCACTAAACTGTTTATCACAGGTCAACTTACAATCACCAAAATGTGGAAACAACCTAAATGCCCAGCAACCCAGGAACGGATTAACAAGCTGTGGAATATGTATACCATGGAATACTATTCAGCCATTTAAAAAGATGGAGGCTTTACATCTTTCATGTTAACCTGTATCAAGTTGGAGTAAAGCACCACAAGAATGGAGAAGCAAGAAGCCAGTGTACTCAATTCTGATATGAAGGCCATAGATGAGCTAACACAAGGCTAGGGTAGGAGAATGAGGCAGCAGGGAGAGGGGAGGAGGTAGGGGATGGGGGATCAGTGTATGACACCCATCCTGGGGGCAGGACACAATTACAAGAGGGACTTTATCCAACAAATGCAATCCGTGTAACCTAATTCTTTGTACCCTCAATGCATCCCAAACAATAAAAGAAAACATAAATAACTAAAAAACCAATAAATGAAACAGTATGATTTTTTTTTATTCTAGAAGCAAAAGCAGGGAAAACAAATGGTTGGTCAGACCAAGAGTTGGAGGTTAGTCAAGTGGGTGCAGCCAAAGGCCAAGAGCAAGACAGACCTGCAGCTGCTGCTTAAAGCGTGTTTGAAATAATTCCTCAGTTCTGACTTAATCATTCATTCACTGAAAACAATGTTTATTTAAGATCTGGTGAAACCTGTGAAGCATACAAGAACAATTGTATTCAATGAAGTATATAATCAGTAGTGAAATAAATATATTTATTGATTCCTATTCTTTGAGGTGGACATGAAGCTCTAATTGAATCACAGCATCGTAGAGCCAGAAGAGGTTTTAAGGGTTATAAGTCTCAACACTGTCATTTTATTGATGAGGAAACAAACACAGAAAACATCTGAAGATTTTTCCAAAGGTAACAGGAAATTGAATGAGACCCATCTGCCTCCCAGCCAGTATTTTAGCAACTCACCAAACCTTTCAAACTTTCTGATCAACATTTAAAGGCATTTACATGATAATTATTCCTGGAAACATTAAAACCAGTGCATGATTTAGGGAAATAATTTTGGTTAGGAGAACTCTGTTCTAACAGTGACTTAAGCGTGCCAGTAGCTATACGACCTACCATCTTAAAGGTAATTAAATTAAGTCATTTTTACACTTGCAACAATATCAATATTAAACAATACCTATTTTTAGCATATCCCAACGCTGATTTTTTTCCTTATGTTTATAAACTGAAAATATAAGCCTATTTCAAATAATACTATTTTACTGCCTAGTTTTTCCAGTTCTTAACTGATTTCCTAGTTATAAGGAAAGTGCCGTTTCAGGAGCAGGTTCTAAGGAGACATTCTAGGATTACAGCACAGCAGAAAGTTATTCCCACATAACAGGAGCTCATGGGTTCCCTAAATCCAAGTAATGTTTTGTTCACTGCTATGTTATCCAGCACTTAGGTTATTATCTACCATACAGCAAGTTCTCAAAAATGTACTTAAACTCATAATGCGAGCCAGGCGGGCACAGCGCCCTCCAGGGGCACGCGGGGTCCCCATCTAATTTAGCAGGTGGGGGACAGGCCAAGGAAAAGTCCAGTACTCAGTATCCCAAAGGCATCTGAGCAGTAGGTGGGAGACCCCAGGGCAGGGGAGGTAGGAGGAGTTTATTCTGTGGCTCTGAGCGTCACTGGGTCACTGGGCTGGTCCTGGCTGCACAACAGCCTCTGTGTGACATAAGGCCGAGGATGACGCGGGGTGGGGACGAGGGACTCCAAGAGTGGACTCTGGAGTCAGAGACACGGGTTCAAATTTTACCTCTCTTACTAACCAGCAGTGTGGACCGGCGGTTTGTTTAACCCACCGTCATTCTGTCCCCACTGTGTGCTGGGGGACGGTAGCCATCACCGGCCACCGGCTTTGGCCTCTGGTCCAGCTTTAAACCCTGCGGTCACGCCGTTCCAACGTTTGCTCCGCAGCCTCTGGGGGGCGCCCTGCCGCCGTCCTCTGAGCCCTCTTCCGGGGCTCCTTCTGGGCAGCCTTACCCTGGCAGCCCTCTGATCACTGGCGTCCTAGATTACCTTTCCGTTTCACCCCGTATGTTCTCCTCAGTCTCACTTTCCACGTTCCTTTAGCTTCAACCTAGATACCTCTAACACCTCCGTATCTCTTACTACCTACTTCCTATCTCCTTGTGATTATTTCTCAGTCACCTACGAGCAGAGCAGAGCTCATCGCTGTTTCTGCTCGTCCCCTCCCTACACCCGCACCGACCTTCCTCTGTTCTCCACGCTGGCTCACGGTTCCAGCCAGATACCCGAACCCCTCTCCCGCACCCTGACCAACTCCAGCAGGGAGTTCATCTTGTGTTTTCTGTGAATTATTTCTCACGTCTTCCCTTCTTTCCTGTGCTCACTGCTCTCCAGGTCAGGCTCACCTCTTCTTCCAGTGCGGTGATTTTCATCCGCTGTAGGTGCAAAAGCCTTTCATGGCCTGATCCCTCAGCCTCATCTCCAGCCACCCTCCCTTTGTCCCAGTCATGTTGAATTACTTGCCACTTCTGCTTGTGATCTGCTCTTGTGTGATTTTATGGTGTCAGCCACCTTCCACCTGAGTCACCGTGGAGTAGTCCCCATTCCACCTTTAAGACTCACAGCAAGGATGTTCTGAAATACCTCGCCCAAGCTTCATGAAACCCCTGGGAAGGGAAGACCCCTTCCTCCCTTGTGCATCTACTTCTTTTATAACAACCACTCATCATCTTCCTTTTCTTCTTTTCATTATATCTACCTATATGAAATTGTTATTCCTTAGGGCCAAGAGCTATGACTTATTTACCTTTAGTGTCATAACGCATAGCACCGTCCCTGGCACATAGAAAGTGCTTGACACGTGCTGAAAGGACAGATAATTGAGCTGATGAACGAGTGAGACAATCCTGGTGGGTGAGAGAACGGGAATGAGCAGAATAATGTTAAGGTCAAGAGGGTGAGCCAGCCTGGCAACATTCAAATTCCGTTAACATATAGAAGTCTTTGGTTTTTAAATATTAACCAGCAGTAAAGCCGTCCTTTGGCATCACTGGATCTCACAACAGGAGAACAGGGAATCAGCTGCCTGTAGGATTCCTTTTCAAATTCAACTTTCAATTAAAACGGTAGGGAACTGACATAAAAATAATTTTTGTTTTGCTAGGTGGCGGCAACCTAGAATGAGTAATTTCTCAAAAATAAATAAATAGCTTCTCTCCCACCCACCGGGAGATGCTTATCCCTCTAGGAGAAGCCCTTTGTCTCCTCTTCCAGTGGTTTACCTCACTATTTCAAAGCTTATCCCAGGAAAATCTTTGTCTCCTTAAATACACATCAGATAAACAACACAGCTGGATTGGCCTTTGAAGACACCCAGATCGATCCCTTTATCTCCACAGATGAAAAACACGTAAGGACTCCAAATTATGCTCCCTGAGAAGTGCAGCCTTCACCTCCCCCCAGTCCTCCTCATCACTCCCATTACATCTAGTCAAATAAAAGCAGCACAAACGTGGTGGGATGTACATCAGATCCCAATGCTACGTAACTCTGGTGTCGGAAATCTTGCATCATCAGAAATGCTGTCATTTTTCAAGATGCTAGTTTGAACAAAAAAAGTCACATCCTTTACCATGTGTATTTCTAACAGGACTCCTTATCCCACTCCTCCAATTGATCCTCTAAAAAGAGGGGTGCCTTCTGCTTTATCCTCATTCACAAACTGAGAAATGACTCAATAAGCCCTTTGGTCTCTGCAACACTTGCTTCATATGAAATAATCATCATTATTTTAACTCTACCACTCTCTAATCTGCCATCCTTTTCCCCCTTTAAAGTGATAATTGTAGTAATGACCTCACCATCAGGTATTTCTTGGGAATTAATGATCAACTGAGGTTAATGGCCCACAGAATAGCGATGGTCCATCAACTCCACCCACCCTGCCATTAATCCCCCGGAAATGTCTTGCTTCCCGATTGTTATTGCTTAATTTAGATTCTTTTCATTCTCATCAAGCCTTACAATATTGCTACATCCACCAAGAAGCTTTGTTTTATTTTATTAGTCTATGCCTTAATGGTTCAGCAAGAGTGGTTTCCCTAACTGATGATGAAATAAAACTAGAATGTACCTTATTAAAAGGTACCTTAAAAGCCATTAAATATCTCTAGACATTCTAGTATGTTATACTACTTTTAAATCAACGAATGGGATGGAGTATTGTGTCCTTAAGAATACAACCTTCAACATTCCCTCCAAATTCAACTTTAGCCCTCTACGTTCTTTACCACATGGAATAAATGTAACCCCTTTATTTATTTTTACAAGTTCCTCCCCCAGGCTCAAAGTGGTTTTAAACGCTAAATGGTGTCACCAGTAGTCTGCAACGCTAAATGCCACACACTCCTTCCTAGCAGTTCACAAACATGGTAGAGGCTACAGCGTCCCCACCTGTTTACTTGCTGTACCTACAATGCTACATTTCACTCAGAGAGGCACAGAGCTTCGCTGGCCCTCTTTTTGGTTCATTTCCTTCTTCAGGTAGATGAGTGGTGCAAGGCTAGGGGAGGTGAGAGTAGAATGTGTGGAGAGCGAGGTCTGGGGGAGAATTTACCAAGCCAGAGCTCTTTCAGCACCAAAGCCAATTTTTAAAAAATTATATATATATATATATATATAATATATATAAATATAAATTATATATAAATTTATATATTATATTATTATATATTAAATTATATATACACACCAGGTCCTGATTTCAAGAAAAAAATACATTATCAACAGATAGTACTTAATAAAAATAGAGGGAAAAGATATCTATATTGTCACATTTGCTTATGAGTATAAAACATAAAAAGGAAAATCGGAGGGTAACCAGTTACCCTTAGTTAATTCTTAATGGTTTCTTTGATGCAAGTAAAATGCCATAATAAATACTGAGGAATTCAAACACAAGTATAGTGAGACATACACAGGCATCAAAAGTCTTCGAAAGATGAGAGCTTTCATCTGACATCTGCCATTCATTAGCTATGTGACCTATGCCAAGTTATTTATTCTCCTTGACTTTCAGCTTCCTCATCTAGATGAGCTATTAAAATAGATAATGTCATTGTGCTTGTTTTTTTAATAATATTTTATAATCCTTTTAATCTATATAATAACCAACTGTTATAACAGAATTTCATTAGATACGATGTATATTTTTTAAAATATATTTATTTTCTTTTACTCTTAGCTGATGTGTTGACTTATACTTGTCTTTGCTGCCCAAATGTAAGAACATATTCTATGAGGTAAACAATATATCATAGGGAATGGGACAGTTTTAATACAAAAAACAAAAATTACATGGATGTCAGAATGCAATCTCTGCCTCTGTGCCAAGAAGCATAATGTTAATAACAACAAATGGAGATAATTAGGGAATAAAGATGGTAAAAGGGGGAATAAAATGGACTTGGAGCAGGAATAGCTGAGAGGCTGAGGCTGGAAACAGAGAAAACTTCATATGCAGTTATAACATTCATAAACTTAGGGCAACCAGACAACCGGGCTAGAAAGCAGAAGCAGAAGAGGTTGGAAAGGCAGGCATGGCAGGTCAGATTAGACCACATAGTTCACAGAAAGGAGTTTGAATTTTATCTGAAGTGGAAGTGGAATGGGGAGCTTATTGGATACTTTTACTCAATGGTTAACCAGGAAAAATAATTTCAGACTTTTCCAAGGAGAATATGAAAATTATTTCATTTAACCAAACATTATAAACATAAAGGATTTCAGGTCTACCAAAGTTTAAACACACTTTTTAAAACCACATTTAGAAATACACATGTAATCTATAAGTATCTATAAGTATATACATTAGATAAATGGATATGATAATTAGTTGGGTCATACCCTCAAGGTCAAGTTTGTATTTACAGCCCAAGTGCTATTTTTTACTTCCAAAATGTGAAATAATTCTATCAACTATTTCACAATTATTTGGAAAGGATTAATAACCCAGTTACAAGTCAAATGGATTTACTAAGAGAGAATGAACTTAATCCATGTGGATATACAACTCAAAGAATGTTCAAAGACAAGAAGAGAACCAGAAGTCAGCGAGGGCATTCAGGAAGTGGGGAGGGGGGAAGAGCCGTGTTTGAGCGGCAAAGTCTCACAAGTGACAGCAATAAATGAGCTTACTTTGGGTTTCAGGAACTGTTTGGTATGCTCCAAACTTCTGTGTGAGATATAATCCTCCAAGGGACTTGATAAAAGCCATAACATTGGGGGCTTTTAAGCCCAGACTAGATAACATATTAGGAAGGATTTTCAAGGAATCAGTTCTGCACCAGGAAGAAACTGAGCTCCATGAGGTGTTTCTTTCTTCTACTTTTCAAATGTTCAATATAATTGTAAATAATGGAGAGAGGATGATAATTCAGAATTTTTTTATCTTCACATATACTAGGTTTTATATTTTTCCTCTCAAGGATAACCAGACTAGTACAACTCATAAAAGTGAAAATAGAACTTGCATTATATCAGTGCACATTTAGATGTATACTGAGTAAGATGACATGGAAGAAATAGATTCAATTTGCTATTGAACTTAAGGAATCCTGAGAATTCAGAGTAATCTATCAGCTCAGATTTTTCACCTATAAAATGGGAAAACTAGTGGTATATCACTACATGGTATATTTATATGTTCATCAATCTTTGGCCTATGTTTGTAACATAAATATATATCATGTCACTACCTAAATAATAAATACATGCATTAATAAATAAACACATGCATATTGTTCTGTCAAAACTCTTTCCCTAGCAAACTGAAATTGGTTTAGGCAAAAAGAAGGAAAAAAAGAGAACATGTTAGTTACCAAAACTGAAAAATCTAGAGGGTCAATCCAGATACAGGTGGATCCGGGAGCTCACATAATGTTTTCCTGAGAAAACTCTAGCCATAACTATAGTGTATAGAAGGGGTTAAGACCATTCTGGGCATTCTGAGCAATGAAAAACAATAAAATTAATTGAAAATCAAAACATAATGTTTTATTATAAATTAGGCTGAGTTGCTAGTAACAGCAATCCACATGAAATAGAATTGAATGTCTTTTTCTAAAGAATCCAAATGTGAGTGGTCCAGAACTACTCTGGAAGCTCCTTCATTGTCTGAAAGCAGGGCTACTTCCAAGTTCTTGCTGTGCCTCCCTGAGGGTGTGGCCCTCGTCCTTTTTCTCCAGGATGGAGTCCCATCCAGTAAACCCACATTCCAAGCAAAAAGAAGAAAGAAAGAAAGTGGCAACAGAACTCAAGACCACTTTCTGGGAGAAATTTCCTGAAAGCAGCTAGACTAGCTTAGACTCCCACATATCACTCAACTAACTTTGAGCTGTACTTGGAATTGTTATTCCAGGCACTTGAAAGTTGGGGGTCCTAAGGAAGAAACTGTGTATTACAGTAAGAAGCCCGTACACCCACAGCAAGACATAAGTGCCCTGATCAGGGACTTTGTGTCATTCATTTAGTGCCAGATTGTGAAATAGTTACAGTGAGTGCTCAATGAATATTTAAGAGAATAAATCAGTGAATGCAAGCATGTTTAGGGACAAAAACAACTAAAAACCTGTAATGTTATTGCAGGTTTACAAAACTTCTTTATAGATTGCAACAGCATAGAGAACAGCATGAAAGCAGCTTCTTCACAGTTCACAGATAATATGGAAAAAAACAGGAGCTGTGAAATCGCAGATCTAGATTGCTAAACCAGGGTCACTGCTTATTAATGTTGTGATCTTTGAAGTTTATCTCATCTTGTTATCTCTGAAGGCATAAAGTTGGGTCTAAACATCTAAACTTTCAGGAGAATTTAACTGAATTAAATATGTGGAAGCACAGAATATAGTGCTTGACATATAAGCCCTTGGTCATGGTCATTTGTTTTCTTTGTTCAATTAAATTCTGTATGGCTATATAAACTTTGGCCAATTTCTCCAGCTCTCTCTCTCAAATTTACCTCCAAAAGATTCTGTTCTTTTGAATCTTATTCTTAGATGGGGTTGATTGGCCCTCAGGGCAGATACTAGAAACTTGAGTTCTACCAATTTTTAGCCCAAATCTCCCTTGGGTAGATTGTTACATGGAAATGTGTTAAAGTTAAGGTCCTCAAAATAAGCCAAATGATGGGGAAAGCCTTTTAAAAGAATGCTAAATTCTGGAATAAAACTGTTAATCACAAACATTATTTTTGTTCTTAAATATATACATGTACATAAAATAAAGCATTTATTATAATATGAATTGTAGCTTATCATATTCTAGCACTCAGCTCCAATATACTCTGGTAGAAGAATCTAATTTGAAAAAATGAAAACAACAAAATAATGGAGAAATAATATAACATAACCTGTTTTCTAAAAATATAAACAAAATAAAACACAAACAGAAAACTCCCCCTAATTTTTAAGATCACATTTTTATTTTGTGATTGATATAATTTCAAAAAGAAAAAAATACATGCCTGACTAAACTAAAGTAAGCCTGGTCAAGACACATTTTATCTTTGAGAATCATCTGAAGAAAGATCTGGGGCTAAGATAATCACTAAAGGTCAAATTTACTGGAAAAACTAATTCTAAAGTAGGTCAAGAATTTCTTGAAAGCAGTAGACACACTTAAAAACATCCCAGCTGTCAACTGAGAATCAAGTAACAGTGTTGATCCTGAAAAAATTTCTCACTGTCACCATGAAGTGAACTCAAAAGAACTAAGAATGTGGTCAATGCCATGAAAACTCTAAATGGCTTTTAGGATTTATATTTTTCCATCCTTCTAAAGGTAGCATTTAATAAAATAATCTGGCTCTTTCTCAAATTCAATCATAATAAGACAGAAATTTCCAAATCCAATTTGCTATTATTTCTTCTCTGAGTTTTAAGAACCATTCATCCTTAGAACCAGTCTCGTTATCAGAAAAGGTATTTACCCATAAGTCCAATAAGTATTATGAATTTTTGAGGGAAAATAGCAACAGCTTGCAGCTGATAGATGTCGCCTCTTACACGGAATGTGTGGACAGCCCTACAATGGCCTAAATCCCTGAGAGTTTGCTTGTCTAGCATGTGTGAAGGGGCTCTTGCTGTTTTGTTTCTTGATGGAGAAGAACCAAGAGGAAGCTGGAATTTGTTCAACACTTAGATTTACATCCAATACAACATTTTATCTGCAACAACCTGGAAAGTAGAAGTTACTAATTTGCATTTTACGTTTGAGAAATGGATGCTCCAAAGGGCTACGTGACTTGCAAAAGGTAACTCACTTAGGAAGCTATCAGATCCCAACTCACGCAGGACTTAGTTTTTCTCGGCACACCTCTCTCTTTTCAGTAAACTGACTAAACAATGCTGCTTTCTCTAGAGTAAGCGAAGGGAAGCTGGGTAAAAGACACACTCGGTCATGAAGAAGTGACAAACCCTCTTACCAACGATCAGTAATTTTTCTAGTGTGTGAAAAATAGTTTACACAGCCCAAAGTAGTAAACGGGTATGAGCAAAGGTAATAAGACCTTTAGTTTAACCGCGCAAATCTTCCGCCCCTCACGATCTTCTCTTGTCTGCCCTCTGATGCATCCACAGCTACACAGATACCAAATCTAAACTTGTGACTGCAGAGATAGTCAAGGGAGCAAATATTTACAAACAATTCACCTCAAACTTGTAGCCAGGGGAATCAGCTTTTACATGACAGGCCCCCTCTTTTCTGGGATCAGAATAGTGGTAAACATAGCAGTAATAATACCCACCACTCCTTTGGAGCTTACTACACACTGTGATAAGGGTGTTTCAAGCACTATGTTAACTCCCAAACAACCTCTGGGGTATGGGCTCCTTTTCACAGGTGTAGATGATATGGCTTAAGAGGTAAGCGGCGCAGCTGAGGTCACACAGCTGGTGATGTCAGTGTGTGCTGGAGAGCTGTCTGCCCGACACCCGAATTCGTCCACCATTGATTGGTGCTTTGTCCTCTTACCCTTCCAGTGTCCCGGTCCTCTTTCACTCTCACCCTCCCAGGGATGGCCTTATTCAGGCTTTACAAGGGGTGCTACAGAAATCACACACAGGAAATTTTCTCTAACTTATGCCCTGATTATTTTCTATACTTTATACAATTTATATAATTTAAACAATTCTTTTACTTCTATTAGCATTTCCTCTAATTGAGATTAGCTTTCTTCCCACTTACCATCTTTTCAAACTCTACATAATCTAAAACGTGTTTAAAATATTTAAAAGTCTTGATAAAATCAGAGGAAAGATGTAGGCTTCACCCCCAGTCTCTCTGAAGCAATATAATTCACAAACAAAAGAAACCCACTCACAAGAGAGGCAACATTCTTTTCCTCTTCACAGCCTTATTTATCTCCTTTGGAAGACTTTCCAGGTGCTTTTGTTAGAGACACGTCTTAGTCTCTTTCCCTTTTTACTACATTAGCAGATTCTCATTTATTTTCAGTCTTGTTATCAGCATTTATTCCTATCTTAAAAGCAGAGTTAGGAGTTCTCTGTCCCTTTAGACCTTATAAGATAGTATAAATGTAATTCTATTGAGACTTATGCCTTATTCAACTTTTTATTTTTAACTCAGCTTGCATGTCAGAATCAAATCATTTCAGTGTTAATTGATTGGAAATACTGTATACTAGTTCCAAACCAGAAGTAAAAGTTGATGCGTTCAATCTTGTTTCTAGAGACACATATCACCACATCCATGTGGGAAATTCTATTTTTAGGGAAGGTAAAAATGGAAATAGCCAGGTGAATTTCGTGGTGCGTCACTTCAATGGATGGGTGTCAGAAATGTGGAATACAGTTGTCTTTTTTCACAGAGGCTCTTGGACCCTGTTGTTCTGTGTTATGAATCTCTAAGGTAATCAAGCTAGATCCTGCCAAGTCTCACTTGATCCCTCTTACTGTCCCAGCCCTTTTGTTTATACATTCTACTCTACCCATCAGTGGAAGGATCCACAGACATGTCCTACAGTATTTTAAAATGAGAATATCGTGTGACCTCGGAAAATTTAACTGACAATGTTCAAAGCATATAACTTGGGCGAGATGTAAGCATTCCACATTGTATATCAAATCAGCACATTGTAGCTCATAAATGCATTAATATACACAGCTATGATTTAGTAAAGAATTTTTAAAAAATAAAATACAACCTCTGTTACTGACAGGAAACTTCCCTGTTTATCCCACCACTCATCTTGATCACTTCAATCACAGGATGACTTCCTTTTCACTGCTGAACATAGCCTCTCTAATTTGAGGGTAAAGGAGTTTCCAAATCACTTGCATTTCCTTTTCACCTTTGGAGAGTAAATACACTATAGAAACTTGAGAATTGCTTGTAAAATTAAAATGAAGCAAGTAATGTTTCAATGATATGACTTTGTTCTATTTTTATTTTTATTTTTTTTAACCCAATGAAATAGAAGATCTTCAGTTATATCTCAGGCACTCCTAGAAGACAGAAAACACTTAGCAGCCAAAGTGAAAAAACTGTCTTAGGTGGGAGGTTTTCAGTCACACCTTTGATATAAATCGACCAGAAAGCCTCAGGAAACAAGACCAGGGTGTTAGCTCACTGGCCTGCAATCATCTGGCTGGGGGCCTCGTGCAGCGCTTCTAAAAAGTCAAATAAGGACAGCAGGTAGTTTCTGTCCTGGAGGATCCCAGCTGGGAAAGCGGGAAGCTTCTGTTGTCATGGATAATCTGATATTTCTGGCATACTTGCCAGCTAGAAAATCCATGTTAAATCCTTGCTATATAGAACAGTCATGTTTTCAGGATTACTAGGGGAAGATCAGAGCCCTAAATATTCACTAATTGGATTCCAAATAGATGATCTGATGTCTGTGACATTAGAGTACCAACATAGAGGAGGGAAAAAAATCAAATCTGTCTGCCCTTTTCTCACGTGAAAAAGAATTTCCATTTTTTCCAGATTTAGGAGAGTGTAACAGGAGTAACATATGCTTTTATAATAAGCACCGATTAGCAGCACCTTAAAACGTCTTTTACACGGCTCTAGGAGAAGTTTGACCTTAGCCAGGTGTCCCGCATTCTGGAGTCTTAAAAGATTACATTTTCCCCCAAATAAGTATTCCATGTTCCTAATAGGTCAAAACATTCATCCTCTGGAGCAAATATCTTCCTGAAACCAAAACCATAAAAAGGACCCATTAAGAAAAACACGCACACCCCCCAATTTCACTAATGAATACAATCCAACAATACTCAAAATCCTAGCAAATAGAATACAGGTGTGGGACGGCGCCAGCGCCCGAGCACGCTGCGGCGGGTGACAACGATCCCCTCGTCAGTCTCACCTCACCGGCTGCCGTGGTGACAACCGCTGCGGCTCCCCCGTTCCTCGCCGCCTTTGCCTCCAGCAGCCCCGCGTTCCGGCCAACTCTCCGCCTCCGTCAGCCGCCGCCTGCCCGACTGCGCACAACGTGACCGCATCACGTGACCCTGCGCTGGAAGACGGCGTCCCCGCGCACGTCGGACCGCCAAGGCGCCTCAGGACAGCAGGGGCTCCACAGTGGCCCTGGGCCAGGAGGCGGTGCTCGCCGCAGCCCCAGTGCCGGCCCTTCCCGGGGACCAACGCCAACGTGGTCCTCCAGAGACTGCGCGACCGGCAGTGGCTGGAGGCGGTGTTCGGGACCCCGCGACGTGCCTGCCGGGTGCTGCAGCGCACTCACGCCAGGCCCAGCTTAGGCGAAGTGCGCGCGCGGGTGCGCGCGGTACTGTGCCTGGTGTGGCGGCTGCGCGGCCTGAGCCAGGCCCTGCGGGATGCCGAGGCGGACGGCTACAGCAGGCCAAGCGACTGCAGCCGCTGACCCAGGCCGCCTATCTGGACGAGGCGCGGCGGAGGCTGGAGGGTCCGGCGCCGCCAGCTGAGGCTTCGCGGGAGGGCTCGGGAACTGAAGGTCCACCGGGAGGAGGAGGCCAAACTATCGGGCCCGGCAGCGCGTGGCGCGGGGGATGGATGCTGCGCCAGGAACGGTCGTCGCGCGCGGTCAGGCCGGCTGGACGGGTCCCAGACGCACAGCTCACAGCGCTGGGTCACGTGACGCGGTCACGTGGCGCGCAGTCGGGCTGGCGGCGGCTGACGAGGCGGAGACTTGGCTGCAACGCGGGGCTGCTGGAGGCCGAGGCGGCGAGGCACCGGGGAGCCGCAGCGGTTGTCACCACGGCAGCCGGTGAGGTGAGACTGATGTGGGGACCGTTGACACCCGCCGCAGCGCGCCGGGCGCTGGCGCCGTCCCACACCTGTATTCTATTTGCTAGGATTTTGAGTATTGTTGGATTGTATTCATTAGTGAAATTGGGGGGTGTGCGTGTGTTTTTCTTAATGGGTCCTTTTTATGGTTTGGGTATCAGGAAGATATTTGCTCCAGAGGATGAATTGGGAGTGTTCTTTCCTTCTCAATGTTTTTGAATGGATTCTGCAGCATAGGTATGAGCTCTTCTTTGAATGTTTGTTTAAATTCTGGTGTAAAATCATCTGGTCCAGGACATTTTGTTGTCGTTATTAGAAGCTACTTTATTTTTGCGATTACTGTGCTTGATATCGGTCTGTTCAAGAGTTCTAATTCTTCCTGGTTAAGTCTAGGTAGGTAGTATGATTCCAGGTATTAGTCCATTTCCTCCACAATGTTAAATTTCTGGGCATAGCAATTTTTGTAGCAATCAGAGATAATCACTTGTATTTCTGCGACATCTATTGTTATTTTCCCTCTTTCATTTCTCAGTGTGGTTATTAGAGATCTTACTTTTCTGTTTCTAGACTAGCCAAAGTTTTATCAATTTATCAATTTTATTTATTTTAAGGAACCAACTCTTTGTTTTCTTAATCTCCTGAATGGTTCTTTTGTTCTCAATTTCATTTTCTTCTGCTCTGATTTTGGTTCTTTCCTTGTGCTAGGTTTGGGATTGGATAGCTCTTTCTTTTCCAGTTCCAAGAAATGATGCATTAGATTGTTGATTTGTGCTTTTTAAATTATTGGCTGTGGGCATGTAATGCAATAAATTTCCCTCTTATGACTGCTTTCTCAGTATCCCAGAGGTTTTTCATCATCATTTTGTTAGACAAATGTAATGATTTTTCTCCTTTGTCTTCTCCTTGAAATAGTTGTCTTTCGCGTAACATCATTTAGTTTTTATGATTTTGGGAATGAAAGGTTTTGTTGGAAATGAGTTCGACCTTGATTCCATAGTAATCTGTAAGCTACAAGGTATAATTTCTATTCTTTTAAATTAGGCGAGGTTTGATTTGTGTCTTAGGATGTGGTCAGTTTTGGAAAATTATTCATGAGCTAATAAGGACAATGTGTATTTGGTAATATCGGGGTGGTATGTTTTGTAGAGGCATGTTAAAGTCGATCGTTTCTTTGCTCAGTTTGTGTTTGGAGGGTTTGTCCAGTTCTGTCAATAGGGTGTGAAGTCCCCAGAAATTATGCTGTTACAGGATATTATATTGTTCAGACTTGTTAGAGTTCATTTTGTAAATCTGGAAACATTTAATTAATTTGGGTGCATAAAGACATAGGATTGAGATGTCTTCTGGTATTGTTCCCTTGACAAGAAAATAGAGTACTTTATTTTTATCATTCCTTATCTTTTGTGGTTTGAAGCCCAGTGTATCTTGAAATTGTGATCCCTGCTTTCTTTTGATTTCCATCTGCCTGAAATATTGATTTCTAATCCCTCAACCTGAGTCTTGTTTTGTCCTTAGCTGTTAAATATGTTACCTGAGGACAGCATAGAGTTGGCTTGTGCTTTTGATCCAGTCTTCTGGTCTGTGTCTCATCAGTGGGTAATTCAAGCCATTCACTGTGGCTTGACTATGATGGATTTGTGTTTGTCTTTTGTGAAGGTTGCCACCTAGATTTATCACTTGTACCATTGAGGAAGTTAGGCTATGACCTTTAATTTCTGTGTGTCTTTGCTTGTGATACATTGTTATGTTCGATGTGTAATATTACTCTGGAATACTTCCTGGACAGGTGGTCTTATAGTGGCAAATTTCTTCAACGTTTACTTGCAAGGAAAACATTTGATGTATCCATTGAATATGGAACTTAGTTTCGTAGAATACAGAATCCTAGGCAGGGAGTTGTTGTGTTTGAGTATATTGAAAATGAGAGTCCTATCTATTCTAGCTTGTTGTTCTTCAGCTGAGAAATCTGCTGTCACTCTGATGGAATTGTCCTTGTAGGTCAACTGGTGCTTACTCCTGGTGGCCTTCAAAATTTTCTATTTCATTTTGGCCAAGTTTTTTACAATGTGTCTAGAAGATGCTCTGTTTGAATTGAGATAAACTGGGCTTTGATATTTCTCAACGGAGTTTCTCTGAATCTTTGGTAATACTTAAACATTTTTCATTTATGATATCCTCCAATAGGTCTTCTGTGCCTATAATTTGTATGTTTATAAACTTTATAAAATCCCATAATTCTCTAAGATTGCTATTCTTTTACTCTCTTGGATTTGTTTGTTTGTTTTGTTTTTTGAGATAGACTGTCACTTTGTCACCTGAGGTAGAGTGCCGTGGTGTCATAGCTAATAGGAACCTCAAACTCTCGGGCTCATGCAATCCTCTTGCCTCAGCCTCCCAAGTAGCTGGGACTACAGGCGCCCACCACAATGCCTATTTTTAGAGATGAGGTCTCACTCTGGCTCAGGCTGGTCTCAAACCTGTGAGCTCAAGCAATCCACCCTCCTTGGCCTCACAGAGTGCTAGGATTACAGGTGTGTGCCATCACACCTGACCTTTACTCTCCTCTTTTCTGCCTCATTAAGTAAGTGAGTTAGCTCAAGAGCCTTGTCTTCAAGTTCTAAGATTCTTTCTTCTTCAAGGTTTATGCTGTTATTGAAATTTTCTATTGCATTTTAAACTCCTTGAATGACTCCTTCAATACCTTGAACTCTTTTCTAATTTCATCATGTCTTTTGATTGTTTCTTGGGTCAGTTTTTTTTATTTCTGTTTGGTGACTTTCCACTTGCCCTTTAATTCTCTTCATCACTTTGGACATCTATAATCTAAATTCTTTTTGTCTTTTCATCTTTGACAGCAGCTTGGTAATCCCTTGCAGGATTGGTCTATTCTAGTTTTTCAAGTTGATGTAATTTTTATTTGTTGGATCCTCTGCATGTGTTGTTACTTCTTGTTATTTCCTTCCCCTACTTAACTTTTCGCACTTCCTAGTTGTCCTGAAGCCTCTTTGTTTCTGTGCTTTGAGATTAAAGTTGTCTTTTGGGCGGCGCCTGTGGCTCAGTGAGTAGGGCGCCGGCCCCATATGCCGAGGGTGGCGGGTTCAAACCCAGCCCCGGCCAAACTGCAACAACAACAACAAAAAAAAATAGCCGGGCGTTGTGGCAGGCGCCTGTAGTCCCAGCTACTAGGGAGGCTGAGGCAAGAGAATCGCGTAAGCCCAAGAGTTAGAGGTTGCTGTGAGCCGTGTGACGCCACGGCACTCTACCAAGGGCGGTACAGTGAGACTCTGTGTCTAAAAAAAAAAAAAAAAGTTGTCTTTTGGTACAAGGATTAAAAAATGAAAAGGAAGGAGAGTAAAAGAAGGAGAAAATGAGTGATAAAAATAAGAAAGCTAATGATGATAATTGTAACAGGCCATGCATAGTGAAGCATACCAGCAATTATCAGTGATCTGGCGGTTCTAGGGCAGGTGTATTACCCAAAGTTAGATGATTCTGACCAGCCTTATCCAGAGTGAGACCCTACTTCCATCAAATATGGAAAAAACAAACAAACCAACAAAAACATGAACTTTAGTGAGGAACAGCTGTTGCAACTCCTCAGGAGGTCAAAGCAGGGATTTCCAAATCTAGGTGTTGAAGGCCACCATGAGCCAGACCATTGCTGCAACACTGCCATGGAGGCCTTAGAGAAATGGTCTTCAAAAAAACCAAACACAAAACACACTCAAAAGAGAGAGATTATCTTGATTGTTACTTAAGGGATTTATGAGAGAAAGATTAGAAAAGTAGAAAAATAAACAAAAAGAAAAAGAAATGGAGAAGAGAATAGAAATAGTATAAAGTTAAAAAAAAAAGTTAAAAAAAAAAGGAAAAAAATCAAAAATACATGTATTGCATGGTCCGTAAGTAATGCTCCAGGATTAGGAAAAGCAAAAGCAAAAGAAAAAACCTTTTCTTCCTAATGACAATACGTGGCACTTCTTGGTTAAGAGGGGGGAAAAAAAACCCAGTACTCTGTATTCTGCATGTGGTAGAGGTGGGATGTTATCAGCTAGTTGCCAAAGAGATCCAGTCTTGTTTTCCTGATTCATTGATGTTATTCTGGACTTGGTAGCTAACTGTATGAGAGATGAGTCCCCATGGGGGTGGTAGAGGCAAATTCTTGAAGCTTATGCCAGACTATGAGGTGGGGAGGCAGGGAAGACTCTGCCATCCAAACAGTTCCCTGCAGCCACAGATGGAGCAGTGTTGTAGGCATAATCTGCTCACCTCTGCCCATGTGTCCAAGGAAGTCAGCCCTGGGGTAGCTCCAACTGCTGGAGTCAGAAGCATTAACATAATGGGATACTATGAGGCTGCTCCAAGCTTGGCTTCCTTGGGTGTCAGCCAGCTCAAGGTTTTAGCATTATCCACACCTGCCCTGTCAGTCTCCCTAGGCAATTGGGACCAGGCTGCCAGGCCTCCCACTGAACAGGCTCCAGGACCAGATCTGCCCAGCCAGTGGCAGTAAAATGATAGCCTGGGTTCGGGCCTCTGGCTTTGTCCCTAAGAGGCAGAATATACTCTCTCCAACCCTTGAACAAAAGGCCAGCTTCTGTGCACCTGAACGTCCTGTGGGACCTATATTCCTGCTTGTTTCGTATCAGTCTTCAGGCATGGATGGACAGGCCCTCTCAGAGTTCAGTTCAATTCCCAGTCCACTCCTACAGAATGCCATGGTGCGGTGTGGGGAAATCACCTGCAAAATTGATACCCCAGGGATTCCACATGCAGGCTCTCTCTCTCCCTGGGTTGCTGCAGTCCTTTGCATCTGCTTTTCATGCATGCCTCTCACCCTTCTTAACGTTTTGCTCCTGGTGCTCCATTCTGTCGCACTGTGCCTTTGCAATGTTGTTTCTGGACAGGACAATCCAGATGGAGGCACCTAGAGACTCCGCTCATCAATTTGACTGAGCTCAGCTGATGAAGAAATGTCTCTAGTCTGTCATCATGGAGCCTCCCTTTCTTCATTCTTTTTAAAACCCATCTGGGTATTTATGGACTGAAAATAGATTAGAAGATTTTTTATATTTTCACAAAAATGAATGGATTATTTTGTTTCAATGTATTACTGGTGTAAAAATATTTCATGTTACATGGATCATTTTTGTGATGCTACAGGTATGCCCATCACTCATATGGTATTCATAGTACCCACTAGGTTGGCTTAGTCCATTTGCCTCCTTCCCTCTACCCCTTTCCCTTGGTTGATTTCCACAGAGTTTTACTTCCTTCTATGCACATGTGAGCTCATCAGTTAGCTCCAATTTAATAGTGACTGTATGTGGTGTTTGTTTTTCATTCCTGAGGTATTTTACTTAGAAGGATGGTCTCTGGTGCCATACAGATTGTTGTAAAAGGTATTAATTTATCATTTTCTGTGGTTGAGTAGTACTCCATGGAATACATATACAACATTTAATTAGTCCACTCATGAATTTGTCAGCACTTGGTTTGTTTCCACATATTGGCAATAATGAATTGTGCTGCAATAATCGTTCAAATGCAGGTATCTTTTTGGTAAAATAATTTCTCTTCTTTTGGGGAAAATAACTAGTAGTGGGACTGCTGGGTCAAATTGTAGGTCTACTTTTAGTTCTTTGAGAAAACGTCATTCTCATTCTCATAGAAGTTTTACAAATTTGCACTCTAACCAACAGCATACAAAAATGCCTTTCTCTCTGTGTCCATGTCAGCACCTATTGATTTGGGAATTTTAATAAATTCCATTGTAACTGGAGTAAGGTGATAATGTCATTGTGAATTTAATTTGCATTACCCTAATAGGTCATGAAATTGAATATTTTTTCACATGTTTAATGACCATTTTTTCTTATTTTGAGAATTGTCTTTTCACGTTTTTTGCCCACTTGTTTATAAGATGGTTTGTCTTTTCCTGTTGGTTGCTTTAGTTATTTGTAAATTCTAGTTACTAGTCCTTTATTGGAAGTGTCATTTGTGAATATTTCTTCCATTCTGTTGGTTGTCTATTTTGATCTGTTAATTGTGTCTGTAGCAGTGCAGACGCTTTTTAGCTGAAACAAATCCCAGTTTTGGTTTTGTCATGATTGCCTTTGGGGTCTTTTTCTTAAATTCTTTGCCTAGAATCATATTTAGAAGAGCTTTTTCTACATTTTCCTCCAGAATACTTATGATTTTGTGCCATAAATCTTTTGTATATCCTGAGTTTGAGCGGTGAGGACTAGTGGTCCTACTTCATTCTGGTGCATGTAACAATCCAATTTTCCCAGAGCCATTTATTAAATAAGGCTTCTTTTCCCCAGTGTATGTTATTGCCTGCTTTGTCAAAGATAACTTTGTTGAAGGTAGGTGGTTTTATATCTGGGTCCTCTGTTCCATTGGTGTATTTCCATATTTTTGTAGAAATACCATGCTGTTTTTGTTAAACTACAAGGCTGTAGTTTCATAGTATGGCTGCAAGTGTGGCACTGGGAGTCCTACAGATTTGTTCTTTTGCTTAAGATTCAGGCTCTTTCATGGCTCCAAACAAAGTATAAAATATTTTTTTCTTTATCTGTGAATTATGACTTTGGCAAATTGATGGAGATTGCATTGCATTTATTAATCACTTTAGGTAGTATTGATATTTTAACATTATTGTTTCTACTAAGTCAGGATATTTGTTTATATCCTCTGCAACTTTTTTGTTCAGAGTTTTATTGTTTTCCATGTTAGAGAAATTTTACTCTCTTGTGTGTAAGTATATCCCTACTTATTTTATTTTGTTTTCGTTTTTATGAATGTTACTTAGTCTTTGATTTGACTCCTGGCTTAACTGTCATTGTTATATAGAAATGGTATTAATTTATGTATATTGGCTTCTTATCCTAAGACTTTGCTTAATTTATTTATTAATTCCAGAAGACTCTTGGTAGAACCTTTGGGGTTTCTAGGTACAGGATTATACCATTGGGAAAAAGTGATGTCCACTTTACCAGTTTGGATACCCTTAATATTCTCCTCTTTTTTATCTTGCCTAGGACTTCTAGCACTATGTCAAAAAAGAGTGGTGATAGTGGGAATCCTTGTCTTACTCCAGTTCTTATGGGCAATGCTTTCAACTTTTCTCCGTTGAATATGTTAGTCGTGTGTTTTCCAAATATGACTTTTATAATTCTGAGATATTTTCTTTCTATGCCTAGTTTGTTCGGGGTTTTTATCATGCCTTGTTTGCTATCCTTGCATATGGAATGAAGTCATCTTGGCGCTTCATTTTTTTTTCTTTTCTTTTTTTTTTTTTTAGTATGCTGTTTTATTCAGACTGCTTGTTTTGGGGTTTTTTTTTGAGGGTTTTTGCACCTGTATTCATAAGGGATATTGGTTTCTACTTTACTTTTGTTATCATTGTGTCTTTCCCTGGCTTTTGTATGACTATAACATTAGCTTCATAGAATGAGTTGGGGAGGTTTCCCTTTTTCTCAATATTATGGAGTAATTTCTACGTTATATGTGCCCGGTATTCATTGTAGGTTTGACAGAATTCAGTTATGAACATATCTTGTGCAGGGCTTCTCTTTCTTGACTAGATTTTTCCTTACTGGTTTAATCTCACTTTTCTTTCTTTTTTTTGGTCTACTCAGTTTTCTTTCTTTCTGGTTCAGTGTTGGAGGTTGTGTGTTTCTAGGAACTTTTCTATTTTCTCTCTGTTCTCTAGATTATGTGCATAGCGATTTATCTCGTATTCATGGATGATTTTTTAATGAAAATTTTGAAATTATTAATGTTTTACTATACATATTGTATTCTCTCAGAACTGAGGGGAAGAGGAAGGCCCCACTCAAGTGAGTTAACAAACTTGCCATCAAAATTTAAATATAACTGACAATGTTATGGTTAGTCCAAAATTCCTGAGAATTTGAACATAATTTCGTTTCTGTGAGCTTAACAACAAATGCTTATAATTTTTAAAATAATATGTTTGAAAAGAAATTCAACTTATCAACATGAATATGTTAGCAAGGCAAACCATCATCCAACTGTATGTCTGAAAATGTCTGTTTTCTACATTATGTGCATAGTGATTTATCTAATATTCATGGATGGTGTTTATTTTTGCAGTATGGATTTCTGCAATGTTACCCTTTTCATTTCTGATTCAGCTTATTATAAACCATCCTCCCTAGAATTAGGTAATAATCTCCCTGTGGTTTTTATTTGCAACTACCTGATGATTAGAGACAATGAGCCTTTTTTCATGTGTTTCTTGACCATTAAACTATCTTCAATTGAAATCTTTCTGCTCAAGTCTTTTGCCCTTTTTTTTGATGGAGTTGTTTGATTTCTCCCTTGCTTATTTGCTTGAGTTCTTTGTAGATTCTGGTCATCTGCTCTGTATCGGATGAACAGCATGTGCATATTTTTCCTCTTTTGGTAGGTTGTCTATTTATTCCTTGGCTGTGGAGCAATCATTTAATTTGATCTCTATATATCTCAATTTATGCGTCAACTTGAATTTCAGGTAACAACAAAACCCATTCTATATAGAATTAGCAGTTTGTAGTCTTCAAACATCACAGCTTTGAGAACACTCCATTGCTTGATTTATGTTTGTTTTGGTCTTACTGGTATGCAGTTACCACTGCAGAAAAGTATTCATAACTTATTTTGTATAAATAGAAGTCATTTCCTTTGAGTACATACCTACAAGTGGGAATAGTGGATCAAAAAGTAGGTCTAAAATGCTTATGTAGAGGTCTAATGTATATATAGTATTTCAGCAATCTGAGTCAATTCTGCAAATGATTGGGTTTTATATTCCTATAAAGATATGAACATATACTTAATTACATTAAGTGTTCTGCATAACTTCATAATTTCTATATTCCTTCCCTTCAGGTTTTGTTTTTTCAACAAACAAAGTTTTCATGCTTTCTTAATGCATTTCTTTTTAGTAGGTATGCAGTTGTATTAGGTTAAATGAAAAAGTATTTGGCAGTTCTAGACTGACAGTCACATATTGAAAATGCCTACTACATAGTATATTATGAAGGTTATGTAGACTTATTATAACAGGAAATGTCCTTATTCTCTCCATTTGCTGCTGTTTAAGTTGACAGCTTCTCATCACGATACAAATTTTATTATACTTCTTCAAAAAAAGAAAGAGATAAGTTAATAAAAGTCCATCACATAACAAGTTAATGAACAGTTATATAATCCTATTGGTTGATGCAGAAAAAAAGCATAAAGAAAATTAAACACTCTTTCACATTAAAGATACCCAGGAAATTAGCAATATGGGGGAACATTTCAATTTAATAATGAGAAACAATAAAACACCTACACCTACCATCATTCTTGTTTGGGGAAAACTGAACACTTTTCCCTTGAGATTGAAGAGTAGACAAGGATACTCACTTTTACCGCTTTTATTCCATGTTGTATGGAGGTGTTAGCTACTGTAGTAATGCACACAGGTGAGAAAGGGAGAAATAAAAAAATCAAAATAATATAGAAAAACTTCTATAATTAAAAAATGAATTCAGCTAGATTTCAAGATACATGGTCAACTCATAAAAATTCATCACATTTCCATATACTAGCAATAAACATTGGAAACTGAAATTAAAAACATAGTACTATTTACAACCCCTCTAAAGAAAATTCTTAGGTACACTGTTAAACAAAATGTGCAGGGTGTGTGTGCTGACTATTACAAAATGTTGATTAAAAAGGCTCAAGGAATGTGTTTATCCAAACAGAGAGACATATTGTGTTCATGCTTGGGAAGACTCAACATGGAGAAGATGTCAGTTCTCCCCAAATTTGGAAACAGATTTAGTTGCAATAACTATCTGAATCCCAAGTTTTATTATAATGTAAGCATGGATAGGCTTTTTCTAAAATGTGTATGAAAAAGTATAGGTCCTGGAATAAGTAAAATCATTCTGACAAAATTGAAAGTGGGAGGGATTATTTTACTCGATATTTAGGCTTACAGTATTACAGTCAGTGCTGTATGAGAGGGGGATTGAGGCATAGATCAAAGGAATAGAAGAGAGAACTTAGAAATAGCCCCAAACCATATGGCCAACAGATTTTTGACATCAGTACAAAGCAAATCAGTGAAGGATAGAGAAACTTTAATACAAATGCAGTCAAAGTAATTGGACATCCATAGGCAGAATAATAAAGCCCCACCCAAGTGTCACACTCTATGCAAGAGTTAAATGATAAAATGCTATGGAAGGGGTCATATATTGACACTTCCATTTAAAACACAAAATATAAACCCTTTAAGAGGTTTTTAAAAGAAACACTAAGAGAAAATCTTTAGGATCTAGGTCCAATCAAAGAGTTTTTAGTCTGGAAAACAAAAGCACAATGAATCAAAAGAAACTTTTTATAAATCAGACCTCATTAAAATTGAAACCTTTTGCTCTATAAAAGTCCTGATACAGATGTGGATATAGGAAGAAACAAACTACCGATATAGGGAGAAAATATTTGCAAACACATACCTAAAAGACTAGTATCCAAAACAGGTAAAGAATCCCTAAGCCTCAACATTAAAACACAAGGACAAAAGCCATAAACAATCCAGTTAAAAATGAAAACATCAAAAGAGTTTTCACTGAAGAGGATATACAGATAGCAAATAAGAATGTAAAAATACAGCCCACACTATTAGCCTTTAGAAAAATCCAAATTAAAACCAAATGAGATATCACTACATACCCATCCCACCTATCAGAATGCCTAAAACAAAAAAAAAAGTGACAACACAAAATGTTGCCAAGAATGCAGAGAAGCAGGGCCACTCCCATATTGTTGGTAAGAATGCAGAATGGTATAGCCATTCTGTAACAGAAGACAGTTTGTCAGTTTCTTGTACACCAAACATGTAGCCACAGAATGTAACAATTCTCCTCTTGGCATTTATCTTAGAAAAATGAAAACGTATATTTACAAGGAAACCTGGACACAGATATTCATAGCAGTTTCCTTTATAATAACCCCAGAGTAACAGCTTCAGATATCCTTCTCTGTGTGACTGGTTAAAAAGTGTGCGGTATGTGCTAGTTACCAAAGCTTAGCAGTGAGAAGAGAAGAAGTGTTGACACAAATAACTATTTGGATGCTTCTCTCAGGAATTATGCTTAATGAAAAAGGTTAAACCCAAAGGTTGCAAGGTTATACCATATGTGATTTTATCTATATAATATTTTTGGAATGGAAAAAAAGTTTAGAATAAATAACAAGTGAGTGATTCAGGGGTTAGAAATGAGGGAAAGATCAGGAAGGAGGGTGGTGTGGTTGGTTATAAATGAGCAACATGAGGTAGCATCGTGTTTAATGTACTGACTTTGGGAGTGGATAGGACACATCTGTACACCTGATAGGAGAAATCAAAGATGGGTGCACTGCATCAAATTCAATAGGCTGAGACATTGCACTATAATCGTGCAAAGTTATCATCATTGAGGGGGACCAGGTGTGACAAGCCGAAAAATGGTCCCCCCAAGTGCCATGTTCTAATCCCTGGAACCTGTGAATATGTTCCCTGGGATGGCAAAAGGGACTTGGCAGATGTGATTAAGTTAAGGATCTTTCAATGGGGAGATTATCCTGCATCATTCAGGTGGGTCCAGTGTAAGCACAAGGTTTTTATAAGGGACAGAAAGGAGGTAGAAAAGTAAGAGAAATGGATGTGAGGATGAAGTAGAGGCTGGAGTGATCCAGTGACTGGCAGAGACCACAATCCCAGGAATGCGGGTGGCCTTCAAAGCCAGAAAGAGTAAGGACACGGATTTTCCCCTAAAGTCCACAGAAAGAAGGCAATCACACCATCCCTTTAATTTTAGTCTAGCAAAACCCACCTTAGATCAATGTTCTCTGGAAATTTCAGATAATAAATTTCTGATGATTTAAGCCACCAAGTACGTGGTCGTGTATATCAGCAGCAACAGGAGACTAAAATAACCTGTGGCATCTCCCTATATTAGTCCTTACAGTTTCATGTAAATGGATAATTATCTGAGTAATATTTTCAATTAAAAACATTAGGAATCTGATCTCCAGTATGAAGAATGCCGATTCAAGTTGCCGTGAAGCATGAAAGCTAAAGAACAGGGAGGTAAAAAATAAGAAATTTCTCCTGTTCGATAACACTTACAGTAACATCTAATAAACAGAATGATTTACTCCCGGTACTTGTACAGCTTTCTCCAACTTTTCTTACTTCCCTCCTTCTAGTACAGTGCAATGGTGAAATGTTGGCCCTCACATCAAAGTGCTTTGATCCATATTCCAGCATTACTCCTAGGGGCTCTGAAACATTGGATGGTTGTTCCAGAATTGGAAATAATAACAGTAATATTTTCCAAGGGCAGATATAAACAATTATTTAGGGGAATGTGTTTGTAGTATGTTGGTACCTAGATTGTAGTATTTCCCTAAATTCTCCACCCAGACCCCTTAACCAGTCTTCATGCTCTGGGCCTTCATCCTCCAGAATTCACTTTTCCCTGCATTAGACAGCCTTTAACAGTTCCCAGTGATCCCTGCAGTCGACAGCCTTTAACAGTTCCCAGTGATCCCTGCAGGAGACAGCCTTTATGGTTCCCAGTGATCCCTGCAGTGGACAGCCTTTGTGGTTCCCAGTGATCCCTGGCTTATTGTACCCTCAATGAATCCCCAACAATAAAAAAATAATAATAATTAAAAAAAAAAGAAAGTTTCATTTGGTGTAGTACATAATATAATCCTTTTTATCTCAATGAAACATGAAGATATAAATATGTGTGCGCGTGCATGTGCACGCACGCACACACACACACACACACATATATATATAGAGAGAGAGCTGGTGTGCGCATAAAGAGTTTACCAAAGGGGGGAAAGTAATTGAACACCTAGTTTAGACTTTGCTGGGAATCAACACATTACAATTTGCATCATGCATTTATTTTATCCAGAATGCCACAAACCCCTCTGTGAATTTATAATGAATTATTGAATTTCCGCTAAGAAAGTCGCACTTGTGGCTCAGCACCCATAGCTCACATACACCAAGACTTGCGGGTTCAAGCCAGGCTCCAACCTGCTAAACAACAATGACAACTGCAACCAAATAATAGCCAGGTGTGGTGGCGGGCACCTGTAGGCCCTACTCAGAAGGTCGAGGCAAGAGAATCGCTTACGTCCAAGAGTTAGAGGTTGCTATGAGCTGTGACAGCACAGCACTGTACTGAGGGCGACACAGTGAGACTCTGTCTCAAAAAAAAGAAAGAAAGAAAGTTGCAATTGTATTAGCATTGAAAGCCAGTATATTACATACAAATAGGAAAAAGAAGTAATCCCACATCATGGAAGAAGGCAGTGAGGCAGTGCTGCAACAGTGTCTTGAAAACTGCTTGTGACATGTGAATTGTTGTGTTTTAAATGCCTTTCCATGACTCAACTGGCCAAGTTATATGGTCCCATTGAATTTGACCCACACCCGTACACTCAGCCTCAGCAGGTATATGGGGATGTTAAAAAAGGAAGAATTTTTCCAAGAACAATAAGTAAAATTAAGAAGGCATTACATTTGTCTTCGTGTTACCATTTTCAGTCTATTTTTTAACCTACAGCCTTCGATGCCCAGAAAGAAAAGTGAGTAAAGGTGTATTGCTGTCCAACAAATCCTTCACGTTCTTCTTCACAATATGTCTTTGTCTCTTCAATGGCTTGTAATGATTATGATCTTGCAGGCACTTCCCATAAGCTATCTGTGCATTATTAATGAAGTTCTATGACGGGAAACGTCCATCACTGCAATGATTCTTGAAAAGCATAGATTCATTCAAACTAACAATGCATATGAGTTTGTCACAGTTTTAACATATGCATTCTTCTTGCAGATGGTTGAAAAAGAAGGTTATCTTCAAAAAGCTAAAATTGCAGATGGAGGAAAGAAACTAAGGTAATAAAAAGTTCTTTGACCCACTTTTATATAACTATGCTAGTTCCTGTATCCTTAACTTGTATCACTGCTATTGTTTGGGAAGCAAGGCCCTATGGTAACAGACTGGTCCCTTTTGCTACCACTATGATCAACATTATTTTTAATATAATTGTAGTTTTTGAAGAAAGGCACAACAGTACATATTATTACACAGAGCATACAGATAAGAAATGCTTCTTGTCCTTTTAAAGTATAAGTTCTTTAAAAAAAATTAAAGGAAGTAAGGCAATGGATCTTGATTTCTGGGATTAACAGATTTTGGAATAAAAGGACTTATTTGCATTACATAAAAATTTCCTGGAGGGTGCAGTGAGTGTCTCATGCCTGTAATTCTAGCACTTAAGGATTCAAGGCAGAAGGATTCCTTGAGCTCAGGAGTTTGAGAGCAGCCTGAACAAGAGTGAGACCCTGTATCTACAAAAAAAGAAAAATTAGCTAGTGGTGGTGGTATATGCCTGTAGTGCAAACTACTCTGGAGGCTAAATCAGGACAGTCTCTTGAGCCCAGGAGTTTAAGTCTATAGTGAACTATAATTGGGCCACTAGACTTCAGCTTCAGACTGGGCAGCAGAGCAAGACTCTGTCTAAAAAAGAAAAAAACGAAAAAAAAAATCCCTACAGTAAATTAGGGGAGCAATTGTTTAAAGGATGAAGTAGTTGAACTATATTTTTAGATAAGTAAATCAGGACCCTTTCTTACCTCACCAACAGCATGGATAAAAAAATCCTCATGGTTTAATCTCATTTCCCACGTCAACCCTTCACTGGGGCTTGATGGGAGAAAGGAGGTAACATCATTGGTCAATCCTACTCTCCAGCCTTATGCAAAGAAGACGGGGGGGTGGGGGGGTGGGGGGAAGGGATATTACAAGAAACCAAGATGATGCCCTACCATGGGGGTTATGTAAAGTATCCTTGCCGATCCATAGCAAACTTTGTAACATCTCTGAGAAGGCAGGGCCAGGAGGAAGCAAAGGACCAGAATAGGGCCCTTCCCCTAACCCACTCACATGAATATGATTTTTGGTAGTTGTGATCATTGTATACTATTGTGTACTTGCTTTATTTGCTTTTACTTTAATATGTTGTTGTACAATTTGCATGCTGCAGTTTAATTTCATATAAACATTTGCAGGCAGTTTAATTATTTCAATCTATTTGTAAACTATTATGCATTCTTTCAGCTTTTCTCACTTAAAGTTATACAAATTTTAGTTTTTCCTTTTTTTTTTTTTTTCCTTTTTTTATTTTCACCATAGATATACAGAATTGAGTTTGTGGCCTTGTGTTATCATTACTCTGGGAATGATGTCTAACTGGTTATATTTTATTTTTTGTTTCTAATCCTCACTTCCATCCCCTTTAGACCTCCAATTTAATGCATTTAATGTGTGTTCATCAAATCCACTTTCATATATATATGTATGTATCAGAATATCTGTGTCACCTTAAAAGTAGTGTGTAGTTGTGTGTATGTGAATGTGTTGTATTGCATAAGCATTTTTGTGTAGTAAATTACATTATGGTTCTTACTACTTTCATTCAACGTTAGTGTTTGGACATCTTTCTATGGTGCTAGACAGACCTGTGTTTCTTAACCATGGGGAAAATAAGTCATTAGGTGATTTTGTCATTGTGCAAACGTCATAGAGTGTATTTACACAAACATACATGGTATGGCCTATTACACACCTAGGCTATATGGTACAGCCTGTCGCTCACTCCCAGGCTACACATTTACCATGTTACTACACTGAGCACTGTAGACAATCTTAACATAATTTGTGTGTGTGTGTATCTAAACATATCTAAACATGGAAAAGGTAAAACATTGTACAATGATGTTACAATGAACAGGATGTCACTAGATGACGGGGATTTTTCAGCTCCATTGTGATCGTATAGGACCAACATCTATATATGGTCTGTGTTTGACTGAGGCATTGTCATACAGTATATGAATGTATTCAAAGCTAGGTCATTTTTCCCAATTACTGCCCTTTGCACCCTGTGCAAAGACACTGTGGTTAATGCTGACCTGCATATATGACGGTGATCTCATAAGATTATAATATTGATTTTTACTGTTCCTTGTCTATGTTTGGATACAGATCTAAACACACTTACCATTGTCTTACAGTTGTCTACAATATTCAGACTGTACAGGTTTGTAACCCAGAAGCCATAGGCTATAGCACAGCCTAGGTGTGTAGTGGGCTATACCATCTAGGTTTGTATAAGGACATTCAATGGTTTTCATACAATGATAAAAGTACCTAAGCTTAGACACATTTCTCCAAATGTCATTAAGTGACACATGACTATATACTAAATTTTACTTACCCAGTCCCTCAGGTACAAACCCTAAACTTCCTCTAACTCATTCCATCCAAGACAACATTTCAATGAATCACACATATGTGTCCTTTTAACCTGTTAGGAACTCTCAGGGTAATATAGCCAGGAGCACAGATCACTTGGTGTTAAGTTATGTACATTTGTAAATCCACTGAATACCACTGCCAGACTTTCTCCTGAATGAGTGCCCCTGTTCACATAACTGCTCTGCAGTGCAGAAGGGATCTCATTTCCCATAATCTCATCAGCATATGGCATTATCTTACTCTCTTACTTCACTAAATTGGTGGCCATAGAATGTTACCTCAATGTCACTTTTATTTGTATTCTGCTGACTGGTATTGCAGTTGAACAACTTTGTCTGTTTAGAGTCATTCAGATTCTGCATTCTAAGAATTGCCTATTTATAAACTTTGATTATTTTCTATTGAGTTTTTTCCTTTTTTTTATAAATTGAGGAAACTCTAAATATATTTCTGATAACATTTTGACAAATTTTGATATTGGAAATATCTCCTACAAGTTTATGGTGGTTTTTGTTTGTTTGTTTTTATTGTAAATACTTCACATATTGAATATTGTATGTATAATCAACAAGATAATAACATATGCTATCCTACCGTGTTGATGGTCTATAATATACCGAATCATTTCTACTGTCCTTTGAAATTTGATTTTTAAGTTGAGTTCAGTTTTATGCTAATACTTATAATTACAGTGAACCCTCCTACTGCTTATCAATTATTATTTTATATTTTCTAGAGATCAATGCTAAACTTGGACTACTTGATCAAATTACATGACCTTTTTTTATGACTCGTATTTTGTATTCCCATACTGCTTTACACTTTCATCACTAACACCAAAAATGTTCTTTACTTATAACTTTAAAAATCATGTTTTGATCACATGATTTAATCTTGTTTTAATCACATTTATAATTTAGCAACTAATAATATACCATACTTGGTATAATTTGTATTTTTATGTAAAATTTCCTTTGATAGGCTTTGTAACATTTCTCAACAATCTTTATATCTTTTTATAAATTTTAATGAGTTAATAGGCAATATTAATAGATGCTTACTCTGTCAAGAACTTGGCTAAATGTTTTACAAGTTTTAAGTAATAATTATTAATACAATGTAAACTCTATTATTACTTAGTATTGTACAAATGGAGAGTCTTGGTCACCTGTATTAACCTCTCCTTTCTCCTATTTTATGCAGACTTAGTATGACAGAATTTAGTCCTGCCTTCTGATTGAAATATGTTTGTTTTTTATCTTTTGCTTTCATCTGTTTGAAGTCAAGGACTAAAAATTATCTTTTTATCTCAGGACATCAACTGTACTAAAGACTTCAATTTTCACTTAATAAATATCATTTTATTAATTTCTACAACGTTTTCTGCTCATAAATCCATTCTAGATTATCTGTACTTTGTGCTGTTTTCTTATCTTCCATTTTCCTCCTTCTTGTTTTCTCTTTTATTCGTATTTAATTATTTCTATTTCTATCTAAGGAAATTTTGACTGATCCCTAAGTATGAACAGGAGAGGCTACAAGGAAGATGAATTCCTTGGCTATATCTTACATTCAAAAAAGATTTTTGGAATGAGGTTGTACACATTTCCTTGGTGACACACTGGTAGATTTAAAAGCAGGATATATTCAAGATTCGGCTCTGCACCCATAGCACAGTGGTTACAGGCTATGAAGTTGAAATAGATGGGAAGACATAACAAGTGAAACCAATCCGTAATCTGAATGGACATTCAATTGGGCAGTATAGAATACATGCTGGGAAAACAGTGCCCATGGTGAAAGGAGAGGCAACAAGAATGGAAGAAGGAAAAGTGTATGCAATTGAACCCTTTGGTAGTACAGGAAAAGGTGTTGTTCATGATGACATGGAATGTTCACATTACGTGAAAAATTTTGATGTTGGACATGTGCCGATAAGGCTTCGGCACCCTTGCCTTCTGCCGCAGATGGCTTGATCGCTTAGGAGAAAGTAAATATTTAATGGCTCTGAAGAATCTGTGTGACTCGGGCATTGTAGATCCATATCCACCATTATGTGACATTAAAGGATCATGTACAGCACAGTTTGAACATACCATACTGTTGCGTCCAACATGCAAAGAAGTTGTCAGCAGAGGAGATGACTATTAAACTTAGTCCGAAGCCACCTCAACATCTTTATTTTCTAAGCTTTGTTGGAATACATTATACTAGAATTAATTTGCAACATGTTGTCTGTTTTAACCGTGGACCTTTGTAATACTTTTTACTCATGTTAAAAAAGAAGGAATTTGATCAAAGGCAAACGGTCTAATTAACAAGGAAAAAGCTTTCAGGACTTTTCAAATGTAACTGTTTTACTTTCTCCTGTCTAGGAAATGCTATAAAGCTTAAATTAGTTAGGAATGACTTAAACATTTTGTTTTGAACATCTAAGGGATGCTTTTTGGATGTTTATATTGCCATATTCTTACTTGAATGCTTTGAATGACTACATCCAATTCTGCATCTATACTCTCTGGTATTGCTTTTTAACCTTCCTGGAATCCATTTTCTAAAAAAAATAAAGACATTTTCAGATCTGACAAAACAAACAAACAAAAAAACAATCTGGTGCCCTTCTTTCCCATCAGCATCTTACCTGAACTCTGTATTCTGAACTCTGTATCGTTAGCTTCTGTTGACCTTTTTCCTTAAAACCCTCTTGTTCCTGAGCTGTAAAAATACCATATTTTCTTTCCAAATTCTTTCACTTTTTATGTCTCTTTGGGCAGGGCATGGTGGCTCATGCCTGTAATCCTAGCACTCAGGGAGGCTGAGGCGGGTGAATCACCTGAGCTGATGAGTTTGAGACCAAATTCTTTCTCTTTTTATACTCTTCCTTCTCTTTTCTTTCACTGACTTCTCTTCCTTTCCCCACTTCCTAATTGTTGGTAAGCCCTGGCATATTCTTCTAGGCCCTTGTTATCTCTCCCAGCTCACTGCTTCCAGGGGGTGTCAGTCATGTTCCCAGTCCTGTACCATCACCTGTCATTTGCTGACTCCTCAGGGGGTTACTCTGGCCCACAGCTTATTCCACATGCCAGAACTATTTTTTCTTTCTTTTTTATTGTTGGGGATTCATTGAGGATACAATAAGCCAGATTACACTGATTGAATTTGTTAGGTAAAGTCCCTCTTGCAATCATGTCTTGCCCCCAGAAAGTGTGGCACACACCAAGGCCCCACCCCCCTCCCTCCGTCCCTCTCTCAGGCCTTTTGTCACTAGAGGATAGCACAGACTCTTCAGTGGAATCATTGTGTTCACAGACTTGGCCCCTTTTCTTTATGGCTTGTCTTCAAAAATAATCACTAATAATTTCACCTGAAAATTTTTTAACCCTTCCCCCTTTCTCTTGCCATCCAAAATCAAAAGGCACAGCAGCCCCAATTCCAGAATTAGCTTCATCTTCTCCATCTCATGATCATAACCTCAATTGAGTTTTTATTTTCTCCCACCTAAATTATTCTAGCTCTTGCCTTTGTGACCAATAAAAATCTTTTCAGTTCATTCTTCACTTTTTTGACTTTTTTTCCCCCCTAAATTACAAACCTCACATTATTTTCCTGGAAAGCATATTATTGACAGGATAATGTTCAAATCTATCAGTGAGGTACATACAGGCTGCTTTGTATCCTCTCCTCCCCATCCTTCTTGTTTTCATTCCTTTTCCAATTATTCTCCTCATTAGTCCACATTAGCTATAGCCATGGCAGCAACCAAATACAACACGTTTCCACAATTATATACTTTTGGGATGTGAACATGCATTCATTCTTTTCACCCAGAATACATTTATCTCCCTCTTCAACCCAGCCTGCTTGCCTGCTCATTTTCACAATGCAACTCCAAGAAGGTCTCCACAGGTTCTCCTTATTGTTGGGCAAGTCACTCCTTTCCCTTTCTCCTACTTCAAAACATACTCGTTTGCAACACTCTGTGTTATTCACACATTGTAACCATTTGGGGGGCTGACTCTTCCCTCCAGCTATGCAGTCAGATAACTGGGTTTGTCTTACATTTATTTTTTCAAAATCTAGCCAAGTGGCCCACAATAAGTGTTCAACAGATACTATTGAAACAATTGATGAACTGCATGGAGAATTATAATGAAAAATATCTGGGTTAGTCCAATATGTTAACAAAAACAAATAATACATCTCAGAATGAGATTTACAAAGTGGGAAATGCATAGAAAGTTAAAGCACAATGTTTCCATTTATACTGATTGTAGGCAAGAACTGAAGCAAATAAAGATTTGGTGTGGATTCATAAGTATCAAAGATAAATGTAAATTTATTTGAGTAAGATTAAAACCAACAAATACATTTAACCTCAGAGGAGAAAATTGAGACAAGTAGAGAGAGGACTGTGTAAAAATTGTACTGATCAGTAGTTCATATTCACAAAGCTACAGCAGAAAGGCCTAGGAATTATTAGAAGGGAAAATTTTCAGCATTTCAGTGTTAAGCACTGGAATAAGTAGTTCAGAAAAGTTGTAGAATTTATTTGGAAGATGATCAAGATTTTATTCAAGAAGCCTGAAATTAAAGACTCCTTTAATAGAAAACGTATTTCTGATTCTACAGCTATAAAACATAAGAAAAAAGTCTGTTAATAAACTGCATGATGCCAATGGATCATATTGTACATCATTATAAAAATAAACTTTTAAAAAACTGACTAAATATGAATTTAAAAATTGAAGAATGCACATATATTTCTTCTGGGGGTAAACTTAAAATAGAAATGACTGATTTTTAAAATACTGAAATAGAATTATGTAAGAGTGACTGCTTTTTGGACAATATAAAAGCCTCTTTGTTGGAGTGATATGAAGTTATTAAAAATTGATCCTAGGTCTTATCCACTTCTGATGTTTATTATTCTCTTAGTCCATCTTCATCATTTCCCAATAATAACTGATTGAGTATTTTCTCTCTAATATTTTTTGTCTCTGATTCAGATTAAGTTTTCCATTTTTCATGGGATATTTGGGGTCCATTGTCTTTTAATGTGTACTAATAAAATATCAAAGGTCAGATTTTGCTTGGTGGTAGTTTCCACGATGAAGACTGGGCATGTATGTAGGCAACAATCCTCTGGTCATTCATCCTCCACCCTTATTACTAGATGTGGCTTAAAATAATGGACAAAGCTCAGAGTTTATGCAACAGGTTATTAGCTGCCATCTTTTTATTTTGGATTAATTGCTATTCCAGAATATAGACTCAAATGGTCCTTATCATTCTTACATGTGAAATATAAAATCTGATTAGAGGGATTAAGTTTTATCACATAACTGGTTTTGATTCTGGAAAATTGTTCATGGAGGAGGATAAAATTCACTTATAAATTCTCATTTGGGCCAAATGATTTAGTAAAGAGTGCTGAATGGATACCTGATTTTATTAATGTCTAAAGTATGGCCCCTGTCACCATAGAAGATGATACTTTGATTATAAGATGAGAGTTTTATGTATATGAATATAAATGATGTCAATAATAACTGGAACTGCTTCTTCAATGAAATTTCTCAGTATATTACATGCCCAAATCAAACCAGATTTTCAGAAAAATAAAACTTTGCTAGTGATTTGGGGTACTAGAATGTTGGGTGTTTTTGTTTATTTTTGAAGAGAAAGTATTCTCTCTTTTTCAAGAAATGAGCATTTATTTCTGAATTAAAATTTTGTTATAATAAATATAATAGCTTCTACTCAGTCTATTTTTGTTATAAGCTGATACAGTTTTACATTTACATTACACAAAAAGGCTAATTTATTTCCTCAAGGTGACTATCTTGGGTATATTTCTGATGTCTCAGGTGCCTCCTCAGAGTCTCTCCTGTTGTTCACTGAACCCACCTCAGATGCCCCTCATTGGGTGAGGGTGAGGCCAGGGCCCTTAAGAAGCAGGCAAGTGAAGACTCTGGTTGGTGAAGAAATCGGAAGAAATGTGGAAGATAAATTCTGTCACTCCTTCTGCTCCCTCCCTCCTACAAATTGTTTTTTTTTTTTTTTTGTAGAGACAGAGTCTCACTGTACCGCCCTCGGGTAGAGTGCCGTGGCATCTCACGGCTCACAGCAACCTCTAACTCTTGGGCTTACGCGATTCTCTTGCCTCAGCCTCCCGAGTAGCTGGGACTACAGGCACCCGCCACAACGCCCGGCTATTTTTTCTTTTTGTTGCAGTTTGGCCGGGGCCGGGTTTGAACCCGCCACCCTTGGCATATGGGGCTGGCGCTCTACTCACTGAGCCACAGGCGCCGCCCAGCCTACAAATTGTTTTAAGCTTTTCCTACACAGTCCCTTTGCAGCTCCCTTTCCAGCTGAGCAGCGCACCTGTCTGCTGAGGTTCCCTGCACAGTAGCAGCCAGAGTGGACACCGTCCTGGAAACACATCCCAGGAACTGTTTCCTGTCATTTCCAGCCTCATTTCTTTCTGAGTTCATTCTCTGTGTCCTTGATTTGTACAAGTACCTCTCCCATAAAGCTTTGTTTATGTGATTGTTTGTTTTCAAAAAAAAAAAAAAATAGGGTTGAGACAGCTAGTTTTGCTCTTGTTGCAGAGACGGATAGTTCTCCACCAAAATGTGTGCTGTGCTCTCTCTTCAGGGGTCTAGAGCTGTCACTGCAAGCAACAAACCAGCTGGAGATTCCATTTCTTCACTATCTCCTTTTGCATCAAAATGTGACCAATTACTTAGTCCCACCACTGGCATCTGAGCAGAAACAATAGGACACCTCTTAGCTTAAGCCTTTTAAAGGTCATTAGGCTTTTTCCCAGGTTCTCTTTCCCCTTCTCTCATCTGCCTCTGCTCTTACCCACCACACTCAATTGCTTCATGTAGTAATAACTGCAATAATAAATATAATTACGATTTATTGTGTTTTCTAGGTGCTAGGCACATTACTCCAATTTTCTCACAAGTAGCTCGAGGAGATAGGTACTCTTTTAACCCTCATATTGCAAATGAGACAACCAAGATTACAGCTGCAAATATGTGAACCTGGGATTCCTAGCCTAGGTGGTCTGACTTGAAAGCCTCCGTTCCTACCTAATATGATATGCTGCTTCCCAGAGCAGTTCAATTTAGTAGGGAATTTTTAAGGAAGACTAAGTACATATAGTCCATAAATTAAGAAATACACTCTGGGATTAAAGTTTGTTTTATCTTAGAAAAATGTAAGCTCCAAAACAGATGCATTACACTGACCAAAATGATAAACCACAGAGAGGCAAGCTTTATAATTAAAATAGTTTTCTGAGAGAGCCTAAGGTGAGGTTTATTGAGGGACAGTAAACTATTATCCATTTATAAAGCATTCTATCAATTTCATGGATTTTTGTGGTTATTAAAAATTATATAAGATATAGAATTTATTATGGTTAATGGCCAAATCTTGAGAAAATTATAACTAGAGAACCTGGCTTCATTTATAGTAATATTGATCACTTGATCTCCTTTTTTTTCTTTCCAAAGCTTACATTAATAAAACACTAGAATTTAATTTCTTTTGTTTCTTTCTTTCCATCTCTATCCACTACTCTCTAGATTTTGGACTGTAACCTGTTTTCCTAATTATTAAATGTTTGATGAGGCCATATGATGATGCAATACATATGGCTATACTAATAAGCTGCACCAATGATAACCATGCTCACTTTGCAAGAGGACAGCCATTATAAAAATTAAAATATAAACAGAGATTTTAAATGCCTTCATTAGGCTAAACTTGGTAGCTCTCTTGTTTGCCTCTCCATTTTTCATGAGATTCTTGAGCGGGGGTCTGAATAAAGCTCAGTACTCACTCTACAAAGATAAAATCATTCTATATTCATTTTGCACGGAAGAATACTCAATAACTCATGAATAGTTTTCTGATTGAAACTATTTTCATCTTTTTGCTAAATCACATCATTTTACTTCCATATATAAGTTTGTTTTGTTGTTAAAGTTATACTACAGTGGATGAGTATTGTATGCATTGCATTACTTAATTAATGCTTATGTTCATTATTCACACGGGAAGTAAACAATATTAAAAAAGCAAACAGATTATTTTAATGAGGCTTTTTATACTACACCTTTTTTGCTTTTGAGGTTATGGCTGAACGAGTGGTTTGAACAAGTTAACCGTTTATTCAAAGCCTTCGTAAAGTTTTCTGTCATTAGAAATAAAATTTTTAAAAAGTGAAATTCTTTTCTTTATTTTTCTTTTTATTAAGACATATACACATACATCATGAAAACATTTATGCATTTCTGGGGTACAATGTGTTCATTTTTTATATAATTTGGAATGCTTACATCAAACTAATATAGCTTTCACCTCATTTACTTAATTATTGTGTTAAGACATTTGTGTTCTATACTTGATAGATTTGACTTGTTCCCTTGCGATACACTTCATAGGTGTGTTCCCCCCATTTACCCACCCTCTATCAAACCTCTCCCATCTCCTCCCATCTTTTTCCTCTTCCCTCTTTCATCCAGGGCTATAGTTGTGATTTATCTTTCATAAGGAAGTGTGACTAATTATAAATTGGTTTAATAAAGGTACTGAGTACATTGGATACCTTTTCTTCTATTCTTGAGATACTTTACTAAGAAAGATATGTTCCAGCTCCATACATGTAAACATAAAAGAGGTAAAGTCTCCATCCTTTTTTAAGGCTGCATAGTATTCCATGGTATACATATACCACAATTTATTAATCCATTCATGGGTTAATGTGTACTTGGGCCTCTTCCATGACTTGGCAATTATGAATTGAGCTGCAATGAATAATTTGGTGCAAATATCTTTGTTGCAAAGTGATTTTTGGTCTTTTGGATATATAGAGGAATATATCCTAATAGAGGAATTGTGGGATCAAATGGCAGGTCTACTTTTAGATCCTTGAGTGTTCTCCAAACTTCTTCTGAAAGGAATGTATTAGGTTTCATTCCACCAGCAGTGAAGAAGTATTCCCTTTTCTCCAAATCCACACCAATATCTGTAATTTGGGGATTTTGTTATGTGGGCTACTCTTACTGGACTTAGATGATGTCTCAAAGTTGTTTTGATTTGCTTTTCTCTGATGATTAAAGATGAGTAGCATTTTTTCATGTGTCTGTAGACCATGTGCCTGTCTTCTTCAGAGAAGCTTCTATTTAAGTCTCTTGTCCACAATGAAATGGGATCATTTGTTCTTTTCTTATTAATAAGTTTGAATTCTCTGGGGATTCTGGTTATTAAATCTTTGTCAGAAACGTAACCTGAAAATATCTTTTCCCATTCTGAGGGCTGTCTGTTTGCTTTAGTTACCGTGTTCTTGGCAGTGCAGAAGCTTTTTTAGTTTGATCAGATCCCAGTGGTGTATTTTTTGGTGTTGCTTCAATTGCCCCAGGGGTTTTCTTCATAAAGTATTCTCCCAGGCCAATTTCTTGAAGTGTTTCCCCTGCACTCACTCCGAGAATCTTTATAGTTTCATGTCTTAAGTTTAAGTCTTTTATCCAGTGAGAGTCAGTTTTTGTTAGAGGTGAAAGGTGTGGGTCCAGTTTCAGTGTTCTACAAGTCGCCAGCCAATTTACCCAGCACCATTTGTTAAATAGGAAATCTTTCCCCCAAATTATATTTTTGATAGGCTTATCAAAGATCAAATGACAATAAGTGTCTGGGTTCATCTTTTGGTTCTCAATTCTTTTTCATACATCTACCTCTCTATTTTTTGTGCCAGTACCATGCTGCTTTGATCACTATAGATTTATAGTATAGTCTGAAGCATAAAAAGTCAAATTCATAGAAGGAGTAGAGAGTGAAATTGTGGTTTCTAGCATCTGGGGATGGAAGGGTGTGAGAAAATTTTGATCAAAGTGTACAAAATTTCAATTAAATAAGAGGAATTAAGTTCTGGAGATCTATCACACAGTGTGCTAACTATACTTAAAAATAGTATATCATATACTTGAAACTTGCTAAGAGAATAGATTTTTAAATGTTCTCATCACAAAAAAATGGTAAGTTAATGGTGGATATGTTAATTACCTTGATTTAATTATTCCTCAATATATACATTTATCAAAGCATCCCATTATACTCCATACATATGCAATTTAAAAAGAAGAAACTTTGCCAGCTGTTTCCTTTGGTAAAAAGTACATATTAATGCAATGTAAAATGAAAAACAATTTTTTAATATACTGACTTTATAACCACATAATTTTAGAGAAAAAATATTCCCTAAAACATGTTTAATGCTTTTGAGTGTATGTCAAAAGTGATACTAAGTTTTCTGAGCAATATTGAACATAGTGGAAACAGTGGATCTCATCCACCTAACAATGAGACTGAGTTCGTCCCATGGATGGTGGCAGTGGATACAAGAAAAAATTCTCAAACTGCAAAGACTTTACAAGATGGATTTATTCTGTAATAGTGGGGTGTAACCCTGAAAAAATATTCTGGAGTCACAGAAAACTGCTTTCAGGTTTGCTTTACAGGTGACATACCTGTGTTCTTGGGACCGGATATTTTCAATTCTCCTTGCATGAATTGCCCTGCTTATTCTCTATGGCCTAGAACTTTTTTAGAAATGACCATGAAGGTCAAAGACATATAAGACAATAAAAATATTTTGTCAGTGAAAAGATACTTTGTGATTTACTAAATGCATTAAACCAAAATTATGATAAACTTAGCCATTTTGCCCTTTTCTTTATCAATAAGAGCTCAGGCCTTATTGCTTTTGTCAATCTGCATAAAATTTTAGAACATGCCTCTCAGATAATGTAACAAGTTCTATATGTGTTTCTTATTAAAAATAGAAAAAAATACACCTTAATTTCCCAAACATGTCCCTGAAAACTGAGTCACTCCTAACATGAGGAGATTTCATATTAGCTACAAAAAGCTCTATATTTCTTAGAGAATTCAATCATCTCTTCTCTCAATCAAGGTTCTTCATAAACCAGTCCCACACAAACTTTCTAGCAAAATTAGACTACTTACTGTTCTACAGTGCTGTTGCTCAACTTTGTTTTGAAGCTATCGCTCACTGACACTGTTCCCAGGCATCTAGCAAAAGATAAACAAAGTAGTCTATACTGGGGAATATTCACTCCAGACATCAGAGAAGCTCTACTAAAATGTTTTCAAGAGCAGTAACTAGCACACAGTGCAATGAGGGGAAGGCGAGAGATTGGTACATATCTGTAAAGTAAACATAAATTAAGGACATAATTTTCCCTGTTTACTAATACTTATTTTTACATAAAGCTTTTTTCTCCTATCACTGCATCAAAATCCTAGTCATCCTAAAATGTCATTCTCTCTATGAATATAATTAAAAACCTTTCCAGATGGAAGCAATCACTCCCATCTCAGTTACCATAAAACTAACGCATGCCTCTGTTCATGTCATTTTACAACAACTACAATGTTCATTTTTTCACTAGAATTATTCAGTTTATGAGCATACTTTCTATTTGTTTCTAGACTGTCAAGGATAGGGCTTCATTCTGATTCATTTTTGTATCTTTCAGAACATCTGGCATAGTAACTTAAACATAGAAGATGTCAGTAATATTTGATATAGTATTTGAACAAATGGAAAGATACATAGACTAACCATTATTAGGACTACCTATAGCTAAATCTATGGTTTTATGAAATATTGTCTGAAATTTTGTATCACTTTTGTCATGGCTTATTATAAAAAAATACCTACATATATATACACATATACATAGGTACATAACATATACATACATATGTATATAACATATATACACACACATATACATACATATATAATTATACACATATATATAAAATTCTGTCTCCTTTACCATATTATAAGCATTTTGAGAACAGGAATCCTTTGTCATTCATCTGGAATATTTATTGCCTCTAGGGGGAAAAAGCATTATATCACACCTGGTAGGAGTTAATTGTTGTTAGAATAAATAAATGAATGGATGCTATAAATTACAGAGTTTCTTCTCCATGAGGCATTTCATCAATAGATTTTGTTAAACCAGGAACACAACTTTTCCATATACCATGCACATTACAGTTGCCTCCCTTGCATATCAAGCAGAAGTTCTAAAATCATGAAGTATATAAAATACTGAGAAGGTAAGTTGAATCAGAAGTGTTGGGGCCAATTGAAATGCTTCACTGATACTAAAATAGGTAAGTATCTGAAAGATACAAGGTGTATTATACAAGGACTGAGAAGATAAATTAAACTGACAACTCCTGTTCCTCTAGTGTTTCTCTACTACCAGATGAAACAAATAATAATCTAGGTGTTTTTGAGGCAAAAGTTTTTGCTCCTATGCTAAATGAGATGAAGCTTTTATGATCTGAAATTAACCAGTTTCCTCTCTTGCTTTGATCCAGCTTATAGGTCTGGCTCTTTTAAGACTCATAACACTGGCTTGTACAGCTGTTCAATACATGTTTATTAAAAGAATAGTCATGATAGATTATTCTAAGAAGAAGTTATCTGGAGAATACTGACATACCTTATCACAGAATTGTCCCAGGTAGCAAATCACAATCTACAGCACTCTTCTCAATCCTTTTCACTTATCCTATCTTCCAATGACACAAAATAAGTGGAAACTCCATAGTTGACCAAGTCCCTACACTGACCACCTCAAGTTGACCTAATTTTCATAGACTAGGCATGCAACATATATACGTATCAGTTCGGTAGGTCTAGTCCCTTATATTGACCACCTTAATATGTTGACCAGTTTGTTATAGTCCCTTGGGTGGTCATCTTACAGAGTTTCTACTGGATTCTTTTCTCTTTTTTAGTGGACAGATTCTGCTGGTTCTTCGTCTTATGCCATTGTTCATGTTTTTAATTTGCCCTGTATTCCTTGCCCACAAATGTTTATGTATTGAAATTATAACCATCCTCTAAGTCCCAGTTCAAATCTTTCACATGTGAGCGCTCACTAAAAAAAAAAAAAAAAAAAGAAAAGAAAGAAAGAAAAACTCTACTATGTTTCTTATTTCATCTCACCCTATTTTTTGGCAGAGATTTTATAAGGCAAAGACTATATCTTGACTATATCTCTATGCCTTATATGTAGCCCTAAAGAGCAAGCTGTTCATTGTAGGATTTCAATACATATTCTTATGAAGTCTTTTCCCACCAAGGCTTATATAAATAGCACAAACTTGATTAACCAAATGTATACTTAAATTAAAGTGAGGTAGATTGTAATGAGAAGCTATGTTTCTGGATCAACTCTCCCACTGGAAACAATAAAAAAAAATGCTGGATAAAATATTTCTTTTTAAAATTGTCTTAAAAGAATTGAAAGTATATAAAGATAGTTGGAACTGCTAGGGGAAATATTTGTGGGGGATGGGAATCTGAATGCAGTGAGAGAAACCAAACATCAAAGCAATGTAAGTGCATTTTCCTATAGTCATTTGTTTATATTACACATTTTATCTTTGATCAATCAACCTAACAGAATAAGGGAACAAGGTTCTGCCTGAGATTTCATTAAAAAAAAAATGGACACCAAACATTAAGCTTTTCTCTTTCTCCAATCCCAAGTGAATACAAAGAATATAAAGAGACTTTCTTGGTAGAAGTACAGTGTTTAGGAAGAAAGAAAAAAAAAGAAGGATAGGAGTGAAAAACAACATGGTCCCTGAGAAGTTGTAGCACAGCTCTAGCCTTCTTCTTATGTAGGTATAACCTGCAAATTTTATTCTATTAACTTAGATTGAAGTAATCAGTTACTGGTAATGTCCTAGGCTTCTTAAGAAAAAATGCAAAATACTCTGTAGAAGGATACTTTCTCAGGGAAATTCCTATGATAATAGTTGAATAAAAATGATCAGCACACAGTCAAAGATAACCAGACATACAAGAAACAAAGCCTCATTAGTAAGAACCAGCAAAAATCAACTGAAACAGACTTCAGATGTTAGTATCACAAGACATCAATTATAAAACAACTATGTCTCCAAGTTTTAACAAAATAAAGTCTTCAAAATGCTTGCAGGAAACAATTAACAATCACATACTAAGTTCAAACAAAGAAACAAATGTCTAAAAGTAAACATCGCAAGAATTAAAATAAAATCCATACTGCATATCACAAAAAGAGACTGATATAATGACCTGGAAGATAAATAAAGATAAATTACTTGCAATGCAGCTCAAAAAGACAAAAATTTCCCAGAAGAGGACTATAGATTGGATTGATGTGACACCCAAGCAATCCATTTGTTCCAGCTCCCCACTCTGCCATTTATCACCCCTCTTTGTGTGTCTCCATGGCCATCCTCCCCTGACCTCACTATAATTTTATTTACCCTTCCCCTGCCTTTGATTTTTTTTTGACACATGCATTAAATTCACCAGAAACCTGAAAAAAAAAAAAAAAAGAAAGAAAAAAGATATGACAAGGAAGGGTATAAAAAATTTGAAGAAACATTTAATGTAGGTTTAATTTGAAGCTTAGAAGGAAATAAGAGAATGTAAAAGGGGATACATTTGAAAAAACAATGCTTGAAAATTTTCTAAAATATATTAAGGACATCAATAAACAATTTCAGAAAGCATAACAATCTAGGCAGAAAAAAGTAAAAAGATATTGACGTCTCTAGGCATCATCCTAAAACTGTGGAAAAATAAAGATAATGAGAAAAATATTATGAGCAATGAGAGAATAGCAGTTATGTTAACAGATGACTTCTTGATTGCAATAATGGATGACAGATAACAGTAGAATGATATTTTTTGATGAGCTGAAAGAAGTGACTGCCAACTCAAAATTCTATACCCAGAGAAAATATATATTTCCCAAATGAGGGAAAAATAGAGATTTTTTTCAAATAAGCAGACACTAAGTTACATTTCTAACATAAGACTCTAAATATAAGAATTTCTTAGAATACACTTCAAGCAGAAGGAAAAATAATTCTAAAATGCAAGATTAAGATTCAGGAAGAAATAAATAACAAAGAATGCTGTAAACATTGAGCAAATATAAACCTACCTTTACTGTATAAAAGAGAATAATGTCTAGTGGTGTTAAATTAAAATGCTAGGCAGCAATACATTAGGAGGGAGATAAATGAATTAAAAATATTCTGAAGTAATATCTTGGAAGAAAGTAAAGGATTTGACTGACTTTAGTCTTTGATATGAACCAGTGTTGTAATCCTAGGCTAACTACTAACAGAAGAGAAAAAAGTATGTCCCTCCCAAACTAGCAGAGAAAAACATGGAATGATGGAGTATTAAAGGGCAGAAAAAGCAAGACAGACATACATGGCAAAAGAAGAAATAAATACTATAATTATATCTATATAAATTAAAAAACAGACTATATTAATATTTCAAGGGATATATATATAGGTGGAGAAATATTAAAAAAAACAATAAAATAAGGAATAAAATGCAAATAATCTTCCTAACTCCAGAGAAAAAGAAGAGGTGGTAACGACGGCAAAGGGACAATGATAGAAATGGGGCTTCTAGAAGGTTGAGAGGGTTTATATCTTGTTGTGGGTGGTGCTGATGTAGGTAACTGAGTATTAACTGTTTATATTTACATAGGAATTTTATACATTTTACTAAAAATTATTTCTACATTATTTTATAATATTTGTTTAAAAAATTTAGTAAGTTATGGATCAGAATATGTATATGTGTATATGTACAAACGAAAATCTATGAGAATGTGAAAACTATCCTTTCCTTCATAATCCAGGAAAACTATATCTAGGGACATAGCTTTGTTTTCTCCTCAGTTTTCGTATCAGAAGATGCAGTATCTAAGTTTATTGATATTTTTTCCTCTCAGTGTTTTCTCAGATTTGTTTTAGATCATGGTTTTTAATTAACAACATAATTTTCAATTCCTTTGGGTGTTATAAAAATGACAAATAGAAAACAATACATTTATAAACTTGTGGAGGTCCCCTAATTTTTGTTGAAGGTTTGGTTTTTCAGTATATTTTTACCTGATATTATTTTTTCAGTATATTTTTACCTGATATTATTTTTTCTCTGTTTTTGCCTTATTGAACAGTTTTAGAAATATGGTTCTTGGGGCAAATTCTTAAAACAGCAACTTCTCTGAGCATAAATCCTATAGTACTAATGTTATATATAACATAATTATGAAATATTATGATAGTATTGTTTGCTAGCACTAATAAAGTGTTGTGTAAACTCCAGAACTCTGTTATAGCATTTACTATAACTTACAATAAGTAGCAAATGAAATGAGCCATTTGTTATAAAGTGGGTATTTGTGCATAAATATCGTTGGAAATTGGTTGGTGATCAGAAGAAAATTAGAGGAAGCAAGGGATCCGAGGGTCAAAGTGACCAGCTGTGTAACCTGGCTGGGTCACCAGTGTTCAGAATATAGTTTCTAAGGGAAGTTAATAAACCCAAGATAGAAAAAAAAGTAACCAAACAGTCCAAGGTGGATCTTATCAACCCAGTAGAACAGTCTGTAGGCTATGGTAATGTTTTTATTCTTCTGGTAAATAGTAGTGATGTGATTTGAGGGGCAGGAGGACCCCTAATAAGGTGTGGGATTGAGATGAAGATAAGACCACCAAGGAAAAAGAGCTGGTCTCTTTTTAGGGCATTGGCTAGACATGAGGTCAGTAAGTTAGGGCTCAGGGTCCAGCTGTAGTCCTGGCAGATACCTGGAGAACAAATCTGAAACTGAGTCAAGAAGTGAGCAGTCAGAGTTGGTGGTGTGAGAAAGGAAGCTGGCAGCTGGCCCTGATCTAGAGGGGAGTTAGGGGAGATCAGGGGATGGAGACTGGGCAGGCCACTGCAGTCAGTACTTAGTGCAGTGTTACACATTCTTGGTAGAAATATTTAGATTTTAATACATGGCATCTTTTTAAAAATAGGGAGAGTATTGGGCATCTTTAGGTGCCTAGGGAGAGTATTTGATGATTCCAAAGGGAGGGAGACATGGAGGGCCCAGTGCTGCAGGGGCAGGGCGGATGAATGCCTTCCAAAGCACAGAGTAGGGCAGCCACCCCTAGGAGGAAGAAGGGGACAGCGCCACACGTAGAGGTGAGTTTGTGCTTGGAAGGCGCTTTCCCTTTCTAAATGGACACTGAGATTGCCGCTTGAGGAAGAGAGGAATGATGGGAACTCTGACAAGGCTGGTGGTGTGGGACTGCTGCTGACAGACAGGAGGGGAGGGAGGTGCCTGGGAACGTGAAGAGGAGCTGCCTGGTGTGACTGAGGACTGCACCAGGGCCAGTCCCGTGTGACTCTCCAGCCGAGCACCTAAGCCCTAGGGTAGCAATGGAGAACTGGTGCAGGTAGGATGGAAGACAAGAGGAGGAGAGAGTGAGCTCAGAGGTGTGAGAGTGATTGAAATGATGGCTCTATGGGACCAGATCAAGGATGCAGTGAGGTGCAGTCAGCAGGGATGGGGAGACAGGGGACTTCTGTGCAGAACACAGAGCTTTGGCCTGAGTGCTTAAGATGTTGGTAGGGGAACAGTGGGGACAGAGACCAGGTGTGGCTTTGGGAGTCAAGGTCATTCTAGGACTAGGAAAGCCAGGAATTTTGAAGTCATTGGGAATGACCATGGGTGACATTAGAGTCCTCAGCAATTCCTGACTCTCCTGTCCTAGTCACGATCAGTTTAATTCTTCTCCAGAGATTCTTCTAAAGCTACGAGCACCTCAGGGAAGATGCAAGAATTTTTTAAAAAATGCCGAATGGGCCTGGAATCCTAGTATGCTGGGAGGCCAAGGCAGGTGGATCGCTTGAGCTCAGGAGTTAGACCCCAGCCTGAGCAAGAGCGAGACTTTGTCTCTAAAACAACTAGCTGGGCATTGTGGCAGGCATTTGTAGTCCAAGTGCTTGGGAGGCCAGGAGTTTGAGGTTTCTGTGAGCTATGACACCGCATCGCTCTACCTAGGGCGACTGTGTGAGTGAGACTTTGTCTCAAAAAAAAAAAAGAAAAAAAAAGCCTAATGATAATTAGTGAAGGAGTTTGGGGCTTAGAGAGTCCTAACTGATCAAAGGAAAAGAGGAGGTAAGTAAAAAGTTCAGATAATAGTAAATGTAAAGAATTTATATTTAGCAGGGTGTGGCAGCCTCAGCTACTTGGGAGGCTGACGCAGGATGATCCCTTGAGGTCTGGAGTTTGAGGTCAGCCCTTCAGGTAACATAGTAAAACCTCCATCCTCCAGAGTTGGAGGTTGCTGTGAGCTGTGATGCCACGTACTCTACCAAGGGCGACATAGTGAGACTCTGGCTCTATAAAAATAAACAAAAAAAAAAAAATTTAAGGAAATGAATAAGATTAATTTTTTTAAAAAAATGTAAACTTGATTGAAATTCAAGAAGCAATTTGAGAATAAGAAACTTTTGGAAGAAGAAAAAGAGATGGTTTGTGGAAGCAAACTAATTAGAGAGTTAAATGCTAAATGTTAAAATGACCTAAGAGATGTACAAATATTGCTGGTAGGTATATACAAAGAGAGAAGGGTTCCTATAAGCAAGTAGGAGTAACATCTGTAAAATGTGAAGTAATATGAGTGTAGTAATTCCTTTGTGACTTCATTTCTTTTCTTTTTTCTTTTTTTTTTAAAGACAGTCTCACTATGTCACCCTCAGCATAGTGCTGTGTTATCACAGCTCACAGCAACCTCCAACTCCTGGGCTTAAGCAATTCTCTTGCCTCAGCCTCCCAAGTAGCTGTGACTACAGGCGTCCACCACAACGCCCAGCTATTTTTTTGTTGCAGTTATCATTATTGTTTAGCTGGCCTGGGCTAGGTTTGTACCTGCCAGCCTTGGTGTTGTGACTGATGCCGTAACCACTGTGCTATGGGTACGGAGCCTGTGACTTCATTTCTGATAGTCACTTTCTAGATATTTCTAAGGGAATAATAATTCTCAGTTTCCATCTGATGACATTACTTTGATTTTGCCTCAAAGACCTACAGTTAATTCACTGATTTATTTTAACCTACAGGGAGATCACAGTTATTTCAGAAAACTAAAATTGTTAAATATTTTGAAAATCGTACAATCAAATGAAAATCTTTGCAAGCTTTACTTCCTTACATCACATTAGCTCTTCACACACTGCTCAGAATGAAGCTAATTGGCTTTTTCTTTTAATATAGTATGTTTGTATTTGAAGTTGGAAACGAGTTTAGAAGTTCCAGATATTTCTGTTGTGGGCTTTAGTTATGAACATAACTTAGAAGGTAAGCATTCTTTTTTATAATTTTATTACTCATATGTTTTAGATTCTTTTTTAAGGAGTAGTTCAGGAAGGAGGTCAGTAGGCACCCTTGCTTCTCCAGTTTGTTGGGAGTTGTCTACATTAGTGATCTAAGTTGGTGTCATTGGAGGTGGGGCTGATTCTCCACGGGCGAGAAGGGAAGTGGGGCTTTGAACATGGACGGGGTTGAGAAGGTCACGGTGACAGCTCAACTCTAGTTCTCTGCTACAGAGGAGCAACCTTGTATAACTTAATGTGCATCCTGTGAATCATCCTTCCTTGCTTCAGATGTTCAGGGAAACATGGCTTGGGTACTTTACCCTGCATTGTTTTGCTTCTAAAGCTGTGTCTTTCAACTGGTAATTATGCAGTTGACCACACAGCACAGAAATACTCCCTGCATGTAGCACTCATCAATAATTATTGACTACCTCTTGTGGATATTTATATTATAATTATCCAAAAAAATTAAAATTAATTAATATTTTGCCCATAACTCTTTTATGGGAACAAGAGTTTTCTCAGTTTGTGTCAGTGGTTAGCTAGTTTTAAACATTGCTTGTAATTCGGTGTTAATAAAGTTTCATTCAAATACCAGTCTTGTTCTCACTCTGTGGGTGAGTTGAACTGAAGACATCAGGAGGGATGTTTTTCTCTTTCTAGTCAGCCCTCAAATACAGCTTACTATAGATGTTTCTGATTTAAGCTGAATTTTGTCCCATGATACACTTTGGTATTAAGATTACTAAATTTACCTGGCCTGAGGTCCTTCCTGTCCTCATCAGCTTGAAATCTCGTGCTCGCTTTGGCAGCACATATACTAAAATTGGAATGATACAGAGAAGATTAGCATGGCCCCTGCGCAAGGATGACACGCAAATTCGTGAAGCGTTCCATATTTTTTATATGAAAAAAAAAAGAACTCTCTAGGTGACACTAGTTCTTTTTTCCCTGTCACATTCCCTTTTTCTCAAGTCCCTCCTCTCCTTTTGCCCTCAGGCCTTGGTGTCCTTATTTTCTTCTGTGGTCCTGGCACCTTCAGTCCTCCAGCGGACTAGACGTCTCTCCCAGAGAAGATGGAGAGAGCAACAGATCTCTGCTAACCTGAAAACATTCCTACTTGATTTGTGCCCTTTCTTTCTGGCAGTATTTCTGTTGTCGGTATGATCTACACGTACGTGTCTCTGTTTCCTCATTCGGCTTTCCTTGTATCCCCGCCGTAATCTTTCATGTGTGACACAGCCTTCTCAGTTGCTAAGTACATTAGCTTTTCTTAGCATTCATGTTCCTTCACTTCTCCACAGGGTTTGGCAGTGGCTCATTTCTTCCTTCTGACATTCTTTTTTTTTTTTATTGTTGGGGATTCATTGAGGGTACAATAAGCCAGGTTACACTAATTGCAATTGTTAGGTAAAGTCCCTCTTGCAATCATGTCTTGCCCCCATAAAGTGTGACACACACCAAGGCCCCACCACCCTCCCTCCGTCCCTCTTTCTGCTTCGCCCCCATAACCTTAATTATCATTAATTGTCCTCATATCAGAATTGAGTACATAGGATTCATGCTTCTCCATTCTTGTGATGCTTTACTAAGAGTAATGTCTTCCACTTCCATCCAGGTTAATACGAAGGATGTAAAGTCTCCATTTTTTTTAATGGCTGAATAGTATTCCATGGTATACATATACCACAGCTTGTTAATCCATTCCTGGGTTGGTGGGCATTTAGGCTGTTTCCACATTTTGGCGATTGTAAATTGAGCTGCAATAAACAGTCTAGTACAAGTGTCCTTATGATAAAAGGATTTGTTTCTTTCTGGGTAGATGCCCAGTAATGGGATTGCAGGATCAAATGGGAGGTCTAGCTTGAGTGCTTTGAGGTTTCTCCATACTTCCTTCCAGAAAGGTTGTACTAGTTTGCAGTCCCACCAGCAGTGTAAAAGTGTTCCCTTCTCTCCACATCCATGCCAGCATCTGCAGTTTTTGAGATTTTGTGATGTGGGCCATTCTCACTGGGGTTAGAAGATATCTCAGGGTTGTTTTGATTTGCATTTCTCTAATATATAGAGATGATGAACATTTTTTCATGTGTTTGTTAGCCATTCGTCTGTCATCTTTAGAGAAAGTTCTATTCATGTAGAAATTTCTTTTCTTTTTCTTTTCTTTTTTTTTTTTTTTTTGTGATTTTTGGCCGGGGCTGGGTTTGAACGCACCACCTCTGGCATATGGGACTGGCGCCCTACTCCTTGAGCCACAGGCGCTGCCCCCTTCTGACATTCTTTAATGATCCCCATTCTCCCCCAATCTTTTTGATCGTGCTTTCTCTTTCTTCAAGAGTCCTTTTTCTGGAGTGGCACCTGTGGCTCAAGGCGGTGAGGTACTGGCCCATATGCCGGAGGTGGTAGGTTCAAACCCAGCCCTGGCCAAAAACTGCAAAAAAAAAAAAAAGAGTCCTTTTTCTCAGCTCAGCGCCTGTAGCTCATTGGTTAGGGCGCCAGCCACATGCACCAGGACTGGTGGGTTTGAACTAGCCAGGGCCTGCTAAGCAACAAAGACAACAATAACAAAAAATAGGGTGGTGCCTGTGCCTCAGTGGGTGGGGTACCAGCCCCATATACTGAGGGTGACAGGTTCAAACCCGGCCCCAGCCGAACTGCAACTAAAAAAAAGCTGGGCGTTGTGGCGGGCGCCTGTAGTCCCAGCTACTTGGGAGGCTGAGGCAAGAGAATCGCCTAAGCCCAGGAACTGGAGGTTGCTGTGAGCCTTGATGCCACAGCACTCTACTGAGGGCAACAAAGTGAGATTCTGTCTCTACAAAAAACAAAAATAACAAAAAAATAGGCCAGGCATGGTGGCTCACGCCTGTAGTCCCAGCACTGTGGGAGGCCGAGGCAGGTGGTTTGCCTGAGCTCAGATGAGCAGCAGTGAGCCAGAGTTAGAACCCGTCTCTACTAATATCAAAAACAGTAGGACAGAGCATTGCCAGAGGAAGAAGAAAATGAACAAAAAAAAAGAGTACTTCAAATGAAGAAGAATGAACAAGCAAGCAGAAATTAAAAATAAAAAAATAAAATAAAAATAACAAAGCCAGGTGCTACAGTGGGTGCCTGTAGTCCCAGCTACTCAGGAGGCTGAAGCAAGAGAATCGCTTCAGCCCAAGAGTTCGATGGAGGTTGCTGTGAGCTGTGACACCACAGCACTCTACTGAGGGCGACATAGTGAGACTCTGTCTCAAAAAAAAAAAAGTTCTTTGATGTTATCCTTATCCCAATTTTTAGTTCTCACTCTTTTCGTTTTTTTGATACAGAGTTTCACTGTGTCGCCCTTGGTAGAGTGCTGTGGTGTCACAGCTCACAGCAACCTCAAACTCTTGGGCTCAAGTGATTCTCTTGCCTCAGTCTCCCATGTAGCTGGGACTACAGGCGCCCACCACAATGCCTGGCTATTTTTAGAGATTAGGTCTCATTCTGGCTCAGGCTGGTATTGAACTCCTGAGCTCAGGCAGTCCACCCACCTCTGCCTCCCAAGTGCTAGGATTACAAGTCCTCACTTGTATTTTCCTCCTGGAGTCTCTTCCTCCAAGAGTTGAGTCTCCACTTCATTTTCTCTAAACATGGCCTTCCAAGTCAGCATTCCCAGACCCATGCCCCTTGCTGAGCATTAAGCTTGTGTCTTCTGCTGGCTGATGGATGTCATCTCCTAAATAAGCCACTATCACTTTAGACCCAACATGTGCATATGTGTGTATTTGTTAGTGTAAACAAAGTATAGAAAAAATTGCAAAATACAGTAGAACCTCTGTAAGTTGATCACTGAAGGGACTGTAACAAGCTGGTCGATGTGCCCATATGGTCAACATAAGGAACTGGGCCTGCTCTGCTGACATGTACATGTGCATGTCTGGTCTGCCCTTATAGACACTGGACTAAAATAACTGATGTACAGGAAGAATTGTGGTGCCAATGACATTGCTAATAAATTCCTCCAGGTGGTTTTAGGAGATGAGGCTTTTCATAGCATTCTATTTAGATTGGGGTGCCCATAGCTCACTGGTTAGAGTGCCGGCCACATGCTCTGGGTTTGAACACAGCCCAGGCCTGCTAAACAAAAAACAATAGCCAGGTGTTGTGGCAGGGGCCTACAGTCCCAGCTATTAAGGAGGCTGAGGCGAGAGAATTGCTTGAGCCCAAGAGTTTGAGGTTGCTGTGAGCTATGATACTATAGCACTCTACTGAGGACAACAAAGTGAAACTCTGTCTCAAAAAAAAGCCTTCTATTTAGATAGACATGATATTATATAGCAGTAGGCTGACGTTCAGTGGCTGTGCTTTTGTTGTGTGAAGGGCTATCTTATTTCACAACTATATTCCTGCTTCTGTGATATATAGACTAGGATATATATATACACCCATACATACATAATACAAACATACATATACACACATGCCAAAGAGAGATGTTTTAGGGTTTATTGGACCAGAGGCATTTGCCAAAGGAATCTTTTCGTAATAGGTCTGAGGCACGATGAATGTAACTATGGAGTCACTGCTACTATACAAGAAATGTCTGGAATGTATCCAACCATTATTAATAGTGTTTTTCATATTATGTGGCAAAATACATTACGAACGGCACTTATATTTTTTTCCTCCAGTGCCCTCAAGCTGTTGGCTAAAATTTCTATTTTTTTTTAATTGAATATTCCCGTGTAAATGACTGAACGAAGGATACATCAAAAGCCAGGTGGGGGTGCAAAGTAAGAAAAGGCTGGGGCTGTGCAGACCTGTAATCTCTGAGCAGTGGAGGTGGGAGCTTCCCTTGAGCTCAGGACTTCAAGACCAGCCTGACTGAGCAAGAGCAAGACCCCATCGCTACTAAAAATAGAAAAACTAGCCAGGCATTGTGGCATGTGCCTTTAGTCCCAGCTACTTGGGAGGCTGGTACAGGAGTATCGCTTTGATGCAGGAATTTCAGGTTGCCATGAGCTGGCCTGATGCCACGGCACTCTAGCCTTGGCAGCAGAGTAAGATTCTGTCTCAAAAAAGAAAGAAAAAGGAATTATAAAAGAAACTAAACCAACAAAGTCTAGGAAAATAAAAGTAGATAGTCAAAGAGGTGCCATCAATAGAAGTCACTGAAAAAACATGTTAAACAAAATAAGCAGCTTATACCATGAAAGAATAAAGGAGGCTGAAATCCCCCTTTGAAATGTGGAACAGCTCTTTCCACTACTCTTAATCCTTCTTTAATCCATGTATTCCTCTCTTTGTCATTTGCCCTAAATTACTGAAACCAAATACTTGACCGGAGACAGCTAAAGTGAACTAATCCTTTTTAGTTTGAGGTTAAACTAAGATAAGGCTGGTACGTTTAGCAGTGTTTCATGGACAAGTCTTTGAAAATGTTTGCGGTTCAGTTAATAGCTGAATTTATTTTTAATATGCATAGTGACATAGTCTTACTCCAATAAAAGTTAAGCTCTTTGAGGCGGCGCCCATAGCTCAGTGGGTAGGGCGCTGGCCACATGCATCCAAGCTGGAGGGTTCAAACCGGGGCCAGGCCAGCTAAACAACAATGACAACTGCAACTACAACAAAAAAAATAGCCAGGTGTTGTGGCAGGCACCTGTAGTCCTTGGGAGGCTGAGTAAGAGAATCGCTTAAGCCCAAGAGATTGAAGTTGCTATGAGGTGTGACACCATGGCACTCTACCCAGGGTTACAGAGTGAGAGTCTGTCTCAAAAAAAATAAAAGTTAAGTTCTCTGAATAAGCATGACTAAAAAAGTGTTCCTTTTGATCCATTAGGAATAAAACTCACTATTCAGACACATGACTAAAATGTTTTATCTTATATATAATTTCCAGCATTTCTAATGTTTAAATATGCCAGCAAGATCATTTGATGTTTAATATTCAAAAAAATGTGGAACAGTATTAGAAAATCATTAAAATTATGGTTTGCGGCTAAGGCGCCAGCCACATACACCTGAGCTATTGGGTTGGAATCCAGCCCTGGCCCGCCAAACAATGACGGCTGCAACCAAAAAAAATAGCCGAGTGTTGTGGCAAGCGCCTGTAACCCAGCTACTTGGGAAGCAGAGACAGGAGAATAGCTTGAGCCCAGGAGTAGAGGTTGCTGTGAGCTGTGATGCCACAGTACTCTACTCAGGGCAACAGCTTTGAAGCTTTGTCTCAAAAAAAAAAAAAAAATCACGGTTTACTTTTGCTAGAAGGTGACTGCATCTATAACAAAAGGGATAATAGGAAGTCTTCACGTGGCCACGGTTCTTTTGTTAATTCCATAAGAACTGTTTTCTAAGACTGTTTCAATAATAGATTCATGATAAGAATATGGGCAGTGCCTGTGGCTCAAAGGAGTGGGGCGCCAGCCCCATATGCTGGTGGTGGTGGGTTCAAACCCAGCCCCGGCCAAAAACTGCCAAAAAAAAGAAATATCATAGTAACAGTTGGCACTTTGACTGCATATCTTTTGAGATTTGCTGGCAAAAAAAGCATAAAAGTAATACACTACAGACTTGGAGTGCTATTTCTCAACTTAAAAGTACTTATCTAACCAACTCAATATGGAGTGTTTATCACACATGTACCACACTTGTGTTCAACACCAATTAAAAATATTATTCATTCTTCAGTGTGGCAATTAAATATTTTTAATTTTTATGTTTTCTTTATTTTCATAATACCTCTTTAATCATCTTTTTTCTTCTTCATAAAAAATGTCCCGAGAGATACAACAATCTAAGGTCTCTATAGATTATCGGATTGTAAAATTCCCCCACAATTATGTTCATTTATGTATCTTATAGATGATCTCTTTATGTATTATGTACTTCACAACTGCGAATTTAAGAGTTTTGTGCTCTACCTACTGAGTTAGCTGGTCAACTTTAAATTCCAGTTTTAAATTTCCACTCTAAACAAAATTCTCTGGCTGCCATCCATGTATCTGCCTTCATTCCACATCTTTAAGAAATGTGATATCTTGCACATTTTAAAACTGTTCCCATTGTTTTAGTAAAATTTGGCTATCAGTCTTTATGGATTAATTAATTAAATCGTTTTAATTTGTTTCTTTGTTCTGGTGGTGGTGGTGGTGGTTTTTGCTTTTTTGAGATGAAGTTTCACTCTGTTGTCCAGGCTAGAATGCCATGGTGTCAGCTTAGCTCACAGCAACCTCAAACTCCTGGGCTTAAGCAATCCTCTTGCCTTAGCCTCCTGAGTAGCTGGGACTATAGGTGCCTGCCATGATGCCCAGCTCATTTTTCTATTTTTTGTAGAGGTGGGGTCTTTCTCTTGCTCAGGCTGGTCTCCAAACCCTGAACTCAAGCAGTCCTCCCTCCTCAGTCTCCCAGAGTGCTGGGATTACAGGTGAAAGCCTCTGCAGCTGGTCCCTTTCAATTTTTGATTCCCACTGTATTGAGTCCGCAAATCACCTAAAAATTATAATCCTACATTCACACATCTATGGTCAGATGGATATTGATAATTTGCCACTCCATAAATTTTTATGGACAGAAAATAAATTTTAAATGGCCAATCACGGTGTAGATCTCCTAAATTTTGATCCTTTTAGAAACAAACTTATCCCCTTTGCTCGTGATAGTTCTGAAGTTAAGTTCTATTAGTTAAGAATCCCTAACACACATACGATCTGTTTCCACTAATACACTTAAAAACTGTTCAGGAGTGTCATTTCTTCATGGAAGAGAAATTCATCTGTTTATATATAAACACAAAAGTGCTTACACAAAAATGTAAACACAAAAATGTAAACACAAAAGTGACTGATTAATTAAATGTTACTCTATGGAATGGTATATTGAGAAACTCAGCTACATCAACTCTGGAGTTCCCCAAATATTAAGATAGTAAATCAAATAATAGTATATATCCCTAACACACATTCAATCTATTTTCACTAATACACTTACAAACTGTTCAGGAGTGTCATTTCTTCGTGGAAGAGAAATTTATCTGTTTATATATATAAACATAAAACATTATTCCTTTGCTAATGGAGATTTCTGAATTATATCAGAAATGACCAGTTAAAGAATGCACGTAAGGCAGATATAGTCAAGGCAAAGGCTTTTACCTGCATTATTATTCTCTATGAATATTGTGATCTTCTGACACTTCCACATAGCATATTTTTCTTTTTCTTTTCTTTTCTTTCTTTCTTTTTTTTTGTTTTTGTTTTTTTGAGACAGAGTCTTACTATGTCTCCCTCAGTAGAGGGCCGTGGAGTCAGAGCTCACAGCAACCCCAAACTCTTGGGCTAAAGCAATTCTCTTGCCTCAGCCTCCAAGCGGCTGGGACTACAGGCGCCCACCACAACACCTGGCTACTTTTTTTTGTTGCTGTTGTTGTCGTCGACGTTTAGCAGACCCAGGCTAGGTTTGAACCCACGAGCTCTAGTGCATGTGGCTGGCACCCTAGCCACTGAGCTACAGGCATCGAGCCCTACATAGTATATTTTTCTGATTATGTAATACATAGGATAATGTAGTAACAGGAAAACAACACCAATAATTCTCATTCCAGCTCTTCCACTTTCTAATTTGCCTCAACTGTAAAATTGTGATAATTTATTTCAGAAACATTTTAAGGACCAAAATGAAATAATATATTGAATTTTATGTTAATGTACTATGTCAACTATAAAATATCATTCTTTTGATACTGTGATTTGATACTGTGGTATTCTCAATAACTCAGTGTATTTCATTTAATTTCCTTCTTGGTTAAGTACATTTTTTGATGAAAATATACTACAAAACACCTATTTTTAAAAATCTGAAGTGGCTGAAATTATGGTAGAGTTAAAGTGTAAAGAAAGAAAAAAGTAGGAATTATAAAGGTGAGAGATTGTTCCGGTCACTGTGGATAGGAAGGAGAAATTGTATAGATTTAGAGCACTCATAGTTTACACCTGAAATAAATGCGTTTACCAACCAAAACAATATGAAAAAGAAGGAGAAAAAAGCAATCCAGACCCATCATTGAAGTAGTAGCCTACTTCTGGGTATATCTGTGGACTTAGTACCCAAAATGTCTGTCACTCTACTTGATGCTTAAAATGGCTTTTTTCTAGCCTTAAATTGAGAAAATATAAGGCTGCTTCATTTGTTATCCTGAACCAGTATCATTAAAACTAGCTTTCAAACTACTGGTTTAAGCATATCTTTTATTTGCTTTGCCCAGGGTCTTCCATTTGCAGTCTACTTTTCAGCAACACTTTCAGCATATGGCAACAATTTCTTTTGTTGGACAGAGTCTTGCTCATGGTGCCAGGCTAGAGTGCAGTGGCTCACTGCATAGCTCACTTATCATAGCTCACTGCAACCTCAGACTCCTGGGTTCAAGCAATCCCCCTGTCCCAGCCTCCCAACTAGCTTAGACTATAGGCACTTGCCAAAAGGCCTGGCTAATTTCTATTTTTAGTAGAGATGGGATCTTGCTCTTACTCAGATTGGTCTCAAACTCCTGAGCTCAAGTGACCCTCCTGCCTCCACCAGCCAGAGTACTAGGATTACAGATGTGAGCCACCATGCCCAGCCAACTCGGGAGGCTGAGACAGGAAAGATCATTTGAGCCCAAGAGTTTGAGGTTGCTGAGAGCTAGGCTGATGCCATGCCACTCTAGCCTGGGCAACAAAGTGAGACTCTGTCTCCAAAAAACAAAAAAAAGATTACTACTCCAATCGTAGCATTCTTCCCCTCTTCCCCCCTTTTTAGGTTTTCTGTTACCTATGAATAAAGTATAGCTTCATTAGCATTCAGCATGACTTTTTGGTCTTTCCACAAGGAGGTTTAACCTCATCTCTTCTTCCTTCCGTGAACTCTTTCAGTTGTTTTTAAAACCTACATAACTTTTTCCAGTCTCATCATTGTCAAATGGAGAGAGGCCCTCTAAAAGAAAACAATATTTATTTGGGAATAGGGCATTGAAATGCAATAAGCTGTAGTAAACTATGTGCATATTCAGGGAGGTAAAGAAAGACAAAGGTTTTATTTATTTATTTAGACAGAGTCTCACTTCGTCACCCTTGGTAGAGTGCTGTGGCATCATAATTCACAACTTCAAACTCATGGGCTCAAGTGATCCTCTTGCCTCAGTTCCCCAAGGAGCTGGGACTACAAGTGCCCACCACAACACCCAGCTTTTTTTTTTTTTTTTTTAAGAGACAGGGTCTCACTCTTGCTTAGACTGATCTCCAACTCCTAAGCTCAAGTGATCCACCTGCCTCGGCTTCCCAGAGTGCTAGGATTATAGGCAGGAGCCACCAGACCCAGCCTAGAAAAAGGTTTTTAAAGGAAAACTGTGGAAGATCACAAAATTGTTTTTAGATAATTATCCCTCTTCCAAGGATCAATAAAAAAGGCGATGCCAGTCTGAGGTTGAACAGGCAATTGCTGGGCAGATATCCTTATGGAAGTACTTTTTCTGTGTGATTGCTATGGCTGTAATGCAAGGTTGAGGGAAGTTATTGTAGAGTCCTTCATGACAGGTTCTGTTATCAGGCATTTATCCACAAGAACCCTTCTCTTCATGGCCTTCCTCAACACTGTTAGTATTTAGCACAAATGACTCCATTCAGATTCTGACAGCTTTCCCACTTGGCTCGCTCATTCTCTTTTTCTACACCTCAGATGTTTTCTGTTCAAAATTTCCCCCTCTGAACTTCTGTCGGACACAAATGCTATCCCTTGCTTCTGTGGGAAATAATCTCTTCTCCTATCATTCCTCTAACACTGTGTTTACACAGTGTCTAAAAGTTTTTTATGGGTACATAATAGCATATAGTTATAGGGTGTATCTGTTGTTTTGATGCAGGCCTAAAATATGAGCTAACCAAATCAGGGTAACTGGGGTATCCATCACCTCAAGCATTTATCATTTCTTTGTGTTAGGAACATTCCAATTCTCTGTTCAGTTATTTTAAAGTATGCTCTAATGGTTGATTATAGTTGCTTTGTTGTGCTATCAAATATTGTTCATTCTATCTAACTAACCATATTTTTGCATCTATTAGCCATCCCCACCTTATCCCTGTCAGTGCCCTGATACCCTTTCCTGCCTCTGGTAACCGTCATTCTCATCTCCACTCTGTCTCCAGGAGATCATTGGTGTTTAACATTTAGCTCCCACATAAGAGTGAGCATGCGTGAGGTTGTCCTTATGTGCTCAGCTTAGCTCACTTAGCATAATGTTCTCCAGGTCCATACGTGTTATTGCAAATGGCAGGATTTCATTTTTAATGGTTATATAATATTCCATAATACAGGGGGCGTTTTTGTTAATAGTAATTTGTATACATTCTAAAATCTCCCCTTCTAAATCATGAGCTTCCTTTTTTTTTCTGTAGAGACAGAGTCTCACTTTATGGCCCTCGGTAGAGTGCTGTGGCCTCACACAGCTCACAGCAACCTCCAACTCCTGGGCTTCAGCGATTCTCTTGCCTCAGCCTCCCGAGTAGCTGGGACTACAGGCACCCGCCACAACGCCTGGCTATTTTTTGGTTGCAGTTCAGCCGGGGCCAGGTTTGCACCTGCCACCTTGGTATATGGGGCCGGCGCCTTACCGACTGAGCCACAGGCGCCATCCAATCATGAGCTTCTTGTGGTCCTGTGCATATCTTCTCCAGCCCTTAGCCTAATGCTTTGTATTTGGTAAACGCACAATTTTTTTTTCATGGAAATGAGTGGAAAGTGATTCTACTTCCTTTTTCCTCCATGAAACATTTTGTGTAATGTATGTTTATTTTATCTTAAAGATCAACTAAATATAATGTGAAAATTCAGGACACAGAAGTCAGTTGAAGGTCATCTGCCAAAAGGCAGAAGATGGAATTTTCTGAATATTGGTGGTCATAGGAGAACAGGTAGTTTTAGGAGTTTGTGGATGCAACATAACATAGTGAGCTTCGCATGTGAGTGTGGACTTGAGTTTCAAGGTGCCTTTGGTTCTGGCTCTATTACTTAACTAGTTTCACAGCCTTGAATATTTTCTTTAATGTTTCTGCCCCTCAATTTTTCATAATGTGGGATGAGGATAGAAATAACACTCATCTTATGGTTGTTGCGAGGATTAAATTAAGTTACTATCTGTAAGGCACATCAGATAACACATGTTGCATAAATCCAAAAGAGTTACCTTTATTATTAAAACTGGCTATCTAAAAAGGGAAAGACATGTTCTTTTTGCCTCCTAATGACTATTTAAGTGAAAAAAAGGTAAAGAATTCATTACCAAATAGTTATAGAAAGCACTGGTTTGGACCAGAACCTGTGGCTTCTCTAAGATCATCAGATTTTCTCAAAGATTTTTATAAGGACCAGAAAAGGGAACTAATCAGGTTCATATACATTTTAATAATCCTTTGGCTTCAGTATATATATAGATTTTTTTTTTTTTGATACAGGGCACCATCACAGCTCACAGCAACTTCAAACTGCTAGGTTCAAGCAATCCTCCTGCTTCAGCCTCCCGAGTAGCTGGGACTACAAGTGCAGTTTAGCATGCCCAGCGAATTTTTCTATTTTTTGTAGAGACAGAATCTCACTTGAAGTCCAGAGTCTGGCTTCAATATTTTTCTAGGGGTGGTGCCCGTTACTCAGTGGGTAGGGCCCTGGCCACATACACCAAGGCTAGAGGGTTTGAACCCGGCCTGGGCCAGCTAAAACAACAGTGACAACTGCAACAACAAAATAATAGCTGAACCGGTGGCTCCTGTGGTTCAGTGAGTAGGGCGCTCACCCCATACACCAAGAGTGGTGTTTTCCAAACCCAGCCCTGGCCAAATTGCAACAAAAATATAGCCAGATGTTGTGCCGAGCACCTGTAGTCCCAGCTACTTGGGAGGCTGAGGCAAGAGAATTGCTTAAGCCCATGAGTTTGAGTTTGCTGTGAGCTGTGATGCCACGGCACTCTACTCAGGGTGACACAGTGAGACTCTGTCTCAAAAAAAATTTTTTTTCTAGGAAAATTCTGTAGGAATGGGTTTCTAAAATTCATTCATTTATATTTATTTATGCAGCTATTCAATAAACATGCCTGTTTTAAGAACAGAGAAATGAGGAATACTCTTCCTGTCTTCAACTAATTCACAGTCTAATGTAAAAGGCAATCTTGAAGGGTTTAGCCAGCTGAGGTAAATATGGGAGGAAGTGAGTTCAAGATAGCAAGAAACAATCTGAGCCAAAACACCAGGGCACAAAAGGGCAGGAAATAATATTCAGGGAACTTCACTTTACAATAACTGAACATAGGGTAAGAATAGCTGGATATAAGGTAGTGGTAAGAGAGAGAAGCAAGGGCCAGGTTTGCTGGTTCACGCCTGTAATCCCAGCACTGTGGGAGGCCAAGACAGATGGATTCCTTGAGCTCAGGAGTTTGAGAACAGCCTGAGCAAGAGTGAGACCCCGCACAGAGCTATCCTCTCAGCTGTTCCAAAGGAAGCTGTTGTCATTTCTGGAAGGAAACTGGCCAAGGAGATCAAGCAGGAAGTGCAGCAGGAGGTGGAAGAGTGGGTGGCCTCTGACAATAAACAACTCTACCTGAAGGTGATTCTGGTCGGAGAGAACCCTGCAAGTCACTCCTGTGTCCTCAACAAAACCAGAGCAGCTGCAGATGTGGGAATCCACAGTGAGAGAAATGTGAAATCAGCTTCCATTTCAGAGGCAGAATTGTGGAATTTAATCAACAAACTAAATAGTGATGATAAGGTTCAGCTGCCTCTCACAGAGCACCCTGACGAGGGACAGATCTGCAATCTGCAGTGCTGTTTCTCCAGACAAGGATGTTGATGCCTTCATGTAACTGACGTAGGGAGAATAAGTTTGTTCCAGTATTCGTTACCAGATACCCCACGACGTGTGTAGAAAATAATTAAGTGATTGTGGCATTCCAATATTCCAACCCTAGGGAAGGCAGCTGTGGCTAGAAGGTCAAAAAATTGGGATGCCTATTGCAATGTTACTACACACAGATGGGGCATGTGAACGTCCTAGGAGGTGATGCCACAGTTACGATATGTTACCCATACGTTCCCAAAGAGCAGCTGAGGAAACACACAATTCTGTAGATGTGGTAGCATCTGCTGCAGGCTTCCAAATCTGATCACAGCAGGAGCAACAGTCATAGACGTGGGGATAAATAAGAGTTCAAGAGCTCATAACTGCTAAACCTAAGTTGGTTGGAGGTGTGGATTTTGAAGGAGTCGGGAACAAAACTGGTTACATCACTCCAGTTCCTGGGGGTGTTGGTCCCATGACAGTGGCAATGCGAATGAAGGATACCATTGTTTTTTTTTTTTTTTTTTTTTTTTGTGGCTTTTGGCCGGGCTAGGTTTGAACCCACCACCTCCGGCATATGGGACCGGCGCCCTACTCCTTGAGCCACAGGCGACGCCCAGGATACCATTGTTGCTGAAAAAAACTTTTGAGGCCTGGTGGGGCGCAGTGGCTCACACCTGTAATCCTAGCATTCTGGGAAGCACAAGTTGGAGGATCCTTTGAGCTCAGAAGTTTGAGACCAGCCTGAGCGAAAGCAAGACCCCATCTCTACTCAATATAGAAAAACTAGCCAGTTGTTGTGGTTGGCACCGGTAGTCCCAGCTACTGAGGAGGCTGAGGCAAGAAGATTACTCAAGCCCAGGAGCTTGAGGTGAACTATGACATCTCAGCACTCTACCAAGGGTGACAGAGTGAGACTGTCTAGACACTACGAAACAAACAAAAAAACTGCTGAGGGCTGAAGAGCAGGAAGTGCTGACATCTAAAGACCTTGGTGTAGCCAGTAATTAACAGTTGTGTCTTTGTTGTCTTGAAGAGGAAAGCAGGCCAACAGAAATGCAATATTTTTTATTTATTCTACTGAAACAGTTTAAAATGATGCTTTGTATTTATTGAAAGCTTAAATGGTTGGGTGTTTGTGCACATGGGTCCCCAGTATCATGCTGGGTCCTCTGATCTAGTTAAGAGCAGCCATTAGCCCAGGGACTAACATGGCAACACCTTTCCACCGAAAATGGATGCCTCGCTTTGTCAAGCCACCTGTCTTAAGAATTTGACTTTTCTAGCATTGCATTTCCCAAAGGCTATTCCAATAGGAATTGATACTCATTTTAGGTTCCAAAACTTTGAGGTCAACTAATCAAACCAAAGGAAAAACAATGCTAGAGAAAATTAGGGAAAAGGTGAAAGGGAAAAAATGTTGGTAATTGCATAGAAAAAAAATTACTCTAATTTATTAAGATATAAGTATTGATGGATAATCAGATTTATACAAGTAGAACTGAATTAGCTAGAAAATCCTAAGCTTTTTTTTCTTTTTCTTTTCTTTTCTTCTTTTTTTTTCTTTTGGTGGCTTAGTAACTGGGAAAATCTTTAAGTTGTTCTATTTGCCTTTAGCCCACATGCATATTAACCATCAGGGAGGTCTCACTTTAGTTTTCTAGGACCAAAAATATTATTTTATAACTTATTCATGTGAATTATCATATTTGACTTTTGCTATATACTTAGATTTCATTATTAAATTTTTATATTGTTAGGGGTATGCACCGTTTCTTTGAGCTATCTTGAAAACTATTTTTGAAAAACAAAACCTAGGAATTGATAATCATTTCGGCAGCTCATTTAAGTATGCAACTTACTTTTTCACCAAAGAATGTCAGCAGATGCTGGCTTTTCTGTAATGTGCTCTGTTGGCTTTTCCAAATGATTTTTAAGAACTTGAGTTAATATTGAATTTAATCTGACCTTATGACTAAAGGTTTTTTTGGGTTTTTTTTTGCAGTTTTTGGCCGGGGCCAGGTTTGAACCCGCCAGTATATGGGGCTGCTGCCCTACTCCTTTTAGCCACAGGTGCCGCCCCTTTTTTTTTCTTAAAAAAAAGAAACAGAAACTCAACTCAAACCTACATACAGAGAGTAATTATTGGCTCATGAAATCCAAGGAGGGATCGAGAAAGGCAGGGCTGCAGAGGTGGGTGTTGGGAGCAGCCGGAACAAGGGACCCAACCCTTGTTACGGGTCTTCACAAGTCTTGTTTCTGTTGCTTTCGGATGGTAGTTTCACTTTCTCTCACTGCTGACCAGCTTTGTCTAACAGCAGGAAAGATGTCTACGATGTTATTGAGCTTACACTTAAAGCTTTAACCCCTGGAGAGAGATATCCCCAATCTCTCTCCCTGTCTCAAAGTGCAAACATCCTAGAGAAACTACTTTCTGGCCCAGCAGAAGGTGGGTGCCCAACCAGGGGTTACCATAGGAATCATTTCCACAGAGTTCTAGCAAGATAATCCTAGGCGTCCATTTTCTCAGGTACTTTATGAAAGATATAAACCTTAAATATGGGATGTGATATAGTTAAATAGAAGGACAGAAAGCCAGTGTTTCAGAGAGGAGTAGAACGTGGTTATGAATGAAAAGGGAAGCCTGATTGGAAGACAAGGCTGTGTCCTTGTTCCCATAGGAAATAAAGCTGAACTGCTAAGGTAGAAAGTGATTATGAAGGACTGAAAAGGTAAACATATAATTTTTTCTAATTGAAGCAGCCACTATAGGTCTCCTATAGATTCAACTATGACTTCTGAGACCCCAAATACATCCTTAACCACTCCCTAGAATACCATTCCTTGTATTTTTCTTTTTTTGAGGCAGAGTCTCACTATGTCGACCTCGGTAGAGTGCTGTGGTGTCACAGCTCACAACAACCTCAAACTCTTGGGCTTAAGCCATTCTCTTGCCTCAGCCTCCCAAGTAGCTGGGACTACAGGCACCTGCCACAATGCCTGGCTATTTTTTTGTTGCAGTTGTTTAGCTGGCCCGGACTGGGTTCAAACCCACCACCCTGGGTGTATGTGGGTGGTGCCATAACCACTGTGCTCTGGTGCTGAGCCATTTTTTTTTTTTTTTTAGAGACAGAGTTTCACTTTATCGCCCTTTGTAGAGTGCTGTAGCGTCACAGCTCACAGCAACCTCCAACTCCTAGGCTTAAGCGATTCTCTTGCCTTAGCCTTCTGAGTAACTGGGACTACAGCCTGTCACAATTTCCAGTTATTTTTTGTTGTTGTTGCAATTTGGCGGGGGCCAGGTTCAAACCCACCACGCTTGGTATATGGGGCCAGCACCCTACCCACTGAGCCACAGGCACCACCCTGAGCCATTGTTTTTCTCTTTTTCTTTCCTTTTTTTTTTTTTTTTTTTTTTTTTAAGCAGGGCCTTGCTGTATCAGCCAGGCTGGAGTGCCCTGGAACACTTACAGCTTGCCGCAGCCTTGAGATCAGGAAGCCCCTTCCAGTTTTCACAGTTCTGTGAGTTGATTCCTAATGCTGATCTTAAAAGTCTTCAAATTTGTTATGCCTGATCTAGTTATTTGAAAAAAATAAAAGGCAGGGCCATGGCTCATGCCTGTAATCCTAGTGCTTTGGGAGGCCAAGGTGTGTGGATTGCCTGAGCTCACAGGTGTGAGACTTTATCTCTAAAACTAGCCAAGCATTGTAGTGGGAGCCTGTAGTCCCAGTTACTCAGGAGGCTGAGGCAAGAGAATCACTTAAGCCCAAGGGTTTGAGGTTGCTGTGAGCTGTGACGCCATAGCACTCTACTGAGGGGAACAAAGGGAGACTCTGTTTCAAAATATAAAAAAATATTTAAATAAATAAAATAACAAAAAATGAGTCTTTTAAGGGCAAGCACAGTAGCTCACATCTGATAACCCTAGCACTTTGGGAAGCCAAGGTGTGAGGATCACTTGAGTCCAGGAGTTCAAGACCAGCCTGGACAATGTAGGTGGACCTACACTAAAAAATAAAAAAGAAAAAGAAAGAAGCCCATGGTCATCTCAGCCTGTATAAGGTAGAAAAAAAGTAGATAAGAGACCTTTTTTTTTCTTCTTCTTCTTCTTCTTGAGATATAGAGTGTTGTGGCGTCACAGCTCACAGCAACCTTAAACTCTTGGGCTTAAGTGATTCTCTTGCCTCAGCCTCCCAAGGAGCTGGAACTACAGGTGCCCACCACAATGCCTGGCTGTTTTTCATTGTAGTTGTCATTGTTGTTTAGCTGGTCAGGGCTGGGTTTGAACTCACCATCCTTGGTGTATGTGGCTGGTGCTGTAACCACTGTGCTACCGGCAACAAGCCTCTCTGAAGGGTTTTTCTCTTAGAATGTTACTTGGAAGAAGGTGATTCAAAGGCTGGGGCATAGAAAGTTGAAAGGATAGAGAACTCATTACTCATAAATGATAAAATTTTACTTATACAAATCACACATTCTTGTGGCATCTGTTATACCCTTGAAAACAAAAGTGAGAAAAAACATTCATTTTGTTTGCATTTGTTCTATGACAGATATCTTTTTGAGAATTAAGAGGAAATTATATTTTTGAGAAATATAATACAATTAATAGAAGATGCAGGATAAAATCCTTAGGTGTATATAAAGAATTTAATAAACATACTTAATCTTTCAAAATAACATATTCATAACAACTATTGATTCCTATACCATTCTGTGTACTGATATTGCCATGTCAAAAATATTCTAGTAAAAATTTATGGTAAATAGATTGCAATACATACATTTCATAGTTTAACAAACAAGAAATTAAGTTTGGATCTTGGTAGGCAAAAGAAAATAAATGACAATATTCAGGGCAGCGCCTGTGGCTCAAAGGAGTAGAATGCCGGCCCTACATGCCAAAGGTGGTGGGTTCAAACCCAGCTCCGGCCAGAAACTGCAAAAAAAAAAAAAAAAGACAATATTCAGTTTAAAATGATTATTATAATTTTCTTTAAACATTAACTTTATCTTTTAAATATTTTATATTAATACAAATTAATGTAAATATTACATTTCACAAATACAGGAGGACTTATTTCTTATTTGTATTTACATAGGTGAGAAAGGAAGGAGAACTATCATGAAAGTGGGGAGGGTTAGAGTAAGTGAACATGATTGTGGAAAGGATAGACTGTAATGTTTCTGGCAGGGAAAAAGCATTCATCTAATTAGGAAATGTGTTCCTTAATAAGGAGAAAATTATTTTTAAAAACAGAAAGTAAAAGATACAACATAAATACAAGGTTTTTTTGTTTGTTTTTGTTTTTGAGACAGAGTCTCACTATGTCCCCCTCAGTAGAGTCCTATGGTGTCATAGCGCACAGCAACCTCAAACTATTGGGCCCAAGCAATTCTCTTACCTCAGCTTCACAAGTAGCTGGGAGTACAGGCGCCTGCTACAACGCCAGGTTATTTTCAGAGACAGGGTCTCAGTTTTGCTCAGGCTGGTCTCCAACTCCTGAGCTTAGTTAGGCAATCCATCTACCGTGGCCTCCCAGAGAGCCAGGATTACAGGCCTGATAGGAGGTGTATAAAGTTCTTTGACCTCATTGTAAAAGTAGTTGAATCAGTAGTTCACTTCAACCCAATATGCTAAAATATAAGCTTAATTTAAATTACTTGTCAAAGGTACAACATCCTAGGCTAAGACTGCATATTTTGTTTTCCTTACTACTTTTATGAAAGTTCATTAGAAATTCAGTAATACATTACCTTTATAGAATATCTATGTCAGTGCCAGCCACATACAGAGCTGGTTAATTTTTTAAGAAAAAGTGGGAACCAAATTTTACAGTGAACAAGCATTCCAGGATGGAGGCTACTGCAAATTGAGTCAGAACAGGACAAGCCTAAGTGAATAGGGCTGCCTGAAACATTTCACATCTGGCTATGTCCTATTTCCATGGGCTATGCTTTTCTTGAGCTGTTGGAAGGCTATTACTTTAACTACTACTAGAAATTTAACTACTTCCTCCAACAACTCATTTTATTTTGGGAGTGTTCTAGCATGAATAACTCTCAATTCGAGCTAAAATCTGCCTTTCTGTGGTATCTATCAGTTGGCTCTATTTTTTTTTTTTTTCAATTTGAAAGCAGTTACTGTTTATTAACTGACCAGATTACAAAAACAATCAGGGCAGATACCTTAGTTCATTCTTCTAATAAGCCTATTGATTTTATCTTCCCTGTTACCAGCATCTCCACCTTGTACAAAGTGGGTTGTTTTTTTCTTCATCCCTCCCCGTGGAGATGATAACTTAAAGGGCCACAAGAAGTTATTTGCTTCTTTGAAGCGTTTTCCAACAGTATAGATCTCATGAATCAGATCCTGCATGCAGATGATGCCATATTTACCAAGAGACTGCGCAATCAAACTGTTATCAGTCAACGCAATTCGTTTCTTATTGATTTTGCCATAACCACACTTGTAGATTAGCTCATTTACTGACTTCAGATTTGGGTACCCCCATGCAATATATGGTTCTACAGTCCTCAGCATGTTAATGGAAGCCTTGTCGAGCTTAACAAAAGTTCCATTGAAGATCTGGCGAAGGCGAAGAAGCTGCAACACTTTTCGGACCTTTGGACTCACACCATCGATACCTCTGATCCTGATGACAAATGCCAATTTTGGTTCTGCAGGTACATAGAAGTTGCCAGCTTTTCTTGCCATCCTAGCCATCCGAATCTCAGTTCTGTACATCTGCCTATATTCTTTATGATAATGCTTAGCTTTTTCATAGATAAGCTTCCTCCGTGCCTTTCGAAGCATCTTTTGGGAACACTTCTTTCTCAGACGCTTGATTTTCAGCTCTGCGAAATTCTTTCGCTTTTTTTTTAAGGGTTTCTGGCACAGCAGGAACCTTCTTTTTCTTCTCTTCAACAGCCGCCATGGTTCCAGCCGGAAAAAGAGGCAGTTGGCTCTATTTTTGCCTTCTGTAGTGCCATGGGGAGAAATCTGTTTCTTCAAGTATTTTTCATAGGCATGATTTTGAGTCCTCTCACCATCCTAACAACCTCCTAAGAGCAGGTCTTAGATGCCCACCCTCCTACAGTGGGAACACTACCCCCCAAGTAGTGTCTGATCAGTTGGAGGACTGTCACACTCTAAATATCATGTATCTGGTCAACCTTTCATACACTTAGCTTTCACCATGGACAACCAAACTCGTTTCTAACTGGCACAATATTTACATCTGTTACATCTCAATTCTCTTGGCCAGGCTGAGGCCTGGGGAGTTTACAATTAATTGATCACAACAAGTTACAGATCATTCCTCAAAAAAGAGGATATATTGGCTGGACTCCTGTAGCACAGTGGTTACGGCACCAGCCATGTACACTGAGGCTGGTAGGTTTGAGCCCAGCCCGGACCTGCTATACAACAATGACAACTGCAACAAAAAATAGCTAGGCATTGTGGTGGGCACCCGTAGTCCCAGCTACTTGGGAGGCTGAGGCAAGAGAATCACTTAAGCCCAAGAGTTTGAGGTTGCTGTGAGCTGTGATGCCATATCCCTCTACTGAGGGTGACATAGTGAGACTCTGTCTCCAAAAAAAAAAAATAATAATTACGCAAACAGTTGTTAGTAATGTTATCCAAAAGTGCCAATTAAACTGATGTATCTTGGAGGTAGAGGTAAATATCCAATATATCCTTTTTTTTGAGACAGAGTCTTACTACATCACCCTAGTAGAGTGCTGTGGCATCACAGTTCACAGCAACCTCAAACTCTTGGGCTTAAGTGATTCTCTTGCCTCAGCCTCCCAAGTAGCTGGGACCACAGGTGCCTGCCACAATGCCCAGCTATATTTTGGTTGCAGTTGTCATTGTTGTTTAGCAGGCCCTGGCTGGGCTCAAACCCACCAGCCTTGGTGTATGTAGCTGGAGCCCTTATTCACTGAGCTACAGGCACTGAGCCTGTTTGTGTAAATTTTATTTAAAATTACTCCTCTTGCGTTGTCCATCGCTCAGTGGGTAGGCACTGGCCACACACACCCAGGCTGGTGGCTTCGAACCTGGCCTGGGCCTGCCAAACAACAATGACACATACAACCAAAAAAATAGCTGGGCATTGTGGCGGCCACCTGTAGTTCCAGCTACTTGGGAAGCTGAGGTTAGAGAATCGCTTAAGCCCAAGCACTCTATCCAGGCACTCTATCCAGGGTGACAGCTTGAGACTCTGTCTCAAAAAACAAACAAACAACTTTCTTATCACCAGAACAGTCACTCTCCAAAATTATTTATTTATTAATATTTTAAGTAATAAGGTGCTTCACTTACTTTTCCTTTCATTTGGCAGGCCTGGGCTGGATTCGAACCCACCAGCTCCTTTGTATGTGGCTGGTGTCCTAGCCTCTGAGCAGGCGTGGTGATAAGAAAGTTAATGAACATTGAAAAGAGGAGATTTTTTTTTTGATGCTTGGTGCCTGTAGCTCAAGCGGCTAAGGCACCAGCCACATACACCAGAGCTGGCAGGTTCGAATCCAGCTAGAAACAGAAAATAGCCAGGTGTTGTGGCGGGCGCCTGTAGTCCAACTACTTGGGAGGCAGAGGCAAGAGAATTGCTTAAGCCCAGGAGTTGGAGGTTGCTGTGAGCTGTGATTCCACGGCACTCTACTCAGGGTGACAGCTTGGGGCTCTGTCTCCAAAAAAAGAAAAGAGGAGATTTTTATAATCACAGGAACTGTATTAAAGGGCCGCGGCATTAGGAAGATTGAGAACCACTGCACTAGAGTGAGGGTTAGCGTGGCCACAAACTTCCTTTGAACTCTTAGTTTTAAATTCTTACCCCTCCTTTATTTACTCAAACTATGAAAAGAAGCATCCTCACCCTAGTTTTTCCTTTTTTATTCACCCATAAGATGAAGGAACTCAATCAATAAAGGAGATGAAGGCAAGAAGGACTGAGACAGGAATAGTAAGGGTCTAATTGTAATGCTCCTCTGTAGATGACCCCAGAGTACCCAGCATGGACTTGCACAGCTTTGCACATGTGAATCCCAGCAGCTGGAGTTCACACCTTGGAGCTTTAAAGCTAAAGTTGGAACATAACGACTTCAGGGGCAAAGCCCGGACTCCACTTTGGGATTCACAGAAACTTCATTGGAAAAATCAAGAAAAACTCAGAGGATCACCCAGAGAGTTCTGATTGGGCCAATCTTGCCTCCTTGAAACTGTTGCTCCCAGCCAGGCACGTGGCACAGGCCTACAATCCCAGCACTCTGGGAGGCCAAGGCAGGTAGATTACTGGAGTCCAGGAGTTGGAGACTAGCCTGAGCAAGAGTGAGAACCCAAGATCCACTAAAAGTAGAAAAACTAGTTGGGTGTTGAGAGTGCAAAACGTAAGGACTCGCCCAAATAGAACACCCATACAGAACATCCTGCCCAGGAAGAAATGAATGTGGCAGTCCCTACAGCCCCAAACTTTTACATTCCCATCTACCTTAACCCACATGCTGACCTCTTTTTCGAACTCAGCTCACTCGCACCTGAGTGGAATAAAGGCCACGTTGCCCACACAGAATCTGGACTCCAATTTCCTTCGGTTCACCTCTCAGAATATTTTCTTATTTTTGCTCCTTAATCTCTCATGTGTCATGGCAAGCACCTGTAGTTCCTGTAGTCCCAGCTACTCAGGAGGCTGAGGTAAGAGGATCCCCCGAGCCCAAGACATTGAAGTTGCTGTGTGCTATGATGACACCACAGCACTCTACCCAGGGCAACAGAGTAAGACTCTGCCTCAAAAAAAATAAAAAGATTTTTAAATTTCAGATTAATAAAAGCGTACATACAGTTGTAGTTCATTGTTTGCATTTCTTAGATAGCATCCAAGTTGTAGCTGGCCATATAGCCCTACATTGTGCGGTTAGGTAGGAACTTACTGAGTCCCCTCCCTCATTCCCCCAACCCCACTTGAATTTAATTGTGTTTTTCTCTCATGTGGGCCTATCATTGTTCATCTGCTAGTTTCAAATTAGTAATGACTACATAGGGCGCTTGCGTTTCCATTCTTGAGATACTTTACGAAAGAGAATGTTCAACTCCATCCAGGTAAATACAAAAAATGTAAAAGTCTCCATCTTTCAAAAATAATGTATTTTTTAATTAGCTGGACACAGTAGTGTGTACCTGTAGTCCCAGCTACTAAGGAGGCTCAGATGGGAGCACTGTTGAGCCCAGGAGTTCCAGACTGCAATAAGCTATGATTGCATAACTGCACTCCAGCTAGGGCAACAAAGCAAGACCCTGTCTTTAAAAAACAAAAACGAGGGCGGCGCCTGTGGCTCAGTCGGTAAGGCGCCTGCCCCATATACCGAGGGTGGCGGGTTCAAGCCCGGCCCCGGCCAAACTGCAACCAAAAAATAGCCGGGCATTGTGGCGGGCGCCTGTAGTCCCAGCTACTCGGGAGGCTGAGGCAAGAGAATCGCTTAAGCCCAGGAGTTGGAGTTTGCTGTGAGCTGTGTGAGGCCACGGCACTCTACCGAGGGCCATAAAGTGAGACTCTGTCTCTACAAAAAAAAAAAAAAATGTCTACACATCAGGATGGTGCATAAGAAGCATGGTCTGAGTTACTGTGTGTAAAATCTTAGCTCATAGTGGACGCTGAACAAATGGGAGCTTTCTGTCCTCCTCAGGATTCTTCTAAACATTAGAAGCAGCCATGTCTGCTAGAGAAGGGCAAGGCAATTCCCTAGGACTTCTTAGCAAGACTGAACTTGAAAGAGAATAAAGAACAACATAGAACTTACTAACAGGCTTTGTTTATTTAATCTTCTTTTATTTGCTTGAGGAGATAGCAAATTAAACTCCTCTTATTCTCGTATGTATCTATGTAGAAATTTTACTTGAATTCCTTTCTCCCCTTCTGAACTCAAGCCTATGTACACCCTGAGGCAGAAGCTCACCCAGGAGCTGATAACCACAGACGAGAACAAGCATTAACTGGCTTGTCAACTATCTCTGCCACTCTGCATAAACTTTGGCTAATTATATCATTTACATTGTGGTTTTACAATTTCGCCACCCTTGACAGTTCTAAAACAACCATACGAAGTATAAAAATGGGAGAGAGAACATAATTCTAAGTACCCGGATTCTTTAAAAGCGGACCAAGAAGCTTGAAAAAACCTCCACTCAGAGGCCACTAGCTACAATGTCATCATTATCTCTAAACATTGTTGAGGGGGATAGTCAAAGCCCCACCCATAGTCTCCATGGCCACTGTCAAAAAACTTGATCAGAGTTTTTTTTTTATTTTTTTATTAAAACATAACTGTGTACATTGATATGATCATGGGGCATTATACACTAGCTTCATATACCGTTTGACACATTTGATGTCTTAGCACAATAACTCGGAGAATGCCAGGAAGGCTGTGTTGACCAGTGTGATGAAAATTGATCAGAGTTTTACTGAAGGGAAGGAAGGTGGCTAGGAGCAGACTTGTTCCCTGGCCCAAATAAGTTCTGTGGATGCCAAATATTACCCAATATCCTGCTGAACATAGGGACGAAGGTCCTGGTCGCATGGGTCACTAGAGCCTTGTTAGTATAAGTGTCAGAAACTTTTTCTTTTCTTTTCCATCTTCTCCCCTTCCCTCCCCTCTTTTTTCCTAGACAGAATGCTTGGCATCACAACTCTCAGCAACCTCAAACTCTTGGGCTTAAGTGATTCCCTTACCTCAGCCTCCCAAGTAGATGGGACTACAGGCACCCGCCACAATGCCTGACTTTTTTTGTTGTTGTTGCAGTTGTCATTGTTGCTGTTTTATCTAGCCCAGGCTGGGTTTGAACCCGCCAGCCTCGTTGTATGTGGCCAGCACCCTATCCACTAAACTACCACCACACCCAGCAAGTTTTTATATTTTTAGTAGAGATGGGTTCTCACTTTGTTCAGACTGGACTAAAAGTCCTGAACTCGAGGGATTCTCTCATCTCAGCCTCCCAGAGTGTTAGGATTACAGGTGTGAGCCACCACACCTGGACCAGAAACTTTTTCTATCCGTGCACTGACCTATAGTTAGGAAACAAACAAGCATTTATTAAAAAGCACATCTTTTTTTTTTTTTTTTTTTTTTTTTTTTGCAGTTTTTGGCCAGGGCTGGGTTCGAACCCGCCACCTCTGGCATATGGGGCTGGTGCCCTACTCCTTTGAGCCACAGGCGCTGCCACCTCCCCCCACCCCCCAAAAAAGCACCTCTTTTTAAAACATATTTTTTTGGTGGCTCACATGTGTATTCCTACCACTCTGGGGAGGCTGACAGTTAGATTGCCTGAATTTATGAGTTCAACACCAGCCTGAGCCAGAATGAGATCCCATCTCTAGAAAAAAAGAGAGACTGTACACAGTTATGATTTAATAAAAAATAAAATAAAATTCAAGTGATCTGATAAAAAAATTTAAAAAAAATAGCCCTGCTCTGGCAGGCACCTGTAGTCCCAGCTACTTGGGAGGCTGAGGCAAGGGGATCACTTGAGCACTAGAGTTTGAGGTTGCTGTGAGCTATGATGCTGTGGCACTCTACCAAGGGTAACAAAGTGAGACTCTGTCATAAAATAAAATAATGTATTTTTTTCTTTTTTAAAATTTCTCCAGTATTTATTTCAAAACAAATACATGGATAAAAATCATCAAGAAGAAAAGTCAGTATAAACACTTTAAAAATAGAAAGAAGGAAATATAAGAATTTTAGCAATTAAAGCATATTTTTTCTAACCAACAGAAACGAAAAATATTTAATTCTTCTATTTGGTAAATTACTGAAGTATTTCTTCCACTAGATGTCACTGTTGTACTTGAAAAGTGGTCTTTCACTAAAGTTCTTTAGCCCCAGGATGGCATGTTTCATTCTTTCTTCTAACAGAAGACACCACCAGATTATCCAGACTGATTTTATTCCAAGATAATTTCCTTCAAAGGGAAATCAAGATGGAATTTGTTGTGCAGAATTGAGGATTTGGGCAGTGCAGTGGCTCACACCTGTAACCCTAAAACTCTTGGAGGCCAAGGTAGGAGGATTCCTTGAGCTCAGAAGTTGGAGACCAGCCTGAACAAGAATGAGACACCCCCTACACACTGTCTGTACAAATAATAATATTAAAAAAAATTAGCCGCCCTAGTCCCAGCTACTCTGGGATCATTTGAACCCCAGGAGTTTGAGGTGGTTACTGTGAGCTAGGATGATATCACTGCACTCTATGCTGGGCAACAGAAAGAGACTCGTTTTCTAAAAAAAAAAAAAGAGCAAGAAAGAAGGAAAAGGAGGATTCAGCAAGATCTAGAAGCATCCAGAGCCTCCTCAAGAATGGCAAATTTGTAAAAAGCAGTCCCATAAAAAAACTTTTAATTTTCCTGTAAACCTGTTTATTTGAGTTTTGTTTTGTTTTGGTTTTTGTTTTTGAGACAGAGTCTCACTATGTAGCCCTCAGTAGAGTGCTGTAGCATCACAGCTCACAGCAACCTCAAACTCTTCAGCTTTAAGGGATTCTCTTGCCTCAGCCTCCCAAGTAGCTGTTACTACAGGCGCCCAGCACAATGCCCGGCTGTTTTGTTATTGTTGTTGTTGTAGTTGTCATTGTTGTTTAGTAGGCCCAGGGCTGGGCTCAAACCAGCCAGCCCAGGTATATGTGGCTGGAGTCCTAACCACAAAGCTACTGTGCTGAGCCCATTTGAGCTTCTTTTGATGAGTCCTTTCACTCTTTGTGACCTGTGTTCTGTTTTTATTTCAGAACCAGCTTTGTTCTGAGGATAGAAGGCAGTTAGTCTCCAATTTCCTTTCTCTCTTTCACATATCAGCCCTTTTTGTGATCCAATTCTTCAAAACAGAAAGTATAATAATGTTTCAATTTAAAAATTGTAATACTCAAGACATTTCTCTATACAAAGAATTACAAAGATAAATAAGAACTTTTTGTGTTCAATTCCCCCCCCCGTCATATTTGTTAACAGAATAGGAAAAAGAAATCTCTCCAGAAAATTGTTTGTGAGCTTTTGAATGTTTCCCTATGCCTGAAGTTACATGGAAATATGACAGATGGGAGCACAGTGGGAATTTTGCAGTGTCTGCCAGATACAACACTTGCTTCACAGAGAGTAGATACAGTAATTTACTGCAGAGTCAATAGGCTATTAATACTTACCAACCAACCAACAAATAAACATAAAATAAGCAAAAGATGTTAGTCACAGTTCTGATATATGGTTAACTTACTATGTAGAGCATCAAAACTCTTCTGACAAGATGATTTTAAAATTCTCAAATGTTTGGAAATTGAGCAGAATAGTTCCCAAAACAAATGGAAGAACAAGAAGAAAATATAGGAGAAATTTAAAACTATTTTGACTAGATAAAATTTGTGAAATACTTGGAAAATATAGTTTTAAGTGCAACATAATAATTTTAAAGTTCAATCTGGTTGGGTGTGGTGGCTCATGCCTGTAATCCTAGCATTCTTTATTTTATTTTTTTTATTATTAAATCATACCTGTGTACATTAGTGCGATCATGGGGCACCATACACTGGTTTCATAGATCATTTGACATATTTTCATCCCACTGGTTGACATAGCCTTCCTGGCATTTTCTTAGTTATTGTGCCAAGACATTTATATTCTACATTTACTAAGTTTCACATGCACCCTTGTAAGATACACCGCAGGTGTAATCCCACCAATTACCTTCCCACTGCCCATCCTCCCCCCGCCCTCTGCTCCGTCTCCCCCTTCCCCCTATTCTTAGGTTATAACTGGGTTATGGCTTTCATATGAAAATTAGTTTCATAGTAGGGCTGAGTACATTGGATACTTTTTCTTCCATTCTTGAGAAACTTTACTAAGAAGAATATGTTCCAGCTCTATCCATGTAAACATGAAAGAGGTAAAGTCTCCATCTTTCTTTAAGGCTGCATAATATTCCATGGTGTACATATACCACAATTTAGTAATCCATTTGTGGATCAATGGACACTTGGGCTTTTCCCATGACTTACCAATTATGAATTGGGCTGCAGTAAACATTCTGGTACAAATATCTTTGTTATAATGTAATTTTTGGTCTTCTGCATATATACCTAGTAGAGGAATTACAGGATTGAATGGCAGATCTATTTTTAGATCTCTAAGTGTTCTTCAAACATCTTTCCAAAAGGAATGTATTAATTTGCATTCCCACCAGCAGTGTAGAAGTGTTTCCTTTTCTCCACATCCACGCTAACATCTCTGGTCTTGGGATTTTGTGATATGAGCTAATCTTACTGGAGTTAGATGATATCTCAAAGTAGTTTTGATTTGTCTTTCTTTGATGATTAAGGGTGATGTTCATTTTTTCATGTCTGTAGGCCGTGCGCCTATCTTCTTCAGAGAAGTTTCCCTTCAAGTCCCTCGCCCAGCCTGCGATGGGATCACTTGTTCTTTTCTTGCTTATACGTTTGAGTTCTCTGTGGATTCTGGTTATTAAACCTTTGTCGGAGACATAACTTGCAAATATCTTCTCCCATTCTGAGGACTGTCTGCTTGTTTACTTACTCTGTTCTTGGCTGTGCAGAAACATTTTAGTTTGATCAGGTCCCAGTGGTGTATTTTTGAACCAGCTTCAATTGCCCAGGGGGGGTCCTCCTCATAAAATACTTTCCCAGACCTGTAATCCTATCATTCTGCGAGGCCAAAGAGGATGAATTGCCTTAGCTCACAAGTTTGAGACCAGCCTGAGCAAGAGCAAGACCCCAAATCTAAAAATAGCTGAATGTTGTGGTGGGCCCCTGTAGTCCCAACTTTTTGGGAGGCTGAGGCAAGAGGATCACTTGAGCCCAAGAGTTTGAGGTTGCTGTGAGCTATGAATCCGGGGCACTCTACTGAGGATGACAAAGCAAGACTCTGTCACCAAAAAAAAAAGTGCGACCTGAACAATGTAGTGATCCAATCAGCTGGGCATGGTGGTGTGAGCCTGGGCTCCCAGCTATTAGGGAGGCTGAGGTGGGAGGGTCGATTGTGGACCAGGAACTTGAGGGTGCTGAGAGCTATGATGATGCCACTGCTCTCCAGCTTGGGGGACAGCGTGAAATCCTCAAATGAATACTTAGCTTAAAAGTCACTTATCCAATAGCCTATTTAAAAAGTAGCAAATTATACTCAGAAGGGGAAAAGAAAAAATAAAGAGTGATGGAAAATGGATATACAATTGAAAAAATTAATGAAAAGTTGGTTATTTTGAAAGAATAACAAAATTAATAAACCCCTAGCACAACAAAAGGCAGGAAATATTGAGCTAAAGGAAGAAACAGAGGCAAACATTAACATAAGTAGAGAGAGTTTATTGGGCCAATGTTGGGGACTGCAGCCAGGAAGTCATAGGAAGTTACTCTAAATAGATGCTCTGGTTAGCAGTAATTACAGATAAGTTTTTAAAGAAAAAAAAAAAAAGACGAGAGTATTTTCTAAGTTGTTTACCAAGAATTTATATTGGTTTGTTAAAATAACATAAGCTACTGAAGTTCTCTGTGTCAAAAATTCCAGGATCATGAAGATAGCGGGTCAGGGTCACACTTGTGCAACTTGTAGTATCATTTAAGACATTTATCAGCTAGTCTGGAAACTACTGGGTAGGAAAGAAAAAATAAATTACTTAAAACAATTACCAACAAGCGTGGGTACAGGGGATATAACTGAAGTCTCATGATCATATCTTTCTGGGCCTGATACATTTTGCATACTTCACATTTCTCAGCTTGCTCTGAGTCACTTCTCTTTCTCAAAAGCAAAAATTATCTAATTGAAATAAAAAGTAGACATTGCTGTTGTCAATGTTAAATACAGATACTCAGAAAAAAACAATTAAGTTTAGAGTTTATGCAAGCACAAAGCTTAAGGACAGCCAGCCAGGAAGCACAGATTCCAAATAATATATTTCAGTGTTACAAAGTGTAGAAGTTTGGAGTCACTTATATAGACAAGGTTTGGGGAAGCTTAACAGAACTTCAACATCTTTCTAAGCAAGGCTCAATGCATAGTTACAAAATGGTCTGATTGGGCTTGGCATCTGTAGATCAGTAGTTACAGCACCAGCCACATACACCGGAGGTGGCAGATTGGAATCCAGCCCAGGCCTGCCAAACAATGGTAACTACAACCAAAAAATGGCTGGGCATTGTGGCAGGCACCTGTAGTCCCAGCCACTTGGAAGGCTGAGGCAAGAGAATCACTTAAGCCAAGAGTTTGATGTTGCTGTGAGCTGTAATGCCACAGCACTCTACTCAGGGTGACATGGTGAGACTCTGTCTCAAAAAATTAAAATAAAATAAAAAAGGTCTGATTGGTCAATGAGTTGGTAAACGTATATTTAACTTTTCACGTTGAAGATGTAACAGTCATAAGGTCTTTTGCACCATCTAGTCTAAATTAGGTTCAGGACAAAGAAGAGGCAGTTAAATCACAACAAAGTTCAGTGATTCTAAGAGCAGGAGGTTTGGTCTTTGGTTTCTCCAAGTCATTTACAGAGTAAGAACAATAAGAAAGAGAGTTAATGTATAATCTTAGAAGTAACATCTTTCAAGATTTAAAAGTGTTCTTGGAGTTCCAACAGCTTTTAAATTTTATTTTCACACTATAGGCATTTAAAAGATAAGAAAATATTATGAGGGCGGCGCCTGTGGCTCAAGGAGTAGGGCGCCGGTCCCATATGCCAGAGGTGGCGGGTTCAAACCCAGCCCCGGCCAAAAAAAAAAAAAAAATATTATGAATAACTTTGTCAATAAAATATGACACTTCAGATCAAAACAGGAACACTCACAGAGAAGTCTTTCTATAGAAATGTTTTCATTTTTCCTGGATAAATACTTTTTCCTTTTATTAAGTCATATATACATAGATCATGAATACATTTATGCTTTTGTGGGATACAATGTGTTTTTTTTATACAATTTGGAATGGTTACATCAAACTAATTCAGCTTTCACCTCATTTACTTAATTATTGTGTTAAGACATTTATGTTCTATACTTGATAGATTTGACTTGTACCCTTACAATATGCTCCCTGGGTGTGGTTCCACCATTTACTCTCCCTCTGTTGAACATCTCCCCTCCGCTTCCATCACCCTTACTTCTCTCCTTCATCCTGGCCTATAGTTGTGATCTTTTATAAGAAAGTGTGAGTAATTATAAATTGGTTTCATAAAAGTATTAAGTACATTGGATACTTTTTCTTCCACTCTTGAGATACTTCACTAAGAAGAATATTTTCCAGCTCCATCCATGTAAACATAAAAGAGGTAAAGTCTCCATCTTTTTTAATGCTGCATAGTATTCCATGGTATACATATGCAATTTATTAATCCATTCATGGGTCGATGGGCACTTGGGCTTCTTCCATGACTTGGCAATTATGAATTGAGCTGCAATGAACAATTTGATGCAAATATCTTTGTTGCAAAGTGATTTTTGGTCTTTTGGATATATACCTAGTAGAGGAATGGCAGGATCAAACAGCAGGTCTACTTTTAGATCCCTGAGAGTTCTCCAAACTTCTTTACAAAAAGAACGTATTCCCACCAGCAGTGCAGCCTGGATAAATACCTAGGAGTCCAATGCCTGGATCATATAGTGCATGTTTAACTCTTTAAGAAACATCCAAGCAGTGGTTGTATCATTATACATTCCCACCAAAAATGTGTGAGAGTTCCAGATGCTGTACATCTTCCGCAATGTATGGTTAGTCTTTTTATTTTATTATTTTATTTTTTTCAAACAGAGCTTGTTCTGTTGCCCAGGATAGAGTGCAGTGGCATCATCATAGCTTACTGTAACCTCCAATGTTTAGACTCAAGTGATCCTCCTGCCTCAGCACCCAAGCATCTGGGACCACAGGTGCATTCTGCCATGCCCTGTTACATTTTTAGAAATTTTTTTAGAGATAAGTTCTTGCTATGTTGTCCAGGCTGTTTTCAAACTCCTGGCCTCGGGTGATCCTCCCACCTTTGACCTCCCAAGGTGTTTGTTTGTTTGTTTGAGACAGAGTCTTACTCTGTTGCCCCAGACTTTTTGGTTGGTTTTGTTTTGGTTTTTAGAGTGCCATGGCCTCAATATAGCTCATAGCAACCTCAAACTCTTCAGCTAAATCATACCTCCTCCCTCAGCCTCCCAAGTAACTAAGACTATAGGCATACACCACCACACCAGGCTAATTTTTTTTTTTTTTGAGACAGTCTCACTATGTTGCCCTCAGTAGACTGTTGTGGCATCACAGCTCATAGCAACCTCAAACTCTTGGGCATAAGCAATTCTCTTGCCTCAGCCTCCCAAGTAGCTGGGACTACAGGAACCTGTCTCAATGCCTGGCTATTTTTTTTTTTTTTTTTTTTGCTGTAGTTGTCATTGTCATGTTGTTTGGCAGGCCCTGGACCAGGTTTGAACCTGCCAGCCCCGGTGCATATGGCCAGTCTAAGCTATAGGAGCTGAGCTAAGCTAAGGAGCTGAGCGTAATTTTTTCTATTTTTTAGTAGAGACAGAGACTCACTATGCTCAGGCTTTTCTCAAACTGACATCAAGCAATCCTCCCTCCTGGCCTCCCTGAGTGCTAGGCTTATAGGCAGGAGCCATCATGCCTGGCCAAATAAGATATATTTGAAAAATTAATTTCACCTATTCCTCTTTAATGTTTTATTTATTTATTCATTTATTTATTTTTTATTTTAAGACAAAGTCTCACTCAGTCACCATGGGGTAGAGTGCTGTGTTGTCACAGCTCACAGCATCCTCAAACTCTTGGGCTCAGGAGGTCCTCTTGCCTCAGCCTCTTGAGTAGCTGAGACTATAGGCATGTGCCATAACACCCAGCTAGTTTTTCTATTTTTAGTAGAGATGGGGTCTTTCTCTTGCTCAGGCTGGTCTCCATACCAGGCTCCTCCGGTGGTTTGTAAAAACAGAAATCCACAGATTGGGGAGACTGATATTTTATTTTTTAGCAGTAGGGGTAAGGATAGGGATAGAGGTAGGGTTAGAATTAGGGTTAGGGTTGGGGCTGGAGGTTGAGAGGAGAGGCTTTCAGTTAAGACAAAGAGAAAGAAAGAAAGCAGGAAGAGAGATTTAGTCCTCACTGAAGCAGTATGAGTTAATAATTTCTCTATCATTTCACTATAAAAAGATCATTTTTACAATGTTATTTATAATAAGTTTGATCTCTGCCCTGGAAACCTCCTGTTTAAATTCATGAGGATGTGAATAAATACTGCACAGGTATATTACAAACCTATTCACCATATAAAAAGCATTGTGCTTGTTTATTCAGTGGAGAAATAGGCTCAGTTGCTTAAAAGGCTAATTATAACTCTTACATTTCCCATAAAATACTTGGCCCTTTGTTGGGTGCATCGTAGTTTAAGTGTTGCTGTAACTGCTTGCAGTTTAGAAATCATTTATTTAACAGAAGGAAATGAGCTATATCACATTGCTTAGGTTAAGGTCTCAGAGCTAAAAGTTAAATTAAAAAGCACCATAGAAAATGGACAATTAAAAAAGCTAATGACATAACTCTGGGGAAGATAAAGGAACAAACCAACATGGGGAAAGAGGTGGGTGTTACCACAGCTGGTGAGGGTAAGAACTGTCAGAGAAAAAACCAAACAGCAAGGAAAGAAGAATCAAGATGAACAAATTATTTGAGAAGGGCTTTTAAAATATGCTTTGCAAAGTTAAATAAGGTTATCAATTCAGAAAAAGAAATGTCCTCTAAACATAAACCCTCAGAAAAACCAAAAGAAAACAAAGCAAAACATAACTAACCTGGGTACTAGAAAGCTAACCAATGACCCCAAGTGTTGGGCCTAGATAAATTATTAAAACCTATTTCATAAGAGCAAAGCAAATTGAGAATAAGAATACTACTGGGTCAAAGGGGAAAGTAGAGGAAAATTGTGAAAGTAAAAAGATTTCTTATGCAGGAGAAATCTAGACTCAATAACAATAATGTGCACATGTGATATTCCTGCCTCCATATGCCAAACTCTCCACAAGACTGAAGTCCCCACTTCTCAAAATAGCTGGCTGAACACAATTATCTGTAACCACAGAGGAAAGATGATGAAAATGCTTATGGGTCAATGCTCTGATCCTCAAAAGGCAGTGCTGCCCTTATTCCCCTCTGTGTCTCCAGTCTTAAACTGTGTTAGTGGTAGCAGTTGAAAACTAGAGAGCCTCCCTCTGGGGAGTCCACGGTAATCTAACTCATGCACACAAGAACCCATGAAAGCTATAACCCAGCTACAACTTAACAATAGGGGGAAGTGGGAAATGGGGGGGTGGGTAGAGGGAGGGGAATGGGTGGGATCACACCTGTGGTGCATATTACAGGGGTATTTGCGAAGCTTGGTAAATGTAGAATGTAAATGTTTTGGCACAGTAACTGAGATAACGCCGGAAAGGCTATGTTGACCACTGTGATAAAAATGTGTCAAATGGTTTATGTAGTGAGTGTATGATGCCCCATAATCATATCATTGTATACAGTTATGATTTAATAAAAAAATTAAAAAAAAAAAGAACCCATGAAGCCATGGAGGACACAGAACATTCTCTGTAGTGTAATTGAAATGAAGGATTTCAGAACTGGAATACACCTTAGAGGTCAGCTAATCTTCTAACCAATGATGAAGCGCCTCCAAAAAAGATGTACCTCTCCTCTCTAAATGCTTCCTGTCAGTACTGCTTTCCTCTCGTAATTTTTTTTTTTTATTTGTTTTCAAGTCTGGGTGACAGTGAGACATTTCACGTCCATGTTTCTGTGGCATTTTTCTTCTCCCTGTGTGCAGTCTGTAGTCCAGCTGGACCCCAAGGACACTAGGAAAGGACAACATGTATGATTTACCATCTCAAATGTCTGTGATTAGTGGAGATCTGCTTTACTATTCTGCTATGTTGGGAGGCATTTCTGAATGAGAAAATGTACATTCCACCCAGTCACCATACCTGGGAGAGTGGCTTCCCCGGCTGATGTTGTGCCTTCAGTTCTTCTATCTGTTTGTTCAGCAGAGTGACTTCAGCCTTTGCATGCAGTCTGGGGTTTGTTATTTATTTATTTATTTTTTTTTACTGGAAGCTTTTTTTTCATTTTGCAAGGGATGTCAATAGACAAATGTTTATTCATCACTTACCTATCATATAACCACAGTTATGTTCAGTAGACATCATTTTACTGTATTTGGGAAACAGGGACCAGATTCTCTAATAATCTACGTGAAGAGAAAAATCTAAATGAACAGGTATCTGGGCTTTATTATATGTTATGCAAGAACTGAAAAAACTGTAGCTGGTAGGCTTGATCTTTCTGCTGTAGCTGAACATCCTTCAGCCTGATGATGTCTTTGAGCTCTACCACCAACTGCTCTGCACAAGCCAGGTGTTTCAGAACTCTCTCATGTGTTCTGGTAAAGTTCATCCCAGTTTCCTGGGTTGATTCCTAGTTTTCAGATGAAAAAGTGGCCAATCCAGCAGGGAAAAGGTATCAGCTTCCAAACAGGAGTTTCCTTACTCCGACTTCATCCTTTGTTTTGCCTGACTCATATCCTATTAACTTAAGAATCTTTCAAACTTTGATCCAATCATCATCATCATCATCATCACAAACATTATACTATCTTCAGTATTTCAGAAATGTTAAACATTTTATAAATGTTATCTCATTTAAAGTATTACCCTACTTGTACCAAAGTGAAAATTAAAGAGAAATATACATCACAAACCATTTCAAAAAGGAGGACAGGGTAGCACCTGTGACTCCAAAGAGTAGCGTTCCAGCCCCATACACCAGAGGTGGTGGGTTCACATCCAGCCCTGCCCAAAACCTGCAATAAAAAAGAAAAGGAGCTCAAAACTTAAGAGAGTCATTGAAAGCCAATATGCCCACACAGAGATCTGTCTCAGTAGAAGAATCCTCATAAAAGCTGTGCCAATTGGAAGTAGGTATTGGAACTGCCACAGAGAGTCCCTATTAGAGTGATGCAGTGCTCTGCTGCTCAGGGCAGGACCGGGAACCCTATTTTCTCACCCTAGGTGAACACAGAAAGCAGTATCATTACAGACCTCCTTCGCAAAACACAAATAGGCTCCCTCATTCAAAACCTGAAAGGTTGGATGCCTCAGGATCATTTTTTGCACATAGTCCTCCGGCTAATTGTGCCATACTTCCCTAACCCCCCCCGCCCACAGGATAGGAAAAGCAGCATTTAAACCCCCTACATTGAAAATTCAGGGGGATTCCATATTGGATTCCCGCCTCCACTGCTGGAGGTTCTTTTCCCACTGGCTTATCACTCTTTCTATTAATCTTTCCCTGTCAATGAACTCTATCATGCTGGTTATCTGTGTGGTCTGTGGTTTCATTCTTCCAACTCAGAGACCAAAGACTAGGCATAGAGGGAACTTTTCACAATGAGGGCAATGCCTACTGAAGCTGTGAGAGCAACACCACTGCCAAGAGTCTCCACTAGGGTGATGCCCAGTGGAACCATGGTAGCAGGACTGCCACCAAGACCCCACAACCAAAGAGCTACCAGTGTGCAAGACCAACCTCGGAGAGCTAGGTCGACTCATTCCAGCCAAACCGTAGGCACAGGACTGCCCAAGTCCTTGGGGACCCATCCTGCACACCAGAGTGGACATAGAGTCAAAGGAGATTATTCTGGAGCCTTTAGACCAGTGGTTCTCAACCTTCCTAATTACTGCCTTGTTCCAAACGGGGCCGTGACCCATAGGTTGAGAATCACTGCTTTAGATCCAATGTCTGCTGTCTTAGGTTTCAGACTTGCTTGGCCTTGTCACCCCTTTGCTCTTCCCTATTGCTCCCTTTTAAATGGGATCATGTACCCTATGATTGGACCACCACTATATCTTGGAAGGATATAGCTGGTTTGGATTTTACAGGCTCACAGATAGGACTTTGTACTTTTAAACTGGTGCTGGAGGGACTTAAAGGTTTGTAGATATGAAAATGAAAATAATGTACTTGTATGTCAGAAGGGGATAAGTTTTACAGGCCCAGGGGTGGAATGCTGTGGTTGGCATGTCCCCTCCAACACTCATATACAAACTTAATAGCCAACGTGGCAGTATGACGGAAGGGGGGTTTAAGAGGTTACCGAATCATAAGTTTCTGCCCTCAGTAATGGATAAATTCATTCATGGATTAACAGGTGAATGTCTCAATGGGTACCATGGGAGGGGAACACCTGGCCCTATGAGAAGAGGAAGAGAGACCTGAGTCAGCACATTAGCACAGTCAGCCTCCTCACCCTATCATGCCCACAACCCTCTGGAGCAGCACAGAGAGCCCCCACCAACAAGAAGACCCTCACCAGCTACAGCCCATGACCTTGGATTTCTCAACGTGCACAACAAATGAATTCCTCTATTATTATTATTTTTTTATTAAATCATAGCTGTGTACATTAATGCAATCATAGGGCACCATACACTAGTTTTATATACCATCTGACATATTTTCATCACACTGGTTGACATAGCCTTCCTGGCATTTTCTTAGTTATTGTGTTAAGACATTTATATTCTACATTTAGTAAGTTTTACATGTACCCTTGTAAGATGCACCATAGGTGTAATCCCACCAATTATCTTCCCTCCGCCCATCTTCCCCTCTTCCTCCCCTCCCTCTCCTCTTTCCCCGTATTCTTAGGTTATAACTAGTTATAGATTTCATATGAAAGCCATAAATTAGTTTCATAGTAGGGCTGAGTACATTGGATACTTTTTCTTCCATTCTTGAGATACTTCACTAAGAAGAATATATTCTAGCTCCATCCATGTAAACATGAAAGAGGTAAAGTCTCCATTTTTCTTTAAGGCTGCATAATATTCCATGGTGTACAAATACTACAATTTATTAATCCATTCATGGTTCGATGGGCACTTGGACTTCTTCCATGACTTAGCAATTATGAATTGAGCTGCAATAAACATTCTGGTACAAATATTTGTTATAATGTGATTTTTTGGTCTTCTGGGTATAGAAGACTATATACCTACTATATACACATTCTATGAAGTAAACATCAACCTGATACCAAAACCAGGAAAAGGAGAATTTCAGACCAATCTCACTCATGAATATAGATGCAAAAATTCTCAACAAAATCCTAGCCAATAGATTACAGCTTATCATCAAAAAAGTCATTCATCATGATCAAATAGGTTCATCCCAGAGATGCAAGGCTGGTTTAATATATGCAAGTCCATAAACGTTATCCAACATATTAACAGAGGCAAAAATAAAGATCATATGATCCTCTCAATAGATGCAGAAAAAGCATTTGATAAAATCCAGCATCCTTTTCTAATTAGAACACTGAAGAGTATAGGCATAGGTGGCACATTTCTGAAACTTACTGAACAATAAAAATCCTCAAAGAAAGCATAGGAAAAACACTGGAAGATGTTGGTCTGGGAAAAGACTTCATGAAGAAGACTGCCATGGCAATTGCAACAACAACAAAAATAAACGGGACTTCATTAAACTGAAAAGCTTCTGTACAGCTAAGGAGACAACAACCAAAGCAAAGAGACAACCTACACAATGGGAAAGGATATTTGCATATTTTCAATCAGACAAAAGCTTGATGACTAGGATCTATAGAGAACTCAATCCACATGAAAAAAGCCAACAATCCCATATATCAATGGGCAAGAGACATGAATAGAACCTTCTCTAAAGATGACAGACGAATGGCTAACAAACACATGAAAAACTGTATCATCTCTATATATTAGATCATTGCAAAGCAAAACAACCCTGAGATAGCATCTAACCCCAGTGAGAATGGCCCACATCACAAAATCTCAAAACTGCAGGTGCTGGCGTGGATGTGGAGAGAAGGGAACACTTTCACACTGCTGGTGGGACTGCAAACTAGTACAACCTTTCTGGAAGGAAGTATGGAGAAACCTCAAAGCACTCAACCTAGACCTCCCATTTGATCCTGCAATCCCATTACTGGGCATCTACCCAGAAGGAAAGAAATCCTTTTATCATAAGGACACTTGTACTAGACTGTTTCTTGCAGCTCCATTTACAATCACCAAAATGTGGAAACAGCCTAAATGCCCACCAACCCAGGAATGGATTAACAAGCTGTGGTATATGTATACCATGGAATACTATTCAGCCATTAAAAAAATGGAGACTTTACATCCTTCGTATTAACCTGGATGGAAGTGGAAGACATTATTCTTAGTAAAGCATCAAAAGAATGGAGAAGCATGAATCCTATGTACTCAATTTTGATATGAGGACAATTAATGACAATCAAGGTTATGGGAGGGGAGGAAAAGCAGAAAGAGGGATGGAGGTGGGTGGGGCCTTGGTGTGTGTCACACTTTATGGGGGCAAGACATGATTGCAAGAGGGACTTTACCTAACAATTGCAATCAGTGTAACCTGGTTTATTGTACCCTCAATGAATCCCCAACAATAAAAAAAAAAGAAATTCACAAAATCCTTAATGAATATTAAAGAAACTTTATTCTCAGAAATATGAAAATCTGAAGGAAATTGACCATTACTTGGAAGCACACCACCTTCTACGACTTAGACAGAATGAAGTGGAATTGTTGAACAGGCCTATATCAAGTTCTGAAATAGCATCAGCTATACAAAATCTTCCAAGAAAGAAAAGCACAGGACCAGTGGCTTCACGTCAGAATTCTTGCAAACCTTTAAAGAGGAACTAGTACCTATATTAACCTTTTCCAAAATATAGAAATGGAAGGAATACTACCCAACACATTCTATGAAGCAAACATCACCTTGATCACTAAACCAGGAAAAGACCCAACAAGAAAAGAAAATTATACACCCATATCACTAATGAATATTAATACAAATATATTCAACAAGATCCTAATGGACAAGAATCCAGCAACACATCAAACAAATTATACACCATGACCAAGTGGGTTTTATCCCAGGGTCTCAAGGCTGGTTCAATATACATAAATCTATAAATATAATTTATCACATAAACAAAATAAAAAACAAAGATCATATGATTCTCTCAATTGATGCAGAAAAAGCTTTTGTTAATATCCAGCATCCATTCATGATCAGAACACTTAAGAAAATTTGTATAGAAAGTACATTTCTTAAACTGATAGAGGCCATCTACAGCAAACTCACAGCCAATATCATATTGAACGGAGTTAAATTGAAATCATTTCCACTCGGATCAGGAACCAGGCAAGGTTGTCCATTGTCTTCACTGCTTTTTAACATTGTAATGGAAGTCTTAGACATCACAATTAGGGAAGAAAAGGTGATCAAGGTTATCCATATAGGGTCAGAAGAGATCAAACTTTTACTCTTCACAGATGATATGATTGTGTATCTGGAAAACACCAGGGATTCTACTACAAAACTCTTAGAAGTGATCAAGGAATACAGCAGTGTCTCAGGTTACAAAATTGATATTCACAAATCTGTAGCCTTTATATATACCAACAATAGTCAAGCTGAAAAACAGTCAAGGACTCTATTCCATTCACAGTAGTGCCAAAGAAGATGAAATATTTGGGAGTTTATCTAACGACGTGAAAGATCTCTATAAAGAGAACTATGAAACTCTAAGAAAAGAAATAGCTGAAGATGTTAACAAATGGAAAAACATACTGTGCTCATAAGTGGGAAGAATCAACATTATTAAAATGTATACTACCCATGGGCGGTGCCTGTGGCTCAAGGAGTAGGGCACCGGTCCCATATGCTGGAGGTGGCAGGTTCAAACCCAGCCCCGGCCAAAAACCACAAAAAAAAAAAAAAATGTATACTACCCAAAGCAATATACAATTTTAATGCAATCCCTATTAAAGCTCCACTGTTATGCTTTAAAGATCTCAAAAAAAAAAAAATACTTCGTTTTATATAGAATCAGAAAAAAATTTGAATAGCTGATACATTACTCAGAAATAAAAACAAAGCAGGCGGAATTACACTACCAGACCTCAGGCTGCACTATAAATCAATAGTGATCAAAACAGCATGGTACTGGCACAAAAACAGAGAGGTAGATGTATGGAACAGAATAGAGAACCAAGAGATTAACCCAGTTACTTACCATTATTTGATCTTTGACAAGGCAATTAAAAAACATTCAGCGGGGAAAAGATCCCCTACTTAACAAATGGTGCTGGGTGAACTGGCTGGCAACCTGTAGAAGACTGAAACTGGACCCACACCTTTCACGATTAACTAAGATAGACTCTCACTAGATTAAAGATTTAAACTTATGACATGAAACTATAAAAATGCTAGAAGAAAGTGCAGGGAAAACTCTTGAAGAAATCGGCCTGGGCGAATATTTTATGAGGAGGACCCCCGGGGCAATTGAAACAGCATCAAAAATACACTACTGGGACCTGATCAAACTAAAAAGCTTCTGCACAGCCCAAAACACAGTAAGTAAAGCAAACAGACAGTTCTCAGAATGGGAGAAGATATTTGCAGGTTATGTCTCCGACAAAGGTTTAATAACCAGAATCCACAGAAAACTCAAACGTATTAGCAAGTGTCACGACCCCTAAGGCTCTGGTCTCGGTCGCTGCAGGAAGGAACCAGGCGTGACATGGATTAGAAGTACAAGCTTGCAGGAGGCGAGCTAACCTTAAGTGCAGGGTAGCCCAGAGCCCCCTCTGCAATGGCTATTTATTAAGGTTATGTACAACATGTGTGGAGAGTTAAGGGCATGACATGCACAACAGGTGTAGAGAGTTGCATGCATAAGGATTCCCACTTGCTCTTTCCTCAAATACTCTTTCCCCACGTGTTCTTTCCCCACAACCCTCATGAAGAACTACAAAGCATCAATGTTTAACACATGTTTACTAGTGAGTGACTGATCTTATCTCATCCTGGAACACTGAGTTACTTGGGGGACTGCCCCCAGGTCACAAAACGTCTCTAGGCTTGCCAGGAGACTGTCCCATTCCCAGCATTTCCTTTTAATGTGATAAGAATCAGTAATTATCCTTTGCAAGCATGGTGTCCATTCCTCTACAAGCAAGAACAAGTGATCCCATCTCAGGTTGGGCAAGGGACTTGAAGAGAAACTTCTCTGAAGAAGACAGGTGCACGGCCTGCAGACACATGAAAAAATGCTCATCATCCTTAATCATCAGAGAAATGCAAATCAAAACTACTTTGAGATATCATCTAACTCCACTAAGATTACCCCACATTACAAAATCCCAAAACCAGAGATGTTGGCATGGATGTGGAGAAAAGGGAACACTTCTACACTGCTGGTGGGAATGCAAACTAATATGTTCCTTTTGGAAAGATGTTTGGAGAACACTTAGAGATCTAAAAATAGACCTGCCATTCGATCCTACAAATCCTCTACTAGGTATATACCCAGAAGACCAAAAATCACATTATAACAAAGATTTTTGTACCAGAATGTTTAGTTGCAGTCCAATTCGTAATTGCTAAGTCATGGAAGAAGCCCAAGTGCCCACTGACCCATGAATGGATCAATAAATTGTGGTATATGTGCACCATGGAATATTATGCAGCCTTAAAGAAAGATGGAGACTTTACCTCTTTCATGTTTACATGGATGGAGCTGGAAAATATTTTTCTTAGCAAAGTATCTCAAGAATGGAAGAAAAAGTATCCAATGTACTCAGCCCTACTATGAAACCAGTTTATAGCTTGAAAGCTATAACCCAATTATAGCCCAAGAAGAAGGAGAAAGGGGAGATGGAGGGGAGGGGAGGAAGGAGGATGGGTGAAGGGAGGGTGATTGGTGGGACCACACCTAAAGTGCATCTTACAAGGGTACATGTGAAGTTTACTAGATGTAGAATATAAATGTCTAAACACAGTAACTGGAAAAATGCTATGAAGGCTATGTTAACCAGTTTGATGAAAATATTTCAAATTGTATATAAAACCAGCACATTATACCCCATGATTGCATTAATATACACAGCTATGACTAAATAAAATAAAGAAACAGGGGTATGTTATGTGTAATATTCTCAAGAAGGTGTAACATCCTGTACAAATTTCATACCTGAATGTAGAAGAACACAAGTGACAAGGATGATACAAGTATTGAAAGAAAACATCACACAAACACAAAATGAAGAATATATATTTTTGCAATGGTGGGGAAGAGGAACTGTATTCTTCAAAAACATTCCAGCCCCAGCCAAAAACTGCAACAACAACAACAAAAACATTATCATAAAAGATGAAGTACATAGAAATGCTCTAGATTAAAGGAAACTAAAGACTCACAACAATTAAATGCAATGCCTGACTCCAGATTGGATCCGGGGCAGAATAAAAATGCTATAAAGGACATTATTAACACCTGACAAAATTGGAATACAGATTGCATATTAGATAAAAGCATTGTGTTAATGTAAATTTATGAAGTTGGTAATTATTCTAAAGACATATGTCTCCATCCTTAGAGCAAAGGGATGCATTTAATCATGACATATGTAACTTAGGTCCAAATGGTTCCCCCAAATAATTTAAGGAGAGGGAACAAATGTTAAAACAGAGTAAAATATTAGCCTCAAATATAAGCTTCTTAAGACATCTAACATATTATGTTACTCCCCTGGGTAAAGGGTTCCAGAGCTTTTTAATGTCCACGGAGTAAAATCCAAATTCCTTATCCAAACCCACCAGGCCAGTGTGATTGAGCTCCGGGTGGCCTTCCTGTCATTACTACATGACCTCCACACCCTGCAACCCCACTTGCTAGTTCATACAACTCGTAAGTGCTTGGGTACATCCCACCCTCTTCTGTGTCTGTGATTTCACACATTCCGAGTCTATATTAAAATCTTCTGCCCCCTCTTAATCTCTGACTTCTTTACACCCTAGTCGTTTTGGCTTACATGCTGCCTCCCCACTCTATGTAAGGTAGCCCTGCCCCCATTCTCCGTCCGTATCTTTTAGTGTCTTTTCCCTATATTACTATTGTTATTTGTTTGCCAACTTGACTTTTTTCTAATCCTACTTGCACCTCTTTCCGGGAGTAGGGACGTTATCTGTCTGATTCACCATTATTCTACCTCATGCACCCTGCACAAAGTGGGCAGCCAAATAAAGAAACTATGGGAGTAAAAACGGCCTGCAGCAGGACTACGCAGTCAGTCAAAAGATCAGTGGTTGGCAGAGGCTGAGGGGAGGGACGGATGAATAGGCAGAGTGCAGAGGGTGTTTAAGGTGGTGAAACCGTCCGTGTGATGCACTAATGGTGAACACCTGTTATTACGCATTTGTCCAAACCCATTGAATGTACACCACCCAGATGCAACCCTCACAGAAACTAAGGACTTTGGGCAAAAATGTTGTATCAGTGGAGGTGCAATGATTGTAACAAATGTGTCTGGAAGTGATGCTGATGGCAGGAGGTATATGGGAACCCCACTTCTCTAAAAATAGTCTGTTTTTCTTGTGTGTGTGTGTTTTAATGACCTGAGAGACTACAAAAAAGCCACAGGATGGCACTGTTTCTCTCAGAAGTTTCAATGAGGGCTGTGTTCACAGAAATTGCTGATGCTGAAGAACATAGCAGGGATTCTGTGACTGTCTCTGCCCCAGTTCTTCACAAAGCTCAAAGTGCTTCACAGCACTGTCCTGGCCCAGCCCCAGGTCTGTACTTGCAATGGGTGTGGGGTTTTTGTTTTTGTTTTTGAGACAGAGCCTCAAACTGTCACCTTGGGTAGAGTGCCGTGGCATCACAGCTCACAGCAACCTCCAAATCCTGGGCTCAAGCAATTCTCCTGCGTCTGCCTCCCAAGTAGCTGGGACTACAGGTGCCTGCCAAAACTCCTGGCTATTTTTTGGCTGTAGCCATCATTGTTGTTTGGCGGGCCTGGGCTGGATTTGAACCTGCCAGCTCAGGTGTATGTGGCTGGCACCTTAGCCTCTTGAGCCACAGTGTTTTTAGATGTAGTTTTTCTTATTCAGGCACGGGGAGGCCAACAGATGAGGAGATGAGTGCTACAAGCTAGCTTGTTACTCAGCTCCCGAGAGGAGGTGGCACCAGGTAGGTCAGGAGATAGAGGGACCAGGAGGAAACATGGGCACGAGCCTTATTGTGGTTTCCGTGGGAAGGAAGTGGTGAGGCAGAGTAAGCAAGTTTAGGACTGGCTAGTTTGAATAATTTCAGGGCTCTGGGCAATACTAGCTGTCACTAGTGTTGGGTACCAGGCCCTTGGAGTGATTAGGTAGCCCAGAGTGCAGACAGCCTTTCTCCTCCTGGAAAGTGGTACAGGTAGGATTAGAAAAAAGTCAAGTTGACAAATAACAATAATAATGTAGGGAAAAGATACCAACAGAATGGGGGCAGGGCTACCTTTCATAGAGTGGGGAGGTGGCATGTAAGCTAAAACTACTTGGGTGAAAAGAAGTCAGATATTGTTATATGATAAAGGAGGCAGGTGCTTGGGGAGCAGGCTCCGAGTTGTTTGGTTTGCATAGGAAAGGCAGGCTCCAGGCGAGTCCTTTGCTAACTCTGGGAATTGGTCAACCTGGGAAGGGTAGTGTCTGCAGGGTTGGCAAGGCCCAGACCCTATGGTGAACATGATGAAGTGTAGGGACAAAGTTATTCTCTCTAGGTCACACACAAGGTCAGAAGCAAAGCCAGCAAAAGTTATTACTTACAGTTACTACGACCTGGCCATGCAAAGGAGCTTTGATCTTCTGAAAAGTAAATCTTCCACACAGATGCTACAGAAAAGGTTTATTTGCCAAGAACTTTACCATGACCACATTGGTTATGATAATATTTTCCCCAGTTTCCTAACTGGAAAAAAATAAGAAATATGTGAGCTTCTTTAAATCACTTTTTATCTGTACATGGTCTTAAAGAGGAAAGACACAGGCACTGTGAGTGGGAGAAGGGCCCCCATGCCATAACTCACTCGGATCCACCCCTGGGGAAAAACAGGGCTGAGGCACTGGACAGATGGGGCCCAGGAGTGTGCTGAGGGTGCTCCAGGGCCTGCCAGGTGCCAGGCAGGTGTAAACGAAGGCTGGCTCTGAGCGATTGTATTAGTATCTGCACAATCCGTAGGGAGGCATCGCTTTTGGCGGCAACCTCCCTGAGCTGACCATAATCCCTTTTCCTAATCTGGTTTCATTAAGTGGGCACGAGGCTTGGATCAGAAGAGAGAGGTCATTTATGGATTGAATTATTTAACCAAGTGATCACTTGCAAGTTTTTGAGTTTCTAAAACAGAAAGGAACTATGTTACTAAGAAGGAGAATGCAGCACCCAGGGGTGTCTGACCCAGGGCCTGAGAGCCATGTGCTAACTTATCGGGGCCCTGTTTTTGCTTATTTGTGGTGGCAGATATTGCAAAAAGTATGCGCAGACCTTTTGTTTTGCTCATCGTTATCTTTAGTGTCCAGATATTTAATGTGTGGCCTGAGGCAACTTTTATTCTTCCAATTTGCTGCAGAGAAATAAAAGGGGGTATAGGACACCCAGGCTAGACAGTTTAATAAAACTACAACACCTATTGAACAACTGACATTACCTATTTTTCTTCACTATCAATAGCTCTCCTGCACAGCACAGTGGCTAACCCCAACTACGGTATTGAAAGTCCAGAGAGAGATGACGGCACAGTCCCTGCTGCATCTTTCTAGCTTACGATGGAGCCTCTGAGCACAGTATATTCGTAATGCTGAAAACGAACATTTGGTTGATTAAAGATGGATAAAACACCTAAATCTAAGGCATAAAACAGTAAAAATTCTTGAAGAAAGTATAAGGAAAATACTTGAAGGTATAGGTCTGGGGAAAAACTTTATGAAGAAGACTCCAGTGGCAATTGGAACAACAACAAAACAAACAAGTGGGACTAAATTAAACCGAATAGCTTCTGTACTACCAAGGAGACAACAACCAAAGCAAATAGACAACCATCAGAATGAGAAAAGATATTTGCATATTATGAATCCGAAATAAAAGCTTGATAACTAGGATCTACAGAGAACTCAAATTAATTGACTTAAAAAGAGCCAACCATCCCTTAGATCAATGAGCAAGAGAGAGGAATAGAACCTTATCTAAAGAAGACAGATGAATGGCTAACAAACATGAAAAGATGATCATTGTCCCTAATTATCAGAGAAATGCAAATCAAAACCACCCTGGAGATATCACCTAACCCTAGTGAGAATGGCTCACATCACAGTCTCAAAGCTGCAGATGCTGGTGTGGATGTGGAGAGAAGGGAACACTTTTACACTGCTGGTGGGACTGCAAACCAATACAACATTTTTGGAAGAAAGTATGCTTTTTGGAAGGAAGTATGGACAACCCTCAAAGAACTCAAACTAGACCTTCTATTTGACCCTGCAATCCCATTACTGGGCATCTACCCAGAAAGAAAAAAATCATTTTATCATAAGGACATTTGCACTAGACTGTTTGTTACAGCTCAGTTTACAATCAGCAAATTGTGGGAACAACCTAACTGCCCACAGATCCAGGAATGGATTGACAAGCTGTGGTATATGTATACCATGGAATACTATCCAGCCACAAAAAAAGATGGAGACTTTACAGCCTTTGTATTAACCTGGATGGAGTAGAAACCCATCACAAGAATAGTAAAGCATCACAAGAATGAAGAAGCAAGAATTCAATGTACTAAATTCTGATATGAGGACAATTGATGCTAGTACACGGCAGGGAGTGGGGATATGGGGGAGGAGAGAGAGGGAAAGGGGGAAGGGGAGGGGTCACGATGTGTGACACACCTCTTGGGGGAGGGACCCAATTATAAGACGGACTTTACCCACATAAGCAAGTGGTGTAACCTGGTTCTCTGTATCCTCAATGTATCCCCAAAAATAAAATAACAAGAAAATAATTATTTGGTGGCAGCAGGGAGGACTTTGGGGAAATGGTTATTTGGGATTGAAAGTAAGAATTGAACAGGGGTTAGCCAGACTACATTTCTTGGATTGTCTTTCGAAGTTTACTGCTGTGAAGGATTAATGAGCACAGCTCAATCCTCTCTGGACAAGAAGGGCAGCACTGTGGCCCCCTGGGTTTAATCCGGAGCTTTCCTGCTTCCTGCAGATCTATCGTAATTCCAGATGGCAGGGATAGCTTTGTTTCCAGGTGTCCCTGTGGTGCGGATGTTGTCCAGGGAAGACCCCAAGCAGCAAGGCCCTGGAGGGAGAGACTTCCCCAGCTCCCCACATGCCGGGATGTTTGAAAGAGGAGCCAAGTCTTGGTTTTACTACTGTGAAGCGAAGACACAGACAGAAAAGGAAAAGAGGAACCGGGGGCTGTCAGAGACCTCAGTGAGTTACAAAGAGAAGATCCTGAGGGAATTCTGCCTGGGCCGGGTGCTGCAGCGCCTGGTATGTGATGGTGTCTTCTCCTTGCACGAGTACAGGGATATCCTCTCGCAGGCCTGCTATCCCAAGAGAGTGGACTGTTTTCTCCTGAAGCTTTTTTCCAAAGGTGCAGGTGCGTTCTGCACTTTCTGCTCTCATCTGGAGGAATTCTGCCCTTACTTGCTTACCTGCTTTTTTCTTTATTACCAAGGTAAGAACATGGTTTGCTCTGACAAGTAGTAAACTTTGTGATGTTGTAACCAACATGTCAGGTGCCCCAGCCACACTGTATAATCGTGAGTTTCAACACAGCATTGATTTTTATTTTTTTATTTTTTTTTTTTTTTTGTAGAGACAGAGTCTCAGGGTACTGCCCTCAGGTAGAGTGCCGTGGCGTCACATGGCTCACAGCAACCTCTAACTCTTGGGCTTATGTGATTCTCTTGCCTCAGCCTCCCGAGCGGCTGGGACTACAGGCGCCCGCCACAACGCCCGGCTATTTTTTTGTTGCAGTTTGGCCGGGGCCGGGCCTGAACCCGCCACCCTCGGCATATGGGGCCGGCACCCTACTCACTGAGCCACAGGCGCCGCCCCATTGATTTTTATTTTAATACAACTATCCAATCCTTCTCTCTCAACTTTCATGGTACAGAAGTAAACGTCTGTGTTGCCAAATAAAACCTCACACAGCCCCAGACACAAACTGAGAGATGATTTCTAATCACCTACTAGAAAGATTTATACCTTTCTTGTTTTAATGAGGACTTTTAAGTGGTAAGCGTAAAATATCAATAGGTTAAGGAAGATAGACTGAGCTTTCATTCTGCAGATGAAGGCACAGAGATGGTCATAGTTCCTTAAAATGTTAGAGTGACTGTAAGATCCAGTAATTCCAGACCTAGGTATATCCCCAAAATATTGTTGAAACCTATGTATATTATACAATATTTAAAAATATTATAAAAATTAGCTGGGCATGGTGGCAGACGCCTATAGTCCTGGCTTCTTAGGAAGCTGAGGCAGGAGGATCACTTAAGTATAAGAGTTTGAGGTTCCTGTGAGCTGTGATAATGCCACAGCACTGTATCCAGGGTGACAGAGTGAGATTGTGTCTCCAAAAAAAAAAATCAAAAAGCATACCCACACAAAAACATGTGTGAGAATGTTTGTAGAAGCATTATTTATAAAAGCCCAAACATATCCACACAAAAACCTGTGTAAGAATGTTTGTAGGAGCGTTATTTATAAAAGCCAAAAAGTAGAAACAGCCCAAATGCCCATCAGCTGAGTGATTATGAAACATATCATATCTAGATAATGGGATATTAGTCTGTCGTAAATCACTGACAGTCACAAAATGCCACATACTGTATGATTCCACTTATATAAAATGTCCAGAATAGGTAAATCCATAGAGACAAAAAGTAGATTCTTGGTTGCCACGGGCTGGAAGTAGGAGGAGACGGGGCGTTACTGCTAATGGGAAAGGGGATTTTTTGTGAGATAATCAAAATGCTGAAATTAAATTGCACACACTTGTGACTATACTAAAAGCTACAGAGCAGTATACTTTAAAAGGGTGAGTTTTATGGTATGTGCATTATAAATAAAGCTATTATTTAATAAAACAAAGTAGGATGGAAGTCTTCCTGGCTGTTTCTCTTCTCCCAGTCTTCCAAAGAGAGCCCTTTTAGGATTGTGGTCATGAATTATAGGTTAATTGTAAATGGTCCCATTTAGTAAAATGGTCAATCCACTGAAAAAGTCAATTGGTGAAAGTGAATATTTATAAGTGGTTTCTTACATGACTTGAGGTTGTAATGTAAAATAAATTTATCAGAGAAATATTTGATTATCTATTCATTTATAATTCAATACAACTTTATAACATCTCTACTGTGCCTGAGGCACTATGGTAAACAACTCCTTTATTTTTTTATTTTTTATGCAATCCTTTATTTTTATTATCACATCCTTTATTGTTATTTAATATCTATCACACATTAAAAAAACTTAGATAAATATCTTTTACAATACAATTTAAAATTCTGATGAGCAAAAAATAGCCTGAACATAATAACCATTTAACTTTCTAGGTAAGGGGCATTTACAGAGTAAGTTTGTTTGTTTGCTTAAGTTTGCTTGCAAAGAAATAATCTTTACTGAGGAGGAGAAAGAGAAAGAGGGAAAAGGACCAGATGGCATTTTAGCAATATCTTGCTATTTTAATTCTTGGAAACATTCTGAAATATAAGTGTCAAAATGTTAAGTTGAAAACAGATATCTATTATATTAATTTCTATACTCTTTTGCATATTTGAAAATGTATTCAAGTAAAAATAAAAATCTTTGATTTGTAAAAGAAATAATATGATTGTGGTATTGACATATATAATATATGATAAAATTTTAAAGAACTATACAACCACCATAAAAAATGAGTGCCTGTAAAACTAGTTCTCTCCAAATAATGCCTGTACTTTAGTATCCTGCCTGTATCAGTTTCCCAGTTTTGATAATTGTAAGAAGGTTATGTAAAACGTTATTACCATGTGAGGAAGCTGAATGAAACCATACTATTTTTGCAACATCTATATGAGTCTAAAACTGCTCAAAAATAAAAAGTTCTGTAAAAAAAATAGCAATGACATTATCAAAATTTAACTAGAGAGATTGGTTTTAAATTAAAAAAAAATTCTAAAATGCTCAAGTTCTTTTGCCACCTGAATGTCATAGCAATGGCATAGAATTGGTGTTTTAGGCTAATTTTTCTTTTCTTTTCTTTTCTTTTTCTTTTTTTTTTTTGCAGTTTTTGGCCAGGGCTGGGTTTGAACCCACCACCTCCGGCATATGGGGCCAGTGCCCTACTCCTTTGAGCCACAGGTACGGCCCATAGGCTAATTTTTCTAAGTGATTCCCTAGGTCGTAGTTCCATGCTATTAAGCAAGTTCTTTATAAAGGCTGAAGTCTACACCTGTGTTCAATGAGACTTGTCTTCTGTGGGCCCCTGAAAGAGGCTGATTTATGAAGAGCTGTAATAACATCACAAAGAAATTCATTTCCTCTCACTCTAGGAATAGACTCAGCTCATATAAATGCCAAGGAGTTCTTGGAGTTCTGGCAATACAAAAAGGGCCCAGAGCCAGCTGCCATCATTAGAAAAACATACTATTAAATACTGGTGTCCTAAAGCAAGAAGGTTCCAAGTTAACAGTTCTGCTGCAGAGTGTACCACAGAGGGCAAAATTATCTCCATGGTCCAAAGCTCTTCACTAGCTAGTGATATTCACGGAGCCCAGAAGTGCCACACCGTCTCTTCAAGTTTTATGTCTTTATTTTATTTTATTATTTGAGACAGAGTCTCACTTTGTTGCCCTCAGTAGAGTGCTGTGGCTCTCACAGCTCATAGCAACCTTAAACTCTTGGGCTTAAGCGATCCTCTTGCTTCAAGTAGCTGGGACTACAGGTGCCTGCCACATCACCTGGCTATTTTTGTTATTGTTGTAGTTGTCATTGTTGTTTGGCAGGCCCAGGCTGGGTTTGAACCCGCTGGCTCCGGTGTATGTGGCTGGTGCCCTAGCCATTGAGCTACAGGCACTGAGCCTTTTTTAAAAAATATTTTTTTTGGTGGATGGGGGCTGCCTTCCAGGGTCTGAGGGAGTGAAGACATGACAGAGGCAAGTAAACACAGGTGGGGAAGGCGCGGGCAGGGAGAATTAGGAGCTGAGTGGAATGGGCTTTGAATATGGAAAGGGACCCACAGAAGGTTTTGACTGGGAACCATCAGTTCCCTGCTAATGACAATCTCCTCTTATGACTGCTGGGAGGAGGGGTAAGAGGCTTATGGGGGGAAAAGGTGTCAGAAGTGTTGAACCAGGTGTCTGGTGAGGTGCTATCTAAGTAAGGAAGACACTTAGTGGTGATACTTCATGGTGAGTTTTATTATTTTATTTTATTTATTTATTTATTTATTTATTTATTTATTTATTTATTTATTTATTTATTTGAGACAGTGTCTCACTATGTTGCCCTGGGTAGAGTGCTGTGGTGTCACAGCTCACAGCAACCTCAAGTGCTTGGGTTTAAGCGATTCTCCTGCCTCAGCCTCCCAAGCAGCTGGGACTACAGGCGCCCGCCACAACACCTGGCTCTTTTTTGGCTGGAGTTTGGCAGGCCCGGGCTGAATTTGAACCCGCCAGCTGCACTGTATGTAGCTGGCACCTAGCCACTGAGCTACAGGCACCGAGCCCATAGTGAGTTTTTAAAAGTCAGCAGAACCTCCCTGTGATTCTAATTTCCTGAGCCCAAGAGAAACCAAACCCAAACCCAGCCTCAAGATGCACATCCTTGGCTCACGAAGAAGCCACATCTGAAAGAGATTCTGGTGCCTTCTTTCTTCCTGTTTCCATGAAACCCATTTTGAAATATTGCAAAAAACTGGGGATTTCTTTCCAAGTCCCCATAATCAGAAAAATACCAGCATGTGCTTTTGAAAAAGGGCCACTCAATTCTTAACCAAGACAAGAAATTACAGTAAAACCTCCATACTTGACCACCTCTTTAAGTTGACCTAATTTTCATAGACTGGACATGTGTCACATGACGTATCACACAGTAGGCCTAGTGCCTGACGTTGACTACTGGGTGTGTTTGGGTGGTCAGTTTACAGAGGCTCTACTGGGTTTACTTTGAGAAACAGATAATGATTCATTTTTCAATGAACTAATGGATGTTTGCTCAGAAAAATGTAACCCAAATAAGGTTTATCCTTCTATATATAATTTAGCATAGCCAAATCTCCAGCAACATATCGTTATAACTTTAGAAAAGAAAGGCAATGATAAGTAGATAAGCTTACGTTCCTGCTGTAAATGTGATGTTTATGTTATAATGCAGAACAAACCCTAAGGCTCTTACAAGATGCACCTACTGCAGAAGAAAAAGCAAGGCTTGGAACTCAGCCTGGACTGAGCAGGGCCCTGGACGCTGAAGATCAAGAACTAAGTCTTCAATTATGTGACAAGTATGTTAACATTCTCAGAGTGTTCGCAATCTTAAAGTACTATGCTTTTATTTTTCGTTTCTTCATCCCCTAGTTCTGGTTCCACAGTGTCTGTCTTTCAGCCACTTACAAATAGTTTTGCTAATGCCCATGCTTTCTAGCACCTGGTCAGGCCAGTGTGTGATTTCTGTTTCTACTGTAGCACAAGACGAATGGTGCTTTGGAAACCACCATTCAACTGTAGGCAGTTGATACTGTTGAAGTGTAAAGCTGATGATGGTCCTTAGACTTCGCTCTTTGTTGGAGCTCAAAACAGGATGGTACTCTGAATTCAGAACATCCCATGTTCAGTCGTAGAATTCTAAAAACCTAAATAGGGGTTGTAAATTGACCAGTGGTCCTGTAAAATGTGTGTTAATATTTCTCCCAAGGAAAAAAATGCTGTGAATTCCTAATGAGACATTCTGGGGTTACTCCAATGTAAATGGCCACCATCTGCTCTTTCGGTTCATGAATTACATGTTGGGGGCCAGATCAAAACTTGAACTGTGGCAAACCTTTAAGGCCATTGGCTCATGTAAGTTCCCTAGGGGGAAGAATTTGCATAAAATGAGAACTCAAAGCAACCATCAAAATGTTCCCTACACCATTCAATGTCCCTCCCACCTCTAAGGCATGAAATGGGGTGTCAATTGCTGGTATGTAAGCCTTCAGTTTTCTTTTCTTTTCTTTTTTTTTAATTAAGTCAAATACCCATAGATCATGAATACATTTATGCATATGTGGGGTACAACGTGTTGGGTTTTTTTTTAATATACAATCTGACATGGTTAGATCAAACCAATCAACATAGCTTTCACCTCATTTACTTGATTATTGTGTTAAGACATTTATGTTCTACACTTGACAGATTTGACTTGTACCCTTGACATATGCTCCATAGGTGCGGTCCCATCATTTACCCTCCTTCTATCAAACCTCCCCCCTCCCCTCCCTTCCCACTCCATTTCTCTCCTTCATCCTGGGCTATAGTTGTGTTCTATCTTTCATAAGAAAGTGTGAGTAAATATAAGTAGGTTTCCTAGAAGTACTGAGTACATTGGATACTTTTTCCTCCATTCTTGAGATACTTTATGCAGAAGAATATGTTCCAGGTCCCTCCATGTAAACATAAAGCCTTAAAGATGGTAAAGGCTCCATCTTTTTTAAGGCTGCATAGTATTCCATGGTATACATATACCACAATTTATTAATCCATTCATGGGCCAATGGGCATTTGGGCTTCTTCCATGACTTGGCTATTACGAGCCTTCAGTTTTCTTTAAATTTGCTTATGGGCTCGTAAGTATCTAAGAGATGGTAATCAGTAAGTATTGTAGAAAAGCACACAAGTCAATATCTACTGCATATAAATCTAATACTCAGGATATACCAATAACCAATCTAATACTCAGGATATACCAATACCAATGTATCAAAAGATGATACAAATCACATTGAATACCTCTTATAATTACAGAAGTCAAACATGACTTGAGTATTACAAATTTAAGACAGTTTTTTCCTTTTTTAAAGTGTATATACACTTTTTTGGCACCCCGTGTATATTTAATTTTACCTTTAAGCAGGCTTGTTATTATAGATAGGCACTTGGGTCCCCATTATCACAGTCTATTCACCGAGATAGTGCACAGCCTGCTTTCCAGCCTTTCTCTTGTTGGGTGGAGAACCATGTAGTCTCGGGACAAAGGTGTCAGAGATCCCTGAGCCTGACCTGAGTGGACGTGGGTTTCCTGCGATGGCAGGTCCTCCTGCAGGGCCAGGAGTCTTTCACTGGTTCAGGCGTGAGCCCCTCTATGGAGAACATGACACCCTGCCAGCCTGTCCAGGAACAGTTCCTACTATAGGATGGGCTGCAGATGCCGCTGGGATTTGACAACCACGTAATCCTATTTCTTTTCCCCACCTACTTCTTGCTCTCAGTGCAGAGAAAGGGAAGCATCTCGTTTATATATAAACATAATACACAGAGAGGGAGATTTATTTTAAGGAATTACCTCATGTGATTATGGGAACTGGCAAGTTTGGAAAAGCCAGCAAGTTAGAAATTCAGGTAAGCATTAATGTTGCAGTCAGTCTTGAATCTGAACCTTATGGGGCAGCAGGCTGGAAACCCAGGCAGGGTTTCGACATGGCAGTCTTAAAGAGAATCCCTTGCGGGCGGCGCCTGTGGCTCAGTCAGTAAGGTGCCGGCCCCATATACCGAGGGTGGTGGGTTCAAACCCGGCCCCGGCCAAACTGCAATCAAAAAATAGCCGGGCATTGTGGCGGGCGCCTCTAGTCCCAGCTACTCAGGAGGCTGAGGCAGGAGAATCACTTAAGCCCAGGAGTTGGAAGTTGCTGTGAGCTGTGTGAGGCCACGGCACTCTACCCAGGGCCATAAAGTGAGACTCTGTCTCACCAAAAAAAAAAAAAAAAAAAGAGAGAGAGAGAATTCCTTGCTCAGGAAACAGTCTTTGCTTGTAAGGACCTTCTCCTGGTTGTATAAGGCCTGCACATATTCTGGAGGGCAACCTACTTTACTCAAAGTCCACTGATTTACATATTAATCAGATCTAAAAAATACTTTCACAGCTACCTATAGATTGGTGTTTGACCAAACAGCTGGGCACCACAGCTGAGCCAAGTTGACACATAAAATGAAGGATCACAAGTGTTGTATTGCCTTGGATGTATTGCCTTGGACAAGCTGCTTAAGCTTTCTGTGCCTCAGATTCTCATCTGGAAATTGAGGCTAATGCTCCAAATTACTCTATGGCCGGCACTCCAAGCACTTTGAGCGCTTAGAGTAATTGAATCAACACTCCACAAGCTTTATTTTCCTATGTAGCTCCTCTTTACTCTGATAATTCAGACAATTGTCCAATCCAAAGATTTCAGAATTTTCTCTATGCAGCTAGTCCCTGAATACTAGGCATGCTGATTAAGCTCATCCCAGCACTACCTCTGCACCCAGTTTGCCTGGGCCTGATTCTGCATCACTCCCCAGGAGTACCTGAGATCTGTGTTCCGAATTAACAAACACAGTGGATCGTCTCAGATTCTTACTTTCTGTCTTATATGAAAACGTGATATCTTAATTATTATTCTTTTTATTAATTTTTTTTGGAATTTTTTAATTAATATTTTATTATTTATTTATTTAAGAGACAGTGTCTCACTCTGTCACCCTCGGTAGAGTGCTGTGGCATCACAGCTCACAGCAACCTCCAGCTCTCGGGTTTAGGCGATTCTCTTGCCTCAGCCTCCCGGGTAGCTAGGACTACAGGCGCCCACCACAACACCCGGCTATTTTTTGTTGCAGTTTGGCCAGGGCTGGGTTCGAACCCACCACCCTCGATATATGGGGCCGGTGCCCTACTCACTGAGCCACAGGCACTGCCAAAAAAATACTATATTTTTAAAAAACTATTTTTATTTATTTACTTCTTCAGAGATGGGGTCTCACTCTGTTGACCAGGCTGGAGCACAATGGTGTGATTGTAGCTCACTACAGCCTCAAATTCTTGGGTTCAAGTGATCCTCCCACCTCAGACTGTCAAAGCAGTGGGATTAAAAGAGTGAGCTGCTGGCCGGGCACGGTGGCTCACGCCTGTGATCCTGGCACTCTGGGAAACCGAGGCAGGTGGATTGTTTGAGCTCAGAAATTTGAGACCAGCCTGAGCAAGAGTGAGATCCCATCTCTACTAACAGTAGGAAAAACTAGCTGGGCTTAGTGGTGCACACCTGTAGTCCCAACTACTCAGGAGGCTAAGCCCAGGAGTTTGAGGATTCTGCGAGCTATGATACCATGGTACTCTACCCAGGATGAAGGAGTGAGACTGGCTAAAAAAAAAAAAAAAAGTGATCTACAGTGCCCAGCCTTATTATTCCTTAATACATCTTACCTATTTCTGAGTCCTAACCTAGATCCTTCTTTCTTCTCCCTTTTTTTTCAGTACCCCTACCCCAAGGATGGTGTGGTGGTTAATTTTATGTTTCAACTAAGCTGGGCCCAGATCTTTGGTCAAATATTCTTGGGGGGAGGTGGGTAGAGGGAAGGGGATAGGTGGGATTACACCAGCGGTGCATCTTACAAGGGTATATGTGAAACTTGGTAAACGGTCTGTGAAGCTAGTGACTGATGCTCCATGATTATATCAATGTACACAGCTATGATTTAATAAAAAATATATATATATACCATTCTTGATATTTCTGTCAAGTTTTTATGGATGAGATTATTACGCTTATGCGTGTATGTGTATATGTATATGTGTGTGTGTATGTATGTGTGTATATGTGTATGTGTATATGTGTGTGTGTATGTGTGTGTGTGTGTGTGTGTTCTCTTTCCCAGGAGAATCCAGACTAGTGCAGATGGAAAGAACAGTCCTCAAATCATTGCTCTATGCTGGACCCTAAGAAAGCTGGACCCAGGGCTGGGGTCCAAAGTAGCCTCCCTGTTGTAGCTTTCTTTGTTCACGTTTCTAAGGCTTTCGGTCTTCTGATTCCTGGAGAGGGTAATTTCCCCCAACCCCCAAGACTTACATCTGCCACCAACTATTCTCTTAGGGTCTGCATTGATGTGGGTGCCCCTGGGGCAAAACATGTACTGGACAGTCTAGGAGCAGAGACCTGTGTCCTCCCTCCCATGCCCCCATCTTCAGTCTAAGTCCCAGAGCTATTTCCCTTGAAAGTTTAAAACGAAGCTAATACTGTTGCTACACATCCATTTTCCAAGGAACTATTACTGCCGACCCTGCCTAAATTCCTAGGTTGGCTCTTGGGTCTCCATAGCTACTTGTGTTCTTACCAGCATTAAGCGACCATGAATCTCCCAGTCTCTTCTTCCCTTTATTCTCATGCATATTTTCTCTCTGACTTCACTGTCTTTTTCTAGCCCCAGATTCTAAACAGGGTGTCCCGTGTTTAGAACTCTGCTGGAGGGCATGCAGAGAACATGGCCTGCCAGGACCATACCTGAACATTCTGTCTGCATTGGTTTTTACATCACCACTTCCTCTGAGTTCACGGTTTACTGCTAACAATGTGCATACTTCCTTGGCTTTACTTGAAGAACATAGTTAAAATTTTGCTATAGTATTTAAGTTTGTAGATTCACCCACAGGGTACATAATGTAAACCCATTTGTTCCTAAAAAACAACCTGCAACAACATATAGATTTTTTTCTGCATCAGTGAAACTTTGGTCTCAAATTGTAATCAATGTAGTCATCGCATACTCATGTGGAAATACAGTCCTGTGAAAAATGAACCTCATTGAGTTATTGTATCACACTAGAAATGACAGTGTGGCATTATTAAATAGCTTGATGATCAGTTCTTAAATATGCCTCAAGAGAAGCGTGATAATACACAAAATGCCAAAAGGTTTTATATTTGGGCTGTGAGTCACTGGTGCCCGCATCCCTGATGTGGCTTCAAAAGGAGGTTGGGAAGGTTTCTTTCCTTAATGGGCTTTGTCACACTGACATTAAAATCAACTTTGATTCCACTGGCTATCAGAAGAAATGTCCAAATTGCACAGACACCTGCTGTCGTTGTGAAAGACCCTTCCGGGACTTCTGTGTGGGACCACGTGCCCTCTGCACATCCTTGAGCTCACCATTGAAAGACCAGGCAACAGGGAACATGACCTCTCCCTCATGACGTGTTGCAAATGTCAGCCGGAAGAAAGCCAAGTCCCTCCAAGGGAGGCAGTCCCACTCGCAGGCGGGACTCAGTTTCAGAAAACCTGTGGCGGTGGCTTTGTGGTTTTTTTCTCTTCATTCCATGAAGGCCTAGAGAGATTGAAGTTAACTGGGACACAGCAGACATTTGCTTTTTCTCCTTTCTTTGCTCTTAGCTGTCAAAGCAGAAGACAAACCTCTTGCTCACAGAAGCACACAATGAAGAAAAAAAAATGAAGGAGCAGGAAAAGCATAACTGATTTAAAGCTTCATCGAGGGGAATGAACTCAATTGTGAAGGCCAGTGAATAAATCTGAGAGGCTTCAGCTCCTCCCACTCCTGTTGTTATGAATTCACCAAGGCAACAGTGTCCAGGACTCAGGCAGGATCCACCAATGAGAAGGTGGCGGCTGTGGCCCTGAAGATGCCAGGTGGCCGCCAGGAGCACAGGCGAAAGGCTGCATCTAGACAAGACTGTGCATAAGGGAAAAGTCAAGCCATCCTGTGCTTCTGCTTACAAATATTTAATGCGTGGAAAAGGGAACCATGTGGGACGAATGGAAAGTAATGCAGGTCATATATCTAGATTTTTTAGCTCCTGAATGAGTTCCTCTGGCATCTGTTTATATAAAAATTCATGGTGGGTCTGGATGCTGCTGTGACGTACTGAGAACTTTCTAATTACATCCACAGCCCCCAGAGTTCGCGAGCCATTTCCACGAATCATCCTTATCTCGCTGGCGCAGCGAAGCACACTTGTCCCGAAGTTGCAGTTCAGAAACTGAGGCTCAGAGATGAAAGGACTCGCTCTAGGGCCTGTGTTCTGTACCCTTTCCAGACCCCGTGCCCTCCACTCATCTGGTGTAGATATCTCATCCACAAGATGTGTGTGCCCAGACGCGAACTGGAGATGTGGTGGGCCTGGTGCATGAGCTTTAGGATGGAGCACTGGCCGCCTGCACACCCCTGTCCACCAGAGCCTTGGCCTCGGGCAGAAAACAGCCAAACTGCCACCAACCTGATGTGGGTCACCAGGCCTGGTCATCGTGGCAATATCCTACGTGGGGTCTAGATTTTTTGACTGATTAAATCCATGGGGATCTTGTTTGAACACTGCCCTCATCCTCCATCAAACAGACCTGGCAAACGGGATGGGACCTTCCTCTCTGTTTCCATACACCCTTCCTTAGGCCCCTGTTTTCATGCTTATCAGACAATATTGGTGGTTTTGTTTCATTCCTCATACTCTTCCCACACATGGACACATGAGGGGAAGGAAAGTTAAGTCCACCTTGTAATTCTGTAGACCCAGCACAGCTCCGGATGGAGCTCTTTGGTTACCCTGCAGTGAGCAGACCTGAAAGGCACGCCAGCCTCCAACCCTGCCCCAAGAACCCAGTTCACAACCCCAAACTGCGGCCTGTGTGACCTTGACTTCCTCACCAGGTATTCCCTTCTGACTTCTTCCTTGTGAAGGCTGTCAGCAGGAACTTTCTCGGTTTTCCTCTTCTGGCCTTTCATTTGCATTTCCCTTAGGTCCCTGGACCCACACTTCCCAGCGTCCCTCCTCACCCACCTGCACACCTTCCCTTCTTGGCTGTGAGCTGTGACGCCAGGGCACTCTACTGAACCTTCCCTTCTTGGCTGAACCCTGGATCCCTGTGCTTTTCTAGGGTTTCAGATGCTGCACTTCCTCTCTGTACTTCCCTCACGATTACACCGACCTCTACCCTGTGAATACCAAATTTGCATCTCCAGCCAATCCCCTCCCTGAACCACAGACCTTCCAACTCACTGCCCATTTGCAGAAACCACTTGCGTCTAATAGGCCACCCAGACAATGCACGTAAAATCATCTCACGACCAGCCCCCTGCCATACCCACTATTTGCTCAGGCCATTCTGTCTAAAACGCGTCATATTTCCATTCATTCTTTTTTCTTCACCCCACATCCAACCTACAGGCAAGTCCAGCCAGATCCACCAACCTGTATGCAAATATGCCCATTCCTGAGCACGCTGCCGCCTCCAGTCATCCCTGGACCTGGACTCCCACCTCCCCCTCCCTGCCTCCACCCCCACCCACCGCTCTACCCACCACACCAGCCTTCTCCTGGCTCACACTGCTGGCTCCACCCCCACCCTCCCTCTTCAGGCTCCACCCCCACCCCACCCCCACTCTGCAGGCTCCACTCCCACCCATTATTCTGCAGGCTCCACCCCCACCTGCACTCTGCAGGCTCCACCTCCTCCCACCACTCTGCAGGCTCCACCTCCACCCGCCACTCTGCAGGCTTCACCCCCACTCACCAGTCTGCAGGCTCCACCCTCACTCACCAGTCTGCAGGCTCCACCCCCTCCCACCACTCTGCAGGCTCCACCCCCACCTGCCACTCTGCAGGCTCCACCCCCACCCACCACTCTACAGGCTCCACCCCCACCCGCCACTCTGCAGGCACACCAACCTTCCCCTGGCTCACACCGCTGGCTCAGGACTTCACACTCTCTGAAACAGCTTACTCAGGACCCTGCACAGCACACCTCTGTCTGTCTGCTGGTGACATACCTTGGAGAGAGGCTTTTCTTACTGCCTTTTCTAAAACTGTGCCAACCCCAACTCCAGCCCCTTTATCTCTCATCCTGCTTTGTTTTCTTTATAGCATTTATCACTCGGAGACATGTGTTTTTTATGTGCTTGTTGTCTGTTTTCTCCAAATAAAATGCAACCTCTGTGAGAACACTGACTTTTTTTCACTCACTGGTACACCCCTGGTTCCTAGAACAATGCTTAGAATCTAGAGATACTCAATAAATATTTGCTGAGCAGATGAATGAAATATTAGACTGTGATTTCATAAAATGCATAGATATACCAATTTCCCCACTGACAGAGATCAGTGGACCAAATTTAACCTGAAACCTGTTATTTTTTTTAATAATTTTTTTTTTTTTTTTTGTAGAGACAGAATCTCACTTTATCACCCTGGGTAGAGTGCTGTAGCATCACGGCTCACAGCAACCTCCTACTCCTGGGCTTAGGCAACTCTCTTGCCTCAGCCTTCCAAATGGCTGGGACCACAGGCGCCTGCCACAACGCCCAGCTATTTTTTTGTTGCAGTTTGGTCCAGGCCGGGTTTGAACCCGCCAACCTTGGTATATGGGGCTGGTGCCCTACTCACTGAGCCACAGGCGCCTCCCTAAAATAAAATTTTATTGTAACACGGCTTTGTCCATTTGTTTACATATGGTCCACACTTGCTTCCATACTAGCCACCAAGGTTGAGTAGTTGTGACAGAGATTGTATGGCCCCCAAACCTAAATTATTTAATTTTTACTATCTGGGTCTGTACAGGAAAAAATTTGCCAGCTCCTGATATGGATACTACCTCCTGCTGCTTCTTTAAAGTGATAAATATATGTAAAATAATGAATGCTTTAAACCATCACTGCATAGTTAATCCATTAGTATAAACTTATTGAAAAAAGATAAAACCATGAGAAGTGTTTGGGAAAGGCAGCGCAAGTCTCATATCCGCAGCCCCTGTTTTAGCCCTTTCCAGGAGGTAGCTGGCTAACAGCTGGATTCCTTCCAGACCTTTTCAGTGCATTCCCATATAAACCTCCTGTGTGCAAATGAGGTTCATTTGGTTTCAGCAAATAAAATTTGTACATATTATGGTGCATAACATGATGTTTTGATATTTGAATGGCTGAATCAAGCTAATTTATCATATGCATTATTTCATATACTTATCATGCAAACATGTTTTGATATCAAGGTTTTGTTAGACTTGGAATGAGAGGGAAAACTTTCCATCTGTTCTTGCACTCTGACAGTGGGAATAACAGGAATCATATGTTCCTCAAAGGTTCACTGGAATCCCCCATAATACTGTCTGAATCTGAGGCCTGTTTCAGGGATAGCTCTCAAATTAACTTTCCAATTTCTTTAAGAGAACCATCAAAAATTTAAATCTCAGGCGGCACCTGTAGGTCAAAGGATTGGGCGCCAGCCCCATATACTGGAGGTGGCGGGTTCAAACCCAGGCCTGGCCAAAAACTGCAAAAAAAAAAAAAAAAAATTAAGAATTTAAATCTCCTTTCAGCCAGAGCGTTTAGTAATTCGCCAAAATGACAAACACAAAGGGAGAAAGGAGAGACACCTGATCCACATTCTCTAGGCCTTTTAGAAAACATGGAAATGTTCCTCTGGCCACATATATGCATGTCTGTAAGAAAGATGATAGTGTAGACATCAAGGTAATGGTGCCACACAGATGTCACCAGGGCAAAACTGGAGGAGTCTACGTTACCCAGCACACTGTTGGCATTGTACATTAACAAGTTCAGGGCATGATTCTTGCCAAGAGGATTAATGTTCCTATTGAGCATATTAAGCACTCTAAAAGCCAAGATAGCCTCCTGAAACATGTGAAGAAAGATGATCAGAAAAAGAAGGAAGGCAAAGAGGAAGGTACCTGGGTTTGACTGAAGCACCAACCTGCTCCAGACGCTCGCTCTGGGGAAGGCAGCCTGGGCTGCTGGAACCTGCTCCCTGTGCATTCATGGCATAAGAGGTGTAAAAAAATAAAAGGCTACTGTAAAAATGTTTCTCTTCATTGAGTAGAAATGTGGTGTCCACAAAGAAATAAAGTAGAAATAAAAAAAATGTAAGCCTTCTGGCTCTTTAGTTAGTTTTAGTAGTTTATATTTTCCTAAAAACATTTATTTCTTCCAGATTTTCAAATATAGTTCTATAGAATTGATTACAGTATTGGAAGTCTTCTCCATTTGTAGTTAATATATCTTTTCTAATTCTTGGGTTTTTTTTCTGCATCAGGATTGCCAATAATTTCTTAGCTTTATTATGTACTTGTATTTTCAAAGAACTTGATTTGGGGCTTATTAGATTTTATTATTTGTCTCTTTAGCTTCTGCTTTTATCTTTTAAAATTTCTGTTTTCCGGTGGCGCCTGTGGCTCAATGAGTAGGGCGCCGGCCCCATATGCCGAGGGTGGCGGGTTCAAACCCAGCCCCGGCCAAACTGCAACAAAAAAATAGCCGGGCGTTGTGGCGGGCGTTGTAGTCCCAGCTGCTCGGGAGGCTGAGGCAAGAGAATCGCCTAAGCCCAAGAGTTAGAGGTTGCTGTGAGCCCTGTGACGCCACGGCACTCTATCTGAGGGCGGTACAGTGAGACTCTGTCTCTACAAAAAAAAAAAAAAAAATTCTGTTTTCCATGTTTTGAGCTGTTTTCTGACTTTTGGAGTTCATTTGTTTTACTTCGTCTTCTTGTGTTTTGTCTGTACCCTGCTGATCTTACTCCACGGATTATTAACTCCTGGGTTATTCCAGCATGAACTGTTGGCAGTGCCAGCTGCAACCTCCTGTTTTACCCAAGAGTAACAGAATGGCCCTCTGTTTTGTTATTGTCAAATACATATAATTTTTTTATTTTTTAAATTTTTCTGTTATTTCTGATTTTTAGTTTTACTGCACTGTAGCTAGAAAATTAGTGTAGATGTTTTCCACTTTTTGAAATTTATTGAAACTTTCTGATTTAATACTATGTCAATTTTTGTAGATATTCTTTGTGTATTTTCAAAGACTATGTATTCTTTACTGGGTTAAAAACTGATTACAATTCAAATTGGTTTTGCAGGGTTTTTTTGTTTATTTGTTTTTTGTTTTTGGCCAGGGCCGGGTTTGAACCCACCACCTTCAGTATTTGGGGCCAGTGCCCTACTCCTTGAGCCACAGGCACCACCCTTCAAATTGCTTTTGAATCAACCTTGTTATCTCCATATTTAAAACCTCCATGTCATTTATTTTTGTCTATATTCTATCTATTTTAAGTATTCTGAGAAATTGTTAAGTTCTTTCAGTTTGACTATTAGCTTGTCAATTCACTTTTCTTTTTCTTCTTCTTCTTTTTTAAGTTGATGTCTCCCTCTGTCACCCAGGCTGCAGTACAGTGGCATAATCATATCCCACTGCAGCCTCAATTCGGTATCCTCCCACCTCAGCCTTCCCACTGACTGTGACAACAGTGCCTGCTACCTCACAGGGCTAATTTTTTCTGTTTAGAGACAGGGTCTTGCTATGTTGCCCAGGACAATCTCAAATTCCTAGCTTCAAGTGATTCTCCCATCTCAACCTTCCAAAATGCTGGAATTACAAGCCTGAGGCACTGCTCCGGCCTCGTTTTTCTTTATATATTTTGACAGCGTGGAGTTTGGTCATAATGGTTCATTGTTCTTGTCTTCATATTTTTATTTATAAATATAAAATGTCCTTTTTAATACTTTCAAGTTTGAATTCTGTTTTTCTAACTTCACAATTTTTCATCTCCTTTTTGTAAACCACGTGACTATCTTGGTCATTATTCATTTTAAGCATACTTTTGTGAATGGAATGTGGTCATATATTTATTCTTAACATGTCTGGGGGCCTATTAGTAATATTGATAATGATGGGAAAATAGCTAAGCAGTATTGACTTCTGCTCAAGGGCCTCAGCACTTCCATCTCTGGTATTTCATATAATGCTCAAACCTGCCCTGTGAGATAGCTCCTCACCTCTAGGCATTGTCCCCAGTTCACAGATAAAGAAATTGAGGATTCAACTTGTTATCTAATCCATCCAAGGTCAGAAAGCTAACACAGAATTGGGAGTGATAGGAACCCAAGTGCTGCCCTGCACACCACTCGTACTTATTACAATGGCTGATGGTTCCATCTTGTCCCCGATATCTTATATTGCACCACATTCTGGGAAACTCTCCTGTTTTGTCTTTCAGCTCTGATTAGGTCTTCAGTGAGGCCCGTATCCATGAGACACAACCACAGGATTTTTTTTTATTTTAGAACTTGTCTTATTCTTCCAGATTGCTTTTCAGACATAGCCACGTGCTGATTTGAAGCAGGCTGTGTGACTGGACAGGCCAACACTTAGATTCTGCAAGTTGCTTGGCTTCTTAGTGTGTATCCTCCTTGTTTTTTTTTTAATTTTAATTCCTTGCTATTTTTTATTTCTTTGCTTGTTGTTGTTGTTGTTGTTGAGACAGAGTCCCACCCAATGCCCCTGAGCAGAGTGCAGTGGCGTCATAGCTCACTGCAACCTCAGACTCGGGCTGTGGGCATCCTGCTGCCTCAGCCTCCGGAAGCCGCTGGGATTAGAGGTGCTTGTCACGGCCCCCAGCTGGGTTTTTGAATTTTTTTCGTGAGTTGGGGTCTCACTCTTGCTTAGGTGAGTATCAAACTCCTGAGCTTAAGCAATTCTCCCTCCTCAGCGTCCCACATTGCTGGGATTACAGGCGTGAGCCCCTGCTCCTGGCTGTGTCTCCCAAAGCAGCTTTTAAAACAAAGCACAGGTATCTCTAGCCCCAATATCTGCTCTGGACACCACCATTAGCACAATTTCTTCTTTGACTTTGGAGCAATACTAGTAGATTTATTCTGGAACTGCCACCAACCTGATTCCATCTGCTTTATATATTTGAGAATATAACTTCTTTTTCGTCAGAGTTTTCCTTTCCTTAATAACTTTAGAATCTAATTGTTTAGTTTTCCCTCAAAAAAGAAAATCCTTTTGGGACATTTATTCATAATTAACACACTGTCCACTACTGATAGTGTTTTGATCACAAATCTTGCTTTCCAAGGATACAGATTACCATTTGTTTGCATTTTCTTTGTTTCCCCTCAGGAGTGTTTTGAATTTTTCTTCACATGAATTGTGTATCTGTTCCATGGAGATATGTTTCAATTAAATAGAAAGAAAGGAAGGAAGGAAGGGAGGGAGGGAGGGTGGAAAGGAAGGAAGGAAGTTAAGCTTCTATTTCATTAGCTTAACTCATCACAAGACCATCTAACTGCAAAGGTCCTGCAAGGTGGTCCCCTTCTGGGGTGTCCCCAGGAAGACAAGAAGACCAGATACTAGTAACAACGGGAGCTTCTTGTACTTGAATGTCTAGAGCAGCTCAATTCACAATCGCCAAGATGTGGAAATAACCCAAGTGCCCATCAACCATGGATGGATTAACAAACGGTGGTATACGTGTACTGTGGAATACTGTTCAGCCACCAAGAAAGGTAGACACTTTCCATGTTTTGTATTTACCTGGAAGGATTTGGAGAATATCCTCCTATGGAAAAGCAAGCATCCAATACTAAAATGAAATTTACTACTAATAGGAAACTAGTAGATCAGCAACTATAGGCCCATGTCAGAAAATCACAATTAAATTCAAAAAGAAAGGAGAGGAGGGTGGTGCCTGTGGCTCAAAGAAGTAGAGCGCCAGCCCCATATCCCGGAGGTGGCAGGTTCAAACCCAGCCCTGGCCAAAAACTGCAAAAAAAAAAGAGAGGAGAGGAAAAGGGGGGTTTGATAAGCTGTCACCTAACAGGTACAATATAGGGGTAGACTGCACACCTCCCAGGTAAAGTGCTCAACTACAACTTGGATTTTACCTAACAAACACAATGTAACGAAATCGTATGTACCCTTGTATTAATCTGAAATAATTAATAATAACAATAATAAATGGGAGTCTTTCTCACAACAGGAAACTAGTAAGTAGAAGGGTAAACTAAAGAAACATTTTGGTCACAAGAAATCTCAAGCCATTTCATTCCAGAAAGCTGAGAGAGTAGGTGCTCCAGCCAAACAAGGGAGCAAACAAAAAATATGGGGTAAGGAAACAAAAAATCCCACCCAAGATTGGTTCAAAAGGAATCCCAGGGTGATGGTGAAGAAGCTCCCCGGATGGCAGGCAGCCAGACTTGAACTGAAAGTGTGTAGCCCAGAGGTAGCACAAGTGCTCCTGTCTGTGTGTGGGAACAGCTACCTGAGAAGGAGTGAAGGGGAAGGAAGCTAACCGAGAACTGGAGAGCAGCACTCGGGCCAGGTGGTGTGAACGAGACACCTGGATCCAGCTCAGCCTGCAGCTGGCGCTATTCTGAAAGAGCTTTGTTAACACAAGCGAACAACTTTCATTCATGCTCTAGCCAGGTAGGGTCTGGTTTTCTGTCACTTGTAGCCAAAAAAAAAGACTGAGACTAGGCAGCAACACAAATAGAATAAATAAAGCTTGTCCTTAGGAGTTTTATTCTTTTTGTGTGTGTTTTTAAAAGTTTTGTTTATACTTGACATATAACAGTTGTACATGTTTACAGGTTACAGTGTGGTGTTTTCATACATGTGTATATTGTATAATAATCAAATCACGATGGTTATCGTGTCCATCACCACAAAAGTTTACCATTTCTTGGTCATACTAATTTTCAGGGTCCTCTTTTCTAGCAGGATCCCCTTTTCTAGCTATCTTGGAATACACACTACACTGTTACTAGCTATTATAGCCACCAGAATTTATTCTTCCTGATTGACTGTAACTTTGTATCCCTTGGCAAACCTCTCTCCACTCTTCTCTCCCTTTTTCCCTCTCTAGCCTCAGGTAACCACTGTTCTGCTCTCACCATCCATGAGATCAGCTTTTTCAGATTCCACATGAGTGAGAGTGTGTGGTATTTGTCTTTCCCTGCCTGGCTGGTTTCACTTAGCACCATGTGCTCCAGTTCATCTATGTTGCTGCAAATGGCAGGATTTCATTCCTTCCTCAAGGAATTTTACATCTTGTTAAGGAAGTTTCCTCTGGGCATTAACTCCTGGACTACTGCCTCTGCTTCTGGACGATCATCTCCTCCAAGGTTGTGTGTTTTTAGCTAATTTCCTTGCATGCAGTGCACTCTAAGAGCTGGACAGTTTCAGATATGAAAACTACACTGTGAAAGGCACTCACAGTTCTTCATGGGAACAAAGTCAAGTGGCAAACTAATTTGCTACTTTTAAAACATGTACCCAATTGGGAAAAATATTTTACGAGTCATTCTGAAGGTTGGGATTTTAGATAACATTTTTAATCTTTTTGCTTCCATTTTCTGAAATGAGTATGAACTCGTTTTATAATTTAAAAGGTATTTATAAAAGGTAGATTATGATGTCACACTGGTCTTTTGTCAGTATCAAGCATGAAAGTAAACTGAAGAAATGATTTGGTCTTGATCTTGCTGCTGTTTTGAAAAAAAAACATTCACTACTTAAACACTGTAATGTTTCCCCATCTTTAAAATTTTTTTTCTCTCACATTCGGAGAGAGCGTAACAGCATATGCTATGAATCATATCACCATAATTCATATGAAGATTTTCTTTAAAGATCTGTTGATTCAATAAGCAAAATAGGATACACACATGAATTTTAAAAATTAATTTGGGCTTAAACCTAACAGTTATTCTTTAAGCTATTATTGTTGAGTTATAACATCTACTAAATTGTTAGATTTATATCTGCCAATCAAATCAGTATCACTTTTAGAAAATAATAATTGAAGCAAGGAAAAAATTATAGATTTGCATTGATTCATCTTTATGTTAAATTAGTTAGACCTGTAAGTCTGAAAATGTGCTTAAAATGGCAAGTACTCGTACAACATACGTAAATGCATTTTTATATCTGAATTTGATCTGAAACTGCCCACATTACCTGTAATGCTCTCAACTATGCCCTCAAGTTGTCCTCAGAGCAATTGTTTCTTCAAAAAAATTATTTTTTCCTCACTTCATACATCTCATTAAATAAAGATAATTTTTCATCAACGGTACTTGCCATGGCAGAAGTGTTTGCTTTCCAGATTGTATTTACTGGGAAAAAAAGCACAAATTGCAATGGTTCAGATAAGAATAAGCAAAGCAGTACTCAGAATCCTATAGTTGTATTCCAAATTGCTGTAGTAATTGTGAAAAAAGTAACAATAGTACTTGTTAAAAAAAAAAATTTTTTTTTTTGAGACAGAGTTTCACTATGTCGCCCTCGGTAGGGTGCGGAGGTATCAAGCTCACAGCAACCTCAGACTCTTGGGCTTAAGCGATTCTCTTGCCTCAGCCTCCCAAGTAACTGGGACTACAGGCACCCGTCACGACACCCGGTTATTTTTTGTGGTGGTGGTGGTAGTTGCCATTGTTGTTTGGCAGGCCCGGCCCGGTTCGAACCTGCCAGCCCCAGTGTGTGTGGCCGGCACCCCAGCCGCTGAGCTATAGGCGCCAAGCCTACTTGTTCAATATTTAAGACACATTTTATTGAGACTCCATCTTGAACATATCCAAGTTCTGGGAACATTTTAAAATTTAATATTATGCCACATGAGCTACAAATACTTTTTGGTATTAACTCACTTTGCCTTAGCAAATGTTGAATTTGTTACCTTTACTCTTGTTATTTTACTTTTGTTATCTTTTGTTATTGAAAGCTACCTTTTGCTTTCTAACAGTTTACAGTTACAGTATATATAATAGGCTATTAACCTACATTAGCTAGATTCAGGTTAAAGTAAACCACAGTCCTCTATGTCACTCTCGGTCGTCTCCCGCGGGGACCGAGCGGCAGCCCCTGAGGGGGACACTGCCGGCTGGGGCAAGCCCTGAGGGTAGCGAGAAGCCGTACAGGGTCGGGGCCTGCTTGCTGAACCTCCACGGGAATTAGCGCCGCAGCCCAGTTCTGTTCCTGCCGACCTCAGAAGACAGCTGTGAGACTGGATCTGGGGCAATGGCGTCCAGAGAGAGTGGAGGAAGGCTTCTTTGGGGGCCTGAGGAGGAAGCGCAAGGTCATGGACAGCCTTGGGTCACCAGCGTAATTTGGAGGCAAGCCTGCAGGCGCATTCCCTTTCTTCACCTTTGAGCTGACTATCTACACCGGCCAGCAGCAAGTTAAGACGGTTAGCTGTGCCACTACGCAATCAGACACTTCAGGAGGAAGCGGTGTGCGCCATCTACCTGGATTACTTCAAGGATCCGTGTCCACAACTTCTGCCGAGGGTGTGTGACTCAGCTGTGGGGTAAGGAAAATGAGGAAGACCTGGACGAAGATGATGAATGGGAGGAGGATGAGGGAGCTGTGGGGGCCATCGGTGGATGGGACAACTCCATTCCAGAGGTATTGTATGGGGGAATGCAGACGAGGAGTTGTTCCAGGATCCAGAGGATGATGAGCTCTGGGTTGGTGACAGTGGTGTAAGTAATTGGAACAATGTGGATTATGTGTGGGACCAGGAAGAAGAGGACCAGGAAGATCGGGACTATTACATAGGAGGCTTGAGACTTGACCTGAGAACCGATGTCTACCCAGAAGATGAGAAGGAATTGGAAGCTTACAATGAGGAAGAGGATGAAGAGGTGTACCCTGACACATACTCACCCCCTCCAGGGCAGTTCATTTGCCCCCAGTGCCGAAAGAGCTTAACATTAGGGCAGCGTTGGTCCCAACCTGCAGCTGGCCAACACGGATTCGCCAGATGTGCCCCACTCCTTATGGGGGGTGTGGAGAGGACTGATCAGGGCATCTGTCCCAAACACCAGGAAGCCCTGAACCACTTTTGCGAGGTGGACAAAGAGGGCATCTGTGTGGTGTGCCGAGAATTCAGGAGCCACAAACATCACAGCATGGTGCCTTTGGAGGAAGTGGTGCAGGAGTACAAGGTGAGAGGAATAAGAAATATGGGCGAGTTGAAGGAAGTGGAGAGGTGACAAGGAATCTCTTTCCCACCCTCTCAGGTACTTGCTAGTTGAACTTTATTTGCAGGGGGAGAGAGGTGAAGAGAGGGAAGGCAGATTGACTTCCTCAGGGGAAGCTGAGCAGACCTATGAGAGTCACTGGAAGCAGACCATTATTAATGTTGTCAATCTACTGAAATACAAGGGGGATAGGTACTTAATTTCCCTCTAATGTGAGTCTTGAGTTGGCCAAATCTCTGGGACTTTTATGGATGGGAATGGAAAGCCACACTACTTGTAGATAACAGGTGTCTGGAATCTCAGAGCACAAGCAGTATCAAACAGATGGCTGGTATTGGTAGACAGAATTGCCAGGTATGAATTCTGGACTAATAGTATCAAGGGGCCATGCCCTGCCCCTCCCTCCAAATCGGAGGTTGCTTTCCCACCTTCAGTAGGGTCCATTTTCCCTCTAGGGAAATGCAGAGGATAAATATTTTTGATGAAACAGAATACATCGCAGTCCTGATCACTTTCCTTTCCTGATATTTTACCACAGTAGAAGGGGTGAAGGGTTTAGATCAGATGACTTGCCTCTGTCACTTACTGTCTAATTTGGGACAGGTCTCAATCTCTTTGTGTTAATTCCAGGAGTTCCCCAGAGACCACACAGACAAGCCGAATTTGTAAGGGAGTCTCTTTATTCAAGAGCCGGCTGGCGACTGCCTCAGTGTCCCAATAAGGGGTTTCTGAGAGCAGCCCCGAGTGCTTAAGGAGTCAGGTTTCTAAGGCTTGGTCTGCATCCTGGTTGGCTCCCAGGCTGTCCAGGTGCATCCGGGTAAGGTAACAAGCAAGCATTGTACAGAAGCAGAATTTTGCGGTTAGTTAGCCATATATCTTTGTTTTAATATTTTCCCCCATCCATCTTAGTTTCAGTACTTTCCCCCCATATATCTTAGTTTCAGTACTTTCCCCATCTGGTATTGTTTAAAGGTCAGTCCAGGAACAGTTGGTACCTCCCGGTCTGTTTCCCAGGGAATTAGCCAAGTAAGAAATTGGGAGTAAACTAGAAGCAAGAAATCAATTAGTACTTTCCCTTCTATCTTGGTAGGGGACTAGACTTCTTTCTTCTTTTCTTTCTTTCTTTTTTTCTTTTTTTGAAAGCTTTCAGTCTGGAAATTTGCCAGGAGTTACCTGATATTTTTCTATTGTAGACTAGGCCTGACACCTTTCTGCCTTATCCTAGGCCCACTAGGCCTAACATTTGAACTTCACTTTTTGCCTAGGATTGTTAGGATTAGAAGAGATCTTGTATGTTAATGATCATATTGTATTTTATAAATTATAAAGTACAAAAAAAAAAAAAAAAAAACACAATCCTCACTTAATGCAAGCCTGGAGATAAATCACTACGATTGTACCATGAAGTAACTTCTAAATTCCATATTGTTCAAACTTGGCATCAGCAGTAATTATTTTCCGCAGGGAATAAGTCACTCTTAATACAGTCTCACCATTTCCATTAACACTATCTACTCTTACTGTTAATTTGCTAACTCACTCTCAAATGAAAGGATGGAAGCCTTTGACAAATTACAAAATCTTTTAAGTAACGTTCTTCAGGTTAAATGAAATGGGGGCTGTCAAGAAGTGATATTAATTTTCCACTTTCTTTCACGATTACCTTCAAACTAAACAATATTAGAAAGGAATGCACACAATAGTTTTCAAAGCTAATTAAGCAATTAAAGAAAAGCAAAATGGCATGAATAAAAAAAAAACTCTGCCATTCTTCATGATACATATACTTGACAGTTAAAGCTTTTGTTTATTTTCATTACTAAGTTTTGCATGGGAAGAGTGTTTTTGGTAGACAGGGTGAATTTTGTCTTTATCAGTGTGGTTCAAGCAGCCAGCCTGTGGTTAATACCCTGTTTAATCAAAGCATGGCAGTTCCCGGCAGCTGCTCTGATGGACGTTAGTACTAGGCTCAGTCACCCAGGAAAACAATAATGGTTTCACTCCAGAGAGCATTAGAAGCTAACTTCACTCAGTGCTGCTAAATTTTGCCATTTTTCAGTGAAAAAAAAATTCCATACTATTTGTGTGTGAAGGTCATTTTTATTTTTTTTTTTTGAGACAGAGTCTCAAGCTGTCACCCTGGGTAGAGTGCAGTGACATCACAGCTCACAGCAACCTCAAACTCTTGGGCTTAAGTGATTCTCTTGCCTCAGCCTCCCAAGTAGCTGGGACTACAGGAGCCCACCACAACACCCGGGTATTTTTGTTGTTGTTGTAGTTGTCAGTGTTGTTTGGCAGGCCTGGACTGGGTTCAAACCCGCCAGCTCCCATTAAGTGGCAGGCACCCTAACTGCTGAGCCAAAGGCACCGAGCCAACTGTGAAGGTCATTTTGATTTTGGTTTATATATGTACTTGTGGTCAACTGGTGAGAATGGTGTTTTTCCAAGGTCTGAGTCAGCTCAGCTCTCTGTGACTCCATTAGAAAAAAAAAAAAAAAAAGTTTCTCCTTTAATCAACCAAGCATCTGAATAATTTGTATCAGGTTAGAGATCAAAAATAATATCAATAAGAATCTGCTAAATAGGAGGCACACTGAACTGGGTAATCCCCAAATTAAATAGCTAAAAAGCTATGTTTACGTTTATACATCTTTTTATATTTCCTTAATGAAAGAACACATCCCAGTAACAATTAATCATTTAGCTCAGTACTTGAAAAGAAATTCTTGACACACACATATGTATTCTACTTGAAGAATATAGTCAATATAATAAGGAAATATTTCATTGTTGTCTAAGTAAAAATTCTGAAGACATGTCTACTGAGCAGCATAGTGCAAAGTGTTGAGGGGAATGTAAAAAAGTGAAAAGATCGGGCGGCGCCTGTGGCTCGAAGGAGTAGGGCGCCGGCCCCATATGCCAGAGGTGGTGGGTTCAAACCCAGCCCCCGGCCAAAACTGCAAAAGAAAAAAAAAAAAAAGATGACCCTCAACCTCAAGAACACTTATCCACGCAGCATCATAGAAGAAACCAAGCACGGTGGCCCTTATTGAAGCTGCAGCTGCTTCCATATAGCTGCTGTGGTCAAAGAGGAGCCTAGAGTGACAGTTTTCCTCGAGGGTCGCGGTTCTGTTTGCTGTAACTGATCAGCAACATTTTGGGAAAATATAGTTTTTGTAAAAAAAAAAAAAAAAAGAAACCAAGCACGGACTGTTTAAACAGAACAAGGCTCCGCAGACTAGACGGCAGACTGGCAGTCAGCGACACTGAGGGCATTGGGCAAAAGAAAGCTCTTTGTGAGCTGGCACAGAGAGGACTTTCTGGCAAGGAAGAGACTGCAGCAACTCACAGACCCTTGGCTTTTGCCCTGGCTCTGTATTGGAATTGCATCAGAAACTCCAAAACACGCCAAAACCTATTAGTTTACTATTTAACTTTATGTAGATATCTAAACATCTACATATAAAGGCATATGAATTAGCAAACAAAGTTCATGAATAATAAGGATAACACAGAAAAAAAAGCACACTGATGCCTGGGCGAGGAATTCAATGTGGATGGTAGGGGCGCTCCCCGGCGAATCTGAGAAACCACAGCCTCAGTGCTGGTCTAAGAATCAAGCTTGAGCCAGAATGTAAGTCAGCCACAGCCTCAGCACAGCGTTTAGTTCTGCTGACACTCTTCTCATGACACAACAATGTCTGTGAAGGGGCCTTGCCCTGACGAGTGCTACTAAAGCAAGAGTGGTTTTGAGGATGAGATAGAGCAAGCACTCAAGGAAAAAGAAAAACAAAGCTTTAGAGGTGGGAAGAAGCAAGATGCCTCAGAGTAACCTCTGGGGGATCTGATGACAATATCACAAGAGCTCTGTCTAACCATGCACACCAGGGTGAATTATAATCAGAAACAGGAGCATCATTACACAAATTTAAGATATAAAAAGCCTAGCCTTTCTGTCCACTTATTTCACGTTTTCCTCTTTTGGATGCACTTAATGTTTGTAAGTAAAAATCCCACTTTTAACAAACTTCTCTCTGTATTAGCCTTGACTACTGTGCTGTGCCATGTAGCACAGGGGTCAGCATGAAATATATGTTGAATAAGGTGAAGGACCTCTATAAAGAAAACTATGAAATCCTCAGAAAGGAAATAGCAGAGGATATTAACAAATGGAAGAACTTACCATGCTCATGGATGGGAAGAATCAACATTGTTAAAATGTCTATACTTCCCAAAGCAATCTACCTATTCAATGCCATTCCTATCAAAATACCAACATCGTACTTTCAAGATTTGGAAAAAAGGATTCTGCGTTTTGTATGGAACCGGAAAAAACCCTGTATAGCTAAGGCAGTACTTTGTAACAAAAATAAAGCTGGGGGCATCAGCATACCAGATTTTAGTCTGTACTACAAAGCCACAGTGCTCAAGACAGCATGGTACTGGCACAAAAACAGAGACATAGACACTTGGAATCGAATTGAAAACCAAGAAATGAAACTAACATCTTACAACCACCTAATCTTCGATAAACCAAACAAGAACTTACCTTGGGGGAAAGACTCCCTATTCAATAAATGGTATTGGGAGAACTGGATGTCTACATGTAAAAGACTGAAACTGGACCCACACCTTTCCCCACTCACAAAAATTGATTCAAGATGGATAAAGGACTTAAACTTAAGGCATGAAACAATAAAAATCCTCAAAGAAAGCATAGGAAAAACACTGGAAGATATTGGCCTGGGGAAAGACTTCATGAAGAAGACTGCCATGGCAATTGCAACAACAACAAAAATAAGCAAATGGGACTTCATTAAACTGAAAAGCTTCTGTACAGCTAAGGACACAATAACCAAAGCAAAGAGACAACCTACACAATGGGAAAGGATATTTGCATATTTTCAATCAGACAAAAGCTTGATAACTAGGATCTATAGAGAACTCAAATTAATCCACATGAAAAAAGCCAACAATCCCTTATATGAATGGGCAAGAGACATGAATAGAACTTTTTCTAAAGACTACAGACGAATGGCTAACAAACACATGAAAAAATGTTCATCATCTCTATATATTAGAGAAATGCAAATCAAAACAACCCTGAGATATCATCTAACCCCAGTGAGAATGGCTCACATCACAAAATCTCAAAACTGCAGATGCTGGCATGGATGTGGAGAGAAGGGAACACTTTCACACTGCTGGTGGGACTGCAAACTAGTACAACCTTTCTGGAAGGAAGTATGGAGAAACCTCAAAGCACTCAACCTAGACCTCCCATTTGATCCTGCAATCCCATTACTGGGCATCTACCCAGAAGGAAAGAAATCCTTTTATTATAAGGACACTTGTACTAGACTGTTTATTGCAGCTCAATTTACAATCACCAAAATGTGGAAACAGCCTAAATGCCCACCAACCCAGGAATGGATTAACAAGCTGTGGTATATGTATACCATGGAATACTATTCAGCCATTAAAAAAAATGGAGACTTTACATCCTTCGTAGTAACCTGGATGGACGTGGAAGACATTATTCTTAGTAAAGCATCACAAGAATGGAAAAGCATGAATCCTATGTACTCAATTTTGATATGAGGACAATTAATGACAATTATGATTATGGGGGGGAACATAAAGAGGGAAGGAGGGAGGGGGGTGGGGCCTTGGTGTGTGTCACACTTTATGGGGGCAAGACATAATTGGAAGAGGGACTTTGCCTAACAGTTGCAATCAGTGTAGCCTCGCTTATTGTACCCTCAATGAATCTCCAACAATAAGAAAAAAATAAGTCTAAAGACAAAAAAAAATAATATATATATATATTTACCCCAAAGTACATGTCTCTGACATATTTTGAGATAGCTGCCCCAGAAGTAACATTATAAAAGCAAGCAAAAGTGCTGGTCCCAATCTATAGACTACATGCCCAAAAAAGTGTGATTGAAGATTGGATTCATCTCTGACTCTAAGACCAATGGGGAAAACCTCCAAAAGCCTTGAGACTCAACAAAAATCACTCAACTCACTAGCCCAGGTGACTGCTAAATAGTTTCACAACCCTGACTTCATCTGAGTTGGCTTAAAGAAGCCAGATTAAGCCTCTGTTTACTTCTTTACCCTGGAATAGTTTTTCAGACATTTTCCAGATCCTGCATTCCAGTAACCTACCCAGATAAAGAACTTACTCCGTGGGCCTTGGACCTTCGACCCACTATGGCTTTCACACTTTTTCAAGGCCCCCAGCAGATGACCTTCCATCTCTGTCACAGCATGCCCTGCCACGTCCTGAGTTACGTTATGCCATCCTCTAAACTACTGAAAAAGAGCCCCCCTCCCTGGCTTTGTGAAACCTTGCAATACATCCCGGTTTGTGACCATGTGATCCTCAGGACTTGGAAGGGAAAACCTGACAAAAAACTCAAGAAAAATTGGACTGACCTCTAGGACATCCTGCTTATGACCCCTACAGCGGTCAAGTTATCCAGATTACATCATACCCACATCTGCGATTATCCCCCAAGAAATTCACGCCCAACCAGTAAACTGCAGAACTGTGGAGACAAAAGTTAAGAGCATCAGTTATGAGAATCAGAAGCAGGTTATTCTCAGATGTCCATGCCCCTGTGGTTAGTTATTGTCACCTTGTTATCTACTGTTAACTATACTACATGTTATTCCCAGGGTAACTTTAAACTTATCTTTTGCCAGAATAATTTCGACGCCTGGAAATACAATAAATTGCAATAATTATTTCTAAAAAAAAAAAAATTGTTTTTGTTGTTTTGGGTGGTGCCTGTGGCTCAAAGGAGCAGGGTACCGGCCCCATATACCAGAGGTGGTGGGTTCAAACCAGGCCCTGGCCAAAAAGAAAAAAGAAAAAATGCAAAAAAATTTTTTTGTTGTGTTTTTAAAGTGATTATATTTTTAAAGTATTTTTATTTAGACTAAATTTATAGTTAATATTTTATTGCATGTATAGAGTATCCTTTGTCTTTGGTATTATGGAGTCTACCAACTCTATGATAGTAGAGTTTGGAAGTGAACACATCATTTTTAGATAATGGCATGTAGGCTTATCTGATTTCATCAGGGCTTGTCTAGTAGTGTCTAGTAGGTAGTGGTTGTTTAGGATAACAGCATCCATTATCGCTTTTCAGTTTTGTTTCTGGGTTTGTATGTATGGATTTGGGGGATTTTTTGACATGGGAACAATGGCTATGATTTCAAGTATTAATTTTGGGATCATTAGGTATTTTAGTTGGAAATTAATACAATGAGCAAAGAGACAGGAGGGCAGGCATGTTTTATAGATAGTAATAGGAGTAACAGGAGGACCCCCCTTCCCAACGTGGTTATTGTGTTAGGACCATCATGTTTGTATTTTAGTGTTAAAGAATTTTTTCTTTTTAGTGATGTTTTGGATTATATTATTAATAGTTTGTATTTTTTAATTAACTGGGCATCATTAGACAAAATAATATGTATCTTTGAAATTTTGTCATTTATGGTTATAACTTAGTAAGGTGTTGTTTAGTGTACTTTGATCTTTTAAGTTTTTTAAACTGGTCTTCATTTTGTGTTAATAGTGTTTCTAGCTTGAGAAGTAGTATTTGAGGCTTATGTACAGGCCAAGTGGCTAATCTGAATATTAAGACTAATAGTCATAGCAGGCATTATAAAATGGTTAAGAAGACATATTTGGTAGAAATGAAGGGGTGTCTATGACTATGGCAGGTGTTGGGGAGATGTAGTTTTTGAGTATATTTATTAGGTGTGTCTGGTGAGTGTTGTACGTTTTTGTATATGGTTTATGAAAGGTGCAAGATGTGTAATAGTGTAGGGACCTCAAGTGTTAAATAAAATTTGATATATTTATTATTGGGTGAATTAAATAACTTTATACATTTTTATCTTGATGGGAGGGTAGAATGTCTATCTTTTGAGTCATTGTTACAGTCTCAGTTAATTAAGAAGATAGAGGGATGTATTGTTCTAACTGGAGTTTTCTGTCCTTTTCTCTCTGTTGTGGTCCATGAATCCCAGTCATTGACTGTTTTAAACATTTCTTGATGAAAAGGGGGCAGTGTGAATAGTGGGCTCTGGAATCAGTTCTGTGAGGGCAGAAGTGGATATTTGTTTAGAGCAGTGGTTTTCAACCTTCTTTATCTCGTGGTGCACATGAATCTATATTTAAAATTTTGTGGCACACGTAAATTATGTTGATCAAAAAAGAGTAAAAAAAATTGTGCTTTGAACTTCTTTTGAAAATAATGAAATTTAAAAACTATCATGGCACACCTAAGATCCTCTCACGGCACACCTGTGTGCCATGGTCAACCGGTTGACAATCACTGGTCTAGTGGTTGTTTTTATATAGGCATGTGTTTTGTTTTTGTAAATGCAGATATCTTGTGGTGACTAGTATTTGTAAGTGTATAGTCTCTAAAGTGTAGATTGTGGTTGAAAGGGACAGTGAACTGGTCCCCTCTTTAAAAAGTTTAACGATCCCTGAAACAGAAATCATTTTACCACAAAGATATTTGCACCAGAATGTTTATTCCAGCCCAATTCTTAATTGCCAAGTGATGAAAGCAACCCAAATGCTCATCAACCCACATGTGGATGAACAAATTGTGGTATATGTATACTATGGAATACTATTCAGCCATAAAAAGATGGAGAGTTTACATTTTTTGTTTACCTGGATGGAAGTGTAACACATTCGTCTTAGTAAAGTATCTCCAGGATGGAAAAAAATGTGTCCAGTGTACTCAGTACTAAACCAATGTATAAACACTTACACACTCATATGTGTGATAAAAGACAAATATAGTCTAGTGAAGGGGAGGAGAGAGGAGGGAGAAGGGAGGGGAAGGAGGGAGGGCAATTGGCCAGAGGAGGGAGGGCATTTGGTGGGATCTCACCTAATGTGCACAATGCAAGGGTATATTTCAAATTAACTAAGAGTGTATTTTAAATGTCTTAACTCCCCCCCAGCAAATAAATAAACAAACAAACAAAAAACCAAGTAAATGAGGTAATGGTGATCTTAATCAGTTTAATTTAAGCATTCCACATTGTATATCAAATCATGACATAAATGTATAGTTATGATTTTAATTAAAATTAATAAAAAGAGGGTGGTGCCTGTACCTCAAAGGGGTAGGGCACCGGCCCCATATGCCCAAGGTGGTGGGTTCAAACCCAGCCCCGGCCAAAAACTGCAAAAAAAAAAAAATTATTCAACGAACTGTGAATGAACACAAGTTAACCATACATAGATCAATATTCTCTCTACGTCCCACTATTTCATTTGGATGCTTGAAATGCAATTCTGATGTCTTTGGACATGACTTACTTGCAAACTGCCTAAATGAAGCAGAAATCATTGGTTTTGTTTTTGTCTCAGTGTGTCTATTTATTGTTTGTAAAAATTACATTAAATTTTTCACTTTTTGCAAGTGTTAATAAGTAATATCTTATCAGTGTCCAGGTCTTACACAACTTTTTTCAAACTTCATCCTAAGTATTTAGTATTTTTGATGGTATTGTACATGGAATTACAGTATTAACAGACTTTTCCTTTTAGAACAGTTTGATATTTACAGAGCAGTTCAGCAGATAATGTAGAGTTTTCAAATACCCCCTGCACAGATGTCATGTAATCCTTACATTAACAACTTTTATGGTACATTTGTTTTAATTACAAACCAATATTGATAACATCATCAAGTATCCATTTGTGGGAGGAAGATCACGGATAGAAAGTGCCACTTTCGTCACATTGTATCAGGATACATACTGTCAACATGATCTATGACTCTTGACATGGACCTTGCTCATCTGGCTGCCATAGTGTTTGTGTGATTTCTCCAATGTCAAGCTATTCTTTGTTCCCTCTTCCATCATGTGCTCATTGGAAGGAAGTCAGTATGTCAAGCCCACACTTATGGAATGGGGCGTTGTGGTCCCGAGTATTAGGGTACAATATCTACACCATTTATTGAAAATGAAAGATTTCTCTCTTCTCCCCCACTTATTAATTTATCTATGTAGTAAATATCTATGGACTCAAAGATGTTTAGCTTATGTTATGAGTTATAATTCTATACTCCATTTTTGTTGCTTAAGTCGTTAAAGCTTTTGCCCTTGAGAGCTTGTTCTGCTGGTTTTTTTTGTACTGTCGTGTTGAAATACGATACTGATAGATGGTGTTGTGGTTTGGGGTTTTGCTTTGTTTTGTTTTTAAGCACTTTCAAGTAATGTTAATCAAGGCTGAATAAAATAGTTTGCGATTTAGAATTTTTTCATTTTTTATTTATTTGCATTCTTCAAGTTTAGAACAGCAGAAAACCCATTTGGAATAAGTAAAACGAAGTACTTCAGTGGCTCAGGGGAAACAAAGTCCACCGGTCAATCAGGCATAGCTAGATCAAGGTAAACCATGTAAGAACCCAATCTCTATTCTCTCCTCCACCCCAATCTCTTTGATTTATGTTCTGTTGTATTGGCTTCTCTTTGGCCAGTTTCCCTCCAGGGATGGCTCCACTGCATATTTAAAGCCTTAGAGTTGTAACATCATCATGGAAAGAAAGAGGATTTTACTTTCAACACGTGCATAGAAGTCTCCGAATTGAAACTTTGCCCTGTCTTGGGCACATGTACGCTCTTGAACCAGATGCTGTCGTGGAGGGAATTGAATTGTCAGATCAGCCAGGTCCAGTCACCAGCCCAGATGAATCTCATTGAGGTTAGCCCCTGTGAAGCATTGGGACTGAGCAGAGGGGAGGCTCCCTGATGAAATAAGACATCCAATACCATCTGATAGGAGTAGATGCTGGGCAGGTGACAAACAGAAGCCCTCACGGGTGATGATTAGCATGCACATGTTTTGGTTTGCCACTTCTGCACTGCAATAGAATTCTTCTTATTTCTCCTTATTTCTCCTCCTTCAGGCTAGAAGTCATACCAAATTCATTTGTGGATACCTTCTTTCTCTTCTTTCCAGATTCATCTTCAGCGTTTAGAAAGTGACCAATCCTGGAACGATGTCTTGTTCTGATGAATGAATTTTTTACACTCATGATGCATCAATTGGTGTGTGTAAATAATGAAAATAAAATAAATCCATAAACACAAGATAATCTGAGAAACGAATATTATATAATCTGATGAATGTGATCCTCTTCTTGTTTCTGAAAGACTAATTATTTTACATATCTGCTGATAATCATAGATGAGTCTTATATAGCGTGTCTTAGTTGCCAGCATTTTCTATCTGGTCATTTAATCTTTATAACAATCCACTGAAGTATCAATAGATGCCTTTACAGTCCCATGTTTCAGTAAGATGAATGCCTCAGTAAGAGTGAGAGCTGGGCCTATGAAGACGGGTAGTCTGGATGGAGTCCACATCCTTTTTTTTTGCAGTTTGTGGCCGGGGCTGTGTTTAAACCCACCACATCTCGTATACGGGACCAGTGCCCTACTCTTTTGAGCCACAGGTGCTGCTGGATTCCACAGTCTTTACCACTATGTATTACTGTCAGGCACTGAGCTGAAGCCTGCCATGTGAGTAGGACAGAGTCTCCCATTTTAAAGACTTGTGCAAGCAGGAGGCAGACATCGTGTGCATACACATGAAAAGTGCTTGTAGTCAGAACAGCCCTAAAGGGGAGCTGTGTGTTGGTCCATATCACTAAAAGATATGGTGTGAGGGCGTGTTCACTTACCAAGGCCGTAGTGGGGCAAAGTGGTGTACTTAGAACCTCCCAATGTCATATTGTGTGGTGAATGCTTTACTGTGTTTGTGCTAAGGTTGGATTAATGTTGACATAGGACTGACTAGTCTTAGATTAGATTATATATCAGAAAGGGCTCTTATGAGCATGTAATTGTTTATATATTGATTTCATATGACCTTAATAACTGGCACACTAGGATGCAATGTATGGTGTACATTGGATATTTATTTTTCCATTCTTGCAATACTTTACTAAGAAGAATGTATTTCAACTTCATCCAGGTAAATGTAAACAATGTAGAGTTTAATAACACACTAACATAGTCCAGTTCAGAAGTAGAGGGAAGCAAGGTGTGGGCATTTGGCAAAAGGAGGGAGAGCGTGAGGCAGGATCTCACCTAATGTGCACATTGTCGGGGTGTATGACACACCCTTTGCGGGGCTCTTCTACAAAGTTCTTCAGGAACTTTACCCTGAAGTGGGAACAATGTAACCTAAATATTGTAACCTCATATTAATTAAAAAATATATAAAAAACATATTAAAAAAAAAGAACTGAGGAAGATAATTAACTACTTACTGGTTTTTTCCTAAGGATCAAATATAAAGTGAAAGATAAAGGCGTTGCATATGAATGTGAACATTTTAATTATTTGTATTATCAATTGTGAGTCTAGGCTTTGGGAGATAATAATGCAAATTCCATGTCAGAGGAACAGTGATTCCGTTCATTTGCACCTCATGTCAATATGACACCAATGGGATAATATTCCCTGACCCCAATGGGACAATATCCCTGACCCCTCTGCCTTTTACAGAGAATCAAACTGGATCATACCGTGATAAAAACCAAACTGATGGGAGCATATTCACAGATACACTTCAACGACTGCTGATCTGTGGTTCAGAAGACCATGTGTGGGTTGAGGGGAGAGAGGGCTTAGGTATATGCTGTAGAGAATAATTTTCTCTTGTTTTATTGTACTTAGTGGCAAAGGTCATCATCAGCTGGGGATGGTTGTTAATCCAGAGCGTTCTGATTTCTTTCCTCATATTTATGCATACTAACAAAGCGAACTTGGCATTCATCTGTTCCTGATGGAATTCTGCACTCAGGTGGTGGCTTTCTGCAGCAGGTTCTGTTTAAAAAAAAAAAAAAGGAAAGGAAAGGAAAGATTATATTACAGAAATGAGCTCAAAGCTAAGCTAACTCCTCACTTCTCTAAGGATGGTATGTGGACCATCAGCTTCCACATCACCTCAGAACTTTATAGAAATGCAGAATTTCAGCCCCACCTCAGAGCTACTGAATCAGAATGTACCTTTTATGAGATTCCTAGGAGATGTCTGAACACAGTAAAATTGGAGCTAAAGTAAAAATAGAAAGTCAGCCATTGGATTTGTCAGTATCATCTGATGAATCCTGATTGTCCTTAGCGGCTGAAGCAGTTTATCTTTATCTGGCAGCCTGGACATTCAGATTCTGTTCAGCCTGAGATCCTGACACATGATTAGAAAAAGGCTAGCCTGACCACCAAAGAAGGGCAGAGATTCCTTGCAACACAGACCCACGCAATCTGGGGCTCCTGGCTACCCTAATGTGGTCAGGGTTGAGAGGTGGAAACAGCAGAAGCCTATCAGGCAGCAGAAAGAAAAACCGCTTGGGGCCAGGCATTGGAGTAAGCAGTGAGCCCTCCAGGAGCTTGGTCAGCAAGCCACCCCCCCTGGAATGGGAGGAGAATAGTACCCTCTGCTGACAGGGCTGGACATCCCTGCTTCTGGCAAAGGAAAACAGTTTCCTAGGTCCAGGTCCATTGTCATAGAGCAGGCAATGAAGCGTGAGTTTGGAGCTGATAGGCAATACCTTAATAACAGCACAATAGGATGCATTTAACCAGTTTCCCATTAGCGGACGTGTTGGTGTTTCCCGTTTTTAACCATTCTCAAGCATGTTGCTATGAGTGACATTTGAATGATTATTACATGAGAATTTGAAATTGCAGAGTGGGACATGAAGGGTTTTGCATCCCATTCTACTGTTAATCAAGTAAATCCTGGGTTGAAGTTTACTGGTGAAAACATAGAAATAAGCAGCTGCCCAGATTACTTAGGGATGCTCAAAGGCCTTAGTGGGAGTTAGGCAACGTTGCTTTTTTTTTAAGATTCACTGTAGATAAAAGAAGAAGAGTTATTTACTAAATCCTCATAGGCCCCAGGTTTCCTCTTTCATCTCTGAATGATCTTAGCCATTGGGGGCTCTCCCAGGATAACACACCCCTAGCCTGCCACACCAGAGGACCATCATAGCTCCTTCAATTCCTTCTTTATTTGGTACCTGAAGAGCCTATTTTTCACCCTTGGGAATATTTCTATATTTGTCTTGTGCTATTTGAAACACGTACAGGTGTTTGTACAGAGAACCAGGAGGTCCAAAAGGCCCTGTTTCCTGCATGGAAGGCATGTCCATCCTTCCTTTCTTTGGCCCCCTTTATCCTCAACACATCCTCACCCAGAAATCCCTTCAGTTCAGCCTATGGGTGGTCACTGCTTGAAGACATACTTTAATCCATTCATCAGCTAAGCACCCACATTATGCCAGGCAATCCGTACAAGGATCCTGAAGGACAGATGCTGTTGCCTCCATTTTGTACACATGGAAACTATGGGTAAAAGCCTAAACGACATCTGAGGTGACAGTGCTTGACTGTGACACCAGATTCCCCAGTGGAAGCCCAACGCATGGCCACGTTTTAGAAAATATTGTAATTACCAGAAGGGGGAAAGGGCCAGTGGGCTTCTGTCCTGACTCAAAAGGCCTCACTGTGCCGTGCCTATGGTCTCTGGTGGCTTCTAAGGAAGTCCTTCCCTGTTAGTTCTGGCCCAGGTGGGGCTTCCTCCAGTGACCCTTCCCATGGTCGCCTGAACACCTGGTCACACATACAGAGGGTCTTTCCTAAGACTTTGTTTCTCAGAGGCACCGTTGTGTTTGGAGTTCTTGATCCAGCCAGGTGTTACCAGTCAAGGTGCGGTGCTTCCTTCCAAGAGTCAGGCCCTTCTGGCAACAACTCATTCTCTGAGTTTGGACACATATCCTGTATCCACCACTATAGTATCATACCGAGTAGTTTCACTGCCCTAAATATTCTTTGTGCTCTGTCTGTTCTACCCAACCTTCCCCACAGCCCCTGGCAACTACTAATATTTTCACTGTCTCTAGTTTTATTTTTTCCAGAATATCATATTTCAGCTAGTATGGCATATAGCAATTTCAGAGTGGCTTGTTTGTATTTTTAAAATGTTTTGTGCCTAAGCTTACATGACTGTTCGTGTATTATATATTCATTAACTAGTGATAATGTCAAACACAGTTTAGCAACTTTCTTCCATAAAAAGTAAGTCTTCACCATATTTTCTCAACAGTATGAACAAAGATTAGGGTATCAACCACAATCGTCACTAACCGACTTGAACATTTACTGTGCCATGTACTGTTCTACTGTAACTGTTTTCCGCCTGTAATGTGGACTGTATTGTGCCCCCCTGAAGAGCATATGTTGACGTGCTAACCCTCAGTATGTCAAACTGTGACTGTACGTAGACAAAGGACCTTTAAGGAGGTATTGAAGTTACAATGAGGTCATTAGGGTGAACTCTAATCCAACGCGACGGTTGTCCTTAAATACGGTGGAGATTAGGACATGAATACACAGACACACACAAAGGAATGATTATGTGAAGAGGGATGAAGAAGACAGCCATGTATAAGGCAGGGAGAGGGCTTTGGAGGAAGCCAATCCTGCTGTCACAATCTTGAACTTCCAGCCTCCAGAACTCTAGGAAAATAATTGTTCATGCCACCAGGTCCGTAGTACTTTCTTATGACTTCTCTAGCAAACTACTACAATGTGTAAAATTTATTCTTGCCGTAGCCTCAAAAGGCAAGTACTACTGTCTGCGTTTTATAAGAAGAAACCTGAGGCCCAAGGAATTTTATAAGAAGATAAATAACTTGCCCACGATCCACCGCAGTGTAATATCCAGCTACCAGGATATGCTGTGCTACCATAAAAATCCCCAAATCTTAGGTGGTTAACACAACAAACGGTTACCACTGACTGATGTGGACAGTGTATCAAGGGTTGGTGAGGGGTACTTCTTCCTAGTTTCTCAGGGTCCCAGGCTCATGGGCCCTTCATCCCAACCTGTTTCCACAGCCTCCTGGGATCGGGGAAGGGAACATGGTGAACCTATGTTGATTCTGAAGTTTCTGCCTTCTCATTATTTTTTCTTACATTTCCCCTACTAAGGCAAGTCATTAGGGCACATCTGTCTTCAAAGGGCTAAAGGAAGGAAGCATAACCCCACCACGTGCCCAGAAGGAGAGGAAAACCAGGATGTTTATGGATAGTGTCATGGTAGGTACACAGGGCAAGCAAGCTTAGGGTGAACATGTCTTCCCCGATACAGGCGGGGCAGTGTAGGGCAAAACATTCTCTTCACCTGGAGAGAGGTCTGGTCTCTGGCTTCAGCTACTGGGAGGAAATCTCAATGTCCCTGGAGTGTCCTGCCTCATCACAACATCGTTATCTGCCTGGGGGCTTTAGCCATGAGACAGTCTAAGAAGGTGATGTATGTTGGGGGCTTTGGGACATGCCATATGACTTCTGACCTCCTGAGGGGCTGAAGGCTAATGGTCAGCTACACACACACAATGTGATCAAGTTCACAAAAAAGCCTGAACACTTGGGGCTCGACTGAGCTTCCTGGGTTGGCGGGACTCTGTGTGTACTGCCTCACCTTGTTGATACTAGGAGGGGAACGTGTTCCCAGGACACGAGACTGCACATCTGGACCTGCTCCAGATTCTGCTCTAGGTGTCTCTTACTTCCGCAGTTCCAATATGCATCCTTTCACTCTAAGAAACTATACTCACTAATAGAACACTTTCCGGAGTTCTGTGAGTCATTTGGTCTTTTCGACCAAAAAGGTGGTTGTGGGAGCCCCTAAATTAATAGGCAGCTGGTCTGAAGTGAGGGTGGCCCTGGGATCCCCTGAACATCTAAGTATTCATCTTTTCCTTTTTTTTTTATTTTTATTTTCATTTTTTAAATATTTATACTTAACATAATACTTTATCCTATTGCTCTGCTGAGACTTTTCCTCCATTTAGAGAAGAGAACCCATCTTTTAGTGGTTGCCACTTCCCTCTTTCCAAATTAGGTATAATTTGACATAGGAGAATTACAAAATTCACTTTTCAGTAATACAATCCAATTTAATTTTTTATACAGCTTGAAACTGAGGGTTACAATACATACATTTGAAAATAAAATGACATCTTTTCACATAACTTATTCTGAACAGTAAAAATTAACTTTATGTACCTGACCGTCAACTTCCATGCAAATGAAGAAGCAACATTGTCAAACAATATATCAATATTCCCAATGATGGTTATTACTGAGGGTTCAATTTCTGACTATATGTCTTACAAAGTTAAAATTTGTTCTCAGAATTTTGTTTTTAAAAACCTGCCTTTTGGAAGTGCTTTTATTTCTTCAGGGTGATGGCAACGTAAATTGTGAAAACAATGTGTAAGGTGTCAAAGATAGTATAAAAATACATACAGATACACAAATATGATCAATATTCCTGTTTTTTTCTGATTCCAAAAGCAGATATCTAGCCATCTTCCTTAAATGGTATCGAAAATCTCCAAAGAGCATCTAGGTAACTGGAATATACAAAACCACTCTATAAGAAACAGATGAATTGGAAGTAGGGCTTCTGTCACAAACAGGATGGCTATAAAGCAAGCAATCTATGGAAACATTCATATGTTGGAAGTGGCGACAGAAACACAGGTATTTTTCTTGTTGTTTTAAGAACAGCTATTCTGATTTTTATAACCCTAAATTCTAATACATCAAACAAAAAGCATTAACATTTCACTTAAGATCACTCAGCACCCTCAGCTTTCAAAGAAATATAGTAAACACCTTAAAACCATGAAAATAGTGTTAACAAACTATACTCTAAATTAGTATGTGACCCCAAATGTTGGTCTTCTTAGCAGGTGATGGGCAAAATCCCAATCGTAGAACAATCTTCAGAAAAGTTGGCATGACACTCATATTCACTCTTCTCCCAAAGAGGATGGGCATGACAGTGGGGCTCCTGGGCCTAAGCATTTGGTTGTAGTATAAAGCAGGAAAGGGGAAATGACCGGACAGGGCTCTCGGAGGGGAAATCACTAAGATACAGCCTGAAAGTACGGCTCAGGAAGGTAGATTTTGTAACTTAGAGTGTGGGTGAGGTAGCCCCCAGTGAGTTCTCATAAGTGGAGGGTAACACTCCCTCATCCCTTGTAGGATTTCATTGTTTGAAAATAATCTTGAAGTTCAGCTTTATCTTGGAGACCACAGTATGTGCTGCCTTTGCCATTTTCCTCCTGCCATTTCTCAGTCAATGTCTCATCTCCGGTTCTCTCTGGCAGTTTGGCCCCTAAGAGCTTGGTGGCAAAAGACTGTTAGCATGGCAGAGCCAGATGTGAGCTACTTCCCTCCAGGAAGGCAAACCTCTTAGAGCAGGCAGGACACCCAGGCCCGCTGTCTGCTTCCTCCTCGCCCCACCTCCCTGGTGGCCTCATGGGGCCATTGTCTGCCTCTCCGAGATTATATGTGGGTGGCCTTGTCCTGTGATATTTGTGTGACGCTCATGCCTATGAATGTGGACAGGGAAGAATTGAATTGTATGAGTGTTGGCATGTTGGGAGTGCCAGGCTCAACGGCTTCAAGTTTACGGGCACCCAGCTGTCACTGGAAAGTATGTACTCCCCGCCTCCCCACCCCCACCATCCAGGTCTGCCAGCCCTTAAAGGCAAAAACCTTTTGAAGTTCAGGGTCAGCACTTGCAGCCAGACAGTGGTTGTACTGTCCACCTTCAGATAGCTGGGCCCCAGAAAACTTGAAGCAGTTAAGTCCCAACATGCTGCCACTCATACAATTCAATTTCTCCTCAAACATAGGCAGGAGCATCAGACAAGTAACAGGACAAGGCCTCCTACATATCATCTTGGAGAGGCAGACAACGGCCCCATGAGGCCACCAGGGAGGTGGGGTACGAGGCAGCTGACAGCAGGCGTGGGTGTCCTGTCTGCTCTAAGATGAGAGGTTTGCGCTCATGGAGGGAAGTGGCTCACCCTGGCTCTGCCATGCTTACAGTCCTTTGCCAGCAAGCCTTTAGGGGCCAGGTGGCAGAGAGTTTGGGAGATGAGGTCTTGACTAGGAATATAAAGGAGGAAAATGGCAAAGGCAGCACACACTGTGATTATATCCTACAAGGGACAAAGCAGCAGGAAATGGAGAAAGAGTCCTCTAAGGCAGTGGTTCTCAACCTGTGCGTCGTGACCCACAAGAACTGTATTAAAGGGCCACGGCTTTAGAAAGGTTGAGAACCACTGCCCTAAGGGAACTCAGGGAAGAGAGCCACTTCTGATAGTTAAGCCAAGTAAGGAAATGTTTTAGGGATAAGAAGTCTTTCCCAATCCTATCAAATGCACAGATATCCAAGTGGGCTGCACCTTGTAGCTGCCAGCAAAGATGGCCCAATCTGCATCTGTCCAGGGCTGGTCACGCAAGTCAGGTCTGCTAGAGTACACATTATCTATAACTTCCGTACAGTTATGCTCAGTCTCTCTTTCACTGACTGGAAGGAGCGTGGCTTGTTTCAGAGTGTTGCATTAGAGAGCCAAAAATGTCCCTTAGCGTCCATTAAATTGACCACAGAGTGGGGTACTTTCACTCAGATCCTGTCCTAGAGTCAGCTTGTCAGCTTCTTGCACAAGGAGAGCAGTAGCGGGTAGAGCCCGTAAGCATGGTGACCATCCTTTTACCACTCCATCCAACTGCTTAGAGAGGTAAGCTACAGGCCTTGGCCAGGACCCAACCAGCTGGGTTAACACACCCACAGCCATTTTATCTCTCTGAGACATACAGAGTAAAGGGTTTGGCCAAGTCTGGCAGTCCCAATGCAGGTGCAGCCATCAGCCTCATCTTTAGCTGGGAGAAGGCACATTCCTGTTCTCCTTCCCACTCCAAGGGCTCTTCCTTCTCTTCTTTAGTTGCGTCATACAAGGGCTTAGCTAAGACAACAATGTTGGGGATTCAAATATGACAGAAGCCGACCGGGCCTAAGAACTTCCAAACCTGCTTTTGGCTCATGGGGCTGAGGAGGCAATTAATGACCTGCCTCCATTTTGTGCCTAGATACCTCTACCCCTGCTTGACAGTAAATCTTAGATAACGTATTTGCTGCCGGTAAATCTGGGCCTTCCATTTGGATACTTTATAGCCACATACCTCTAGATGTCATAAAAGATAGTCCATGCCTTGGGCGCAGCCCTCCTGGGTAGGGTGTCCTGAAAGGAGGTCATCGACATATTGGAACAGCACACATTCTAATTCCTCAGCTGGGAATTTCTGGAGGTCACAAGCCAGTGCTTCTCCAAAAATCGTGGGTGTTTTGAACCCCTGTGGCAACCTGGTCCATGTGCACTATTTCCATGTCTGGTCTCTCCCACTGGAAAGAAAACAGCCTCTGCCTTCCCAGAGCCAGCCTTATACTGAAAGATACATCTTTTAAGTCCAGACAAATGGGCCGCTTGGCTTCTGCTGGCAGTAGATTCAACAGAGTATGTCTCATTTTATAAGTTGACAGTACAGACAAGGCTGGGATCTAAATACAGGTGGACCACAGCCTCTTTTTTCTCCTTTTAAACTATTTTTCTCTCTCCAATTTCTCTCTTTACTAAAGGCAAATTATAGTAGAACTAACTTATTTGTCAAAATAAACTGTACCTTCAGTATATGGGGTCTGATTATTTCCATAAAGTGCAGTAAGAATAATTAATTATTAGCCATCTATGCTCTTCTTTCCTTTAAAATTGGCTTTGCTGGAACCTTTTATAAGGAATCTCAGGCTGGACTTTTTGAAAGCCTTTCAGAGCCCAAGTTTTATCTGTGCCATTAGATACCTGTATGTATTGGGTAAATCCCTCTTCTCTTGAGGTCCCCAAGCACATTTCGATTCCTGGACCCATCAGCAAGCGACCTTCATTACTTACCAGAGATCAGGAAATGTTACTGATGGGTATCTGGCCAGTTTTCCAAAGGGCTTTTTTTATTGGCCTTATAAAGTCAACCTTAATTCTTTAATGCAGTCTGGACACCTCTGGAAATGCTATTCCAGCCAAAGCCTTGGTAAAATAATGAGTGCCTTCATCATGTCATATAGAACAAAACAGATTCTTATTGAACTTATGAAAATAACTGTATTGTGGGTGGGGCCTTGGTGTGTGTCACACTTTATGGGGGCAAGACATGATTGCAAGAGGGACTTTACCTAACAATTGCAATCAGTGTAACCTGGCTTATTGTACCCTCAATGAATCCCCAACAATAAAAAAAAAAAAGAAAAAAAAATAACTGTATTGTCAGAAATTAAGAATACATACAAATGGCTTGCAAATTCTGGAGAAAACAAGGAGAGAGAAAAATACATGTTTCAAACTCTGTTCATAAGTACACACATTGCTTGAAAAACTACAAATAGCTCAAAAGACAGAAAATTATTTCTTGACTTCTGGAAAACAGAACACAGAAAGAATCAACAATATTTTGACCAAAAAGACATTACAAACTAGCCCAGATCCGCGTAACCGATTTCTATTCTGTTGAAGTTAGGTTAGCAATACTCATAGACATGTTAACTTTCCAATGAACGTTCTAAAAATCTGCTTTTTAGTCTGGCGGTATTCAATTTCCAAAGACATCAGGAATTTGAATTTGAGAGAATTTGTCAGCCTCTCTTAATATTTTTTTTTTTCTTTTTAGGATAAACTTTGGACTCAGCCAGTTACATAAAAAATACTTTATTTTTTAGATGAATTGAAATTATTACCAACAATATATGTTAGGACAGACCAATGTCTTATACATTAGGACAGACCAATGCTTTATAATATTGGAACATATATATAACCATAACCTACATAAAATTAATCACCATTTCATATTTGACAATGTTTCCTATATATTTTGAATAAATCAAATAAGTTTAATTTGTTTTCCCATGACTTTCAGTGGTCTTAATATTTCAAGAAGACTAAATTTAAAGTTGTGGTTTTTTTTTTTGCTGTTGGCCTTGGCCAAGTTTGAACCCACCAGTCTCAGTGCATGTGGCCAGCGTTGCAACCACTGCCCTGTGGGCTCCAAGCCCCAGATTTAGAGTTTTTATTTTGAAAGTTTTGTCAAATATCAAAGGCCTAAAACATTTGTTTAAAGAAAATTACAAGCCAAAAGATTTTAAAGGAAATAAATAGTCAACTGGATCATATGTAAATTCTTTCACAAATTCTCTTTTATGAGCTTCATTTAACCTACACAGACCATTTACAAACATTCTAAACTTTCTTTAACTTTTGCCCTGCCTTTCACTTTCTTATACAACCATTCTGTTTTCAGTGCAAATTTTATCACACAAGATTCTTTCTTTACACAATGCCATTCTCCTTTCTGTTTAATTTCTCTTACTCAAAAACTCACTTCGCACAAAACAGGATCCCAGTTTACCATGAAGTCACCCATTCACTCGGCCAAACTGATAACTAGAAGGTTTAAAAGGCAAGAATCTTATTCTTTGACAAAGATTCAGTTTCCACCACAATTTAAACTCCAAATTATTACATTACAAATGAGAGACTTTTTATAAGATATAAGATTGATACAGGATTTTCCCACTCTGGAAAGGGAACCCCCATTTTTCAGGCTCAGGTGAGCTTAGACATCAGACTCCCATCTCCAGGCACAAACCCTCCGAGCCCCAGCAAGGTCATAAACAAAGCAGCCGAAATCTTTTGGAAGGCTCCACCCTAAGGAGCACACACCTTAATCCCCTCTCCAGACAAAAACTGCAACAAAGACCTAATAACCTTGTCCAGGGTGAGGCGCTGCATTGATTCATTTGATAGAACACCCTTTCAGTTTGTAAAGTTATTTTTCCATCTACTAAGTCCTAGACAAAATATCTCTCAGAGATAATTATTTACCCCTAGAAAAAGGACTTATGCAGGGAACCTCCAATCTGGGCCTCCTCCCCACTTCCAGAGGCTGTTCCCCTTGGAAACCTGTTGCTTATATGGATACAGCCTCATTCAGCATGAAATTTACACTCTCTTCCCCATATTTCCAAGGGCCATCCAGAGCTCACTGGACTGCCTAAACCACAACACTTTTCAAGGCACAACCCCTCTGCCAATAGCTCTGGCACTCTCCACTCTCACTGCGTGCCCCTCAGTCCAACAAAATGCCATTTTATCACTGATCTGTGGCCCGCTGGCTCAATTCTCAAATTACTGTGACCAAACACTCACTGAAGAAATTCCGGTAACAAAACTACAACAACATTCTTTCTAATGTCTTTTCATCCCCCCCACCCCCCCAAGTCCCACATGGCCAAGTCAGGAAGATTGTTCAAGTCACCACCAAAGACAGAAAGCAGAAAACCTGGAACTTCCAGTTTCTCTCATAATAGCCAGGAGGCAAAGTTGGAGCAGGAAAGAAAGGCACACTCACACATTTGTTTCACCCCATGAATGGAAGGGGGTGAACCCCACCTATTGTTACCCATCTCGGTCGTTCTCAAAGCACTCACATGCACACAATTCCAACCCAATTCTTTTTTCTTTTATTAAATCATAGCTGTGTACATCGATATAATCATGGGGCATCATTCACTAGATTCACAGACCATTTACCAAGTTTCACATATACCCTTGTAAGATGCACCGCTGGTGTAATCCCACCAATACCCTTCCCTCTACCCCCCTCTCCTCTCCCTCCTCCCTCCTCTCCCTATCCTCCTTCCCCCTATTCTTAGGTTGTAACTGGGTTATAGCTTTCATGTGAAAACCCTAAATTAGTTTCATAGTAGGGCTGAGTACATTGAGTACTTTTTCTTCCATTCTTGAGATACTTTACTAAGAAGAATATGTTCCAGCTCCATCCATGTAAACATGAAAGAGGTAAAGTCTCCATCTTTCTTTAAGGCTCCATAATATTCCATGGTGTACATATACCACAATTTATTAATCCACTCGTGGATCGATGGGTTACTTGGGCTTCTTCCATGACTTAGCAAATATGAATTGGGCTGCAATAAACATTCTGGTACAAATATCTTTGTTATGATGTGATTTTTGGTCTTCTGGGTATATGCCCAGTAGAGGGATTACAGGATCGAATGGCAGATCTATTTTTAGATCTCTAAGTGTTCTCCATATCTCTTTCCAAAAGGAATGTATTAATTTGCATTCCTACCAGCAGTGCAAAAATATTCCCTTTTCTCCACATCCGCGCCAACATCTCTGGTCTTGGGATTTTGTGATATAGGCTAGTCTCACTGGAGTTAGATGGTATCTCAAAGTAGTTTTGATTTGCATTTCTCTGATGATTAAATATGATGAGCATTTTTTCATATGTATGAAGGCCGCGCGCCTGTCTTCTTCAGAGAATTTTCTCTTCAAATCCCTTGCCCAGCCTGCGATGGGATCCCTTGTTCTATTCTTGCTAATGTGTTTGAGTTCTCTGTGGATTCTGGTTGTTAAATCTTTGTCGGAGACATAACCTGCAAACATCTTCTCCCATTCTGAGGGCTGTTTGCTTGCCTTATTTACTGTGTTCTTTGCCGTGCAGAAGCTTTTTTGTTAGATCAAGTCCCAGTACTGTATTTTTGAAGCTGCTTCAATTGCCTGGGGGGTCCTCCTCATAAAATACTCGCCCAGACCTATATCTTCAAGGGTTTTCCCTGCACTCTCCTCTAGTATCTTTATAGTTTCATGTCTTAAGTTTAAATCTTTGATCCAGTGAGAGTCTATCTTAGTTAATGGTGAAACGTGTGGGTCCAGTTTCAGTCTTCTACAGGTTGCCAGCCAGTTCACCCAGCACCATTTGTTAAATAGGAAACCTTTTCCCCACTGAATATTTTTAATTGGCTTGTCAAAGATTAAATAACGGTAAGTAGCTGGGTTCATCTCTTGGTTCTCTGTTCTTTTCCAGACATCTACTTCTTTGTTTTTGTGCCAATACCATGCTGTTTTGATCACTATTGATTTGTAGTGTAGTCTGAGGTCTGGTAGCGTAATTCCTCCTGCTTTGTTTTTATTTCTGAGTAATATCTTGGCTATTCGAGGTTTTTTCTGATTCCATATAAAACGAAGTATTGTTTTTTCCGGATCTTTAAAGTATGACAGTAGAGCTTTAATAGGGATGGCATTGAAATTTTATGTTGCTTTGGGTAATATGGACACTTTAACTATGTTGATTCTTCCCAGCCATGAGCATGGTATGTTTTTCCATTTGTTAATATTTTCAGCTATTTCTTTTCTTAGAGTTTCATAGTTCTCTTTATAGAGATCTTTCACTTCCTTTGTTAGATAAATTCCCAAATATTTCATCTTCTTTGGCACTACTGTGAATGGGATAGAGTCCTTAACTGTTTTTTTCAACTTGACTATTGTTGGTATGTATAAAGGCTACCGGTTTATGAATGTTGATTTTGAAGCCTGAGACGCTGCTATATTCCTTGATCATTTCTAAGAGTTTTGTAGTAGAGTCCCTAGTGTTTTCCAGATATACTATCGTATCATCTGTGAAGAGCGAAAGTTTGATCTCTTCTGACCCTATATGGATACCCTTGATCGCCTTTTCTTCCCTAATTGTGGTGGCTAAAACTTCCATTACAATGTTTAAAAGCAATGGACACAATGGGCAGCCTTGTCTGGTTCCTGATCTGAGTGGAAATGATTCCAATTTACCTGCATTCAATATGATATTGGCTGTGGGTTTGCTGTAGATGGTCTCTCAGTTTAAGAAATGTCCCTTCTATACAGATTTTCTTAAGTGTTCTGATCATGAAGGGATGCTGAATATTATCAAAAGCTTTGTCTGCATCAATTGAGAGAATCATATGGTCTTTGTTTTTTAATTTATTTATGGGCTGGATTACATTTATAGATTTACGTATATTGAACCGCCTTGAGACCCTGGGATAAAACCAACTTGGTCATGATGTATAATTTGTTTGATGTGTTGTTGGATTCTGTTTGTTAGGATCTTGTTGAATATTTTTGCATCCATATTCATTAGTGATATCGGTCTGTAATTTTCTTTTCTTCTTGGGTCTTTTCCTGGTTTGGGGATCAGGGTGATGTTTGCTTCATAGAACATGTTAGGTAGTCTTCCTTCTTTTTCTACGTTTTGGAAAAGGTTGAGTAATATAGGTACTAATTCCTCTTTAAACATTTGGTAGAATTCTGACATGAAACCACCTGGCCCCGGGCTTGTCTTTTTAGGGAGGTTTTGTACAGTTGATACTATTTCCGAACTTGATATGGGCCTGTTCAACATTTCCACTTGATTCTGGCTAAGTCTTGGAATGTGACGTGCTTACAAGTTTTGGTCAATCTCCTTCAGATTTTCATGTTTCTGAGAATACAGTTTCTTGCAATATTCATTAGGGATTTTTTTGATTTCTAAGGAGTCTGTTGTTATTTCATCTTTCCTGTTTCTGATTGATGAAATTAGAGATTTTACTCTTTTTTTCCTGATTAGGTTGGCCAAAGGTTTATGTATTTTATTGACCTTTTCGAAAAACCAGCTTTTTGAATTATTTATCTGTTGTATCATCCTTTTGTTTTCAATTTCATTTAATTCTGCTCTAATTTTGGTTATTTCTTTTCTTCTACTAGGTTTGGGGTTGGAATGTTCTTCCTTTTCCAGTTGCTTGAGATGTCCCATTAAGTTGCCTCTCTTTCTGTTCTCTTGAGGAAGGCTTGCAGTGCTATAAATTTCCATCTTAGAACTGCTTTTGCGGTGTCCCGGAGGTTCTGATAGTTCGTGTCTTCACCGTTGTTTTGTTCCAAAAAATTGGCGATTACTTTCATTTTTTTTTTTTTTTTTTTTTTTTTGTAGAGACAGAGTCTCACTTTATGGCCCTCCATAGAGTGCCGTGGCTTCACACAGCTCACAGCAACCTCCAACTTCTGGGCTTAAGCGATTCCCTTGCCTCAGCCTCCCAAGTAGGTGGGACTACAGGCGCCGGCCACAACGCCCGGCTATTTTTTGGTTGCAGTTTGGCCAGGGCTGGGTTTGAACCCGCCACCCTCGTTATATGGGGCCGGCGCCCTACCGACTGAGCCACAGGTGCTGCCCGGCGATTTCTTTCTGAATCTCATCTCTGATCCAGCTATCATTCAACATAAGGCTATTTAACTTCCATGTTTTTGTATCAGTATGCAGATTCCTGTTGTTACTCAGCTCAAGTTTTATTCCATGGTGGTCCGAGAAGAAGCATGGAATAATTTCTATTCCTTTAAATTACTGAGGTTAGACTTGTGACCTAAGATGTGATTGATTTTGGAGTAAGTTCCATGGGCTGATGAGAAGTATGCGTATTCAGTTTTGTTGGGATGAAATGTTTTGTAGATGTCTGCTAAATCCAAATGTTGGATGGTTAGGTTTAAATCTAAGATTTCTTTGCTCAGCTTCTTGTTGGAGGATCAATCCAACACTGACAAAGAAGTGTTGAAATCTCTGACTATTTTGGAGCTGGAGGAAATAAAGTTGCTCATGTCTGTTAGATTTTCTCTTATAAATTGAGATGCATTCTGGTTGGGTGCATAGATATTAATAATTGATATCTCATCATATTGAGTATTACCCTTAACAAATATGAAGTGACCATTCTTGTCCTTCCTTACTTTTGTTGATTTAAAGCCTATTGTATCTGCAAATAAAATTGCAACACCTGCTTTTTTCTGATTACCATTTGCCTGAAATATGGATGATCATCCTTTCACCCTGAGTCTGTATTTGTCTTTTATGTTAAGATGTGACTCGTATGCAACAAATATCTGGCCTGAGTTTTTGTATCCAGTCAGCTAACCTATGCCTCTTTAGAGGACAGTTTAAGCTGTTCACATTAATGGAGAATATTGATAAGTCTGGTGAAGTTTTGGGTATCGAATTTTTCAAAAGTCCAGTGGGCATTTTTAATCCTTTTGCCAGTGTGGAAATTGGAGATTGATCAGAAGTTTCTGAGTGAGTTTACTTTTGTGGTATAGGATTGGGTTGGTCATTATGGAAGATAGGTCTGAGAATATCGTGAAGAGCTGGTTTTGTTATGGCAAATTTCTTCAACATATGACTGTCATTCAAGTATTTAATTTCTCCGTCATAAATAAAACTCAGTTTAGCTGGATACGAGATCCGGGATTGAAAGTTATTTTGCTTTAGGAGATTAAAAGTCAGTGACCACCTTCTTCTGGCTTAAAAAGTTTCAGCAGAGAGATCTGCAGTCATTCTAATATTCTTCCCTTTGAAGGTAATGGTTTTCTTTCTCCTGGCAGCTTTGAGGATTTTCTCCTTCATATTAACTTTAGTGAAGTTAATTATGATATGCTTGGGGGATGTCTTATTGGAGTTGAGTCGTGCTGGGGTTCTGAAGCTGTCTCCTATCTGAATTTCAGAATCTCTTGGTATGTCTGGAAAATTCTCTTTCATAATTTCATGCAGAAGGGCCTCTGTGCCCAGCAAGGCCACTTCATCTGTTTTTGGAACTCCAAATTTCGGATATTCACCTTCTTTGAATTATCCCAGAGCTCTCGGAGAGAATGATCCGTTTTTGCGCTCCATTTCTCTTCCTCTTTGAGAGTTTGGGAGCGTATAAAGGCTTTATCTTTAATGTCAGAAAATTTTTTTTCTGCTTGCTCCATTCTGTTGCTGAGGGATTCTACTGTATTTTTAGTATCTTTGAGGGCTGCAAATTCTTGCTTCAGTGTGTCTAAGTCTTTGGTGGTTTTGTCTTTAAGTTCGTTAAATTCTTGAGACAACTTTTGAATTTCTCCTCGAATTCCTAATTCCACTTTGTTAATCTTGTCTGCAATACAAATTCTGAATTCGATTTCTGACATCTCAGCCAGTTGTTTATGAATAGGATCTTCAATTACGTCTGCCATATCTTTCCTTGGGGGGGGGGTTGATGTATTCTGGTTATTCATGTTACAAGAGTTTTTCTGCTGATTCTGCCCTACGGTTGTTTTACTCCCTTTGATTTTTTTCCCCTGGGGCTTTGTTGAGGGCCTGTACAGTGTTGTGGCCTGAGAAACTGAGGCCCTGTCTGGTGTGGTGGGGCTAACTGGTTCTGTCTTGTTTTCAGTTGGTTTCTCTTCCACCCTAGTGAAACAGATACTCTAGATTGAAGTCTCAGCTGTGGAGAAATATCAGCAATTAAGTCACCCCACCCCCCCACCAGCAAACAATTGGAAAAGGAAAGTCAAACCTTCCTACCACGGTGCACCCAGGGCGCCACCTGATTTGTCCTCAGGCGATTGGTTCAGTTCAAAAAGTCCAAATCAGTTGTCTCAGTCTGCACCTGTCTCGGATGATAGTTTAAGAGGTCTCTGGGAACTGGATCACAGGGGTCTGGTGACTACTCTGGAGTGGCTTGCTCCAGTGCTGCGTGGAGTCAGGAGGAGCCACCCAGCCAATAGATCAGTCTGGGAAGGTTACTTCCTCCTTCCCCACCTTGCACTGCTGTCACACCCAGTCACTGACAGCCCTGCAGTTGGCTGACCCAATTGCCTGTAGTGAATCGGTACTCCAGGAGTTTGTACCTGCCTGAATCACAAGGAAGTCTGCCAGGCCACTGTGTTCTGCTTCTCTCTAGCAGAAGGAGGTGAGGCCTGACAACCTCGGGCGCTTGATGAAGGTTGGGGGGTTTTCACTCAGGTCCAGACTCGCCCCTGATTAATGTTACTGACAGAACAGAATAGAACAACTCTGCGGTTCCCCTGCAGAAGAGAAGCTGAGTTGAGTTCTGAATTAGCTTGTCTTTGCTCTTGTATTGTCTATAGGCTGATGATCCCCTGAGGTCCAGGTGCATCTTCGGTTTAGTATAGCAGACCTCTGGGTCAGCCCCACCCTGGGAGTTTCCCCCATTTGCAAGTTGGAGTTGCCTAAGGCAAATCCTATACTCACAGTCTCTGGTTGCCCAGGGAGACAGGGGGTGTGGCTTCAGAATATTCGGTAGTGAACCGTATTGCTAGCAAAAGAGGGCAGCTGCTTTATGGCTCAGGCAACCTCTGCTCCCGTGTAGCTCCCTTCCGGCCAACCATCCTCTCTCTGCTCCTGTACCCCAGAGTCTGCACTGACCAGCTGCAGCCCAGCACTGTCTACACCCCTCTAGCAATCGCCTAAGAGTCTGAAACCCTGGGGGACAGGCCTCTAGACCTTGGAGGGAGAGCAGAGGGGAGCACGCAGAACGCTGGGAGCCTGGGGTTGCGGGCAGAGAACACACACAGCTTTACACTGTTTTATGCCTGGCCGTATTGTCACCAGAAGACAGCTGTCGCACTGTACCTCAGGGAACTGCCACTCTGGTGCAGTACCCTCTCCGCTGACTGGGACTGGTCTCCAGACCTCAGTGTGAGTGAAGGGGAGCGCTGGGAGTTCAGAATTCCAGGTAGATACTATATACAGTTTATACAGTTTTATGCCTGGCAGGAGGACGCCGTGGCACCCTAGTAGGGGAGGTAGGTCCAGTTTTTAGAGGATCTCTCCCGTGGTGTGTAGTGGGAGGACCTTTGAACTCTTCCCCGTTTTTTGTGGGGCTCTCTGAGCCGTTCTCATGGGGGAGGGGACTCCCATCTGCTTGGTGATGGATTTTGTACCTTTTGTTTGTATCCTTGTGGTCGCAGCTCGCCTCAGTGGGGTTGATGTGCGTTCTTCAACCTTCTCTCTTAGTGCAGCTCAAATCCACCAGGTTACTTGCTGAATTTTTGTCCTTAAACTCTCCTACTGGACGGGAGCCTCTGTGGAAAGCTGGCTTCAGTCAGCCATCTTGTCTCCTCCCCCCCTCCAACCCAATTCTTAACCTGGACAGCTTCAATTTCCCACTCAAGCTGCTACTTAGCCATAGAAGGCAAACTAACACTCCCCTAGGCCCTGTGAAGGGAGGTCCAACTCCACCCTCGGAGTTCTTTCAGTCATGCCACATCCACACACTCTCACACACCTCTCAACAGACCTGTCAGCAATCTAATGCCCAAGGAGTTGATCAGGCTCCTTCTCCACTAAAACTGTAATGGGACCTCCAGATCGATCATACCTTGCCTTACACATCTCCCTGTGTAAGTACCTGTTCCTGCATGTCAGTTCCTCCTGGTGTTTGACTCTTTGAAGACCTGCCAATGGGGTCCTTTCTCAGCCTAGTTAAGGCGTCTACACAGGGAGGCCAAACTGCCTCCCTGGAGTGCTCAGTTGTTCACGTCACCCAGCCGATCAGGGGCCCCCACGTGGGTGTCCAAAGGATTGGCAGCAACTACCAGGTGCGTGTTCTCTCCGGGGGGATCTTACTTCCCGGTCAGGGAACCAAAAATGTTGCAGGAAGACAAGGCCCAACAGAGAGAAGGAGCACCCAAACACCACATTTATAAGAGGAAGTGCTTTATTCACCAGCTGGGAGCTTACGGCATAGAAGAATTTCAAATGGCTGTGCTCCCCGACTGCCTTGGTCTTTCTCTTTTTATTGACAGTCAAAAAGTTCCACCCCACGGGTACCCTTCTCATTGGCTAGTTTGAATCAAGCGGGGGATGCTATTCCCACCCCTACAGAACTACAGGATTTCACAGAACTTAGAAATTTCCAAGTTTCAGGAAGTTAAGTTTACAAATTTCCAAGAGCTGAGTCACCATGGAGAGGACCCTGCATGTGTATCTTTGTGGTCTCCTTGAGAAGACCTGTTCTTGTAGACCTCACCCTTCTTGGCTATCCTCTCTCATTATTAATCTACCATAATTGTGAGTTGATCTTTCAGGGAACCAGATCAAGGGAAAAGGACAGGTTTTGCTATGACCCCTACAATACAGATTAGTAGAATAGATAAAAAACACAACCCTAATATCCAATGTCTCCAAGAAAACCATTTAACTCATAAAGATTCTCATGAACTCAAGGTTAAAGCATGAGAAAAAAATATCCCATGCTATGGAAATCAAAAGTGAGCAGGAGGCCCAGTGTGATAGCTCACACCTGTAATCTTAACATTCTGGGAGGCCAAAGTGGGTGGACTGCTTGAGCTCAGGGCTTTGAAACCAGCCTGAGCAAAAGTGAGAACCTGTCTATAAAGAAATAAAACAAATGGCCAGGAATTGTGGTGGGTGCCTGTAATCCCAGCTACTCAGGGGGCTGAGTCAGGAGGATTGCTCAAGTGCAAAAGTTTGAGGTTGCTAATGCTATAATGCCATGGCACCTACCCAGGGTGATAGAGTGAGACTTTGTCTCAAAAAAAAAAAAAAACTGAGCAGGAGTAGCTACTCTTAGATCAGATAAAACAGATTTTAAATCAATAACTGAATAAGTGGGAAAAAAAAGACAAAGATAGCCATTATATAATGATATAGGGATCAATTCAACAATTAGATCTAACAATCCTAAATATACATGCACCTAACACCAGAGTCCCAGATTCATAAAAGAAATACCACTTGATCTAAGAAAAGAAACAAACAACATATTAATAATGGGGCACTTCAACACTCCAATGACAAAACTGGACAGCAAAGAAACACTGAATAAGACAGGACTCTAGAACAAGTGTACTTAACAGACATTTACAGAATATTTTACTCCCAAAGTATAGATTTATGTTCTTCTCATAAGAACATGGGACATCATTATCCAAGATAGATCATATGTTAGGCCACTAAACAAGTATCAAAAAATTGATAAAAATCAAAATAATACTATGAATTTTCTCAGACTACAGTGGAATAAAACTAGAAATCAATTCTAAAAGAAATTTTCAAAACCATACAAATACATGCAAATTAAAAGGCATAATACTAAGTTAACTTTGAGATCAACAATGAAATGAAGGTGCAAAATTTAAAAAACATTTTTTAAATTAAAAGATGAACTAACAAAATCTCTGGGGTAAGTTAAAAGCAGAGCTAAGAGAGAAGTTTATAGCACTAAATACTTCCGATTAAAACAGAGAAATATCATAGGCTTGATGCCTGTAGCTCAACGGCTAGAGTGCCAGCCACATACACCAAAGCTGGCAGGTTTGAATCCAGCCCAGGCCTGCCAAACAACAATGACAACTGCAACAAAAAAACAGTGGCCATTGTGGCGGTTGCCTGTAATACCAACTACTTTGGAGGCTGAGTCAAGATAATCACTTAAACCCAAGTGTTTGAGGTTGCTGTGAGCTGTGATGCCACAGCACTCTACCCAGGGTGAGAGCCTGCGACTCTGTCTCCCCAAAAATAAATAAATAAAAGACAGAAATATCACAAATTAATAACCTAATGTCAAACATTGGGGTTCTAGAAAAATAAAAACAAACCAAACCTCAAGCTAGTAGAAGACAAGAAATAACAAAAAATCAGAGAACTAAATAAAATTGAAACAAAAAAGAACAATATAAAGGATCAACAAAACAAAAATTTGATTCTTTGAAAAGACAAATAAAACTGATATACCACACAAAAAAAAAAAATAAAAAGAAAAGAACAGAATTGATAGACCACTGGGTAGATTAACTGAGAAAAGAAGAAAATGATTGAAATAAGGTCAATCAGAAATGTAAAAGGAGACATTATATCATTATATCATAGAAATGCAAAAGATCTTCTGAGACTACTATGAACACCTCTGTGAACACAATCTAAAAATTCTAGAGGAAACGAAAGATGGCGGTGACTGGTTCAGTTTGCTTCAGGATCCACAGCAGGCTTTACCTGTCATTGAAGGGTCAACGTGCAGGACTTTGTGAACGAATATCAAGTTTCAGATTTTATTCTGGAAGTACAACCCTCCCAAAAGTTGAAGGAACTGATGTAACAAGGATTGAAGAAGTGGTTATTCCAAGAAAGAAATCTTGGGATAAAGTGGCCGTTCTTCAGGCACTTGCTTCCACAGTAAACAGGGACACCACAGCTGCACCTTATGCATTTCAAGATGATCCCTACCTTATTCCAGCATCTTCTGTGGAATCTCGTTCATTTTTACTGGCAAAGAAGTCTGGGGAGAATGCAGCAAAGTTTATTATTAATTCACATCCCAAATATTTTCAAAAGGACATAGCTGAACCACATATACCGTGTTTAATGCCTGAGTGCTTTGAACCTCAGATGGAAGAAGTAAGTGAAGCTGCCCTAAAGGAACGAATCAAGCTTAAAAAAGTCAAATCCTCTGTGGACCTGTTTGATCAGCTTTCGTAAGCAGGAACCACTGTGTCTATTGAAACAACAAATAATCTCTTGGATTTACTGTGTTACTATGGTGACCACGAGCCCTCCACTGATTATCCTTTTCAGCAAACTGAACCGTCAGAGGAATTGGAAGAGGAAAGTAACAAGAAATTTAGGAAGAAGGCTGGTCATCAGATTGGAGCTACATGGAGCGCAAAAAAACAATGCTGAGAGAATCTTTACATTGATGCCAGAGAAAAATTCACATTCCTACTGCACAGTGATCCGAGGGATGGTGAAGCATCGAGCTTATGAGCCGGCATTAAACTTGTACACTGAATTATTAAACAACAGACTCCATGCTGATGTATACACATTCAGTGCATTGATTGAAGCAACAATGTTGGGGCTGAATGCGGGTTTTGAGGAAAAATGGAATAAAACACTGGAGCTACTGAAACAAATGGTTGCACAGAAGGTGAAACCAAATCTACAGACTTTTAATACCATTTTGAAATGTCTCCGAAGATTTCATGTACTTGCAAGATTGCCAGCAATACAGACCTTACCAGAAATGAAAGCCATTGGAATAGAACCCTCGCTTGCAACATATCACCATATTATTCAGCTATTTTATCAACATGAAAACATTTCAAAAGGATCATCCCTGATCATCTATGATATAATGAATGAATTAATGGGAAATAAATTTTCTCCAAAGGATCTGGATGATGGTATGTTTTTTCAGTCAGCCATGAGAGTTTGCTCATCTCTCAGAGATCTTGAACTTGCTTACCAAGTACATGGCCTTTTAAACACTGGAGATAACCGGAAATTTATGGGACCTGATTATCGCCGTCATTTCTATTATTCCAAGTTCTTCACTTTAATTTGTCTAATGGAACAAATTGATGTCACCTTGAAGTGGTATAAGGACCTGATACCTTCAGTTTTCTTTCCCCACTCCCAAACATTGGTAGATCTTCTCCAAGCATTGGGTGTGGCCAATCGGCTAGAAGTGATTCCTCGGATTTGGAAAGATAGTAAAGAATGTGGTCATACTTTCCACAATGACCTGAAGGAAGAGATTCTGATTCTTATGGCAAGGGATAAGCATCCACCAGAGCTTCTGGAGGAGTTTGCTGACTGTGCCGCTGACATCAAATCTGCTTATGAAAGCCAAGATGGCAGACAGACTGCTCCAGATTGGCCAGCCATCCCTCTCAACTGTGTAGCTGTCCTCTTTTTAAGGGCTGGGAGAACCCATGAAGCATGGAAAATGTTGGGGCTTTTCAGGAAGCATAATAAGATCCCTAGAAATGAGTTGCTGAATGAGTTCATGGACAGTGCAAAAGTGTCCAATAGCCCTGCCCAGGCCATTGAAGTGGTAAAACTGGTGAGTGCTTTCAGCTTACCTATTTGCAAGAGCCTTTTCCAGAGAGTAATGACTGACTTTGCCATCAGCCAGGAACAAAAGGAAGCCCTAGAAAACCTAACTGCATGGACCAGTGACAGTGATAGTGACAGCAGCAGTGACAGCGACAGTGACATCAATGAAGGCAAATGAAAGTGGGATATTCAGTAGTAATGATGACATCACCATAGCTGCTGGACTCACACTTGAAAACAGATACTAATATTTAACAATGTTTCAAAGAAATAGAGGATGCAGATTTGGTGAATTTTGGTACTGTGAAACAGTGGACAGATGCTACGTTATAATTTGCTACTAGCCAAACCACCTATTAACTGTAGCATTCCAGGCTTACCATGTAAGCTGCAGCTCTTGTGGTCAGGATAAGATCTGTATATCTGAAGTGCTGGTAGGCTGACCTCACAGTACCCTCTCCCTGCTACTGGACTAAAGCTTTTGTTGGTGTGATGTGTTGCTAAGATGTTGATCCTTTCTTCCTAAGAGACAGTGTCTAATTACATCACAAGTACTGTTGGGTCAGTAGTATCCCAATTTTGGGAATATTTATATGTGAAAAATTATACATCTTATAACTGATTAAACAGGATAATGGCAGTTGAGACTGCACAAGTGATTAATGTAAAAAAAAAATAAATAAATAAAAAATAAAAATTCTAGAGAAAATGAATAAATTCCTGCAATCACACAACCTCCCAAGCTGAGTTGGAGAAAAATAGAAATTCTAAACATACCAACAAGTAGTGAGAATAAATTAGCAATAAAACATATGCTTCCTCCCAAAAAAGCCAAAAACCAGATCATAGTGATTCTTACCAGACATACAAAGAAGAACTGGTACCTGTCCTACTGAGACTGTTACATAAGATTAGAAAGAGGAAATCCTCTCTAATTCATTTAATGAAGTCAATACCAACCTAATACCAAAGCCATGAATGAATACAACAACAACAAAAAGATAACTACAGGCCTGATTAACATCTATCCAAAAACAATCAAGAAAACACTAGCAAAAAAACCCAAGATCACATGAAAAGTATAGTTTACCATGACAAGTGAATTTCCTCCCAGGGATACAAAGATGGATTAACATATGCAAATCAAGAAATGTGATTCACTACATAAGCAGAATTTAAAACAAGTATCATATGATTATTTCGATAGATACAGTAAGAACATTCACTAAAATCCAGTGAAGGAGCTAAGGAAATTTCACTCCAAAATTGACTACTTGTATAAAGAATATTTTGAATTAAAGGCCATTCACAATCAGAAAGCATTTGGAAGGGGCTTCTTCTCTATCTACATAAAACCTGACCAATGTGATCAAAATATCAAAGGGGCAAAACTAACTTTCTTTGTTCACCCTGAAGGCTAGCAGACCTACTGCAAATTGTTTAAAACATAATAACTCTCTCTCGGGTTAATTTACAAGTCAATTCATTTCCCCCCATCTATTCATCCTTCTTAGCATTCACCTGCTGCTCCTGTACTCCACATTCTCCCCCTCCCTTCTAAAAGGCATCTTAAAAGGTATCGGGCCATCATTAAAACATTGGGAGATGACTCCTGTAATTCTCCCCATGTGCATGATATTTGGAAATAAACATTTCTCTTACTATCCTGCCTTAATTGTGAGTTGGTCTTTCAGCCACTTTTTTGGGGGAAAGGGCACATTTCCCCTCACCCTACACCAGCAAGTGTTAATGATAAAAAACCCTCAGCAAAATAGGCATAGACAGAATAAATACATACATCAACATAATAAAAACTACATATGATGTCAATGGAAAAGAAGCCATACTTGTAAAAATAATTTAAAGAGGTTTATGCTAAGCCAAATTTGAAGACTATGACCCAGAGCCACACCCAGAAAGCCTTGAGCAAGTGGACTCCCAGTTATGGGTTTGCAGTTTGGTTTTAGGAGTTAGGAATTACAGGTGAAGTTATAAATCAATAAGCAGAAAACATACATTGGTTTGGCACAAAAAGCTGGGACATCTGGTGGGTTGGGGCTCACAGATTTATACGTGGGTTTAAAGATTCTTTACCTGATAATTGTCTGGAAGAGTTAGACTTTGTCTAAAAGACCAGGAGTCAGCAAAAAGACATGCTTAAGGTAAAGGGTTTGTTAATCGGAGACAAAGCACTGGACAGACTCAACTGGTTTGTTGTGTATACTGAGGACGTGTAGGTAAGTCTTCCACAGCCTTTGGCTGTTGTGAGTCACAGAGGGCATCTCTAATAAGAGGAGGGAGCATGATGAGACATGTCAGATTTCCTCTCTGCTGGCTAGCAACTCAATTTAAGGGATCCCCTTGGCCAAGGCGGGGGGGTCCATTCAGTTAGTTGCTGGTGGAGGGGGACGTAAGATTTTATTTTAGTTCACAAGACAAACCCCTTCCAAATCCTTTCTGATTGTGAATGGCCTTTAATTCAAACACTATTCTGAATGAGATAAAGTTAAAAGCATTCCCAGTAAGAATTGAGACCGGACGATGCTCACTCTCACCACTTCTACTCAACATAGTGCTGGAAGTCCCAGCCAGAGAAATCAGATAATAGAAAAAAATAAAGGACACTCAAGTCAGAAAACAAAAAAAAAGTTACACTATCCCTGCTGCCAATGAGATGATCTTAAATCTAGAAAACCGTAAAGCCTCCTCCAAAAGACTCCTAGAATTAATAAATAAATTTAATTATCTCAGGTTACAAAATTAATGTACACAAATCAGTAGCATTTTTATACACTAATAAATGCTAAGGTGATCATCACATCAAAAATTCAATACCATTCACAATAGCTACAAAATAACATAAAATGCCTAGCAATACATTTAACCAAGGAAGTAAAAATCTCTAAAGTAAGAACTAGAAAACACTAATGAAAGAAATTGTAGATTACGTGAATGACAAAACACTGGAAGAATCAACATTGCTAAAATGTCATATTGCCCAAATATGACTTACAGATTCAATACAATTCCCATTAAAATGCCAACAGCATTTTGGAAAGAATTAGAGAAAAAAATCCTAATTTTCACACGGAATCACAAAAGAGCCTGACTAGCCAATGCAATCCACATCTGGAGGCATTACATTTCCAATCTTCAAATTATACTGCAAGACCATAGTAACCAAAAAAGCATGATATTAGTACAACAATAGACACATAGATGGAGGACACAGAGTTCTCAATAGAGACTCAGAACTATACATAAATAGTAAAGAAAGGCCAGGTGTTGTGCATGACACCCTTAATCCTAGTGTTACGCCCAGAAGTTCCCCCAGAGATCACACAGCCACACGAGCCAAATTTTCAGGGGAGTCCTTTATTGGAGAGCCAACTGACAACCGCCTCAGTGTCCCAAAATGAAGTTTCTGAGAGCAGCCCCTAGTTGTGTGTGGCTGTGTGTGTCTCTGTGTGTGTATCTCTGTGTGTGTGTCTCTGTGTGTCTGTTTGTGTTTGTCTCTGAGTGTCCGTGTGTGTCTGGGTGTGTCTGTTTATGTATCTGTGTGTGTGTCTGTGTGACTCTGTGTGTGTGTCTCTGTGTGCCTGTGTATGTTTGTCTCTGAGTGTGTGTGTCTGTCAGTTTATGTATCTGTGTGTGTGTCTCTGTGTGTTTCTATGTGTGTGTGATTGTGTGTCTGTGTGTGTCTCTGCATCTTCCTCTGTGTGTCTCTCTGTATGTGTCTGTGTGTCTGTGTGTGCGTGTGTGTGTCAGTAATATGTTCCTCTGTGTGTGTCTTTGTAAGTGTCTGGGTGTGTGTCTCTGTGTGTGTTTCTCTGTGTGTGATGTGTCTGTGTGTGTGGGTCTCTGTGTGTGTCTGTGTGTGTCTCTATGTCTGTGGGTGTGTGCCTGTGTCTGTGTGAGTGTCTCTGTGTGTGGGTCTCTGTTTGTGTCTATGTGTGTGTCTCTGTGTGCGTCTGCATATATTTCTCTACATGTGTCTTTGTATGTGTCTGTGTCTGCATCCCTGTGTGTGTCTTTGTCTATGTGTGTCTGTGTGTCTCTGTGTGTGCATGTCTGAGTGTGGGTCTTGTCTGTGTCTCTATGTGTCTGCGTGTGTGTGTCTGTGTTTGTCTCAGAGTGTCTGTGTGTGCCTGTATGTGTGTCTATGTGTGTGTCTCTGGGTGTGTCTCTGTGTGTGTGTCTATGTATGTGTCTCTGGGTATGTCTGTGTATGTATCTCTGTGTGTCTCTGAGTGTGTGTCTCTGTTTGTGACTGTGTGTCTCTGAGTGTCTGTATGTTTGTGTTTCTCTGTATGTATGCCTGTGTCTGTCTTTCTATGTGTGTCTATGTGTGTCTCTGTGTGTATTGCTGTGTGTGTGTCTGTGAGTGTGTCTCTGGGTGTGTCTGTGTGTGTGTCTATATGTCAGTGTGTCTGTGTATGTGTGCCTATGTGTGAGTCTGTGCGTGTCTCTGTGTGTTTGTCTGTGTGTGTGCATGTGTCCATGTGTCTCTGTGTGTCTGTGTTTGTGTTTCTGTGTGTTTCTGTGTGTTTGAGTCTGTGTGTTTCTTTGTGTGTCTTTGTGTGTGTCTGTGTCTCTCTTTGTGTCTGTGTGTGTGTTTCTGCGTGTCTAATTGTATGTTTGTCTGTGCCTTTGTGTGTCTGTGTGTGTGTCTGTGTGGGTGTCTCTGTGAGTGTGTCTGTGTATATGTCTGTGTGTCTCTGTATATGTGTCTCTGTGTATGCCTTTGTGTGTGTGTGTCTGTTTGTGTGTCACCTTGTATGTCTGTGAGTGTGTCTGTGTCTGTGTACGTGTGGTTGTCCATTTGTTTCTCTCTGTGTGTCTTTGTGTGTCTGTGTGGCTCTGTGTGTGGCTCTGTGTGTCTCTCTGTATATGTGTGGCTCTGTGTGTGTGTCTGTGTGTGTGTCTGGGTTTGTGTGTGTATCCATGTGTGTCTGTCTCTGTGCGTGTCTGTGTATCTCAGTGTGTGTGTCTCTGTACCTCTGTCTATGTATGTATCTGTGTCCATGTCTCTGTGTGTCTCTCTGTGTGTGTCTGTATGTGTGTCTGAGTGTGTTTCTGTATGAGTGTCTGTCTTAGTGTTTGTTTACCTCTGTGTCTGTGCCTCTGTGTGTGTGTGTCTCTGTGTGTCTCTGTGTGTGTGTCTGTGTGTGTCTGTGCATGTCTGTGTTTGTCTGTGTGTGTCTCTGTGTGTGTTTGTGTGTGTGTGTCTGTGTGTTTGTCTCTCTGTGTGTCTGTGTGTATGTGTGCATGTCTTTGTGTTCTCTGTGTGTCTGTCTCTGTGTGTGTCTGAGTGTGTGTCTGTGTGTGTCTATGTGTATAAGTGTGTGTCCTTGTGTGGGTGTTTGTCTGTGTCTTTGTCTGTGTGTGTTTGTGTCCCTGTGTGTGTTTGTGTGTGTCCGTGTATGTGTCTCTGTGTGTCTCTCTGTGTCATGTGTGTGTCTGAGTGTGTCTCTGTGTATGTCTGTGTGTGGGTCTGTGTGTTTGTATCTCTGTGCGTCTGTGTGTGTATGTGTGTGTCTTTGTGTTCTCTGTGTCTGTGTCTCCGTGTATGTCTGTGGGTGTCTTTGTTTGCGTCTGTGTTTCTGTGTGTATATGTGTGTGTACTTATGTGGGTTTTTATGTGTGTCTCTGTGTCTGTGTGTGTCTTTGTGTCCTTGTGTGTGTTTTTATGTGTGTCTCTGTGTGTGCTTTTGTGTGTCTGTGTGTGTCTGTGTGTGTTTTGATAGAAAAGTATAAAATTACTAGAAGAAAGTGCAGGGAAAACACTTGAAGAAATTGGCCTGGGAGAATATTTTCTGAGAATGACCCCCAGGCAATTGAAGCAACACCAAAAATACATTACTGAGAAATGATCAAATTAAACACCTTCTGCACAGCCAAGAACACAGTGCATAAAACAAGCAGACAGCCCTCAGAATGGGAGAAGATATTTTCAGGTTACGTCTCTGACAAAGGTTTAATAACAATAATCCACAGAGGGAGCGGTGCCTGGGGCTCAAAGGGGTAGGACGCTGGCCCCATATGCCAGAGGTGGCGGGTTCAAACCAGCCCTGGCCAAAAACTGCAAAAAAAAAAAAATCCACAGAAAACTCAAACATATTAGCAAGAAAGAACAAGTGATCCCATCTCAGGGTGGGCAAGGTACTTGAAGAGAAACTTCTCTACAGAAGACAGGTGCATGGCCTACAAACACATGAAAAAAATGCTCATCATCCTTAATCATCAGAGAAATGCAAATTAAATCACTTTTAGATATCATCTAACTTTAGTAAGATTATTCCACATCCCAAAACCATAGATGTTGGTGTGGATTTAGACAAAAGGGAACACTTTTGCACTGCTGGTAGGAATGCAAACTAATATATTCCCTTTAAAAAAATGTTTGGAGACCACTTAGGGATCTAAAAATAGACCTGCCAATCCTTCAATTCCTCTACTAGGTACATATCCAGAAGACCAAAAATCACTTTTTAACAAAGATCTTTTCACCAGAATGCTTATTGCAGCCCAATTCGTAATTGCTAAGTCGTGGAAGAAGCCCAAGTGCACATCAACCCATGAATGGATTCATAAATTGCGGTATATGTATGCCATAAAATATAGCCTTAAAAAAGATGGAGACAAACAGCACCTGTGGATCAGTGAGTAGGGCGCTGGCCCTGTATACCGAGGATGGTGGGTTCAAACCCGGCCCTGGCCACACTGCAACTAGAAGTAGCCTGGTCTATTGTTGTGGAGGGTGCCTGTAGTCCCAGCTACTCAGGAGGCTGAGGCAAGAGAATCACCTAAGCCCAAGAGCTGGAGGTTGCTGTGAGCTGTGATGCCATAGCACTCTACCGAGGGTGATGGAGTGAGACTGTCTCTTAAAAAAAAATAAGGGGGGGACTTTACCTCTTTCATGTTTACATGGATGGAGCTGGAACATATTCTTCTTAGCAAAGTATCTCAAGAATGGAAGAAAAAGTATCCAATATACTCAGCCCTACTATGAAACCAATCTATAAGCATCCACACTTCCATATGAAAGCTATAACCCAACTACAGATGAAAGGGAAAGAGGATGGGCAGGGGAGGGAGGAGGATGGCTAGAGGGAGGGTAATTGGTGGGACCACACCTATGGTGCATTTTATAAGGGTACATGTTATATCTACTAAGTGTAGAATATAAATATCTTAACATAATAACTAAGAAAATGTGGTGAAGTTTATGTTAACAAGTCTGATGAAAGTATTTCAAATTACATATAAAACCAGCACATTGTACACCATAATTGCATTAATATACATAGCTATGATTTGAAAAAAAAGTAAATGAATGAATAAATAAATAAATTTGACTTGATGAAAAATTTTAAATGTGTTTGTCAATGGACACAGTCAAAGAGAGAGAAAGTCAAACACTAACAGAAGAAACACATGCTGATCACATATCTGAGAAGGCTCTAATATCTCATGTATAATAGAAAGTCTCACAACTGAACATAAAAAGCAACCACCCTGTCATGGTGCAGCATGGGCAGAGGGAAAGCAAAGCCACCATCCTAGGCCTTTCCAACTAACAGGTCTTGGCTGGGCTGTCACTGTCCTTTGTGGTTCTAGTGAGCTGACCCCACAACAAATCCACAGTGGAAGAAATGGCCACAGATTAAACTGCCGAGGAGTCCCTGTCACTGAAGTCAGCACTTAGACAAGGTGAACAGCTGTCCTGTGGAGGAGCCACCGGGGAGTGAAGGGGTCCTTCTCTCTGAGGACAGCAGCAGAGAAGGGGTGGGGATCCCAGTGTTCTTCCCAGGGTCCCCTGTTGGGCATCCCAGACCTGAGCGAATCCACCCCAGGGGCAGCAAGGGGCACTGTGGGGCTGCCCGGCTGGAAACCAGCCACCTGCTCTCTGCTGGGGGCCTGCGGCTCACTGTCCCCTGGGATAGACTGGCTGCTTAATCTTAGTCCCAGGGAGGCTCATGCCAGGCCCTTCCAGCCTCATGTAGAGAAATCTCCATGCCCAGGGACTGGGAGGCCATGTGAGGGGAGGGGACTGATTTGAATGAAAGGCCTCTCAGTCCCCACAGTGGGGAAGTAGGTACAAGAGACAGGGGCAGCTCTGAGGCAGCTGTGGATCCCCAGGAATCATAGCTGACAGGAATCTCCACCATGGGCTATGCCCCTCTCCTGCTCACCCTCCTCACTCTCTGCCCAGGTGACAGGCCCTGGGAAGCAGAAGTGCCTGGGTGGGGTACACCTGGTTGATTTCTCCCTTTCATTTTGAGATCATGTGGTGGAAAATGACCCCAGACTACCTCTGTGTGTCTCTACCTCTTCTGTTCCAGGATCCTGGGCACAGTCCAGACTGACACAGGAAGCCTGGGTGTCAGCGTCTATGGGAGAGATGATCACCCTGTCCTGTACTGGAAACAGCAACAATGTTGGAAAGTATAATGTGGGCTGGTACCAGCAGATTTCTCCTGGTGCCCCCCAAACTGTCATGCTTGGAGTTTCACGGCCCTTAGGAATCCCTGATCAGTTCTCTGGCTCCAATACTGGCAATACTGACTCCCTGACCATCTCGGGCCTCCAGCCTGAGGATGAGGCTGTTTATTACTGCTCATCATGGGATGATAGCCTGAGTGCTCACACAGTGCTCCAGACACATGGAGAACTGAGACAAAAACTGCCCTTGGCCTCCTGTGAGGTAAATAACCCCATGACTGCCTGTGACAAATGCAGATGATGACTGTGGCCAACCCTGTGTTGTCAGTGTTAGAGGAAGTGAGATTCAGCACATTGCACCTTCTAATTGTCAGTGGGGTTTGTTCCCACGTAGTATTCATTTATTAAAAATAAGAGGCTGCGCCTGTGGCTCAGTGAGTAGGGTGCCGGCCCAATATGCTGAGGGTGGTGGGTTCAAACTCAGCCCCAGCCAAACTGCAACAACAACAAAAAAAAATAGCCGGGACTTGTGGCGGGTGTCTGTAGTCCCAGCTGCTCGGGAGGCTGAGGCAAAAGAATCACGTAAGCCCAAGAGTTAGAGGTTGCTGTGAGCCGTGTGATGCCACGGCACTCTACCCGAGGGCAGTACAGTGAGACTCTGTCTCTACAAAAAAAAAATAGAAATAAAAAAATAAGAGATATACTCGACATACTATAAAAGGTACAATTAAATCGTTTTACTTTGTACACAGAATTATTCTTCCACCATCATAATCCAATTTTACAATACTTTTATCAACTCCCCCACCAAATCCCACAATTATCAGTCAGTCCACATTCTTCCCCCACCCCCAGCCACTGGTAATCCCTAATCCACTATCTATGAGGGATATAAACTTAAAGAGCAAAGAAACTTAGTGACTCAAAAACAGATACACTTAATAAAAACCATGTCCAAACAATAATAATGTGCTGAAACCAGAGATAAAGGCAAAGTCACATAAATAAAATCAGACAGAAAATATTATAATATATACAGAAGATCAACAAATGAAACAATTGTGACTATTTCATGTGCACACATTGAGAAAATATAGTGACATTAGATTTTCACACTGTTAAGAAAGAAAGAACTGTCACCATGTAATGAACTTTCCAGGTGTATTTTTTTTTTTTTGAGAGAAAAGGACAAATTAAGTTCTAGTCAGCTGAAGACAACCTGAAATGTTTCATCTCCAATAAATACCCCAAAGTCAAATAAATAAATAGATAAATAAATACATTAATAAATTAAAAAAAAACACAAAACGAAGGTCTTTGGGTGGAAGATAAATGCTAAATGAGAAAAACATTAAGCCTAAGAGATGTGGGAAGAAAATCAATAGGTATATTAGCAAAATATTTACTTTTCAGCTCTTAAGTTTTATCTAAGTTATAGCATTTTGATAGAATTTCTGCATATAAATTATGTAATGGGAAAAAATTGAGCTTAGTATTAACTCTACATAGACTATGAAAAGTTAGGCATATTGTTGTCTTTAGAACAACTAGAATAAAACTAAATAAAGAGATAAATTCAAACAACCAATAGAAATATCAAAAGAACCCACTAAATAATTTTCACGTATTCCAAAAGAAGGCAGCAATGAGGTACAGACAAAGAGAAATCATGGAAATAAACAGAGAATGTATGTTAAAATTGTAATCTTAAATACATTTATACCAGTAATTTCATTAAATGTAAATGAACTAACCACATACATTAAAAGGAAGAGATTGTCACTTTTAAAAATCAATAATAAAACAAAGAGACAACCACATAATTCTACCTGAAACCCCACTTAAAATATAATTCTATACAGAGGTTAAAAGTAAAATGATAAAATGGCATAAAGCATTATTTCAATGTTAATTTCATCATTTTGATAGTGTATGTTGCATATAGTGTTATTAGACTCCCTCAGTGGGGGAAACTGGGCAAAGGGCACACAGGAACTCTGTGGATTGGAGATCTGGGTTAAAGATCAGGGACAGAAGTAGCTTAGGCTGACATTCTGGAGGATGGGCTGAAAACAGTCCAGATTCCTCAGACGCCCCCCACTGCACTGCACACAGCACCGTGTTGGAAACAACCTGGGGGGTCTAAACAGAATATTCAGTGACAAGACTGCCCAGAGCTAACATTCCTGAGTCTGGACTCCTTTGTGACCTCCCCAGGCTGCACACAGTGTGGGCTGTGGTCTGAACAGAATGTTTAGCAATTATAGATTAAGATCTGCTGAGCAAGTCAAAGTATAGAATGGGACCAAAAGGAGAGCTAAGGCAGTTAGAGTTTACACCCTAAGCACTGGCCCTGTTTCTTTGGTAACTTTCTGACTTTATGATTATAGGACATTGTTCTTAGATGTTTCTTTCCACTTTTTCCTATTACTTCCTCATTCTTTACCAAAAAAAAAAAAAAAATGACTCTTAACCTTACATTGAGTAATGAGGTTAGAGTTTCTTAAAAAATAGTGACTCTTACCCTTACATTTAGTAATGAGGTTAGAGTTTCTCTCTGTTTGTTATTAACTGTTTGTTGAGTACTTTGTTAGCCATACACATTTTTCATGCTCAGTAAAAGACCTCTGAGGTTTTTGTTTGAGGCAGCTCTTCCTTGCTACTTTCTGAGCATGTGAAGCAGCTCACCTCTATGAGCCCCCTGGGTTATTTCACTGCAAGTGTGAGAGGTTTCCATCCATGCTGCACCCTCGCCAGCTTGTCCACAGATAGCAAATGACTACATAACTCAATTTAATATTTTTCATCTTAATTTGTATGTGTAATTATATTTAAAAAAAACATGAAAGAAATGTAGACAGATGGGGAAAGTTCTATGTTTGTTATACTCTATCTAATTAAAAAGCCTGCAGTTTCTATGCTATGCAGGTGGCAGGTATGTTTTTATTGTTTGTTTGTTTGTTTATTTGCGACAGAGTTTCACTATGTCATTGTCGGTAGAGTACTGTGGTATCACAGCTCACAGCAACCTCAGAGTCTTGGGGTTAAGAAATTCGCTTGCCTCAGCCTCCCAAGAAGTTGGGAGTACAGGGGAATACTGCAACCCCTGGCTACTATTTTGTTGTGGTTGTCATTGTTGTTTAGCAGGCCCAGGCTGGGTTAAAACCCACCAGCCCCCGTATGTGGCAGTGCCCTAACCACTGAGCTATGGGTGTCATGCCATAAACAAGGGATGTTTAATGTACCTTAATCCCCATGAGATGGTGTCCCCTGAGCTATCAACCCCCATCTATAATTTAAATTTTGATAAATCCATTAAGGTGTTGAGCAGAAACACCAGAAAAGTTGATCTAGGAAATCTATGACCCCCACAGGGGAAAGCTGAAGCACAGTAGATGGCCAGACGCAGACTGAGGCAATGCACTTACTGTGGGGCACTAAGGCTCTCCTGGGATTGTCCCATAAGTTAGAGAAACACTCAGAGCTTCTCAAGGAGCTGAGCAGATAACATGTGAACCAAGTCCTGATTGGCTGGAAGATTTGACCTGCCAAGAACAGAGGCCTATCAGAGTCCACGATTCTCTTCCCCATTGGAACTGACTCAGCTAATTCTTCTCCACCTTATCCTGCTGACATAAGAGCACACAGGGCAGGAAGGGTCTGGGGACAGACCTATATTAATTTATTTCTAAAGGTAGGAAATCTGACCTCTTGATTCCTGGGACAACATAAAGGGACTTAAAGAGCTCATTGTCTCAAATGGAGCATCAGGAAGTCTGAGTCCAGGCCCTTCAATTCCACGTACTCTCTATCTACTTACACAAGGACAACAAACATAGTTATGTCCTATGTTTACAATATACACACACATTGATGAACATGTGTCATATGTACACACACATCCACAATCACATTTACACATATATGCATTTAAAATACCAACTGATGTTATCATAACCATTTTACATACTCAATTTTTATTTCATTTTACCCATATTTCTCCACTTTCTTAGTACTTATTTAATAATTATTTGTTGTTAAATTTTTAGCTACCTGTTGAGATTATTTTTCATCTCATTGATAAATAGTTTTAAAATTTCCTTTAAAGCAGGCCTGGCTGGTGGCAAATTTGATGGCTTTTGTTAACAAAAAAATCCATCATTCTCCTTTTATTCTTTCCTTGTTTAAAGTTAACTTACATAGAATGACATTTGGGGATATTAAGTACACAGTTCAATGTGTCTTTACTAATGTAAATGATCCCAACAGCCCAACCATGCTTATGTTTTCATTTCTGAAGAAAATTTTCACACTTTTCCTTGTAGTCAATCTAATGCTCAGTATGGCCACCACGGAGAATGTGTCTCTAGGGGCCTGTAACATTATCATTTGCCAAAGGACACTGAATAAAAAACTCAAAATCTGCCATATGCTCAGTAAAATCAGAATATCCACATCATCACTGCAAAATCCCACAAAGGACTTTAGGGAAAACTCTTGAAGTGAGGATGATGGGTTTGTGGGCTTTGTGTCCACAGATGAGATAATTAAACACTGGGAAAGTGAGTGGAGGAAGCCAGTGAATGATTTTCTGAGAAGTTATGTGCCAGGCTTAATTCAGGCTTAATTCCAACACATATGAAATCACAACCATGAAACAGAATCCCTGTCATTTTCTGTACTTGACAGTCATGACAACTCCTACGTCATCTAAATAGTTTGATGAATAAAACACAGATAAACTTATGTGAAAGTAGTTAGAATCTATTTCCTGACTGTGCAGCAGTTTTGGAACTTTAAATACACAGAGCGAAAAAAAGGGAGAAAGAGGAGAGAGGGAGAGAGAGGAAAAGAGAGAGACGTTGATCAGTAAGTGACACAATCACTGGATTTTTATAATATAACTCAGCCAGGGAGTAGGATATATGGTAAGAGGGGCGGATTTTCTTTTATTTTTACATATACATGTATTTATTAGGTTTCCGTTTTTTGCCATCACAAAATTAGAGGCCTAAAATTTAATAACAATAACAATGTTTAAGATAAGGACTAGAAACAAAAACCTCGTAAAGAATGAACAAACATAAATACATTCAGAAAAGAAATCAGATAATTGCTGCATCAAAATTATCAGCAATACTACTAATAATAATGCAATGAAAGTAACAGTCACATTGTTAAATAAGAGTATGTCTATTATAGAATGCTTTGACTCTGAGATTCAGTGTGGAGTCATCAGTTAACTTTTTATTATTATTTTAAGTCTCAAAAAATAGACAACGAATATTTATAAATAAAAGTAAAAGGTCATTTCAAAAAACAGATCATGCCAAATCTTATAGACAAAAGAAAACGAAGAAATACTTCAAAATCATTCTACTTGATCTGGGTACACCTGATATTAAAACTGGAGAGACTATATTATTATAAAGGGGAAATTAAAAACATATTTCACTTATAAATGAGGATGCAATATCCCAAACAACATATTAAAAAGTTGAATGGAAAATTAATGTTTAAGGTAATGTATCTTAGTCAAAATTAAATCCAATTTATGTGAGAATTAGTCACTATTTTCTTTTCTTGTCTTTTTCTTTTCTTTTTTTCCTTTCCCTCACCCACTCCCTCCTTCTCTGGTCTTCCCTTCCCCCATGCCCCACTGTGTCATTAATTGTTCTCATATCAAAATCAAGTACATAGGATTCATACTTCTCCATTCCTGTGATGCTTCACTAAGAATAATGTGTTCTACCTCCATCCAGGTTAGTACAAATGCTGCAAAATCTCCATTTTATGCCTGAATAATATACCATGGTAGACATATACCACAGCTTACCAATCCATTCCTGGGTTGAAGGACATTTAGGTTGTTTCCACATTTTAGCAGTTGTAAATTGGGCTGCAATACAAGTGTCTTTATAATAAAAGGTTTTGTTTTTTTTTCCCCCTGGGTAAAAGCCTAGTACAAGTGTCTTTATAATAAAAGGTTGTTTTTGCTGGATAGATGCCAAGTAATGAGATTACAGGATCAAACGGGAGGTCTAGGTTGAGTTCTTTGAGATTTCTCCATACTTCCTTCCAAAAAGGTTGTATTAGTTTGCAATCCCATTCACTCCATTTTTTTTTAGCCCTCCCTTCCGGCATGACCATCTCAGTTAATCACACAGTTGTTCATGTCAGAATAAACATGGACTGTCACCAGAGCCAGGAAATTATCCCTTGAACATCTGTAATCCCTTCAAAAGAAGCCCTAAATATACTAATAACATTTTAATTTTGTTGTATTGAATTTTATTGTTGTTTTCCTTTTTTAATTTCTTGGTTTCTCCTTTTTAGCAGAACCTCCTGTGAACCACAAAGCAGGGTAATTTCCTCTCTCCAGTGCTCAGTACTCTTCATCCTGGGTGCTGATCTATTGAACAGTCAAGCAGGGAGAGAGAACCCTGGATCTATGAGTAGCCTGAGAACAGTCCCTGTTCTCACCTAATGCACATTTTATTTCATGCACCAGTTATATGTATGAGACACCCCTCCCTTGGAAGACACGTTAAAAGCAAGTGGCTGGTGTGTCCTGTTCCGCTGAGTCTCAAATAGAGAACTCAAGACTGAGACAGATAGGAGGATGTGCTAAAGTGGGGCCTCGCTGTGTCCTGGACAAGGAGTGGGCAGTGGTCAAGGCCCTGTTGGGGCAGGAGACTCTTTCAGGACGCCCTGGCATCTGGTCATAGACACACGGGACCTGGGCCTGGGCAGCAGGGGGTACTGAGGGACTGTCACTGAGGGCTCTTGGGGCTCAGCTTCCACCTGGCTCTGGGCTCAGCTCAGGGCTCACTGGAGCCAGAAGCTATGTCCTCTCTGCCCCCCTGGGAGCCTCAGGCCAAACCCAGCATATACCCACTTCTACAAGAAATGATACTTAGCCACTGTGGTGGCACACAGGCCCAGGGAAGGTTGGGCTGGGTAGGGGAAGAGCAGCACAATTGCATGCAGGGTCCCTCTCTCTCCTCTGGAGCTAGAGGGAGGATAAGAGAGACCTGCAGCATGTTTGCCTCAGAAGAGCTCTGGGGTGTCTGCAGAATGGCCTGGACAGCACTCTTCCCTCTCAGCCTCCTCCTTCATTGCACAGGTCAGGATGGTCCTCAGCATCCTCACCCCCTAATCCACTCACACTTTCTCCCACACCCATGCTAGGACTGTCCTTCCTCCAGGCCATAAAGGGTGTCTGTGTTTCCAGTGTCCCTCTCCCAGCCTGTGCTGACTCAGCCACCCTCTGCATCTGCTTCCCTGGGAGCCTCGGTCAAGCTCACCTGCACCCTGAGCAGCGCACACAGTGACTACACCACTGAATGGTATCAGCAGCAGCCAGGGAAGGCCCCTCAGTACCTGATGTATGTTAGCAGTGACGGAAGCTCCAGCAATGGGGATGGAATCCCTGATTGTTTTTCCTGCTCCAGCTCTTGGGCTGACCACTACTTAACCATCTCCAACCTCCAGTCTGAGGACGAGGCTGACTATGTCTGTGGTGCAAGTTATACCATTAGTGGTTCATTTGCATGAAGCACAGTGATCCAAATGAAGGGGGAAGTGGGACAAAAACTGTTTCTCTACTCTGCTACCAACACTGCCACCTGGGTCCCAGAAACAGGGTCTGGTGACCTGACCCTTCAATAATGTTGATCTATTTGTTGAAAGTTTACACTAAGAGAGCCAGATGCATTCTGATGCCTTTTAAGGGTTCCCTGGGAAGCAGACTGTTAGGCCAGGCTGCAGTAGAGTGAACAGATCAGCAGCAATGACGGAAATGTTACATCTCATCTGTCACACATGCTGGTTTCTACGAAGTCACTACATGGGGGGGGGGGCGGTGCAAGGACAGTCTCCTTTCCAGATTGAAACACTGAGACTCCACGACACACCTCACTCATGCCTCTTGGAGCTTTATTTAAATAATCACATTTAAAAATAATTGTATTCATTTCTAATAAACTCTGAAAATCCTTTCATATGGTGGAAAGCCGATCTGAAAAAAATATTGAGAGAATAAAACTTCGTGGGTAGTGTGAGGAACAAATCTTTTTTTTTTTTTTTTTTTGAGACAGATTCTTACTTTGTTGCCTTCGGTAGAGTGCTGTAGTGTCATAGCTCACAGCAACCTCAAACTCTTGAGCTGAAAAGGTTCTCTTGCCTCAGCCTCCCAAGCAGTTGGGACTTCAGGTGCCCGCCACTATGCCAGGCTAGTTATGGAGATGGGGATCTCACTTTTACTCAGGCTCACCTCAAATTCCTGACCTCAGGCAATTCACCCACCTCACCTCCCCAAATGCTGGGATTACAGGCATGAGCCACCATGTCCAGCTTTGAGGAACAAATCTTTTTTTTTTTTTTTTTTTTTTTTTTTTTATTGTTGGGGATTCATTGAGGGTACAATAAGCCAGGTTACACTGGTTGTATTTGTTTGGTAAAGTCCCTCTTGCAATCATGTCTTACCCCCAGAAGTTGTGGCACACACCAAGGCCCATCCCCCCACCCCCACAAATCTTAAGCGCTTTGGCTGTTTCCACTGAACACTGAGGTGTTCAGTGCCTTCAGGATAAGGTTGAGGAATTTATCTCAAGGTCCAGTAGATGACAACTGATATGCAATAATCTAAAAGAAAAAAAATAAACAGTCATTCAGGTCACTTTGATAACTCTGACCTAGAATGGATTTCTTTTTTCAAAAACAGGTAGTCAAGAAATACTTACCAGATAGTGGACTGACTGAGGCTCCCTGAAAACCTGTCCCACCATATAAGGCAATGTACACAATGGTATCAATTGTCTAAGTCAACTTTTTCACACTTTTTAAAAATTTTTTCACAATTATGGGCATTTACTAAGGGCTTACACAAATCTTAGGACCATTTGAAAAAGAGGGAGCTTTGTAAAAACGAAAGTCGTGTTGTTTTTATCATATCTTCTGTGTATTTCCTGAAACCTATGGCATCCCTGAAAATAACAAGCCTCAAAACCTTTGTAGCTGTGAAACACAGAAGAATGATATTCCCGGAAGTTACAAAATGGTAAGATTCACATTTTTTTCAAAAAAATCCTATCTACAGACAACTGCATTAGTGAGCTTTCTGGTTGTTCTAAGTGAAGCCTCATTCTTAGCACTTCTCTGAATTAGAACTGACTCAGAGTTTGTTTGTTGAAGCTGCCCCATCCTCAGTTTCTTGTGGTGTAAGTGTAGGCAGTTGTTAACATTGAGGGTGTCTGCGATGGTGGCATTGATGGGACAGACAACAAGCTGAACAAAAAGCTTATAAGGAAAAACTGCAAGGTGTGGGAGTCCATAGGTGGTGCTGACGAGCTCTGACACGTTCCCGTGGATACAGAAAATCACTTCTATGCTCTGAGCTGTGTTATGTCCTGCCTAGAAAGAACTAGAAAGGTCCTGATGCTTCTCCACCGGCTGAAAGTGAAGAGCTGTGCAAAGATGAAGTGAGGCCAAGGCAGAAATGTGAGGTGACAGAGTGTGGAGCTGGGCCCAACACATGCAGGGGCTTTTGGGAGGGGCTGAGAGCCGCGTTCCTGAGAGTGGTGAAGGAAATCTCTGCCCAGTAATTAGCCACTAATGTAACTGAACTGGGACATCAGCGACCACATGTGCAGAGGATGCAGACCTAGCCCAGAAAACCAGGAAGCCAGAAATGACCAACAATAATAACTACAAAAAACATAAACCAAAAAAATAAAAACAGTAATCATCAAGGAAGGGATCGGACTTCCAGAGTGGTCACATTATAGTATTAATTAATTTATTTATTCATTTATTTACCTATTTACTTATTTTTTGAGACAGTCTCACTATGTCACCCTTGGTAGAGTGCTGTGGCATCATAGCTCACAGCAACCTCCAACCCTTGAGCTTAAGTGATTCTCTTGCCTCAGCCTCCCAAGTAGCTGGGACCACAGGCACCCACAACACCCCCCAACTATTTTCTGCTACAGTCGTCATTGATGTTTAGCTGGCCCGGGCCAGTTTCAAACTCTCCAACCTTGGTGCATGTGGTGGGCACCATAACCACTGTGCTATGGACACTGAGCCCACATCGTATTATTTAAAGGTCTCATGTTTTAAGATGAAAGTAGGAGACAGATAAAGAAACAAGAAAGATTTTCCCCCATACACTACAAGACACCAAGCATAACAGCAATGAGAAAACATTAAATGAACAATTAAAACAGCAAAAAAATCTGATAAATACTAACTCCAAAGAGTCACAGACACTAGAACTAGTAGAGAAAGATCTGGAACCAGCTAACATGCATTAAATGTGATCTTAAAAAGTCAAAATAATGAAATGTTCTAAAGAAAGTCATATCATGTATAAAAAATTAAAAAAGAAATGAGGAAAAATATAACTTGAGTTGGATCAATTGTTATTACTGTGCCTGAAAAACAGAAGGAAATAAGAATAAAAAATGCACAGAACTTGAGAAACTTGTGCAACACAGGTGGAAGTCTCAGAAAGATAACATTGGGATAAATGGACAGAAAAGGAAGAGCAGAGAGAGGGATGGAAGGAGGGAGGTGGGACCTTGCTGTGTGCCACACCTTTTGAGGGCAAACACGATTGTAAGAGGGACTTTACCTAACAAATGCAATTAGTGTAACCTTGCATTGGTTTCTTATACCCTCAATGAATCCCAAACAATACATAAAGCAAAACTAAAAAATAATTAAAAGCAAAAAAAAAAAAAGACAGAAAACACATTCAAACAATGATGACCCCAAACTTCCCTAATTTGATGAAACCAACACACCCGAGATGCTCTGTAACCCCCAGTAGAAATCAGTCAGGCCCGATTTCTCCAGGCATAAGCAAAGTATCACAGAGGGATGAAACCTACCCAATTCTAACAAGATAAGAAGGCAAAGACAATGACACCACACACCTGTCATAACCCCTGATTCCATCCAAGACATAGTAGACAGTAACTGGTGAGGTCCTTACACCTTGAACAACCCCAGGACTGGTCCAGATACATGGAACACAGCAGGTGTTTCCTGACACCGGATACTGAGGAGAGCCAGCCTCTGTGACCTCAAGGAAGAAAAGTGAATTTGTACAAGTACATGCACATACACATATGGACACCCAGGCACACATGTGTAACAGTGCATACCCACCACACACGGACACACACATACACACACATGCGCACAACATTCCTATGTGAACACACACAGTTGAGCCTATCTGGCTGCAGATTTATTTCTAAACTCAGTCCTGCCCAGATGAGGTGGAACCCCGGCTGATCATGACTGTGTCACTGAGCTGAGGACACAGATGGAAGAAGTCAGGGGACAGGGACGACTGGCATTCTCAGGGCAATTCCCTAGAGAGTAGGTGGCTGCACAGGCAAGGTCTCTGTCCCCTGCATGTGGCCCCTGTGGCTTTGGCTGAGCATAAAGTGGCCACCTGCAGGTTTGGGGGTGGGGTCCCATTGTGATGAGAGGCTGTGGAGAAGGGACGTGAACCTGCTGCCCGGGATTCTCCTGGTTTCCCTGACCTGCCTGTCACAGGGGTGACTCCTGATATTTCTCCCACCTCAGTGGAAACGACATTCACTGTGAGATGCCCCCTGAGACCTACCCAGCCCCCCAGGAGGGGAGCCCTCTCCTCCTTATTCTCCTCCCCTCTTCTTCCTGCCCCTCCTCCTCCTCATCCCTGTTCTCCTCTTCTTTCTTTTTCTTCTTTCACCTGGTCCATGGCACAGGCCCTGACCTCCCACTAGAAGAGCTGTCTCCCTCTCCCCTCTGTCATGGAGAATCTTGACTCATTTCGTGGATCCAAACTTGAACGTGACACTTGACTGAGGCTTCCCCAGGCTCCCTTCCCTGTGTGTCCCCAACACCTCCATAGGACAATTTCCTTATATGTGAGTTATTTTTGTGCCTTTAACTGTCCTCTGACACATGACAAGCAGTGTCTGGAAACAGCAGGCAGCATAGGAGATTTGGGGTTAAACATGGCAGCCAGGTTAAAGATCGTGTCCTGTTGAGATAAAAACCCAAGTAGGAGGGCTTCACTGTTTCCTATGAAACAGTGAAGCCCTCCTAGACCTACTGAACCCTCCTAGACCTATGGAGGGTTCTTCTCACTCTATTGTCTTAGGTAAGGTGATCAGAAAAAAAAAATTACTGTGCCAAAAGGGACACTGCTCCACATGCTTGGAGCTGTGACAGTGGCTGGAGGAGCTGGGCCCTGTGGCCAGCAGAGGGCGCTGTGTGATGCCCTGAGAGGTGGGTGCTGTGCGGACAGCTGGTAAACCACTCAACAGGCTCTGCAGATGCTCACCAGAGGGTCCTCATTGACTTGGGACTTCTGAGCCCCTATTCTCCAATCAGCTCCTGAATCTGACTCTTCCATCCCACTGCTTCAGATCTGAGTCATCTCCTTTTCCTCATGAGTCTTTGTCCAAATCTAGCTCAGGAAGCGTGATGGATGGTGAGGACCAGGACATATATTGATGGAATCCTTCTGTTCCTAACAGGTTGCCAAGGCATAAGACACAACTTGTGATTATAAAACTGACAGTGGAGCTTCTGGAGATAGCGCTCTGGGGGGTCGTTACCAAGCCCTGGAAGCTTTATCTTTTAGTCCTGTATAAAAAAGACATTTTCCGGAATTTAAGGGAAGAGAACTCAGGAGTGACACAGAACCTGGCTCTGTACTCTGGGCACTTGTGTGCTGTGACACCAGGCTCACAGCCTCTGTCTCAGTGTACTGTTCCCCTGGTCAGAGCTCACAGCCTTTTGTAAGGGAAGCTTCGAGAACATGGTAACTACAATGCAGGCTGGAGCCAGCAGCTCCCAGCGTGGGGCTCTGTAAAGGTGATGCGTGCTGTACCATGACCTGCACCCTGAGCAGGACGCTGATCGTCGCTGCAGACCAGAGTTACAGCCTCAGAGCTGGCACTCTGCTTTTCACCTTGGGGAATGTCCTAAGACCTCCTCTCTGCTACCCTTTCCCTGCAGTATGGAGATCTCTCACCACCTATGACCAATTCTAGGCTCATGGGACAATTCTTGCATAAAAACCTGAAGATTTAAGGTCATAAATATACCTGAGTCTTTAACACCATCTATTCCACTGTTCCCATCAACACATAGACATGGCCTTTGTTCTATCTTGTTGAATTTTGTCATTTAATAGTTGCAGAACAATGGTAAGTAATGAGGGAGGTGAGGTGCTCCTTTGTATTTTCCTGATCTAACCAGAAATGTCCTCGTGGTAGAAGAGGCTGGGTTTAGGTCTAAGGTGCTGTGTGTGTTTGTGTGTGTGTGTGTGTTTGTGTGTGTGTGTGAGAGAGAAAGAGAGAGAGAGACAGAGAGAGAGAGAGAGAGACTGACTGACTTACGGGTCTCCGTTAGAGAAACGTCTGAACCTCCTCCTGTGGGATGGGAAGCAATGACCCCCTGAATGTGGGACTCTCCTGCAGTAGAGACTGTTCTAGCCCATGGACACACACAGCACATGGGCTTCTATTCAATAATGGGGATCATAGGTCACTTATTCCTTCTTTACAAAATAAAATAAAATAAAATAAAAATAAAAAAAATAGAACCTCTCTAAAGGCCAGAGTCAAACCAGGGGCTTGGACGGGACGTGGCAGGATCACATCACGTGAAAGGAGTCCAGCCTACACAGATGGAGAGGAAGGATGGGAGAGACTCAGGGATCTCCTGTCCACACTGTGGAGTCCAGAAATCTGTGCTGGGTGTCCTCACATGGCTCCAGGGTCATCCATTTATCATGTGCACTCTCCAAGAGTGTCATTCAGGTGCCACTCAGAAGAAGGTCCCTGACCCTCTTGCATTGAGGGTCCTCCCTCCCCACCCCACCCACTGTGGAATTCCTGAAATACCACCTGCCCCCACTGAGAGGATCTGAGAAGCCTCAGCCACCACAAACCCAGTCAGCACAATTCAGGTCCCTTCTAGGAGCACCAGAGAGGGCAGGTGTGGTGGGAATGTATTGATGGAAAGGAAGCTGTGGGTGTTCTGGGAGGATGAATGAGGACTGTCCCACACTGAAAGTCACAGTGTAGGTGACAAAAAGAGGGCGTGAGAGCTCACAGAGGCATGTCTGAGCTGAGGTTGTGCTGTGCTGTGCCTGGTTAGTCTCCCCAGAGGTTCTCTGAGCCTGCCTGGTGGCCTCATCCCCAGCCATTTATCCCATCCCCTCCTGCAGGGTCTTGAGGGCTCCCTGGAGGGCAGGGCTCTGTGCAGACCCCATGGTGGCTTTCCTTCTGCCAAGAATGTTCCTCTCTCCTCCAGCCATCCCCATGCTGCCTTTATTACCCATCAGGGGATGTCAAACCTCTGAGCCCCTGTCCCTCAGGGCCCTTCACCAGCTCCTCCCACCCTCACAGCCCTGTCATTCTCAGGCATGTGACACCTTCCCCTGGGATTTGAGTGAGAAGCCCAAGTTCCTTGGTCAGTTTCCACAGGCCCAGCCCTGCCTGAGACCACAGTCCTCATGTCCCTCTGAATGCATGTCCTCCTCCTTTCTGCCTTTGCCTCTCCTCTCATAGTAACCGAAGTGTCACACATGTCCAGCACAGAGGCAGAGGCTGGCTCACCTCTGTGGAGAAGACACAGGGACGGGACACCCTCCACACAGAGAAGGTGCCTCTGCCAAGGGAATTGATGGCATATGCAATATCGCATGTCCTCCCAAGGACCTGCGTCCTTTCCTCCCTGACACGGAGATGAGAGGTGGGGCAGACACACTCCGGAGGGGCTGACAGTCTCTGATGACCTTCCCTCCTGAGAATTCCCCCTGCAAGAACCTGTTTTTTCCCCATATAAACCACAGCTTTAGTACTTCTACTGATCATCTTCCCTTTGTTTTTATGGCCACGGGTCATTTTAGACATTGACCACCTTGGTGAGAATCTTTCCTGCAATGGAAAAGGGTACTCCTTATGAATCCCTAACTCTCTTTGAAAGATAAATGTCCGATTCTTTCTATGAACATGTAGATCTGTAACTGAAAACATTTCAGTAAAGGAGCACAGGTTTGCATGATATAAAATATAAGTATCTGGGGATTCTCTGGGAAGGCAACTGCACAGCTCAGGTGTAACATAAAGCAAACTTTAAAGAAATGGAGATGAGTGATCCTGGGTCCTCAGTCCAAGTTTTTCAAAAGTACAAAATAGAGATAATGTTCAAAAAGTCTCATTTGGACATCCTTCATCTTGAGCATCATATCATGGTCACTGACCGAGAAATTAGGGTCAGATGAGAGGGAGGGTGAGGAAGGCAGTGCTCAGGATGGAGGAGAATGCACAAAATCTTTGACTTTCTCAGAAGCCTGGAGCAGGATAAGGCACACCATCTCCCAGAGAATATTACACAGCACAAACCACAACTGAAAGAGGATTCACCATCCTCATTATTAAACGAACAACTGATGTGAGTCACCCCTGGTTTGAGGGTGGGTTACTTTCCTAACTCGCCATAATACTTTGTCTCTGTCACCATGCAGAGGGGATCAGGTACTTAAATTCTTCTTCTTTTTTTTTTTTTTTTTCTTTTTAGAGAGTCTCTCTCAGTCACCCTACACGGCAACCTGAAACTCTTGGGCTCAAGTGATCCTCTTAACTCAGCCTCCAGAGTAGATGGGACTACAGGGGCCCACCACAGCACCTGGCTAGTCTTTTAATTTTAGTAGAGATGGGGTCTCCCTCTTGTGCAGGCTGGTCACGAACTCCTGAGCTCAGGCAATCCACTCTCCTCGGCCTCCCAGATAGATAGGATTGCAGCTGTGAGCCACCACACCTGGCCCATAAATTCTTGAATACATAAAGAACAGTTTTCTCAAACATAAAATGACGTTGTGATGTCTTTCCATCCCCCATAGGCAGTGGGAGCTCCCATGGTTCCATCTTCATCCACGAACTTGTGGTGCACAGTCCAGCCCTGTGCCAGAACGGCTCACCGCTGGTGACAGCAGAACTTTGCCTTTAAGTTGCCATCTGCTCAGTCCCTGGCACTGAGCTGTCCCAAATATAATAGCAAACCCTTAGCACCGCTCCTCCAGCGGGCTTTGCATAATAACCCCTAGGGCACCAGCAGTGACACCCAACTCGTGCACATAGAAACGTTGCCAATTAAATTGCCCATCTTTCTCTTACTCAGAGACCTAATCAATCACTAGCTGTGCAAATTCTCTATTCAAATCGTTTTTGAATCTATGTGATTTGCTATTTTTTTTTTCACTCACAGCACTTATTGATGGAGAGCTCTGATTAAACTGTCCCCTGGGTCACACCTACACCATCCTTCCCTGCCCCTCAGATTTTTCTCCTCCACAGGGTCTCTGATGGTGAGTGAAGTCTGGCCCCTGATCTCGTGATCCTCTCTATAGCTGAGTGGCTGGGCAGTGCAGCACCCCGAGTCTCCCTCCTGGAGAGGGAGAGCCCTCACCTCTCTCTCCCTCAGCACAGGTCTCTGCTCCTCTGATACTCAAACCTCCAGTGATACAAGGTGATTCAGAATGTCTTCCCCAGAGTGGTGGCCATTGGCCCAACTGGATAGATTTGGATGTTGAAATGTGCAGTGAGCACGGGATGCTGAGCAGAAACACTGGGAAAATGGCTGGAACTGTGGGGTGCAGGGTGGGTAGGGGGGAGCCCTGAGCACCAGCCCTTGCCCAGGGCTGCCGTGTGCACTGTGTCCACCAGATGGCGCTGTGGGCTCAGCTCCTGATCAGGTTTTCAGGCTCCCGGTCTGTCTCACCTCCCCCACTAGCAGGTGTTCTGAGCTCTCTGGGGGTGCAGCCCTCTGGGGGATGAGGTCTCTACTTCTCAGCCTGAGCTGGTATGGGGTGAAAGGCGGGGCTTGTGCCACCCCCAGACAGGTAGACTTTTGCATGGAGACCTCCCTCCCTGAGAGTCAGGGGGACAAATAAGAATTGGTGGGCTCCATTCGTGGGTCATGCAGCCACACAGTTATGATTTAATAAAAAAAAAAAAAAAGAATTGGTAGGCTCAATTCTGGCCTCGGGATCAGGGTGCAGAGCCTGCTCACCCTGCTCACCCACTGCACAGGTGGCTGCCTGCAGGGGACTCAGGAAGTGCTCCTGGGTGTCACCTGGGATGATGATCCCTCCCTCCTTCCTGGAACAGGGTCCTGTCTGTTCTCACTGATCTCTGTGTCCCTCCCTCCTTGTAGGGTCTTTGGCTGACTTTTTCCTGACTCAGTCCAGCTCCGTGTCAGGATCTCCAGGACAGAAGGTTACCATATCCTGCATTCATAGCAGCGGCAACATTTGAAGCTACTATGTGCAGTGGTACCAGCTGCTCCCGGGAGGTGCCCCCAACCAGTGTGATCTATGAGGATAACCAAATACCCTCTGGGGTTCCGGATGGGTTCTCAAGCTCCATTGAAAGCTCCTCCAACTCTGCCTCCCTGACCATCTCTGGGCTGCGGGCTGAGGATGAGGCCGACTACTACTGTCAGTCTTATGAGAGCAGTGACATTCACACAGTGCTCCAGACCAAGGGGGAAGTGAGACAAAAACTCCCCAGAGTGTCCTCACCCTGTATCGGCCTCAGCCTGTCCCCACCAGGGGGTGCAGCTCTTTCCTGTCTCCTGGTTGAATGAATGAGTAGGACGTGTTTGCTCACAACTTCTATTTTCTTTTCAAAATATCAGTTTGTCCCTCTATACCTTGATGTCTGATCATCTAATGTCTTTAAAATCAACCCATAGGGTAGATATAGTCTAATATTTTGTGGTTGGGGCTGTGCTGTACATTGTGACAGCTTTAGCAGCATCTCTGGCCTCCGGTAGGTTCTGAACACACCTCCCCTCATTTATGAGAATGAAAGTGTGTCCAGACCCTGCACATAAATGTCCTCTGCCTGGAGGGCAAAGATGGTCCCGATTGACACAACTCAGTCACAGGGCATTTCCTTAGCCTTCAGAAAGATCTTGGTTTGAATCCTGTTTATGTCACTGCCCGACATGTCAGATTATTATTGTAGGATATGTTTCTTGTTCCCATCTGATAAGAAAAGTAGCAACACAGACCACTAATAATACCTTTGAGGACTGAACGGTTTTCTAAGCAAGATGAAGTCAGAGACTGCATTTCCTGAAGCTAAACAAGCCCCAGCCCAAGTCTACAACACAAGCTGTAGCCATGACCAGGAGTGCACAGGGTTGTAATATCACTGTGAAATGCATGTGGGAATATTACAGATCCCTCACTGAGGAAGATAATATTACTCATCTGTGAAAAAGTGTGAAGTACAGGTACCGCTGGGTGACAGTGGCCCTTGAAAAATGATGCTCATAGAAACAAATGAGGCGGATATCCCAACCATATATCACAGGACTGTGTTTACAGGAAATGCCATAATGGGTAACCAAAGATGCAGACAGAGTGAGGATCATTCACAAAAATTCTGTTACAATTGAGAGATGCATGGATAACATTGGGAATGAGAAACAGGGAACTATTTCAAACATTCCATAAACAGAAGATGTAACTCTGAAAAAGGCCATGGTTTGCCAATTCCTTAGTTGTATGAAAAAATTTACTAAGTGAGATGAGGTCTGTGAAACTTACTCTTTGTTTTCTTTTGTAAAATAAAAATGAGAAAATCATGCTTGCTGTAGGCTCATAATATGGCTGTCCCAGTTTCTACTCATAGCCTCACCCTCTGCTCATCACGTGGCTCCCTCCATATCCACTCACAGCCCAGCTGTCTGGTCACCACGTGGCTCTCACGATCTCCACTCACTGCCCCGCTATCTGCCCACCACACGGCTCCGCTGGTCTCATATGAAACTTGTTCAGTGTCACAGCACTGCAAGAGGTGTTACCAGTAATCCGTGTGCAGGGAAATTCTCCCCTTTGAATGACATTAAGACTTAACATACCACAAGTGAATTCAACTAATTAAAATTTATCAGTGCTCTAATTCTTCTCTGGTAAAACACACAGGAGGCTGCTCACCCCATGGCTCCTGCATTCTCCACTAACTGCCTCGCTGTCTGCTCACCATGTGGCTCCCATGGTCTCCACTCACAGCCCAGCTCTCTGGTCACCATGTGGCTCACTCGGTCGCCACTCACACCCCTGCTGTCTGCTCAACACGTGTCTCCTGAGGTCTCCACTCAAGCCTGCTGTCTCTCCACCACATGGCTCCCATGGTCTACACACACAGCCCAGCTGTCTAGTCAATAAAGAGCCCAGAGCCAAATCCCCACCCTGCAAGACCCTGGGATTTTTTCCACCAAGTGCCTCCCCTCAGAGGGACCACAGCGTGTCCCCCTCTTGAAGGCCACCTGAGGATTAGCAGAATATGTGCCAACCTGAGTAATGCCAAGCAGCTGCAGTTTAAAGAGGACCATTTCCCCCCACTCCATTTCTAAATGAGTAATTGACCTTGGGTCTTTTGCTGAATGCCAGCACCTTATCTCAAGACTATTTGTAACATAGCAACAACAGGTTTTTTTTGGCAGCCAGAAGGAATAGTTTTTAACAAACTCTGTAGTAACTCTTTAATTGCTGGAAAGAGGGTTTTAACTGAAAGTGGGTTATTTACACTACAATGTTAACTAACTCCCACCCAGAAAGAGATGTTAAGAGCAGTGGGAGACATAGGAGATATAAGAGAGAGAGAAGGTAAAAAGGCAAGTTAGCAGGGTGAGGAGGGGAACACAGTCGGTCTTTCACCAGGGGTTGAGAAATTCTCAGCGGCCACCCCCTGGGTGAAAATTGGCTCTTGTGCCCCAGCCACAATGAGTGAGGGCCAGTTCTGGGTAGAGCCAGCCAATCCAACATACTCTGCTCTGTTCTCACAGCCTCCGGGCTGGGCCAGTTCCGGGTACGGCCAGCCAATCCTGAACCTCCTAAGTTACCTCAGTCCCTGTGTTGACCAACCCCAACTCAGCCCCCATTTATCTCAGGAAAGTTACCCCTGCATTTAAACCCAAAATGCATCACACCGAAGAATGTAAAACCTACGTTCTTTTCCACCTCGCGGTTGTCCTCTGTGCAAAGCACCGCCAGAGGCACGGCCTGAGCATATGCTTGAATAAAGTCACTCTTTTGTTTTTTTGCATGTGTGTCTGGTGATCTCTCAGTGGCAGAATTTGGTCGTAAAATTAACCATGTGGCTCCTGCATTCTCCACTCACTGCCCCGCTGTCTGCTCACCTAGTGGCTCCCACAGTCTCCACTCACACCCCTGCTGTCTGCCCACCCCCCGTAGCTCCTGCATTCTCCACTCCCAGCCCCTCTGCCTGCCCACCACGTGGCTCCCACAGTCTCTACTGATAGCTGGCTGTCTGCTCACCACGTGGCTCCCACAGTCTCCAATCACAGCCCTGCTGACGTCCCCAGCTCAGCCCTGAGCACCTGCCCCTGGGGAGCTGAATAGCACAACTAAGGACACACCTGTGCAGACCTCAGGGGACTCAGCAGGTCTGTGCCTTGGTGATGTCAGGGGACATGGGGCCAGCAGGGGCGCTGTGGAGTTATCACAGGGTCAAGGTGTCTGGCCCTGCCAGCTGGAAGCCCTCAGGAGCTTGGCAGGGAGCTGAGCATCAGTGAGTCCCCTGAGGTGTGATGGCAAGTGGCTTTCAGGATCTTCTGGGACCCCTGGGCCATCAAGGGTCAGGCTGTCTTACCCCATGGAGCCTGGTCCAGGAGAATCCTCATCATCCTCTTCAAGGCAATGGAGAGTGATCCTGGATTTGGAACTGCTGGAGGTCAGGGTACAGGGGCAGGTTTGAATGTAGGGAATTCTCCCCAATGTAGGACTTGTAGAGACTGAAGAATTAGGGGGACCCACAGCCCCTTCAGGAGTCTAGGGATTCAGATCCCATGAACACCTGCTCAGGACTGAGCCCTGTCCTCTTTGCCCTCTCCACTCTCTGCACAGGTCAGGGCCATGCGGCCTGGGTGGGAGACACTGTGGTGGGACTTGACCCACCTCTGCTCCGTCCCCTATCACTAGGCACACTGTCCTCTCTGTCTCCCCACCCTCCAGTGTCTGTGGCCCAGGCAAGGATGGCTCAGCCACCATCAGCGAGCAAGTCCCCAGGACAGACAGTCACAATCACCTGCACTGGAAACAGCAAGAGGTTGTCAACCAGGATGCAGCTTGGCACCAGCAGCCCCTGGACCATGTCCTCAAACTCCAGACCCTCAGGGATACCTGACCCTGAGAGATTTCAAAGAGACTCCTTGGCTCAAGGTCAGGCAGTGTGGCCTCTCTGACCATCTCTGAGCTGTAGCCCAGGGACAAAGATACTGATCATCACTATTCAGCACAGGACAGCAGCCTGATTGCTGCACTGTGTGGGGTTCCATAGGGAAATGAGGTGTGAGCCTGTGAGCTTTCTCCAGCTCCTTCCCTGCCTGGAGGAGTGGCCTGACGGACCTGTGAGAAGCTGTGTTCTGGGTTCCCGGTGGGCACTACGGGGTGTAGGCAGGGCTCTTAACTAAGGTCTTCTTTAAATTTGGGACTAATAACAAAACTCAATGGATGCAATTAAGAATCTTTAGAATTATGTCTAAAATGGAAAAAAAAATATATGCAGCACAATTCCAAACCTTTCTGGGATCTGTTTGATGACAGGTATTACAAGTATTTATAATAATAAAGATTAAAAACAGAGTCTAGTCCGCATATATACTTAATCTTTGAACTGTTTCCATAAAGAATGAAATAATACCTGGAATTGCTCAGGGACTGTGCACGTACCTGACTTCTTTCTAACTGTCTGTCACATCTGCATGGTGATCGATGATGAGAACTGAGCACCATGGCCATGTGGACTGGCCCCTTCCTGACATCCCCACACGGGAACAGTGATGTCCCAACACAGCTTCTTCCTTTAGCCTTCAGGACACCAGTCCCCTCACCTGTGACTCTGCAGCTCATCTCCTCCTGTTCTCCCAGTCCACATACTCAGCTGTGGGGGGAGAAGTAAAGGTCACCATGTGGGGAGGTGCTGACCTAACTCCCCAGGGAGCGTTTGTGCTGGGGGAGGACTTGGGGTACAGAAGAGTCACCCCGAGGGGTGATAGCTAATAAATTATATGTAGAGTTCGTGGAAGTGAATGAGGAGTAGGGATGAGGAAATAATGCTACAGGGACTGGTGACAGCATTTGCCAAAGATAGAAGAGAGTACAATTCAGTTGTTCATTCCAGTAATCAAGAGAACCTGCATTGGGCCGATGTGTAGACAGAATTGGGGGGGGTGGGCACCTGAAGATGAGCCTGGATGAGATAAAAGAATGATGGGGACAGATCATTAAGGTGGCTCATCCTAAGAAGTGTGCACTTGACTTTTATAAGGGACTCTCCCACGTGAAGAATGTATTGAAGTGTGAACTGAAGCAATCCCTGAGCTAGAACAATAGTTGGGTGACAGAAGCATCACTTCACGGGGAAATTATGGGCACAATGTAATGTGAGCGGAAGAGATAAGAAAGACAGAAACTGGGCCTTTCCAAATAATAGTTCTTGGCTGGTCTGTCACTGTCCTTTATGGGTCTGTGGAGCTGAACCACAGGCATGTCACTCACTCAGAACAGATTCACAGTAGAAGAAATGGCCACAGTTTAACTGCCAAGGAGGCCCCATCACTGAAGTTAGGGCTTAGCCAAGGTAAACAGTTGTCCTGTGGAGGAGGCACTGGGCAGTGAACGGGTCCCCTGAGGAGGGCAGCAGACAAGGGGTGGGGAGCCCAGTGCTCTCCCCAGGGCTCCCTGCTGGACATCCCAGACCTGAGCGAAGTCATTATGGGGGCAGCAGGGGGCGCTGTGGGGATGCCCGGCTGGAAACCAGCCACTTCTGCCCTGCTTGGGGCCTGGTTCTCACTGTCCGCTGGGACAGAATGGCTGCTTAATCTCAGCCCCAGAGAGGCTAAGGCCAGGCCTTGCCAGCCTCGTGAAAAGAAGCCTCCATTCCCAGGGGCTGAGAGGCCATTTGAGGGAAGGGGACTGGTTTGCATGGAAGGCCCCTCAGTTCCCACAGTGGGGAGGTAGGTACAAGAGACAGGGGTAGCTCTGAGGCAGCTGTGGATCCCCAGGAATCAGAGCTGGCAGGAATCTCCACCATGGCCTGTGCCCCTCTCCTGCTCACCCTCCTCACTCTCTGCTCAGGTGACAGGCCCTGGGAAGCAGAAGTGCTTAGTAGGGGTCACCTGGTTTATTTCTCTTTTTTACTTTAGAGCATGAGGTGTGCAATGATCCCAGACTCACCTCTGTGTCTCCACCTCTTCTGTTTCAGGATCCTGGGCACAGTCCAGACTGACCATGGTGTCAAGGTCTGTGGGAGAGATGGTCACCCTGTCCTGCACTGGAAACAGCAACATATTGGGAGGTATAATGTGGGCTGGTACCAGCAGATTTCTCGTGGTGCCCCCAAAACTGTGATGCTCGGCACTTCTCGACCCATGGGGATCCCTGATCACTTCTCTGGCTCCAAGTCTGGGAACATGGCCTCCCTGACCATCTCAGATGTTTGGGCTGAGGACAAGGCTGATTATCACTGTTCAAAATGGGACAGCAGCCTGAATGCTGACACACTGCTCCAGACTCATGGGGAACTGAGACAAAAACCTGTCCCTGCGCTCCCCGTGATCACCCTCACGACTGCCTGTGACAAACTCCAGCCAAGAGCCTGACTATGACCAGCCCCGGAGTGTCTACACCTTTGGGTCTGACCCTCAGATCGTAGACCTGTTTATGGGGTAGTGAACTTCCAATGTCAGGGACTTTCTGTCTTTCATACTGTTTTGTAAAACTTCTTTATTAATGTCATTTGCATATTGTAAATTTTACCCGTTTGAAGTATACACTTCATTTATTGTTAGGATTTACAGAGTTGTACAGCCATCATTATAATCTAAATTTAAAATATTTTCATCACCTCACAATGGAACACTTATTATTCAAATAGCTAGTATCATTATAATGTTAGGTTGTAAATCCAATGTTTGATTTCTACATAATTTAGGAGATTAATGTATTAAAATGTTTATTGCTCTACTTGTTTAGACATGCAATATATAAAAAGGTAATTTAGGGGTATTAGTACTTCATTCCTTTCTATTGCCAAATAATGCTCCACGGTATGGATCTCCTACAGGTTGTTTACCACTCACCAGTTGTTGGGCATTTGGGTTGCCTTTTGATTTTATGAGGGATGCTGCTGTCACACTGGTACACCACCTTCACATTTCCCTGTGGACAGAGGAGTTCATTCACTTGGGTGATTGGCAGGAGTGGAATTTCAGGGTAACATAGTTAACTCTTTTTCAGGAGATGTCAGCTTGCTCTCCAAAGGGGCTTCACCAGTTTACATTTCCATGAATAACATATGAGAGTTCTCATCAACACTTGTTATTATCTGTCATTTTGTTTATAACCACCCAGATGGGACTGAAGTGGACCCTAATTCTGGATTTGTTTGCATTTCCGTAATGGCTGATGGTGTTGGGAATCTTTTCATTTGTCATCTTGATTCTAATCACATATGAGCAGTTGAAGGTCCGAAGCTCTTCATGAGTCACTGACTTCAAAACACGTTAGACTGCGATATTGTTGAAATCACACAGCCTGCTCACCTCCATGAAGCAGGACACTCGTGCTCAAGCACAGACCTCCTCTTAGAGACACCAGAATGGGCAGAAGGAGGCCCATCCACCCAGGCCAGGCTCAGGGGACACAGCGTCTTGTAGACTTTGCCTGTGCCAGTCACCGCAGCCGCAGGGCTACACTGGGCTCCAGACATGTCACTCACTCAGTCACTACAGACAACACTTTGCAGGTTCTGAAGCCTCTGAGGAGGATGTTCCATTGGGACCAGACAGGGATCAGGTCTTGACCTTGCTACCTTCTCTCCGGGCACACGTGGTGCCATCATTATGCACCACTCAGCTCACATAGCATCTAGATAAGTTCCTGACAAAGGAAGCAAAACAATGTTCCACACCTGGGGTGCATATTACAGGGGTATTTGCGAAACTTGGTAAATGTAGAATGTAAATGTTTTGGCACAGTAACTGAGATAACGCCGGAAAGGCTATGTTAACCACTGTGATAAAAATGTGTCAAATGGTTTATGAAGTGAGTGTATGATGCCCCATAATCATATTATTGTATACAGTTATGATTTAATAAAAAAAAAAAATGAAAAGTTTGTTGACCCCAAAATGGATTATAGATTTGAAAGCTAAGATTTAGATAAAGTAATCATCTGCTCAAGGCAAAAAAAACAAACAAAAATCCCATTAAATGTGGTAAAATGAGGCTTTAGTAAATGTGGAGGTGGACTGCACTGATGGACAGGATACAAACGTGTATTTAATGTGTCAATATAACAAATGAATTTTAACACTCATCAGGATTGTGGAAATCTTAACTGTTTCCTTTATAATAATATGGAAAAATTTAAATCCAGGAAATGGCCTCAAATATTTTGCAAACAAACAATGATTGGGACCTCTATTCAGAGTAACTACTAATTCTAAGTGGCAGAATTTACATCTAAATGCATCTAAAGATGCATTTACCAAGTAAACATGATCAGGCCTCAAGGTGGGGGAGACACCAGGTCAAGAGTCCCTTATTCATGAGGGAGAAGGAACATCTACAGGGGAGGTGCATCCACTTAGTGCAATTGTGTTTGGATATCAGTCATGTGTCAGAGCTGCTAAAAAATTCAATAAAGCATTTTAAGCCTATCAGTGGTTCCAAAGGCGCTAGTGATCTTCCAGGTTGACAATAAGGGCAGGTTAAAAGCCAGAGTCAGAATAAGGGCAGAGAAGCATTGCATTCTCTTAACCAAGACAGACATTGAATGTCATGGTCTGCACCATAAAAATTAGGGAAACACACAGGGGACGTTCATAGCAACAGTGTGCCCAAGGAGAGTCATTACCATGTGAATAATTAATTAGAAATAGGAGGGAATTTCTTCAATTTCTTAGTTAAAGACTATCTATGAAAATACTACAGTTCACATACACTAAAATATCACTAAAAGGTGAGAGACTGTTCTATTTCCCCCAAGATCAGACCCTTCCCTCTCTCTGCAGATCCCAACATCCCGAATTGTTACCTTGCTCCATAGATTTGGATGTCACTGGAGTTAGAGAGCTGGAAGGGAGTGTGGCCATGGTCCAACAAAAACCTCATCTTCCCTGAAGAGATCTTTCCTATTTCCAATCGCTTGTTTAAATTTGGGATCTGGGACTGTGTCGAAGATACTCTGAGATCTACAGATACAGACCCAAGAACACTGAGTTGCAGCTTTCCCACTATGGACAAAGCGGGAGGTGAGGGAGCTCTTGGGACACCACACATATATGTGACATCCTCCTGTGATCTGGGGAAGAAGCCCCAGGATCGCTTTGTGTGATAGCTTGACACATGGCCACCTGAAAGTGTTTTCAAAGACCCATGAGAGGAGGAATGGTTTGTGAAAAGATTCTCATCCTGCGTCTTAGTAAGTGTCAGCTGAGGAAGCTCGGCTCACTGGTGAGAGGTTAAACAGGACACTTGGCAGGAGTGTTCCCTCTGGTCTACCAGCCTGTTCTCCCCTCTGTTCTCACTAAGGCTTAGGTCAGAGGTCAGGGGCGTCCATCTGGATTTAGGAGAGGGGAAGGGGAACACTGACGCTGCACCCCCATCTCCTTCCTGATGACATCTCTGTCTCCCTCTGTGTTCAAGAGCCACATCCCAGGATTTTATGACTAGGGGACCATCTCTGCACAGAATTCCTACAGAGACAGTCACACCTGTGGCTTCGCTGCTAGGCCCACTACCAGGTCTTCCGTGCCAGCTGCATCCAACAGAACATAGGTCAGCTTCCTGGGTTCAATGGGAGACAGCAGCAGTCAGGTACTGGGACCCCTGCAGGAAGATGAAGCCACCCCAACCATAATGGGGACCAGCCAAGGAATGAGCCTGGAATTGCTGTGCCCACTGGCATCTGAAGCATCATCACCACACTCACTTGGTCACTGGTATAAAGAGAATACAGTCTTTATATGATTAAGATCCCTCCGGTCATATCTGTGGATCTGTAAGCTCCGGGGAGATGCCCGCCATGTTCAGTGGGAGGCTCCGAGTGCACCATGCCTGGAACATCCTGCACAGAGGGGGGCACAGGAGGACAGTTTGCGGGGCTCACTGGCAGGAAGTAGAACAGACTGAGGCCTGAAGAACAATCTCTCACCAAGCCCATCAGAGCCCTCCTGCCTGTGTCAGACCAGAGACTCTCAGAGGTCCCCGTGCACAGGAGTCACTGGGAATCCCGTCACACGTGGACGCTGACTCAGGGGGCTGGAGTGGTGCCTGGGACTCTGCATGTCTAAAAGGCGTCTTCCCAGAAACATCTATATATGTGGTTTAATGTCACCAAATATATAAAAGTGGTAGAAAATAAGAAGAAAAGCCATTGGCAAAGAAAAACTAAAGAGAAACCTCACACAGGGAGAACTGCGGAATTTTGATTAGAGAAGGATCCCCGAGTCCACGCAGGGAGAGGAGCAGAGAAGGAAGCTGAGAAGGTGGAAAAGGCTCCACTTTCTTCAGTAAACACAACAAACAAACAGACATAAACCACAAATGAAACCAAACCTCCCTCGGTCCATTTGCCCCTCTGGCTCCTGCCCAATCTCCCCCCGGCTTCTCCTCCAGTCCCTTCTACAGTGTGGACCCTCTTCACTCTCTCCCCTCCTGTCTCTGACTCACGACTGCCCTTGTCAGTCCTAAGGTCTCTCTTTCCACTTCCCTTCTGTCCTATAAGTGTCTCAAATAAATACTGAAACAGTTGTGTGAGAAAAGACATGAAAGTATAAAATACCTGTTTTAGAAATTTTCAATAACATCCTCTCTTTCCTTGAACTTGTCTGACTCCACACTTCAGATGAAGCCACAGCGAGCTGATTCCCTTTTCTGATTGCTGCAAGAACCTTCTCCTCCTCTTCCCTGGGTCTCCTCTAACTCCTCAGTGACCCCAGCCTGCTCCTTTATTTCCCAGACTCTCCCCACTCTGCTCCCTGTGTGTGATCTCCTGAGGGATCCAGTGGGGACAGAGAAACCTGCTTGAAGAGCAGCCTGGGAAGTGAGATCATGGCTGAACTGTCCTGTTCTCAGCGAACATGCATCTTATTTCGTGTACAGTTTGTACAGGAGACACCCCTTCCACTTAATGTGGAGTGAGTTGTGCCCTATTCCCACTGGGGAGGCTCAACTAAAGGCTGAGATGTGGCAGGAGCTGCCCTGAGGAGGGGCCTGGCTCTCCCCTTGGGCAGGGAGTGGACAGTGGTCAAGGCCCTGGTGGGTACAGGAGGAGCCTCTGTCAGGACCCCCTGGCATCTGGTCACAGAGACACGGGACCTGGACCTTGACCTGGGCAGCAGGGGGCGTGTGGGGCTGTTGCTGAGGGCTCTGTGTGCTCAGCTGGGAACCCAGACACCTGACCTTGAGCTCTGCTTAGTGCTCACTGGAGCCAGCTGCTGTGTCCTCTCTGGCCACCTGGGATCCTCAAGATAGATCCACCCCTTCCAGAAATGACGCCCAGACACTGGGGCTGCATTCAGGCCCAGGGAGGGTTGGACTGTGCAGGGGAAGAACAGCACATTTTCATGTTAGTCCCTTCTCTCTCCTCTGGTGCTGGAGGCGGGATAAGAAAGTCCTGCGCATGTCTGCCTCAGCAGAGCTCTGGGGTGTCCGCACCATGGCCTGGACCCCACTCTTCCTCCTTACACTGCTCCTTCACTGCACAGGTCAGGATGGTCCTCAGGACCCTGAGCCCCCAATTTTTGAACCCATGCCCGGACTATTCTTCCCCCCTGTTCTTCCTTCAGGTCATAATGAGTGTCTGTGTTTCCAGGGTCCCTCTCCCAGCTTGTGCTGACTCAGCCACCCTCTGCATCTGTCTCCCTGGGAGCCTCGGTCCAGCTCACCTGCACCCTGAGCAGTGAGCTCAGTGACTACGACATTGGATGGCACCAGCAGCAGCCAGGGAAGGCCCCTTGGTACTTGATGTATGTTAGCAGTGATGGGTCCAGTAACAATGGGGTCGGAATCCCTGATTGCTCTTCAGGCTCCGGCTCTGGACTTCACCACTACTTAACCATCTCCAACCTCCAGTCTGAGGACAAGGCTGATGATTACTGTGAGAGTGGCTATACACAGTGACACAGGCAGATGAGGAAGTGGGACAAAAATCTCAGCTTGCTCTGGAGGTTACTCTATGACAATTATCAAATTATAAAAAAAAAATGTTCCATATTGGAGGTTACTCTATGACAATTTTCAAATTATAAAAAAAATGTTCCATATGTACAAACTCTACTTGGGATCATCTCTGGTTTAGACTATTTCTACACTCAATTTCTCTCTAAATGTTTTTGAAATCTCAGAAAACTAAAAACAGTACCCAAAGCCGACTGATTACACTGACATGTCTGTTTATGTGTTAAACCAGTGCCTGTAGGGCTCACGTGTTTTCTGGGAAGGTGGAAAATCACCCTCTCCTAACTCACATCTCGATCAGTGCCCAGAACCCTCCCAGCAAGTGGACAGTCCTACAGCATGGACAGTGTCCTTCCAGTTGTCACAGCAGAGACCCCATTTCCTCCCAGTCATCTGTGTTCAGGGCTGCCTGAGGCTCCCTATGTACCAGGGGTCAGGCAGGGGGATGAGATTTGCTGTCTGAGGATTTGGGTCAGGAAGGAATTCCAGCCACAGAGCTAGCCTGGCTCACTCATGGGTTTCTGAAGCTTTAGCTGTCACATCAAAATAGAGTGTGAGTATGGGGGGCAGCTCTGGGCCTGAGGCGGCAACCTCCTTGTGGGAGGTGAGAGGAGGAAGGGGAGGCTCCTCCTCTGCTGGAAAATGCTAAGTCTGTCCCGGGGGAGTTGGGGGACATAAGTCCCATGAATGTGACTTTCCTACAGCTGATCTCAGCAAGAAACATGGTGACCCTATGGGTGGGTTTCCCTGAGCCCTGAGTCACAACTTATGTCCTCTTCTCTCTGTGTCACTGGTAGTTTTCAATAGTCCAGGCAGAAACTACCCAACTTGAGCCTATGTCCCTCCTATGGAGCTCACGATGTGCCCAGGGCCAAGGCTAGTTTCTACTGTACAGAGAGTGTCACAGAGTTTGGGATGATCATGGAGATTGGTGACCAAGGGTTCCCAGAAAGCCTGAGTTTATGACTAGCCAGGACTCTTGGATATTCAAAGCTTTAGCCTGGTTCTCCTTTGTCACCATGGTCTTCTTGACTCCCCTCACCTCTAGGGATAGGGCCAGGCTGACCCTGTTAGAGCTCCTTACAACCCAATGCCACCACAAACTCCCATCCATGGGGGAGTGACACAGGGATGTATCCCTCACGTTCACCTGTAATCCATCCATCTCCTGTCCCCACCTTGTACCAATCTCTGCTCAGGTTGTGGCTTCTGCTGTCCCTGCTCCCAGAAAGCCTGAGGCTCTTACCTGGGCTCATCTTTATGGGGCCAAAGAGAATCCCACCTTCTCTCACCGGCTTCCCAGTGCAAGTGGAACCTTTGTCTTCAGAGGCTGTAAGAGTTCCCCACATGTTGGAGGGGTATGGTGAGGAAGAGAAATGCAGCTTAGGTGACCTGACAGACCCAAGACCCCTCTGTCTAGCCCCCCTACATGTTGCCTGCACCTGGCCTGGGCTTTGTGAGTCATTCCCTGAGCTCTAAAGCCTTAGGGAATCTGGGTCCTCTCTATCCCCAGAGTGTGTCCCCAGGAGACTCCTGGATTCCAGGTGCACATGAGCCTTCCCTTTAAGGAGATGGCTCTGGGACTCCTCACACTACCCTTACCAATGTTAATCCCCAGGAACCCTATTCTCTCCCCTCTTTGTTTCCTTAGTTAAATGATGCTGGAATGAACTTCAGTTCTGTGTGCTTCAGTTCTCATAGCACACAGAGCTGTCACCTGGTCCAGCATCAGCCAAGAGCCACCTGGGCAGCTGCTCTCTGTTCTCTGCTCTTTCCTGCATCATGATGAGACCCTGGCCCTTGGAATTTTCTCACCATCTAGGTCTTTAATCCTCCACTGTTCATGGGGGATCAAAGGCTGAGAGGAGGAGGAGTAACCAACTAATAGGCAGACAGTGTCTGTCTGGAATTATCAGAAAGCACTTCCAGCAGTCTGTTAAGACTGAATCTCCACATCTGCCCATCAGGAATTGACTGTGACAGTGAAGTCTGACCCTGAGGGACATGTAGGCTCAGCATCTGCAAGGCCTGGCTCTGGGTTGGCCTATGGCTGGTGCAGAAGGGAAACAAGAGGGAGGCTCAGCCATGGGCGGCCCAGGCACAGCTGTCCTGTCAGGGGCTGAACTCTCTGCAGTGTGGGTTCTGCAGAGACAGCCTTAGTGGGGGATGAGGCTCCAGGGTTATGCAGAAAAGCAAAGTGAAGTGAGGAGATGGAGGGCAGGGGATGGGTGTGGGGCAGATGTGGTAATGGGGATGCAGCATGTAGAAAAGATTGTGTTTTGTGATCCTTAGTGAGAAGACACATGGGGATTAGAGCTGTGACAAAGAGAAGACCTAGCAGGTCCTGAGCTCTTGAGCTGAAGAAAACCTGGGCCTGTTCTTGAGGGGTCCTGGGAAAGATCACGGAACAGCCATGGTCATTATCCTCTATGCAGGGTCATCTGTCCCACCTGCTGTCCCTCCCAGGGACTCTGGGGTGTGCAGGTCACTCCCTCCCTGTGGTCTCTGCCCCAGCACCAGCTCCCAGGGGCAGGTCACACTCAGTTCTGAGTGGGCTGCACAGCCCAGGGGAGAAGCACAGATTTGAAGAAGGGGCTGCCTGTGCTCAGGGTAGGAGTGACTGATGAGATGTGCACATCAGGGCTCCACTAAGGGCCTTGGGGAGCAGAATAAAGGTGCTCCCCACACCCGGACTCTTCCTCCTTCCCTCTGCTCACTGAGGCTCAGGCCAGAGAGGACTCAGGGCTGCCTGAGGGCCCCTCACAGCCCAGGACCTCTGTCCCAGGCCCTGTCACCACACTCTGTTTTTGAGATGGCAGGATTGTTTACTCCATGTACCCAGGGTGGGATTAGAGGGTGCTGATTCTAAACTTTGGATGAGCTAATGTCCTGTCAGTGTCCAGTGAGGAGAGAGAAGGGTCAGAAACGAGCAGCCCCCCGGGTCTCACCTCCTGCCTTCCCTCACAGTCACACTCAGTGTCTGCATTGCCCTGGGAGGTGTGCCTGGGGTGGGGCAAACATTTTTCAATCATATTCTTCTCTTTCTGCATCTGTGCCGGTGAGGGGCTGAGGCTAGAGGAGGGCACCAGAAGAAGAGGCTGGGCCTGAGGGCAGGTCCTGCCCACCTGGGAAGTAGGCTCTGCTCTGCCCAGGGAGGAGGAAGAGGAGAGCTCCTGGTGCCCTGAAGGGAGGGGACACTTTGTTCAGACTGGCTTCCTGCGGAAGAGCTCCCAGGACTGTCCTGTAAACCACACAGGGACCAGGCCGGGAAGCCCATGGGGAGGAGGCTGTGTGGACACCTGGGACTATGTGTGTGGGAAATTGATCCTACCAGCTCCATGCTTTAGGGAGAACACAGTACACAGAGGGGCAGGTCCGGGTCTTGGCAGCAGGGGGCGTTGTGACCTGTCCCTGAGGCCTGAGCTTTTGTCCCAGTTGGGAGCCCCATGTGGCCTGGTCTGAGCCCTCTGCCCTTTGCTCACTGGGCCGGCAGCTGTGTCTTCACAGGCCTCCGGAGCACCAAACAACAGGCCCATCTAGGCCCACCCCTACCAGGATCAGCTTTCCAGACAGTGGTCAGAGGCAGAGCCTGGGGTGAGCTGGGACATCCCAGAGGGAGGCTGGTTTACATTAAAGGTCCTTCCCGCTGCTTGGTTTCCAGATGGACTAAGAGGGGCTGGGGGCTCCAGTGCTGCTCCTTAGGATGCAGAGCTCTGTGGGGTCTCCAGCATGGGTGGCCCCTCTCCTCTCCCCTCTTGATTGTCCAGGAATCAGGCTGGGGATGAAAGGACCAGGGACCCTGACTGTGTCTCTGTTCACTGACCCACCCCTTTCCCTCTGTGTCCTAAGCTCAGGGTCCTGGGCCCAATCTGTTAGTCTGTGCTGACTCAAACCCCTGCAGCCACTGAGCCTGGGGGAAGGTGGCCTCCATGTCCTCCTGGAAGCAGCAGTGATGCTGGGTGAGACTTTTTCTATGGGACCAGCAGCTCCCAGGCTGTGCTGACTTGAAAGGCTGTTTTCAACAACCTCCTGTTCTGAGGGAACTGGCTGTGCTCTGACTGCCCATCTGGAGTAATGTCAGGGGGGTTCAGTGACCATCCAAGCCTTCACCCCAATCAGCCAACAAGGCTGATCAGGACAGTGCTCGTGGGAGCTTTTTATACCCCAATCCCTCTGCCTTATTGTGGGGGGCTCTGTGTGGAGCTGAAATTCAACCCCATTTCCAGCAATGTGATGAATAAAGAGGGACACCGCAGGTTGGTCACCCCTACAGGACGCCCACATTGACTTTGACTGTGGGGACCTTGGAAGCCAGTGAGGAGCTGAGCACTGAGTCCCATCTGGTGATGAGAGCACTGGACAGGGGAACAGAGTCAGGGTCTCTGTCACTCAGCCGACCCCTCCTCTCCCTGGTTTCACTGAGACACAACAGAGTCCTGTGGGTAGCTAATCTCACATCCCCTCATGAAGGGGTCAACATCTGTGCAAATCACTGCTCCCCTTTCCCCAGGAAGGTGTCAGCAGCCCTGGGAGAAAGAAATGCTACTGGGCTCCCACCCAGTCACCAGGATCCCTCCTAGGGATGGAGCTGTCCTGTCCCTCTGAGGCCCCAGCCAGAGGACACGGTACTACTGCTCACTACACCACAGAGGTGTTCAGTGAGTGACCCAGATGGGGATCAAGACACGAGGCTGCTCTTAACTGAGCCTGGATGCAGATATGATCATAACATACCTGGATTACAGGACCAGATGCCTGAACTCTCAGGACAGCCCAAATTGTGACCATCCAGAGAAAAAAAAAGGTGAGGGGACATGTCTGAACTGAATCCTATGTGTGTTTGAGGCTTAGAGTTGAGGAAATGATGGATGATTTGTGAAGAACTGGTCCAGAAAGCACGGAATCTGGTGTGCTGTAATTCCAACCTGCCTCAGAGTGAGGGGTTGAGGTCAATGTCCATGATAATGGTCTTTGCTGGCCATGTACAAAGGGAAGGGGACTTACTTTAAAATATCATTAACTTTACCTTTTGTTGCATTTTGAAGCAATACAAGTTCATTGCACAAAAGTATTAAAAAATAAGTTTTAGAGAAGTGTTCTTCTTAAATAATACATGTAAATCTTGTTTCAGAATTTGAGTGTATTTCTTTTTTTTTTTTTTTTGTAGAGACAGAGTCTCACTGTACTGCCCTCGGGTAGAGTGCCGTGGCGTCACACAGCTCACAGCAACCTCTAACTCTTGGGCTTATGCGATTCTCTTGCCTCAGCCTCCCGAGCAGCTGGGACTACAGGCGCCCGCCACAACGCCCGGCTATTTTTATTTTTTTGTTGTTGTTGCAGTTTGGCCGGGGCTGGGTTTGAACCCGCCACCCTCGGCATATGGGGCCGGCGCCCTACTCACTGAGCCACAGGCGCCAGCTCCTCTAATCAAATCACATCAAAAACATAGTTAACCTTCTTTCACTTTTATATTCAGTCAAGATTCACATAAATAATTTTCTGTTTTTTAACTGGCTTATTGTACCCTCAATGAATCCCCAACAATTAAAAAAAAAATAAAATAAAAGTAAATATACGTTAATTAAAAAAAAAATTAAAAAAAAGCATATTATTGACTGTTTTATATTGTCTTATTCTAACTGATAATAATGTATTATAGTGTTTGTCTAACTGTATGTTTTCAAGGACCAATAATGAAGTGGTGATATTGTTAGTATTATTAATATTGAGACCCACTATTATTAACTTATTATTACTAGCACACTTCTGGTTATTTCTGTGCATTTTGTGTAGTGAGGGGGTGATTTTTGCCATTTTCTTTTCAGTCTTACAACTTTTTTTATTTTTTATTTTTTTCCTTTTTTTATTTTCATTAAATCATAGCTGTGTACATTAATATGATCATGGGGCACCATACACTTGGTTCATAGATCGTTTGACTAATGTAGGACCTTCACATGAAAGATTTTTGCCATTTTTTTCATTAAATCATAACTGTATACATTGATATGATCATGGGGCATCATACACTCGCTTCATAGACCATTTGACACATTTTTATCACAGTGGTTAACATAGCCTTTCCGTCGTTATCTCAGTTACTGTGCCAAAACCTTTACATTCTACATTTACCAAGTTTCGCAAATACCCCTGTAAGATGCACCACAGGTGTGATCCCACCGATGCCCCTCCCTCTACCCACCCCTATTCCCCCTATTGTTAAGTTGTAACTGGGTTATAGCTTTCACGTGAGAGCCCCAAATTAGTTTCATAGTAGGGCTGTGTACATTGGGTACTTTTTCTTCCATTCTTGAGATACTTTACTAAGAAAAATATGTTCCAGCTCCATCCATGTAAACATGAAAGAGGTAAAGTCTCCATCTTTCTTTAAGGCTGCACAGTATTCCATGGTATATATATACCACAATTTATTAATCCATTCATGGATCGATGGGCACTTGGGCTTTTTCCATGACTTAGCTATTATGAATTGGGCTGCAATAAACATTCTGGTACAAATATCTTTGTTATGTTGTGATTTTTGGTCTTCTGGGTATATGCCCAGCAGAGGAATTACAGGATTGAATGGCAGATCTATTTTTAGATCTCTGAGTGTTCTCCATATATCTTTCCAAAAGGAATGTATTAATTTGCATTCCCACCAGCAGTGCAGAAGTGTTCCCTTTTCTCCGCATCCACGCCAACATCTCTGGTCTTGAGATTTTGTGATATAGGCTAGTCTTATTGGAGTTAGATTGTATCTCAAAGTAGTTTTGATTTGCATTTCTCTGATGATTAAAGATGATGAGCATTTTTTCATATGTCTGAAGGCCGTGTGCCTGTCTTCTTCAGAGAAGTTTCTCTTCAAATCCCTTGCCCAGCCTGCGATGGGATCCCTTGTTTTTTTCTTGCTGATGCGTTTGAGTTCTCTGTGGATTCTGGTTATTAAACCTTTGTCAGAGATATACCCTGCAAATATCTTCTCCCATTCTGAGGGCTGTCTGCTTGCTTTGCTTACTGTGTTCTTAGCTGTGCAGAAGCTTTTTAGTTTGATCAAGTCCCAGTAGTGTATTTTTGAAGCTGCTTCAATTGCCCGGGGGGTTCTCCTCATGACATACTAACCCAGACCAATTTCTTCAAGGGTTTTCCCTGCATTCTCCTCTAGTATTTTTATAGTTTCATGTCTTAAGTTTAAATCTTTAATCCAATGAGAGTCTATCTTAGTTAATGGTGAAAGGTGTGGGTCCAATTTCAGTCTTCTGCAGGTTGCCAGCCAGTTCACCCAGCACCATTTGTTAAATAGGGAATCTTTTCCCCACTGAATGTTTTTAATTGGCTTGTCAAAAATCAAATAGCGGTAAGTAGCTGGATTCATCTCTTGGTTCTCTATTCTGTTCCAGATATCTACTTCTCTGTTTTTGTGCCAATACCATGCTGTTTTGATCACTATCGATTTGTAGTAAAGTCTGAGGTCTGGTAGTGTGATTCCTCCTGTTTTGTTTTTATTTCTGAGTAATGTCTTGGCTATTCGAGGTTTTTTCTGATTCCATATAAAACGAAGTAATGTTTTTTCAAGATCTTTAAAATATGACAGTAGAGCTTTAATAGGGAGTGCATTGAAATTATATATTGCTTTGGGTAGTATGCACATTTTGATAATGTTGATTCTTCCTAGCCATGAGCATGGTATGTTTTTCCATTTGTTAACATTTTCAGCTATTTCTTTTCTTAGAGTTTCATAGATCTCTATCTATCACGTCTTTTGTTAGGTAAATTCCCAAATATTTCATCTTCTTTGGCACTACTGTGAATGGGATAGAGTCCTTAACTGCTTTTTCAACTTGACTGTTGTTGGTGTATATAAAGGCTACCGATTTATGGATGTTGATTTTATAACCTGAGATGCTGCTGTATTCCTTGATCACTTCTAGGAGTTTTGTAGTAGAGTCCCTAGTGTTTTCCAGATACACAATCATATCATCTGTGAAGAGCGAAAGTTTGATCTCTTCTGACCCTATATGGATACCCTTGATCGCCTTTTCTTCCCTAATTGCGGTGGCTAAAACTTCCATTACAATGTTGAAAAGCAATGGAGATAATGGACAGCCTTGTTTGGTTCCTGATCTGAGTGGAAATTATTCCAATTTAACTCCGTTCAATATGATATTGGCTGTGGGTTTGCTGTAGATGGCCTCTATCAGTTTAAGGAAAGTCCCTTCTTGACCAATTTTCTTGAGTGTTCTGATCATGAAGGGATGCTGGATATTATCAAAAGCTTTTTCTGCATCAATTGAGAGAATCATATGGTCTTTGTTTTTTAATTTGTTTATGTGCTGAATTAGATTTATAGATTTACGTATATTGAACCAGCCTTGACACCCTGGGATAAAACCAACATGGTCATGATGTATAATTTGTTTGATGTGTTGCTGGATTCTGTTTGTTAGGATCTTGTTGAATATTTTTGCATCTATATTCATTAGTGATATTGGTCTATAATTTTCTTTTCTTGTTGGGTCTTTTCCTGGTTTGGGGATCAGGGTTTTGTTTGCTTCACAGAACGTGTTGGGTAGTCTTCCTTCTTTTTCTACCTTTTGGAACAGTTTGAGTAATATAGGTACTAATTCCTCTTTAAAGGTTTGGTAGAATTCTGACGTGAAACCATCTTGTCCCGGGCTTTTCTTTTTAGGGAGGTTTTGTATAGTTGATGCTATTTCTGAACTTGATATGGATCTGTTCAACATTTCCACTTGATTCTGGTTAAGTCTTGGAAGGTGGCGTGCTTCCAAGTATTGGTCTATTTCCTTCAGATTTTCATATTTCTGAGAATAAAGTTTCTTGTAATATTCATTAAGGATTTTTTGGATTTCTGAGGAGTCTGTTGTTATTTCGTCTTTGTTGTTTCTGATTGATGAGATTAGAGATTTTACTTTTTTTCCTGATTAGTTTGGCCAGAGGTTTATCTATTTTATTGACCGTTTGAAAAAACCAACTAATTGATTTATTGATCTGCTGCATTATTCTTTTGTTTTCAATTTCATTTAATTCTGCTCTAATTTTGGTTATTTCTTTTCTTCTACTGGGTTTGGGGTTGGAATGTTCTTCCTTCCAATTAAGTTGTTAACTTCCTCTCTTTCTGTTCTCTTGAGGAAGGCTTGCAGTGCTATAAATTTCCCTCTTAGAACTGCCTTTGCGGTGTCCCAGAGGTTCTGATAGTTTGTGTCTTCATTGTCATTTTGTTCCATAAAATTGGCGATTTCTTTCTTAATCTCATCTCTGACCCAGCTATCATTCAGCATAAGGTTATTTAACTTCCATGTTTTTGTATGAGTATGCAGATTCCTGTTGTTACTCAATTCAAGTTTTATTCCATGATGGTCCGAGAAGAATCATGGAATAATTTCTATTCCTTTAAATTTACTGAGGTTAGACTTGTGACCTAAAATGTGGTCAATTTTGGAGTAAGTTCCGTGGGCTGATGAGAAGTATGTGTATTAAGTTTTGTAGGGATGAAATGTTCTGAAGATATCTGCTAAATCTAAATATTGGATGGTTAGGTTTAAATCTAAGATTTCTTTGCTCAGTTTCTTTCTGGAGGATCGATCCATCACTGCCAAGGGAGTGTTGAAATCTCCGACGATTATGGAGCTGGAGGAAATCAAGTTACTCATGTCTGTTAGAGTTTCTCTTATAAATTGAGGTGCATTCTGGTTGGGTGCATAGACATTAATAATTGAGATCTCATCATATTGAGTATTACCCTTAACAAATATGAAGTGACCATTCTTGTCCTTCCTTACTTTTGATGGTTTAAAGCCTACTGTATCTGCAAATAAAATTGCAACACCGGCTTTTTTCTGATTACAATTTGCCTGAAATATGGATGACCATCCTTTCACCCTGAGTCTGTATTTGTCTTTTAAGTTGAGATGTGACTCTTGTATGCAACAAATATCTGGCTTGAGTTTTTGTATCCAGTCTGCTAACCTATGCCTCTTTAGAGGACAGTTTAAGCCATTCGCATTGATGGAGAGTATTTATAAGTCTGGTGGAATTTTGGGTATCGAGTTTTTCAAATGTCCAGTGGATATTTTTAATCCTTTCGCCAGTGTGGAAGTTGGAGTTTGATCCAAAGTTTCTGAGTGAGTTTACTTTTGTGGTGTAGGATTGGATTGGTCATTGTGGAGGATAGTTCTGAGAACATCCTGAAGAGCTGGTTTACTTATGGCAAATTTTTTCAACTTATGAATGTCATTGAAGTATTTAATTTCTCCATCATAGATGAAACTCAGTTTAGCTGGATACAAGATCCTTGGTTGAAAGTTTTTTTGCTTTAGGAGATTAAAAGTTGATGACCAGCCTCTTCTGGCTTGAAAAGTTTCAGCAGAGAGATCTGCAGTTATTCTAATATTCTTACCTTTGTACGTTATAGTTTTCTTTCGCCGGGCTGCTTTGAGAATCTTCTCTTTCATGTTAACTTTAGTGAAGCTAATTATGATATGTCTGGGGGATGACTTATTGGGGTTGAATCGTGCTGGGGTTCTGAAGCTGTCTGCTATCTGAATTTCAGATTCTCTAGGCATGTCTGGAAAATTTTCTTTCATAATTTCATGCAGAAGAGCCTCTGTGCCCTCGGAGGCCACTTCATCGTTCTCGGAAATTCCTATAATTCTTATGTTGCTTTTTTTCGAATTATCTGAGAGTTCTCTGAGTGAGTGATCCATTTTTGCTCTCCATTTCTCTTCCTCTTTGAGAGATTGGGAGCGTTCGAAGACTTCATCTTCAATGTCAGAAATCCTTTCTTCTGCTTTCTCCATTCTGTTACTGAGGGATTCTACTGTATTTTTCATATCTTTGAGGGCTGTAAGTTCTTGCTTCAGTGTGTCTAAGTCTTTGGTGGTTTTGTCTTTAAATTCGTTAAATTCTTGAGACAATTTTTGAATTTCTCCTCGAATTCCTAATTCCATTTTATTAATCTTGTCTGCAATCCAAATTCTGAATTCGATTTCTGACATCTCAGCCAGTTGTTTATGAATGGGATCTTCAATCACATCTGCCGTATCTTTTCTTGTGGGGGTTGATCTATTCTGGTTATTCATGTTAGCAGAGTTTTTCCACTGATTCCGCCCCATGGTTATTTTACTCCCTTTGGTTTTTCCCTTGGGGTTTTATCGAGGGCCCATACAGTGTTGTGGCCTGAGAAACTGGGGCCCTGTCTGGTGTGGTGGAGCAAAGTGGTTCTGTCTTGTTTTCAGCTGGTTTCTGTTCGATCCTATTGCAACTTCTACTCTGGCTTGAAATCTCAGCTGTGTGGAAAAATCAGCAATTAAGTCACCCCGCCTGCCCACCTCTGGCCCCAGTTGGAAAAGGAGAATCAAACCTTCCTACAATCGCACACCCAGGGCACCGCCTGAAAAGTCCTCAGTCTATTAGCCCAGTTCAAAAGGTCCAAATCAACTGTGTCAATCGGCACCTGTCTCGGGTGGGAGAGTTCAAGAGGTCTCTGGGAACTGGATCACAGGGGCCTGGTGACTCCTCTGACACGGCTCACCCCAGTGCAGCGTGGAGTCAGGAGGAGCCACCCAGCAAACAGAGCAGTCTGGGAAGGTTGATGTCTCCTTCCCCACTTGGCCCCTCCATCGGACCCAGTCACTGGTATCTCTGCAGATGGCTAACCCAGTTGCCTGCAGTGAACAGACACTCCAGGGGTTTGCACCTGCCTGAATCGCAAGGAAGTCTGCCAGGCCCCCGCAGACTGCCGCTATCTAGCAGGAGAAGATGGGGCCTGACATCTTTGAGTGTTTGATGCAGGTGATGGGAAGGAGGTGTTCACTCAGTCTTAGCCCCGTCCCTGATGGATGCTGCTAACAGAACAGAACAGAACAGACAACTTTGTGGGGTTCTGTCTCTGTTCCTGTCATCGCCTACAGAAGACGGGCTGTTTTGAGTTCAAACGTCTTTGCTGCTGGAGATTTGCGTCCGAACACCTCTCTGGGTCAGCCCCACCCTGGAAGCTTCCTGGGTTTGTGAGCCGTGTCAGGAAATTCCCCGCTCACCGGTGGCCTCCTCTGGTTGCCCAGGGAGACAGGGGGTGTGGCCTCAGAATATTCAGAAGTGAGCATTCTGCCATTAAAGAAAAAAACGGCTGTTGATCTACCTCCAGGGAACTGCTGCTCTGGTGTGGGCACTCAGGCGACCCTTTTCTCCTCTGTCCCGCACCCCAGAGTCAGCACTGAGCGGCCGTAGTTTGTGCTGGGTCCACACCCCTCCAGAGATCCCCCAAGAATCAGAACTCTTGGGGGATGGGCCCCCAGACCCCGATTGGGAGTGGTGGGGGGGAAGCTAGAGTTTCATTCAGTTTTACGCATTACTACGGCCTGGGGAGGGCTCCTGCACTGCACCGCAGGGAAGTGCCGCCAAGGCTTGATTTCCCCTCAGCAGAGTGCCCTCTCCTCGCTCACATGTCCCAGAGTCAGCGCTGACCTGACGTAGCTCAGGCACTGTGCACTCCCCTCGAGAAATCACTCAAGGATCTGAACTCCTGGGGGATAGGCCCTCAGACCCCGAGTGAGAGTAGGGGTTCTCAGCTCTCAGCGGGGAGGCTAGAGTCTTATTCAGTCTTGTGCCCCATAATCTTGCCCGGGGAGGGTTGCTGCACTGCACCGCAGGGAAGTGCCGCGAGGCATGACTCCCCCTCAGCCTGGTGCCCTCTCCTCACTCGCGCACCTCAGAGTCAATGCTGACCAGTCGCAACTCGGGGACTGTCCACTCCCCTTGAGAAATCACCCAAGGATCCGAACTCCTGGGGGATAGGCCTCCAGACCTCAGTGGGTGGGAGGGGAGCACTGGGAGGGTTGCCGGTGAATTATTCCCAAAGTTTTATTCAGTTTTATGCCTGGCAGGAGAACTCCACGACACCCCAGTAGGGGAGTTAGGTCCAGTTTTTAGAAGGTCTCTCCCTGGAGTGTAGTGGGAGGGCCTTTAATTTCTGCCCGCTTGTTTAATTGTGGGGCTCTTGAGCCGGTCTCATGGGGGAGGGGGACTCCCGTCCGCTTGGTGGTGGATTTTGTACCTTTTGTTTGCGTCCTTGTGATCACAACTTGCCTCAGCGGTGTTGATGTGCGTTCTTCAACCTTCTCTCTTGGTGAGGCTCAAGTCCACCAGGATACTTACTAAATTCCTGTCCCTTAACTCTCTTTCTGGATGGGAGCCTTTGTTGAAAGCTGGCTTCAGTCCGCCATCTTGTGTCCCCCCCAAAATTTGACTTTTTATTATGATAAATGTTCATTATAGTATAATACACATTCTTGGAAAGGCAGAATTGTTTTATTATTTCTTTTTGTGTGTGTGACCTAAGAACCTTTCTTTTCTCTCCCACCTCTCCATCCAAGGCCAGAAAGAAATTCTGTTACGTTTTCCTAAGCTTTATAATTTTAGCTTTTATGTTTAGGTCGATGAATCATCTTGGATTATTTTCTTATGTATAGGCTGAAGGATAAGATCCTAGATTCATTTTATCCACATGGATATCTAGTTATTGCAACACCAATTATTGAAAAGAGTCTTCCTAAGAATTTGCTCTGGTGTCCTTGTCAAAAAACTACCATAAAAGTGGGTATCTAAGACCGCGTTCTCTATTCTGCACCAGTGGTTAATTTTTATGCTAGAATCACACTGTCATGATTCCTGTAGATTTATCGTGGTCTTGAGTCAAGGTATCTTTCAATTTTGTGATTCTTTTTTAAGGTTGCATTTGGCATTCTAGATCCTTTGCATTTCTACATAAAATTTAGAAGCAGTTTGTCTACCCAAAAACAAAACCCCAAACCCCAGCGGGATTATGATTAGAGTTACATTGAAAGTGCAGTTTTGGAAAGAATTCAGGGGTCCTCAAACTTTTTAAACTGGGAGCCAGTTGTCTGCCCCTCAGACAGTTGGAGGGCCGGACAATAAAAAAAAAAAAAAAAACTATGAACAAATTCCTATGCACACTGCACATATCTTATTTTGAAGTAAAAAAACAAAACAGGAACAATCACGCTGCCTCATGTGGCCCGCAGGCTGTAGTTTGGGGACCCTTGATGAAATACTGAATCTTATAACCTGCTATGGTTTGAATGCCTCCCCCCAAAAAGTGTTCCCCAAAATGTGTTGGAAACTTAATCCACAATGCAATAGTGTTGGGACCTCACGAGAGTGATGAGACCGTGCGGGCTCTGCCATCACGGCTAGATTCGTGCTGTTATTGTGGGAGTGGGTTTGTTATTGGAGGAGTGAGTTCATTCTTCGCCCCCTCGCTTCTTGCCTTCCACACGGGGTGATGTAGCAGGAACACCCTTGCTGATGCCAGTACCTTGATAGTGGCCTTCCGGCTTCTACAACAATGAGAAATCAATTTCTTCATAAGTTACCCAGTGTCTTGTATTCTTTATAACAGGACAAAATGAACTGAGGCATAATCCATGAACAAGGTGTAGCATGAAGCTCTTCATTTCTTAATTTCTCTCAGCAGAGTCTTGTAATTGTCACTGTAGAGGTCTTGCACATCGTTAGTTAAATGTATTACTGAGTGTTGTATGTTTTTTGAAGGTATTATAAATGGGCTTTATGTACTTCTAGTTTTCAATTATTTGCTGTTAGTATTATAAAAATGCATTTGGTTTTTGTATATTAACTGGCATCCTAAACCTTGCTAATTTACATGTTTAATTAGTTATTTTATAGATTCCTTAGAATTTTCTACGTACATGATCTTTTTATCTGAAAATAGAAACTATTTTGCTTCCTTATTTCTGATCTCTAAATTACTTCAGCTGAGCATGGTCGCTCACGCTTCTAATCCCAGCACTCTGGGAGGCTGAGGCAGGTGGATCCCTTCATCTTGGGAGTTTCAGACCAGCCTGAGCCAGAGCAAGACCCTGTCTCTACTAAAAACAGAAAAACTACTCAGGCAACATGGGGAGGGGGTGTGCCTCTAGTTCAAACTACTTAGGAGGCGTGAGCCCAGAAGTTTGAGGTTGCTGTGAGCTGTGACACCACAGCACTATAGCCTGAGCAACAGAGTGAGACTCTTGTCTCCAAATAAATAAATAAATTTCAATTACTTTATTTCTTTTTTTCTTTCCTTATTGTGATGGTAAAGACTTTCAGTGTAAATACTGAACAGAAGTGGTGAAAGTGGGCATCCTTGCCTAATAAGGAAGTCTTATTTCTCTAACATTAGGGGAGAAGTGTTCAGTATTTCTCCATCAAATATGTTAGGTGTAGGCTTTCTGTGGATGTCCATTATCAGAGTGAGGGAATGCCCTTTTATTTATAGTTTGCTGAGAGTTTTTAATCAGGAATGAGTGTTGACATTTGCTAAATATTTTTTCTACATACATTGAAACGGCAATACAATTTTTCTCCTATTAATATGGTGAATTAAATTGAATTTCTGTGATAAACACTATCTGTGTATGTAGGTTGTAAGTTAGTAATCTAGATCCGTGTCTGTGTGTCTTTGTGTGTGTACCACTGAGTTTTTATTTTATTTTATTTTATTTTATTTTTTTTTTGAGACAGAGCCTGAAGCTGTCACCCTGGGTAGAGTGCTGTGGTATCACAGGTCACAGCAACCTCTAACTCCTGGGTTCAAGCGAGTCTCCTGCCTCAGCCTCCCAAGTAGCTGGGACTACAGGCACCCACCACAATGCCCGGCTGTTTTTTGGTTGCAGCCGTCATTGTTGTTTGGCAGCCAGGGCTGATTTGAACCCGCCAGCTCAGGTGTATGTGGCTGGCGCCTTAGCCACTTGAGCCACAGGCGCCAAGCCATCACTGAGTTTTTAAATCTCTATACCTTTTACCAGATTTGGTAAATTTCTGGCCATTACTTTTTCAAATATTTTTCTCTGCCCCTTTTCTCTCCATTCCCTTCTTTTTTTAAAAAATTTTAAAAATTAAATCATAACTTTGTACATCGATGCATTTATGGAGTTCAGGGTACTGCTTCGATATACAATGTGAAATACTTACATTGAACTAAGTAACACATCCATCACAATTATACTCATTTCTTAATAGTTTTGAAATGTACCACATTGCATCATGCGCATTAGGTGAGGTCACCCCCAAAACCCTCCTTCCTCCCATATCCCCTGTCCCCTCCCCTCTCTCTCCTCTTCCCTTCTACTTTCTGGACTATAGTTAGTTATGTTTTGCCATTCATATGAGTGTGTAGGTGATTATATATTGATTTCATAGTAGTATTAAGTACTTTGCATACTTTTTTCCCCATGCTTGAGATACTTTACTAAGAAGAATATGTTCCAGCTTCATCTAGGTAAACGTAAAAGATATGAAGTCTCCATCTTGTTCATGGCTGCATAGTATTCTGTGGTGTACATATACCACAATTTGTTAATCCATTCATGGGTCAATGGGCACTTGGGCTGTTTCCATGTCTTGGCTATTATGAATTGAGCTGCAATAAACACTCTGGTGCAAATGTCTTTGTTATAAAATGATTTTTTTTTTTTTTTTTTTTTTTTTTTTTTTTTTTGGCCGGGGCTGGGCTTGAACCCGCCACCTCCGGCATATGGGACCGGCGCCCTACCCGTTGAGCCACAGACGCCGCCCTATAAAATGATTTTTGATCATCTGGGTATATACCTAGTAGAGGAATTGCAGGATTGAACGGTAGGTCTACTTTTAATTCCTTGAGTGTTGTCCAAACTTCTTTACAAAAAGGTCGTATTAGCTTGCATGCCCACCAGCAGTGTAGAAATGTTCCCTTCTCTCCGCATCCATGCCAACATCTGTAGTTTGGGGATGTTGTGATATGGGCTAATCTTACTGGATTTAGATGATATCTCAAAGTGGTTTTGATTTGCATTTCTCTGATAATTAAGGATGATGAGCATTTTTTCCTGTGTTTGTAGGCCATGAGCCTGTCTTCATCAGAGAAGTTTCTGTTCAAGTCTCTTGCCTACATAGAAATGGGGTTATTTATTCTTTTCTTACTGATAAGTTTGAGTTCTCTGTAGATTCTAGTTAACAGACAGACCTTTGTCAGAAGCATAACCTGCAAAAATCTTCTCCCATTCTGAAGGTTGTCTGTTTGCTTTGCTTACTGTGCTATTGGCTGTGCAAAAGCTTTTTAGTTTGATCAGATCCCAGTAATGTATTTGTGGTGTTGCTTCAATTACCCAGGGGGTGGGGGGTTGTTGTCCTCATAAGATATTCTCCCAGGCCAATTTCTTCAAGTGTTTCCCCTGCATTGCCTTCTAGTATTTTTATAGTTTCATGTCTTAAGTTTAAATATTTTATCCAGTGAGAATCAATTTTTGTTAATGGTGAAAGGTGTGGGTCCAGTTTCAGTCTTCTACAGGTCAGCAGCCAGTTCACCCAGCAGCATTTGTTAAATAGCGAGTCTCTCCCCCACTGAATATTTTTGATAGGCTTGTCGGAGATCAAATGGCGATAAGTAGCTGGGTTCATCTCTTGGTTCTCTATTCTGTTCCATAAATCTACTGGTCTGTTTTTGTGCCAGTACCATGCTGTTTTGATCACTATAAATTTATAGTATAGCCTGAAGTCTGATAATGTGATACCTCCTGATTTGTTCTTACTTAAGAGTAATGTATTTGCTATTTGAGGATTTTTCTGATTTCATATAAAATGAAGTACTATTTTTTCAAGTTCTTTAAAGTATGACAATGGTGCTTTAATAGGGATTGGATTCAATCTGTAGATTGCTTTGGGTAGTATGGACATTTTAACAATGTTGATTCTTCCCAGCCATGAGCATGGTATGTTTTTCCATTTGTTAACATCTTCAGCTGTTTCTTTTCTCAGAGTTTCATAGTTCTCCTTATAGAGATCTTTTGTTAGGTAAATTCCCAGCTATTTCATCTTCTTTGGCACTATTGTAAAGGAATAGAGTCCTTGACTATATTTTCAGCTTGACTATTGTTGGCATATATAAAAGCTATTGTTTTGTAAGTATTGATTTTGTATTCTGAGACGCTGCTATATTCCTTGATCACTTCTAAGAGTTTTGAGCTGAGTCCCTGGGATTTTCCAGGTATAGGATCATGTCATCAGTGAAGATTGGGAGTTTGATCTCCTCTGACCCTATCTGGATACCCTTGATTGCCTTCTCTTGCCTGATTGTGATGGCTAAGACTTCCATTACCATGTTGAATAGCAGTGGAGACAGTGGGCATCCTTGCCTTGTTCCTGATTTGAGTGGAAATGTTTTCAATTTTACACCATTCAATATGATATTGGCTTTGGGTTTGCCGTAGATGGCCTCTCTTAGTTTAAGAAATGTAACTTCTATGCCCATTTTCTTAAGAACTCTGATCATGAAAGGATGCTGGATATTATCAAAGGCTTTTTCTGCATCAATTGAGAGAATCATGGTCTTTGTTTTATATTTTATTGACGTGATGTATTATATTTATAGATTTGCGTATGTTGAACCAACCCTGTAACCCTGGAATAAAACCAACTTGATCATGGTGTACAATTTTTTTAATGTGTTGTTGAATTGTGTTTGCTAAGATCTTATTGAATATTTTTGCATCGATATTCATTAATGATATTGGTCTATAATTTTCTTTCTTTGTTGGATCCTTTCCTGGTTTAGGGATCAGGGTGATATTTGCTTCATACTTTGTTGGGAAGTATTCCTTCTTTTTCTATGCTTTGGAAAACGTTTTATAATATAGGTACTAGTTCCTCTTGAAAGGTTTGATAGACTTCGGATGTGAAGCCATCTGGTCCCGGACTTTTCTTTTTAGGGAGATTTTGTATTGTTGATGCTATTTTAGTGGTTGATATAGGTCTATTCAGCATTTCTAATTCTTTCCTGTTAAGTCTAGGAAGGTGGCGTGCTTCCAGGTATTGCTCCATTTCCTTCAGATTTTCATATTTCTGAGAATAGAGATTTTGTAGTAATCATTGAGGATTTTTTGAATTTCTGAAGTGTCTGTTGTTATTTCTCCTTTATCATTTCTGATAGACTATAGTAGAGATTTTACTTTTCTATTTCTGGTTAGGTTGGCTAAAGGTTTATCAATTTTGTTAATCTTTTCAAAAAACCAACGTTTGTTTCATTGAGCTTCTGAATGATTCTTTTGTTTTCAATTTCATTTAATTCTGCCCCAATTTTGGTTATTTCTTTTCTTCTGCTGGGTTTGGGGTTGCAGTGTTCTTCCTTTTCCAGTTGCTTGAGATGATCCATTAAGTTTTTGGCTTTCTCTCTTTCTGTTTTCTTAATGAAGGCGTCCAATGCTATAAATTTCCTTCTTAGGACTGCCTTTGCAGTATCCCACAGTATCCCCAATTATTTTCATAATTTGTGTCTTCGTTATCATTTTGTTCCAAAAATGTGGTGATTTCCTTCTTATCTCGTGTTTGACACAGCTATCATTCAGCCTAAGATTATTTAGTTTCCACAACTTTGAGTATGAAGATTCCTGTTGCTGTTGAGTTCAACTTTTATTCCATGGTAGTCTGAGAAGATACAAGGAATAATTTCTACACTTTTAAATTTGCTGAGGTTAAAATAAATAAATAAAATAAATAAATAAGTAAAGACTTGTGTCCTAGGATATGATCTATTTTGGAGGATGACCCATGGGCTGATGAGAAGAATGTATATTCAGTTTTATTAGGGTGAAATGTTCTTTCTATAGAGGTCTGTAAAGTCCATTTGTTCTAGGGTCAGGTTTAAGTCTAATATTTCCTTGTTTAGTTTCTTCGTGGAGGGTCTATCCAAAAGTGTCAAGGGGGTGTTAAAATCTCCAGATATTATAGTTCAGGAAGATACCAAGTGGTTTATCTCCATTAGGATCTGCTTTATGAACTGAGGAGCATTCTGGTAGGGTGCATAAATGTTAATTATCAAAATCTCTTAATGGTGGGTGTTTCCCTTGACAAATATGTAGTGACCTTCCTTATCTTTCTTTATCTTTTTCGGTTTAAAGGCAATTGTGTCTGCTACTAAAATTGCAACTCTTGTTTTTTTCTGGTTTCCATTTGTCTGTATTATACAAGTCCATCCCTTCACCCTGAGTCTATTTTTATACTTTAAGGTAAGATGAGATTCTTGTATGCAGCAGATTTCTGGTCTGAGTTCATGTATCCAGTCTGCCAGTCTATGCCTCTTTACAGGACAATTTAAACCATTCACATTAATTGAGAGAATTGATAAGCCTGGTTGTGTTTTGGGTGTCATGGTTTTCGGATATCCAGTAGATGTTTTTAATCCTTTCACCACTGTGGAAGTTGGATTTTGTTCAAAAATTTCTGGGTGAATTCACTTTGGAGGGAGAGCATTGCGCTGGTCATTGTGGAGGATGCATCTGAGAATATCCTGGAGAGCTGGTTTAGTTAAGACAAATTTCTTCATCATATGTATGTCATTAAAGTATTTGATTTCTCCATCACAAATGAAACTCAGTTTAGCTGGATACAGAATCCTGGGCTAGAAGTTGTTTTGTTTTAGGAGACTGAAGGTGGATGACCATCCTCTTCTGGCTTGAAACATTTCAGCTGAGAGATCTGCAGCCATTCTGCTACTTCTCCCTTTGTAGGTAATGCTTTTCTTATGTCTTGATGCTTGCAGAATTTTCTCCTTTGTCTTAACTTTGGCAAAGTTAATCACAATGTGTCTAGGAGATGCTTTATTTGGATTGAGTCTTGCTGGGGTTCTGAAACTGTCTGCTATCTGAAGTTCTGTATCTCTTGAAATGCTTGGGAAATTATCCAAAATCTCTCGGAGTAGAGTATCTGTACCTTTAGGACCATCCTCTTCTCCTTTGGGAATTCCTAATTCCTATGTTTGATCTTCCCACAACCTTACAAAGGCCCCTTTCAGAGTTTTGGCCAGAGACTCTGAGGACCTCCTTAGTGAGATAGTGCAAGCTATCTCTGTTTTGATATTGGCCAACCTGTACCCTATCCTTAGAAACCACAATATTCAGTTTAAATCTCAACTGTGAAGAGATACAAACAGCTGTGGTGCCCAACTCCTGCCCTTCAGTTCTTTTCCACTTCAGAACTTGGAAGGTCAACCTCAGAATGTCCCCAAGTGAACAGCCCTAGACACGAGTTCCAATGAAATTGTCTCAGGCAGTGTAAACCCTGCCCAACAGAGAGGGATTCAAGGGTCTCCAACAGCACAATTGGAGCCAGGGATCCACACTCCCGCCTGCCAGACTTAGTCCACACTGTTGTCTGCTTCTCTGCTCACAGGAGCCAGGGGCCAAGCCCCCACCCATTGGTCTAAGTCCACCTCCAGCTAGCCACTGCTTGCCAGACCAGTTGGCAAGGGGACCAGGCCCCCACCTGCCAGTCTCAGTCCACTGCCTGGCAAGCCTCTGTTCGCAGGCTCTGTTGGAGTCAGGACACCGGGCCTGCCCTCCCGTCTCAGTCCACACACAGCTAGCCTGTGCTTGCCAGATCAGTTGGAGTCAGGGGACCACAGCCCCCCCTGCCAGTCTCAGTCCATTGCCAGGCAAGCCTCTATTTGTAGGCTCTGTTAGAGTCAGGGCACCGCACTCCACCCACAGGTCTCAGTCCCTACCTGGTAAGCCTCTGTTCACCAGCCCTGCTGGACACAGTGGACCACACCCTAGCCCTCAGGTCTTGGTTCACACCCAGTAAGCCACTGCTTGAGGGTTCTGTTGGAATCAGGGGACTACACCCTTGCTGTCAGGTCATAGTCCACGCCTATCAAGCCTCTGGTCGCAGGCCCAGCAGGGGCTGGGGACCAGCCCTGTCTGCTGAACTCAGTCCACATGGGGCACCCTCTCTCCCACTGTGGGTTCCAACAGAGCCAGGGGTTCTTCACCCGGTCCTGCCAGATACAACCAAGGGTCAACACCACCACTGGCCGGGCATAGTCATAACCAGAGGATTGCTCCTCCTCCCACCAAGTGCCCCTTTCTTCCCACACCCTCTTACTTCCCCATTAGTCACAGATTCTGTCGTGATGGTTGGCAGTCCACACTATGCCCAGATCTCTCAGGATGAGACCAAACATGCTATGCTCTGCAGGAGGCAGAACTTCAGACCACCATGCGAGGGGGAAAGGGTGGGCTGGGAGTTTGGACTTGTGGGGAAAAATATCTGTTCAATTTTATGCCTGGTAGGGTGGTGTCTAAGTTCATAAGTGGGACCTCCCTGGAGAAAGAGACCTGGAGTTCAATGGCTCTCTCCAGCCGGGTAAAATGAGAGGTTTTTTTGTTCCCTTCTCATTCACAGATAGCCTGTGGCAAGCCCCCTGCTTAGGGGAGGGGTCTCCTGTCCTCTAGTGGATAGGCTTTGTACCTATAATTTGTTTTCTTGGATGCTCTTCCTTGGAGTTACCGCTTGCTGAACTTCTTTCTTGGCTCAGCTCCCCATCCTTGGCTTCATAGAGTCCAATTCCGTCCAGTTTCTCTTCCTCTGCTCAGGAACCTCTGCCGAGGGTTGCTACCAGTCAGCCATCTTCCCAGAATCCACAGAAGCTATTTCTAATGATCCTTAAAATATGCTGTTTCTCGCTATTCTCTTCTTTTGAGATATTAAAGTTTTCAATATTGTACAATGAGTAGGTCATAGAGATACTGTTCATTTTTGAAGAATTTTTAAATTGAGATAAAATTCACACAAGAAAAGTAGCCATTTTAAAAGTGCATAATTCAGTGGTATTTGGTACATTCACAATATTATACAGCCATCATTTCTATCTAGTTCCAAAAGGAAGCCCAGTTACTCCCTGTTCCTCCCCTAGGCCCAACAACCAGTCATCTGCTTCCTCTATTGCCTTACTGGGTATTTCATCCAAATGGAATCACAGCAATACTTGACTTACTGTGTCCGACTCCTTTCCTTTAGCATAATGTTTCTGAAGATCATGTATATCCCCAATACTTCATTCCTTTTAACGGCTAAATAAAATTCCATCGTATGGATATACCACATTTGTGTATCTACTTACCAGCTGGATATTTAGATTTTCTTTCTACCTTATGGCTATTGTGAGTTAAGTGCTGCCTACTATGCACATTCAGTCCAAGTTTTGTTTGAATATCTGTTTTAATTCTTTTGGGTAATTGGTATGAATGGAACTGCTATATAATTTTGTGAGGAACTGTCAAACTTCTCCATAGCAGCTGTCCTATTTTACATTCCTGCCAGCAATTGTATCAAGGTTCTAATTTCCCCACATTTATGCCAACACTTATTTTCTATTCTTATTATTGTCATCTTAGTGGATGTGCTATTCGTTTTTTAAATTTTCTTTTTCTTAGGCTTCTTCAAATTGGATAAATTATCAATCTTTAATTTCACTCTCTTTCCTCTATTATCTATTCATTGATAAGCCCATTCAATAATTTTTTTCCTCTAGATACTATATATTTTATTAATTTTAGAATTTCCAGTTGGTTCATTTTTATAGTTGCCTCTCTGTGCATTTTGCTGTATTTCTTAATATCACATAATTATAATAGCCACCATAAAATTCTCATAGTCAAATTCCAACATCTGACTGTTCTTTTTTAATACTTTTTCTTGAGAATTTTTCACATTTTCCTGATTTTTCATGTCAAGTACTCTTGGATTTTGTCTTGGCTATTTTGAATATTATGGGAATTCAAGGTTCTACAATAGTCCTCAAAATACAAATACAAAGCTTAGCTAGGCATGGTGGCACACACCTGTAAGTCCCAGCTTCTTGGGAGGCTAAGACAGAAGGATCACTTGGGCCCACGAGTATTTACTATTTTGTTTTAGCAAACAATTAACTTGGACAGACTCAAAACATGAAACTCCTCTGGGACAGCAGCTCAAATCTTAGTTCAATTCTTTTATCCTTTCCTGGAGTTTGTCCGTGCCCACAAGGACCAGGTGTGTGAGTTACACATGGGATTTGGATTTCTTCTTTCTGGCTCTCTGGTTTCTGGAACTCTCCCTCACTTTCTAGTGCATGTGTGCTGCCCTGGACTGTCTGTCCTCTGGTTATTCAGGCCAGAAAGACAGTTTTCCTATTGATGTTCTGCTTCACATAGTGTTGACTTCAGCCTAACACTCATAAAAATGGAAAACTCACTCAGTTATCTTCTTTTTGTTTGTTTGAGACAGAGTTTCACTCTGTTGCCCAGACTAGAGTGCCATGGCATCATCAGAGCTCACGGCAACCTCAAACTCGTGGGCCCAAGTGATCCTTCTCTCTTAGCCTCCCAAGCAGCTGGACTTACAGGTGTGTGCCGCCATGCCTGGCTAAGCTTTGTTTTTTTGTGGAGTATCTATGTTTCTCAGACTGGTTTTGAACTCCTGGCCTCAAGCCATCCTGTCTCCTGGGCCTCCCAGAGTACTAGGATTACAGGTGAGCGCCACCACATTCAGCCCCAGTACTATAGTTTTATTGCTAAAGTTGGTCCAACTTTGGCCATTAGGAGCATTTTCAGGTTGGCTCCCATGACCTTTGATGTCTCACCCCACACACACTCTCCCTTTTTAAAGCACTTCTGTCTGACTCCACAAGATGCCCCAGGAACAGTTACCTAACAAGTCCCGGGTTATTTTACTAGAGAATGGTTATTTAGAAACCAGAATCTAGGGGTGGCACCTGTGGCTCAAAGGGGTAGGGCACCAGCCCCACATGCTGGAGGTGGCAGGTTCAAACCTAGCCCCGGCCAAAAACTGCAAAAAAAAAAAAAAAAACAACCAGAATCTATGTGCTAGATGTGTTCATTGCAGTTTCTAGCCCTTTCCAGTAGGTATTTCTAGGATATATATGTATGTATACTAACTCATACACACTTTTATGTTTCCATATTTATCTGCACATATGTTTTTTAACACAGGAATACATTATTGATACCTCCAAATTGAATTCAGCACCAAGGAGTTTATTCTAGCTTCTCTTTTTCCTTATTTATAAGTCATTTCTCCAAGAGTGAAAAAACTGGTAGTATTGTCTATATTCATTTGTTCTACTTTAATATGCAAATGAAATAGTTTCAGAGATCTTAGCCAAAACCTACGTAAGAAACAAATTTACAAACTGCAATGTTTTTGTTTAGTTCTTTTTGTCTTTAGCTTCACAGTATTCACTTAAAGCTCTGTTTTCCACAGCAGTTAAGGCCAACTCCTTTCCTCCCCTCCTTTCAGGTGGTAGAATTCATTTGTAATATAGTCATTTTATCATTATATATTTATATGATATATTTATATCATAATATAGTCATGATATTCCGGTTGATTTTTTAAAAATTGGCATGTGGTACAATTCGTGTGTATTATACAAGCCTGTGGTTTGGAATCTGGTATGTACCACAATGGTTCCCTATAGAAGAGCCCCAACACCCAGAACTTCCTCATGCTCTTCCCACCACAAGAGCCACTAATCTGTTCCCCCCCCCCGTAGTTTTGCCTGTCTAGAGTGTCATAAAAGTGAGTCATTCAATATGTAGCGATACAAATGGGCCTCTCTTATTTCACTAAGCAAAATATGTTTGAGCTGTATTCTGTGTTGCTGTGTGAATCCATAGTTCATTCCTTTATTGCTGAGTAGTATCCCATAGTTTCTTCCTCTACTCACCAGTTAAAGGACATCTGGGTTGTTCCAATTTTTAGTAATTATCAATAAATATAAGCATTTGTGTTCAGGCCTTTGTACAATAACAGATTTTTATTTCTCTTTGGTTATATACCTGGGATTATCCTGCTTCAGATTTATAAGGCCCACTGGGTCATCAAAATGAAAAAGACTTTCACCAATGTACATACTTCTGAAAATTTTACAACATGAGGAATAGGAGTGGATAAATGCTAAGAGCTTCCCGTCGGGGGAGACATATTTAGAGAATCGACAATCAGAACATTGGTTTCCTGAAGTAACGCTGGGTGAAAGACAATGGAACAATGCCTTTAAAAAAAATTTTTTTTTTGGGTGGCACCTATGGCTAAAGGAGTAGGGTGCCAGTCCCATATGCTGGAGGTGGCGGGTTCAAACCCAGCCCCGGCCAAAAAAAACAAAACCACAAAAAAAAAAAAAAATTTTTTTTTTTTTTGAGACAGTTTTACTTTGTCACCCTGGGTAGAGTGCTGTGGCATCATAGCTCACAGCAACCTCAAACACTTAGGCTCAAGCAGTTCTCTTGCTTCAGCCTTCCAAGTAGCTGGGATTACAGGCGCCCACCATACTGTCTGGCTATTTTGTAGAGACGCGGTCTCGCTCTTACTCAGGCTGATCTCGAACCTGTGAGCTCAGGGAATCCACCTGCCTCGGCCTCCCAGAGTGCTAGGATTACAGGCATGAGCCACCTCACTCCCCAAAAGTGATTTTTAATGTAGAATTCTATATGTAGCTAGATAATTGTGAGGGTAAAAAAAAAAAATTTGTTTTGAGACAGAGTGCCATGGGATCACAGCTCACAGCAACCTCAAACTCTTGGGCTTAAGTGATTCTCTTGCCTCAGCCTCCCCAGTAGCTGGGACTACAGGTGCCCACCTTGAAACCCAGCTATTTTTTTGTTGTCATTGTTATTATTGTTGTTTGGCAGGCCTGGGCTAGGTTTGAACCTGCCAGCCCTGGTGTACGTGGCCAGCGCCCTAGCCGCTGAGCTGCAGGCACCAAGCCATTATTAGGTTCTTTATAAGAAATTTAGAACACCAGTTTGTGAGGATAAACTCCATTCATCAGGGTGGACACAGATCACAGGTGGCCCTGGAGTTGAGGAACAGCTTTGATTTCCCATAAGATTTGCAAGTCCACAGCTCTCTGATCAGCCTTGGCTGCTACGTAATCTGTGTTTCTCTTTTTCTGTGTCTGCGATCTCACCTTCCTGGTGCCTGGGATTCCACAGCTGCTTCTTGAAATAAGTGTTGGTAAAATGTTTTGGGATTTGCACATTGCTGATAGCAATTTTGTGGAGGTGGTGATGACAAGTTTCTGGTGTGTTCAGAAAGGAACTCCACCGAGGACCAGAGGTCCATTCACAAGCAACAGGGCACTTGGTAGCTCCCTGTGGCACCTGGTGAGGATGATGGGAGGGATGTGGGACTGGTCCAGGAGGGATGCTCGCAGTTCCCCCCATGCCAACTGAAGGGCTTTTTGCTGTGACTCAGCAGCTTTTGAGGCACATCTTCCGTAGGATGATATCGAGGATTTTGGGGAAGCTTAACCACCCAGGGACCAGCATTCGTGTCACCACTAACTGGGTTTTTAACAATGGCGAGAGCATTCTTTTTCTTTCCAGTCCTGCACTTAGCAGTTGAGTGCTTCCTCTCGTGTGCTCCCTGTCTGGAATTCAGAGCAGATTGGGAACATGTGCCAGTTCCTCTGATGAGGACAGGATCTCAGCTCTAGCAAGACTTCCCCTGCTTGGGCCCTTTAGCCTCAAGGTTCAGCCTTCCTGGCTTCAGGTTTCTTCTGCTTAGTATCCACCTCATTAACTTTTTCACCCACCATCTCGCAAATGAGAAAGCAAGAGTTGTGTTTTTAGACATGATGTATTCAGAAAATTCACTTCTCAGGCATTCTGCTTAGGTTCAAAACTACTTGAGGGGCAGTGCCTGTAAGCTCAGTGGGTAGGGCACTAGCCACAAACACGGAGGGTGGTGGGTTTGAACCTGGCCGAGACCAGCTAAAAAACAACAATGGCAACTGCAACAACAACAAAAAATAGCTGGGCGTTGTGGTGGGCACCTGTAGTCTCAGCTACTTGGGAGGCTGAGACAAGAGAATCACTTAAGCCCAAGAGTTGGAGGTTGCTGTGAGCTGTGATGCCATAGCACTCTACCGAGGGCAACAGCGTGAGACTCTGTCTCAAAAAACAAACAAAAAAACTACTGGAGGATATACTCCAGCAAAACAAAGAGTAAAACAAGAAAGCAGAAGGTAGGGGGATCCAGAAAACAGTGGCTCTCCCAACCAGGGGAGCAACAGTGGGAAATACAATAGCTGTTATGGGAGACCTAGGGAGCAACTGGTGCAGGTTGGAAGATGGGGGTAGAAGACTCTGCAAGAAAAGAAAACGGAGGGGAGATGAGCTGGGGAAGGACTTGATGGAAAACTTGATGAAACATTAGGGAGGGATTAATAGAATGCAGATGGCAGGAAGGGCAAGAGAAAAAAAGACAGGCAGCTAGAGACTCCAGGGAAAAGAAAAGCTGCGTAAGAGAGGAATTGTAGTCATAATATATCACTGGGCTGGCAGAGAATATTTGCATAATCATCAGTACAAACTCTGACTATTGATTTAATTAGGAATGGGAATGAAATTATTTGGGGGGGTGGGACAGAGGAGGTACAGGCCCAAGAGGGCTAAATCCTTAACGTCTGTAACATCACTAGAATGAGAAAGAACAGGGTGAGCAGATTGGATATGTGGAAACAATTACAGCTTAAGGTAAACATGAGTTCAGAGTAGTCAAGGAGGAGAGAATAGAGTGTTCATGCAAAGGAGGCATAACTTTGCTCTAATGAAATCTCAATGCCTGAAAAATAGGTCAAATAAATAGTATCCATTCTTTTTTCCAAAAGCTGGATGTGAGCCTTGGATGACCTCAGCAGATTGAGACATGCCTATTGGTATAAAGCGTCTTTCTTTGGGTCAAGATGATGGCATATACAAGGAACAAGAATTAAGGAAGTAACAGGTTGGCTGATAACCCCGCCAGGCCCCCAAATATATAACTTCTTTTTTTAAGCTTTTAAGAATGCAGGGTCAGGGATTGACCTGTGCCGCTGTTTATTATTTCCCAGATTAGAAAGAAACCTGGCACAAATAGCCTCCCAGTTTGCTTGAACGAGGAAATGTGAACATCAGATGGTTTTAATGAGTGTGGTGTTTACAGGCTATTTCACTGACACAAAAAGGACATTATCACCGTCCCTGTTGCCCGCAGCACCTGGAGTGGCTCAGACAATAGCAATTCACATAATGAGCAATCTAAAGTGTCAAGAGATGATGACTGAACAAATTAAGCAATTACTTTGTGAGAACCCTAGAACAGTGCTGTCTCTTTAGAAAGCCAACTGGGGGTGTCGGAGACCTGGCTGGCCAGGAAGGGGCCCCTGGAGGGGCCTGAGAGGAGGCCGTCCTCAGGAAGGGGAGGAACTTTCTTGCTTTAGCTGTAAATCTGACAGCCAAGGGTCCCGGCGTCCTGGTGGGGACTGTAGTAATTTCAGGTGGAACTGTCACAGAGAGAAATCTCTGAGGACCCACCCAACAAACGCTGGCTGAGTGGCCCACTGAGCTAAGTGAGAGCGGGTAGGGGAGGAAGGGACGTGCTGGGGGAATCGTCTCAGAAGCTTACGAATGAAAAGCACATTAATTTGGGAGGCTTTATTTTCATTAAGAAATTACATGCATCCTTTCATTTTTATTGTTTATTGTAAAGTGTAGTATCCTTGCAGAGAAGGGCACATTCGTACATAAACAGCTCACTGAATATTTTACTGATTTCTTTTTCTTTTTCTTTTCTTCTTTTTTGAGACAGAATCTCACGCTGTCACTCTGGGCAGAGTGCCATGGCATAGTTCACAGCAACGTCAAACTCTTGGGCTCGGACAATCCTCTTGCCTCGGCCTCCTGAGTAGCCGGGACTATAGACGCCCACCTCCACACCTGGCTAGTTTTTCTATTTTTACTAGAGATGGGGTCTCACTCTCGTTCAGGCTGGTTTGGAACTTCTGAGCCCAAGCAATCCACCTGCCTCGGCCTCCTAGAGGGTATGAATGCAGGCATCAGCCACCGTGCCCGGCCTTACTGATTTCTTTTTAAAGATGAAAATCAGAAGACAGGTTGGAAGACGTTTTGTCACGTCACATCACATCACATCACATCACAAGAGGCTGTGATGCTCCAGTGCGGCTAACAGCCACACTGTACCTAACGGCTAGGTCTGGCAATGTCTCCCAAGGATTGTCTCCACTTCTGGAAGGACTGGTGAGGACATCCTCAGGCAGGACTCCTGTGGAGACCCACAGAATGCCCATCCTGGCCATGTGTGGTTGTACCCAGCAGGACGGGGGAGGCAGCAAAGTCCTACTGTATAGACTGGACAAGAAACAGGCCTCCGAGCACGTAAGGGGACATATACAAAGAGCTTGCTATGGCTTTTCTTCACTGATTCAGATAAGTGAAAGAAAACCTGAAGGAAAGGCAGTGGGTTGTTCTAAATACCAGATAGCGCTGCTCTCATTCCTGTAACCCTTTTGTGACTACCTGAGACCCAAGATATAAAACCAGACTCCCAGTGACAGTCCTCACGGTGCTTCCACCTAACTCTCTGATCCTTTCTCCTACTGCTCCCCCAATTTACTCACCCATCCCACTTCCACTGGCCACTGGGCTGTGCCTCGCGCCTTTGCACCTGCTGTTTCTGCAGCCCTGAGCACTTTGTAGAGGTGCCTGCTTTTCATCTCTGGATTCTTTGTTTAGCTGTCACCTCTTTAGTGAACTCCCCGACTGGCCTACCTAAAACGGAGTCCCTTCTCCCAAAACAATCCTGTCTCATCCTATTGATTCATTGAACAGCTTACCACAATCTTACATGACCTTTTACTTATCATAAGTTCACTTGCTTCCTGACTACCTCTCTTTCCAGAATGTCATCTCTATAATGGCAAAGACCATGTCTGCCTCACTCATGGCCGTGTCTGCCCTACTCCAGCTCCTAAAACAATAGTGCCTTGCACACAGCTAGTGCTCTGTCGCCATGTGTTGATAAATGAATGAAGAATATGCATAATAAACAGATCCCAGGGTGGGGGGCGCTTAAGGTGTTTGCAGACGATCCCATGTCTTTCTCTCAGGCATAGAAGTCTAAGTGCTGTGCTCTACACAGAGAGTCCTGGAAAGCCCAGGCGAGGTTCTTAAAATCTGTTAGTTATCGATTGCGGCATAACCATTTAGCAACTGAAAACACCACGTGTTTATCATCTTGCAGTGTTGTGGGTGAGGTGTCCGGGCACGGCTTAGCTGGATCTACTGCTCAGGGTGTTTCACTAGTCTGCAGCTGAGCTGCAGTCCAGAACTCTGATCTGATCTAAGGACTGCCTGGGGAAGCACCAGCATCCCAGCTCGTATGACTGTTGGAAGAATTCCGTTCCTTGTGATCAAAGGCTGGGAACCTGGGCTTCTGGCTGGCCTTTCCACGCTCGAGTCCCAGCCACGCTCGAGAGGAAGAGATTACACAAGAGACAGCAAGTGGGGGTGTGTGGGGGCCATCTCCATCTGTCCAGCACCGTCCAAGATCCCCTGTTCACCACCTCCCTCAGGTCCCAAAGGTGCCAAGGTCTCATCCCATCACAGTCTCTTTTAAAAGTCTAGAATCTCATCATCTACATCAGGAAACTCCCTCTGGGAGCATTTCCCCCTAGATCAGTGGTTCTCAACCTTCCTAATGCCGCAGCCCTTTAATACAGTTCCTGTGGGTCGCCACCTACAAGTTGAGAATGGCTGCCCTAGATCTATCAGTTTTTAAAACTAGAGGAACAAGTCATCTCCCTCCCCCAACATACAACTGTGGAATAGGCACAGGATAACAGTTACAGGTATTTCTATTTAAAAGGGGGAAATGGGGGCGGCGCCAGTGGCTCAGTGAGTAGGGCGCCGGTCCCATATGCCGGAGGTGGCGGGTTCAAACCCAGTCCCGGCCAAAAACCACAAAAAAAAAAGGGGGGGGGAAATGGGACGTACAAAGGAGTCCTGGTACTCACTCCTTTTGGCTCTTGGCTTTGACCTCTAAGTTCTTGGTTCTATCCTCTAAATTCAGGCATCCTTTTTCTTTCATTTTTTTTTTAAATAAAAGATAGCATACATTTATTTGCATCTTAGTCGTTTTATCAGCTTGCTTTCTAATCCCAAGTAGGATTTTAGGAGTCCTGACGGTTCTTTTTATTCTTTACCATCTCTTTCCTTTCAGCCCAATTTGACATAACTGAATAACTTCTTAAAAACTTTGTAGGTCTTCCATGGATTTCATCACATCATTCAACAAAAGCTACACCTACAGATCTTTTTGAGAGAAACCTTTTTTCCGTCTCTACCTTAGGCTATTGCTGAGAAGGCTGAAGGACAAGTGGGTCCTACGTGTCCCACTGTCCCTCTGATTTGATTAAGGGGATCTGGGAGGCACACCTTTATTATCTTGAAAGGGACTTTGGGTAATTGACAACTACTCTGAGCCTCTGATCTGTCTTAGATTTTAATAAAAGGTTAGTCATACAGTCACACTCTTGGCTATGTCTCCAAACCACATTTTCCTGGGAGTGCTAAGAAGGCATATCTTAATTTTAACATTGTTTGCTATCTGAAAAGTCTAATAATTTTCAAAACTAATTAAGTTCTAGTTCTTAGTTGTTTAATAGCTTTCTCTCAAATTATCTGTCTCCCCATGCATTTTACTATAAGCAGGAAGAAAAAACCAAGCAGTGCCTTCTTCGCTTGGCTTGGAAGTCCCTTGAGCTAAATAACAAGTGTCACTCCTCAATGTTCTGCTCTCCCTATAACTACAGGAGATGATCTAACCAGACTGTCGGCCACAGCTCTGCAAGCATCTTCCTTCCTCTGGTTACTAATGCCGCTTCCTCTTGAGGCTTCACCGGCAGCACCACCAAAATCCCTTCCAATAACAAACCATTTGAGCCTATTTAGTTTTATCCCTACTTCCCTCTTCAAAGTTCTGGCCTCCACCCATTTCCAAAGCCACTCTCACATTTTTAAGTATTTGTTAGAGCAGCACCTCACTTCCTGGTGCCACAATTTCTGCTGACGAGCCTTGTGTCATCCTCTCTCCAGGCAGAGCGAGAGGAAGTTGGCTCTCTTTGACTCCAGAAGCACTGTGGGAAGGTTTGCCATTCTCCCAGAAGGGTGCTGGGTGTGAGAAGCTGTTTGGTGATTCATCTTTTTGAGCAGAGATGTTGTTCCGACCCTGTTATTTTATCATAGACAGGTGGATTTTCTCTGCACCTTTATGTTCTTTTAGGGGTTCTCTGCTGAATGAATAGGACAAGTTCTCTCGAAGCTATGATTCTAGGGTTCCTGGGAAATATTTGCATTGAGGAGGATAGAATTGGGTGAAAGTGGCTTGAGGGCATTAGGGATGGACACAGGATTTGTGCTTTCTGGCTCCTACCCACCTGGAATCACATGGACTGCCCAGCGGGCCCTGGGTCCCTGCCCGCAGGTTTCCTCCCAAAGTCTGACCTTCAAGCAGAATGAACAGCTCCTGTGATGACTGTCCCCTGCAGGGGCAGCCAGGGCACTCAAGCACCCTGGCCTTATGGTAAAAAGCTTTCAGTCTGGAAAGCCCTCCTGGCAACACTATTCTAACAAGCCAAGTTGTCAGAGGCAGGCCATGGCCTGTACTCACACCTGGGGGTTGACCCGGGAGGGGAGCCTTGGGACCCAGCTCCTGCCTGGCATTCATGCTTGGTCCCTACTAATCTGGAATGTTTCTCTGCAGCAGATACCAAGATGATAATGATAAAGCTTTAGTCATGGGGGGCTCCAAGGAGACATGCCTGTCTACCCTGGTTTGTATCTCATGAGCTTAATTCAGCACGATGTCATTAATGCCACTGGCATGCTCTTACGTCTGGGTGCCCTTACATCTCTGTTGACTGAGTAAATCATTCTTCTGCATGGGGAATTCTACTGTATGACCATCGTCATCCTTATAAAAGGTTTCTGTTCATCCAGGTCAATACAGCCTCAGTTCTAGCAAGGATCTTCTCCACTGCTTTGTAAATACTTGTTTGTCCCCTATCTCTTTTGAAAGATTCATTTTTTTTTTTTTGTAGAGACAGAGTCTCACTGTACCGCCCTTGGGTAGAGTGCCATGATGTCAACGGCTCACAGCAACCTCTAACTCTTAACTCTTGGGCTTAAGCAATTCTCTTGCCTCAGCCTCCCAAGCAGCTGGGACTACAGGCGCCCACCACAATGCCCAGCTATTTTTTTGTTGCAGTTTGGCGGGGGCTGGATTTGAACCCCCCACCCTCGGCATTTGGGGCCAGCTCCTGTGGTTCAGTGAATATTTCATTTTTACTCCTCATCAACTAGAAAGGCTCCTCCAATCCTGGCTGGCCTTGCCTTGTAATTCCTCCTGAGAGTCTTTCTCCAACTTTAATTAAAACTCATTATATGCTTTTCTTTTGGGGGTGGATAGGAGACAGGCCTCCCAGGGTCACATGGGTAACAGTAATTCCAGTTGATGTGAGAAACAGGCAGCATAAGAGTCTCTGTCTAAGTAGAAAATGCCAGTTCTTTAAAGCAAAATAATTCTTATTTTATTAGCTCCTTAAGAGTGGGTTCCGATCCCAGATTATGTCACATTATGTCTAATCATCATCTCCAGAGTATAACTGTGCAAAGACAGAGAAAAGTTTGGGCAAGCAGAAAGCTACTTACCACTTGTTCACCCCTGCCTATCTCCTGCAAAGGGCCACTGGGCTATCCTCTTATCTCCTTAGAGTACAGTAGGTTGGATGGTGCCCTCCCAAGGATATATCCACCCAGAACCTTGTTTGGGATGGGTCTTTGCAGATGTAGTTAAGTTAATGATCTCGAGACGTGATCGTCCTGGGTTGAGGGTGGCCCCTACATCCAATGACAGGTGCTCTTATAAGAGACAGAGGGAGAAGAATGGGAGGTGAGGAAAAGGCTGGAGTTAAGCAGCCCCATGTCCAGGATTCCAGCAGCTGTCACAAGCTCGGAGGCAGGAATGAAAAGGACTCTCAGCTTCCAGAAGGAACCTGACACCTTGACTTGGGCTTCTGTCCATAAGAATGGTGAAAGAAGTTCCCTTTTCTGGCAATGTGTTATGGCAGCCCTAGGAAGCCAATGAATAGGGTACGTGGTACAGATATGAGACGTTCCTGATGGCAGTGTCATCTGGTACAATGGGATAATCTCTGTTCTCGCCAACAGAAGATTTAGGGGCCACAGAACGTTATTTGGAGCTGGTGTCATGGGTCCAGAATGGCTATTTCAAGTTCACTTTGATTCATTGACATTCCTCATTTGGCTAGAGGAAGATCAGAAAAGTGTATTCATCTCATGTAAGACTAGTCTGTGTTACACCTTCTGGGATTAACACCTTCTGGGATAAGACCCATCTGTATATAGGTAATTATTGAGAAAAATTATTGCTTGCCGAAAATTCCAGACCAGGCATCATCTTTGCCCTTCACTCTTCTGATCCATGGGTCACCAAACCCCACCCTCTGCCTCACTTGCCACTAGAACAGGGTAGCGGGCTCCTCCCCAGCTGCTCTCTTGCCCCAGGCTTGCTCCTATTGCTAGTGGTGAGCCTGAATTGGAATAGGAAACTGTTGTTTTCCTCTCACTCAGAGGATTGGAACACAGGTTGGAGCCATCAACAACCCATGCACAGGAAAACCTCCATTCACATCTGGTTTATGCAGGTGCTAGATTTTGCCAGATATGAATAAGAACAGAGGCTTGAGCCTCATTTTTCATGGGGCAAGGGGTTGGGTTTCCGGGAGGGTGAGGGGACACCAGTGGGAGTGAGAGGGGCATGTGTATATACATTGAAGAGGGAGTGTCACCACTTCCTGAGTGGGAACCTGCCTTTGTGGAATGAGAGGGCTGCAGATCAGCCTGGGACTCCCCAAGCCTTTATTTCCATAGACTCCTCTCCTAGGTCAGAACTGTGGCTGGTGCAAAAAGAGGTGCACAGGCCATTCTGAGTAATTTGGGTTGAGAAATATTGGCTTGATGCCTTGGCAAAATCCCTTCTAAGTGGGAAACTGTTTAATTTAACATTTTATCAACCAAGAATTTCTACAAATAAGGTCTGGGCGTCGTGGCTCACACCTGTAATCCTAGCACTCTGGGAGACCAAGGCAGGTGGATTGCCTGAGCTCATGAGTTTGAGACCAGCCTGAACTAGAGTGAGACTCCCATCTCTAAAAATAGCCGGCACTGTGGCCTGTAGTCCCAGCTACTCGGGAGGCTGAGGCAAGAGAATCGCTTAAGCCCAAGAGTTTGAGGTTGCTGCGAGCTGTGACTGCACTCTACCGAGGGCGACAAAATAAGACTCTGTCTCAAAAAAAAAAAAAAAAAAAAAAAAAGAATTTCTACAAATAATGGCACATCTAGACTCCTGTAGGGAAATAACTAATGTAAATAGAGAAGAGAGGGAAAATAACTGCTGTCCGTTCCTTGTCAGCCATAAAAGAAAACCCATGGGTTATCGCAGCTGCTGCAGAGTAAGATTCAGCCAGAAACGAGTGTCTGGATATGTTGTCTTCACTGAGACAGAACACCTTGTCATAGCGGAGGGGAGAGACCTGGGACTCGGGGCCATGAGACCTCGCTTCCTGTTTCAGCTGTGCTAGTTAATTTGGTCACATGTATTTAGTTTTCGACTGCCAAACACCTGACCCTCTGCCTCCTACCTATGTCTTAGGAAAGTACCCAAAGCTCATCTCCCTCCTGTTTTCTGAACCGTAGAATCTGGAGCAATCCTTCTAGATGAGGCATGACTTCATGGAGCTGTGATAGAGGGATTCCACTGGGAGTATTTGATGTCTCAGACAGGCGCAACCAGTCAGGTGGACTGGGCCGTCCAGGGCCAGCGAGCATCAGCCCGGCCAGGTCTGTCCTGCCCCGCTGCCTGTGCTTGCCCTCCAGTCGTCTTCTCCTTTTTCTCTTAAGGCCATCAGAGTTGATTTCTCTTGTTTGCATGGTTGTGTAATTTTGCATGAATCAAACTCTGTGGAATCCAGTTTAAAATTCAGCTTCTTAGAGTTCTAGGATGAAATATTGGAAGCTAAAGGGATGAAGGGGCTGGCGATGGCTACAGTACAAGTGTGCTTGCACTTTCCTCCCAATTGGGAAAGTAAAAGACTAGGTTTAAAAATCAAGTTTTCAGGGCCAGGGATAGTGATTCACGCCTGTAATCCCAGCACTCTGGAAGGCTGAGACAAGTGATTGCATAAGGTCAGGTGTTGAAGACCAGTCTGAGCAACATAGCAAGACTCCATCCCTACAAAAAAAAAAAAAAAAAGAAGAGGAAGAAGAGGAGGAAGAACTAGCTGGTGTTATGTGGGCGCCTTTGGAAGACTGAAGCAGGATGATCACTTGAGCCGGAGAGTTCGAGGTTGCTTTGAGCTGTGATCATGCCCCTGCCCTCATGCCTGTACAACAAAGCAAGATCCTGCCTCAAAAAACAAATTACCCATCATTGAAGGCCACCCTGGTCATAACTTGTTCAGTTATCCATTGCAGCTGATGATTCTTGGTAAAAGAAGATGGGAAACGGCAAAGCAATCGGGGATGGACTATATTTAGCAAACCATGCAGTGAACGGGGAAGGGTGAGGGAGCTCTGTGAACTGATCAGGGGAGGGCTCGAGGGTATGTTATTAGGTTCAGGAGAGTGTATAGTCTGATTACAGCTTTTTGCAACAAAAAATGGGGGAGGAATAAGATTTTTTTGGTTATTTTCTTTTATTTGCTTTATGAAATACTGGAAGCATTAAGTAAGAAATAATATAAAAGGTTACCTGATGGCAGAATAGGGTGAATAGAGGACAAAGTGGGAGCAAGACTTTTAATACTGGTCTACTTTGAAAATTATGTAAATATATATTTTTTTAAGAAAAGGAAAGATTCATAAGATTTAGGTGCTCTGTATCTAAATATAGTATGTGATATATAATATATGCAAAATCTTTCCATCATATATTAGTATGTAAATAAGATTCATTTTTATTTATATTTATTTTTATTTTTTGAGACAGAGTCTCACTCTGTTGACCAGGCTAGAGAGCTGTGGAGTCATAGCTCACAGCGACCTCAAACTCTTGGGCTCAAGCAATCCAGCCTCCGCAGCCTCCCAGAAGGCTAGGATTGCAGGCATGAGCCACCATGCCCAGACTGTAACTAGGATTTTGAAAATTCAGTCTGACTTCAAGTGAAGGCTTTGAGAAGATCTGTGTGCAGAGTGCAGACAGAGCAGGAGACAGTTTGGTGAAGTAGGTCCAGATTGCACAGCCTCCAACCATTTCACCCCAAGAGAAGCCAGCGCTCCTACTGAAGGAGTTTAAGAAGGGAAAGGACAGAGTTCAGGGTCTATATACCAGGGTTTTGCTGATAGAGAAAACTGAAGTTATTTGCAACTCCTGGTACCATTTCTGACATTCAACTTTGTTAATAGATTAATCATCTAATATAAAGGCCATTCTTCTGTTAAAACAATGCTCCCTAAACTCTGTAAGAATTTGCCTTTGAAATCTTCAGTAATCTGTACTAGTCAATGTGTTAGTAACCTCATGATTAATGGAAGTTGGTGATTGCCTTGTGGAAAATGTATTGAGATTTTATTTGTTTTATTTAGTTCTACCATAAATAAGGTTAGGTTATTAAAAGAAAAGACAGAAAATTCTAGAAAAAAGTTAACCAAAAATCAAAATTCAGATGTTATTTCTCAGCACTTGGGAGGCCAAGGTGGGGGGGTTTTCTGACCTCACAGGTTGAGACCAGCCTGAGACAGAGAAAGTCCTCCTCTCTACAAATAGCCCGGCCATTTGGCGGGTGCCTATCATCCCAGCTACTCAGGAGGCTGAGATGAACAATTGCCTAGGACCTTTTCAAGAGGTTTAAAAAGTAAAAAAGATATTTTCAGAACAATAGTATTAAGATGCCATTTACTCTTCTGAACGTGTTGATGTTCACACTGGCAGGGTAAAAGCAATGAAGGATAAAGGGCTGGTGCTTTAGCACAAGGTCAGGCAGTGGGACCAAATGGTAATAAGTAGTCACTGAAATTTTCACCACCCACACATTATTTATTTATTTATTTATTTATTTTATCACTTTTTTTGAGACAGAGTCTCACTATGTCACACCCGGTAGAGTGCTATGGCGTCACAGCTCACCACAACCTTAAACTTCTGAGCTTAAGCAATTCTCTTGCCTCCGCCTCCCAAGTAGCTGGGACTACAGGTGCCCACCACAATGCCTGGCTATTTTTTGGTTGCAGTTGTCATTGTTGTTTAGCTGGCTCGGGACTGGTTAGAACCCGCCACCCTCAGGGCATGTGACCGGTGCTGTAACCACTGTACTACAGGCACCAAGCCAATTTATTTATTTATCGAGACAGTCTCACTTTGCCACCCTTGGTAGATTGCTGTGGAGTCATAGCTCACAGCAATCTCAAACTCTTGAGCTCAAGCTATCCTCTTGTCTCAGCCTCCCAAGTAGTTAGGAGTACAGGCACTTGCCAGAACGCCTGGCTAATTTTTCTATTTTTGGTAGAGATGGGGTCTCACTCTTGCTCAGGCTAGTCTCGAACCCTGAGCTCAAGGGATCCTCTCACCTCAACTTCCTAGAGTATCAGGATGACAGGTGTGAGCTACTATGCCTTGCCTGTTCTTCATAAAATTTAACTACCTGTTCTTGCAGAGATAAAATGGTTTTGGCTAACATCTGTCCCTATAATAGTTAGTGCACTTTATTTTTATTTTTAATTTCAGGTTAATGTGAGGGTACAAACAACTAGGTTACAATGTTTGCATTTGTTAGGTACAGTCCCTCTTGTAGTTGTGTCCATACCCAAGAGATGTGCCATAGTCCCTTACATTGTGCCCATTAAGTGTCTGGCTATTTTTTTCTTACTCAGGCTGGTCTTGAACTCCTGAGCTCAAGCAATCCACTCGCCTCGGCCTCATACAGCGCTCGGATTACAGGTGTGAGACATCACGGCCCAGCCCACAGTCTCAATTTAAAAAAAAAAAAGTTAATGAAGCAGTAAAAATGAGTAATTTCACTAAATTCCAATCCTTGAATTATTTTAATATTGTGTCATGACATGAGAAGTTTGTATAAAGCATTTCTACTACATATTAAAATATGGTGATTGTCTTGAGGAAAAGCATTCATGTGATTGAGTTCAGGGATGAGTTAGCCAATTTTTTTTTTTCATGGAATACCATTTTTACTCGAAAGAATGACAGACAAACTGTGGTTATTTAAAATTGGATACTTGGCAGATATTTTTAAGGAAATGAACAAAGTGACTTGTTACTTCAAGGAAAATAATTGATGGTATTTGTTGTAAATGATAATATTTGAGATTTCAAAGGAAAATTAGAATTTTAGAAAACTTGGCTGGGCACGGTGGTTCATGCCTATAATCCCAGCACTCTGGGAGGCTCAGGAGGGTGGATTGCTTGAGTTCACGAGTTTGCGACCAGCCTGAGCAAGAGTGAGACTCCCATCTCTACTAAAAAAGGAAAAACTAAGGCAAGAGGATCACTTGAGTCCAAGAGTTGGAGGTTTCTGTGAGCTATGATGATGCCATGAGGGCAATAGCTTGACACTCTGTCTCAAAAAAAAACAAAAAACAAAAAATAAATTTTAGAAAATTTGTTTCTGCTGTGTACTTGATAGCTTCCAAAAACTTAAGGACTTTTCTGATGAGAATGCTGGTGATATTAATGAATGTGATTTTTAAAATTATTTATGACAAAACGTGTCAACAATTAGAAGATTTGCCTAAGTCAGTGAATGAATGTTTTCTAAGTGATGACCACAGGATGTTTACAAACTCCTGCATGAGCAGAAGATCCATTCAAAGTGCAAGATAGACTGACGGGTTTTAATACAGCTCAGTATCAAAGTTCAATGTGTTGGTTTCAGAGTCTAGATTACCAAAACAATTTTTAAGAAAATGCCACTTGCTGAGTTTGGGCTTTGTACCAATGAATATCCACAGTTGTCTAAAAAGGTATTAAAATGCTCCTGTCCTTTCCCAGCATGACACTGTGCGATCCCAAGGCTATCCTGGAAACTTAATTAGTCTGAGTGACAAGTTCCTCAGAGAAGAGATTGTAGAATTCTTTTAGTGCAGTGAAAACCCCTCTTCACAACCTTGCTTTTTTCCCTCACTTGACAAACTATTTCTAAAAACCTTTAACATTACTACTGTTTTCTGTTTTTTCAGATTTCACCTATAGCCCCCTTCAAAAATTTTTGGCTTTGGGAATAGTCTGTGGCTCATTATTGTGACTGGAAACCAGATAATGAAATCTGTGTTTGGCTTAACTGCCAGGGAAGGAGCACAGAGAGATAAGCCCCACGTGTTCTACTTTGATCCAGTGCCATGCTTATAAATAACAGAAATCCTGGTTTAGTTGGAAGCGGACTAAACAGCACAGTTACTATGTTACTCCAAAGTAAACAAACATGTCTCTTTGTACAAATATGTGTTTTTAAAAGTTATATTTTAATGATACGGATTTCATTACCATTGAGGACATCTAAGTAACAGCTTATGAACATGAAAAGAAGATTAATTATCTAGGAGAAACTTTGGAAATGGCTGGAGAATGTTTTGGTAACGTGGATCTGAAGGGAACTCTCCCGGTATCTATGGAAGAGGTGACATAGAAACCTGTGCAGAGCCTGCTAGAGAGAAGTTAGATAACAGAATTGGAGGAACTTTCGTGAAAGTTGACGTCTCCGTATTATTCAAAGATCTGAGCAAGTTGGCTTTATTTGCCCAGTGCTGGTCGGCTTATTGTAACCCTGGATAATTGAGGACTCTTGCTCTTTTGCCTTCTTTCTCTAACTTCTGGATATTTGCCTGTTTTATTACATTTCAACGTTAACACCAAAGAGTGAAGACAGTACCAGAGATGTTAACTGACAGCAAGAGAGTCTGATGGTTACTGTGAGCTTGCCGCCCCTGGTTTATAAAGTGGGAATGATAACAGTCCTTCCGTCATAGGATTGTTCTGAGGAGTAAAGGGGATAACCTTTGTGAAGTGCTCAACATAGTCCCTGGAGCAGGGTAAAATCAACAAATGTGAATTGCAAACCATTTCATGTGAATGCATCTGTTTCCATCAGTCTCTTTTGAATTAACTGTTCAGAAATATTGTTAAAAGAATACTCATGACCAATCATGTGTCCTTCAGTAACCAGCAGTCATATGAACTTTCTGACGTAAAAACACAAAGTGCATTGGACGCAGGCTCCCCTTTTGCAGCAGCCGTGTACGATAAAGTTCTATTGTGATGGCCTCCTTGTGTCATATGGGATGGGACTGGAACTACTGGAAAATGGGACTAACGATGGCTTATGACATGAAAACATTTATAAACTTGTGTAGTAAGAAGCCTGGGGATTGATCACATTCGTAGAATAACAGGACCCAATAGGACTTCTTTCTTACGCTTCCTCTGTCGTGAGCACCTGACTTTCATCCACAGGCTAAGGCCTCCTGTTCCAACATGGGTACCTCAGCCCCAGACGTCCCTCCTGTTACCTCACTGTGTCAAGAAAGAAGAGTTTCTCTAGGAGACTTCCTTTATTTGCTTCATTTCCCCAAAATGTAGAGCCTGGAGTCAAAGTTTAGGTCCTAAGGGGTGGAGTGAGGTAAGCAACAAAGAACCCAATTGAGGTAATAAGGATCAACAGATCGTTTGTCCGGTTGTGACCCTGATCTTCCAGTGCGAAATGTGATGTGTGTCTGTGTGTGTACACTCAAGCTTGTGTGTGAATTCATTCATCTGTTTTAGCCATTCAGCCATAAAGTCAATATATGCTGAACAGCTACTCTGCTGGGTGCTGAAGATTCAAAGACAAATGTGACAGGGCTCCTGCCATAAGTACACCATGGCCCATTGGCCCTCTCTCACCCTCATCTACCTAGTTCAGACCCTGCCTCATTATCTCACCCACTTTGCTTGCAACACAGCGTTCTTGAGCCCCGTGCCTTTCAGCAGGCCTGGAGACCTGCTAATCTTTTTTTTCCTGGGGACAGAGTCTCACTATGTCACTCTCGGTAGAGGGCTATGGCATTACAGCTCACAGCAACATCAAACTCTTGGGCTCAAGTGATTCTCTTGCCTCAGCCTCCTGAGTAGCTGGGACTACAGGCACCCACCTAAATGCCTGGCTATTTTTAGAGATGGGGTCTCACTCTGGTTCAGGCTGGGATTACAGGCATGAGCCATCTTGCCTGGCCTGAGACCTGCTAATCTTGGCTCAGTTCAACCTTGAACTTGTGAGCTCAGGCAATTGCCGACTTTAGCTTCCCAGAGTGCTGGGATTACAGGTGTGAGCCACCGTGCCCGGTCTGACCTGCTAATCTCGGCTCAGTTCAACTCTCTGCTTCCTGCGCTCTTCTGCTGACTGCAGCTGAGCACCATGGTGCAAACCTGGAATTGGTGTCTCTGCAGATGGGCTGTGTCAGCCTCAGCTGAGTCCTTACTGCAGCCTGTCTGTTTACTCAGCTCAGAGCTCTCTGCCTCCATTCCCTTTAGTGACTCTTACATGTTTTATTTTTTTTGGATTAAATTTCAATATGCAAATATGCATTGTATATCATTAACAATGAGATAATTAAAGTTGACATGACAATACAAAATATAACATATATAGAAATGATTCTTCAGAAATATATAGTATCTCTACATGGAAAACTAATTATTATTGAAAATATAAAAAGTCACATATCTGTATATACAGGAAAATTGTTATTAATGATTTTTTTTTTTTACTTGTTTAGGTATTTCTTCTCTTATAACTCGGATTATTGTCTTTCTAGGGATAACGGTATACCATGTAGCAAATTCAGTTTGCTCTGGGGGTTCAGAAGGGTTGTAGCAAGCCGCTGGCCCACTGTGGTGGGGGGGTGCACACACCTGAAACTGGGTGTTATTATATAGGCAAGTGACTTTTAAGCCCTTGCATGTCTTTTACACACCCCAGTCTGCTTCCTTCCTCTCTGCCTTACTTTCCCAAATTAAAAAGCAAACATAAACCATGAAATGTGTACTTCTAAGCTGCTGTGGGGCCCTCTCTGGCCCCTGCTTTGGTTCTGTGCCAATAAAAAGCAACATGAGGCCACCTAAATACTTACTCTGTCTGTGGGAACAGTGCGGGGCTGCTGTTCACTCCATCACATGCCCAGTGGGGGTCACTGGGAGAAAGTTCACTCAGGTCTCAGGACCAGGAGTAGCTGTGACTCTTTGGAGCAATCTTATTCCATAAATATTGAATGAAACACGTGTATATTTCATATATAGCTATACCTCTATCTAATCTACTTTACATAATCTCGTTTGTATCTGCTTATAGATATTCACATTTTCAGCGGAATTTTGCTTTGGATAAAGGGAGCCTCAGAGTTGAATGTGCTTTTCTGTAGCATTAAAGAGGTGTCAACTGTGTGTACGGCAGGACACACCAGAAAGGGAACTGATAGCCTGGCTCAGGAGAGAACAGGAGCATCGCTGTAGCAGAAGGAGCCCTGGACTGGGGGTCTTGCACCTAGGGCCTACTCCCAGCTGTGTTTTTTGCTGGTTGTATGTTCAGAGTTGACAGTATCTATTTTCTTGGTTAGTAACACACTAGCATGCCTCTCCAAATCTTCTCTCTCATTCATTGCAAAATCAGTAAATGTTTTCCATTAAAGTTCTTATAAATACTAGATAATGTTGGGGCTTGTGTTGTGTCAATACCAGAAACCCCTTTCCCTTAAAAAAAAAAAAATACTAAATCTGAACTCATGGTGCAGAAGCTCTCCTTTGAAGAAGATACCATCTCAGGGTAATTAAAAAGAAAAAGAACGTTATGCTCAAAGTTTTTTCTTGTCTGTGTTGGAAACAAAAGGCTTGCCTTTGCTGTGTGTTGGGTGTGTGCAGCCTCTGGCATTGGGAGTGGAGAAGGGGCTGCCACAGACCAGTGCTGGTGTATCTTAACATTGAGAAAAGCAGGATTTTCAAGGCACGTGAAATCTCCACCCCCAAATATCTCAGTATAGTAAGTGCCAGCTCAGCAGCTAATTAAAAAGTAATAGTCATATGGGATTTGAAGTGTCTCAGTGAAGGAGTCACAGTGTAACAAAGTGGCCAAATCTCTTTCAGGGATGGTACAGAGAAGTTAGTTTGTATTTTTTTTTTTAAGCAGGTGAAATAGGATATGATACCATTTTTCAAAGCTCAGACAACCCTTCAGATGCTTTTCAATGTTTCTTTGTGGTTCTGTTTCTTAGCAAATCACCCTAATGCAAGAATTGTACCTGGAGCAACATTTTAGTCAAAACGACTTGTGTAACAGTTTAGGGCATCTGGCTGGTGATATGTTTTAATTTATTGCCTTGTTCATTTTGCTGACAAAATACTTTCTCCTGTGCTGAATTGCGGCCCTTATTCATGTTGCCTGAATACGAATTCAATGACCTTTGATTTCTGTGGAGGCCTATTTTGCTTTGTAGGTACTTTGTATTTTGCAAAAACTGTTCTATGTGAAATGTGTTTTAAATTGCTTTTTACATCCCCTCCCTTTCTTCCACGGCTTAGATCCTCCCCGAAAGACAACTTTTGAGGTAGCTCCACTAAAAGTGGCACTGAACTGAAGGAATATCTCAAGAAAATGTGTTTCAAGATACCAAGAGGCCAGTTACTCCAGGAGGAAGCAGTCAGGGATTGTGGTGGTGGCGGTTGGGTGTCTATCTGGGATCCATTCTGTATTTCCCATTTCCACAAACAATCCTGATTTTGTTCAGGCACAAACCCACCCTTTCCTAGCTGGGGGTTGTTGGGCCCGAACCCCGACCTGGTTTGAAAGCTGAAGATATGTAAGTTTAAAACAAAATCCAGAAATGCTGGGAGAAGGCTCACATTAATTCAGGCTGGTAACCCGAGAAAATGCAGCCTCTGTCTGGCCTCTTCAGAAGGCTTTTATTGATTTCTAACAAAGACGCATAAGCAAAATGTAAAAAAAAAAACCCAAAAGATAGGGTTGAAAGAATCCCAAGTCCCCAGGAAGACTGGAGATAGAGAGAGGCTGGGTAAATAGTAGGGCATTGCTAACAGACCAGACAGCTGATAATGAGTTTAGAAAGGTGGAAGAGAAACTAGTCCTGTCCCTGCAGGGGAAGTAAACCAAGTTTCCTAATCTAACTACATATCGAAAATTCAAAGAGCTTAACCCCTCCCACCTGCTGACTCTGGAAAGCAGAGCCTAGTCCAGCCTGTCCCAGCACCTCCAGGCTCAGTCTGGGGGTGTCCCCATGGATACCCCAGGATTGAGGTGGGGCGTGCCCCACTGAGAAGTCAACCCATCTACCACCCACTCTTCCTCATGCAACTATGAACTAAAATAAAATCTTAGTGATGGACTGACTGCACCCTCTGGGCCAAAAGGATTCCTAAAACTGAGTTGGTAGCGGTGAGACAGGAGATCAGACACGCCTCATCATACCCCCTTACCCCCCCTTTAAAGACGTCCTTTGCACCACGCTAAGAGCCTAAGGCTACCTGCAGGTCCTCAATATATGTGACAAGCCACTTGAGTCTGTCCACTACCTTGTCTGAAGCTTTCCCTGTCACCGACTCCTGGTCTTTTAGACAGAGCCTCACTCAGCCAAATGTCAGCTAAAGAACCTTTAAACCCACAACCTGTAATGTCCCGCGTCCAGATGTCCCACTTTTTTCTGCCAAACCAACGTCTCTTTTCCACTTAGTGATTTCTGACTGTAATTCCTGTCTCCCTAGAATATGTAAGCCACCACAAGTTCATTGGCTCAAGGCTCCTTGGCTGTGGCTTAGGGTCGTGGTCCTCAAATTTGGCTTAGATTAAACCTCTTTAAATTATTTTACAGAGCACGGCTTCTTTTCCAGCGACACAACCCAAGTGAGGCAGGGGAGCCGGACTTCCGCCCTCTAGGGACAGAGCCTGGGAGCCAATGGCGGAATTCCTTCTTGCTTGCCAGTGATTGGCTCAGGGGCAGGCACAAGAGCTGAGGGGGCCCAATCAGATGGAAGGGAGTTACTGGAGGGCGGGACTTTTACTCCAGGATACTGGGCGGGTCTTAATCTCTCTCAAAGGATGCGGAAGAGAAAACACCTTGCTCCAGTTGCTGCCACAGCCATTTGTGATCACATGAGAACAAAGCTGACCTGATGAATAGGGAAGCACAGAGAGAATCTCAGAGAAAAAGAGACAAACACTGCTGGCTTGACTAGAGCTGGGATTTTGCTTTGTGCAGTAGTAAATTTCCTAATTGTTTAAGTGGGTATGAGCCAGGCTTTCTGTTGCTTCAACAAGGTAATTAGCACATGTCTACTATGTGCTGGGTGCTGTCCTACTATGTGCTGGGTGCTGTCCTAGGTACTGGCAGCACAGCAGTGAACACTGGTCAGAGTGTCTGTCCTCTAGAAACTTACTCTCTGAGAGTGAAGACACCCAGATAAAGGTGCAATGTGATGTTGGGCAATGAAGCAGGGAGGTGGGGAGTGTGGGTGAGAGGGGTGCTAGTGGAGACAGTGTGGTCATGGAAGTGAACACAGAGACAGAGGGTGCCATTGAAACATCTGATGACAGAATCTTTCCGGCAGAGAAAAGAAATTTAGAGGTCCCAAGGCAGGAATATGCTTGGTGTTTTTACACTGGACTGGAAGGTAAGAGGGAAGCCGAGGTGGGAAGACATGGGTCCCTAGAGGCCAGGGTAGAAAACAGGAACCATCTGTTTGTGTGGGGAGAAGTTACTGGAAAATATAGAGAATGTTAGTTCTTTGCAGCCCAAAACATCCTATTGAGTACAGAAATAAAGTAACTTGGAACTGAAGATAAAACCTGGGCAGATCAGGGCACTCTGCTAGCAGGGTCTACGTGGAACCTTTGAGTGGTCATTATGGCTGTTTGCTCTCCCAGGGATTCATTGAACCCGCTAACTGTTGTTGAATTTTTATAGTTTTGTATAATTAAAATTTGGTATAACCACACATGTATGCACATATGTGCATACATACACATACACAGATACAATATTGGGAAAGTTCCCGTTTTTCCTGTTGTGGTAGGAATTTAAATACTACTTTCGGCAGAAATAACTATTGCATTTATTTTATCATATGCTTTTTCAGCCTCTGTTGAGATGATATCATATATTTTTCCTCCTTTTTCTTCTAGTATGGAGAATTACATAAACACATTTTCTGTTAACTGAATCATCCTTGCATTTCTAAAATAAGCCAACTCGGTCATGCTATATTATTTGTGTAATATGTTGCTGAATTCAATGTGCTAATATTTTATTTAGCATTTTTACTTCAGTACTCATAAGAGAAATAAGATTATAGCTTTCTTTTCTGGAGCCCTCTTATTCTACTTGTAGCATTAATGTCTTTGTAAAAAGGAATGGGAATGTTTTCTTCTCTGGGATTGTTTAAAGAGTATTATAATTTTCTTTCCTTGAAGATATGGAATAATTCAATTTTATGGTTAACACAATCTACCCAACCTAAAAAAAAAAATCAATTATCATCTTTCATATGATGATCTGTTTTTTTCCCCACAGGCTTGTATAATTGTTAAACAGATGCAGTTATGCCATTTATTATATGTAATTTCTCATTCTGATTTTCTCCCTTAATGTCAAACACTTTTACACATGCTACGGTCTTTATAATTATTATAATTGATAAATACCAATTCCATTGTATGGGTGGAACATAATTGAATAATTTCCTATCCTTGCACAATTAGGATGCTTCCTGTTGCTATTTTTGTAAAATAATCCTGCAATAAATGTATTTTGCATAAGTTGTATTTTCATTTTAGATTTTTTTCCTTTAGGATAAATTACCAACAATGGGGTGTAGAAAACTTTCTCTGAGTTTTTTTTTTTTTTTTTTTGTAGAGACAGAGTTTCACTTTATTGCCCTCGGTAGAGTGCTGTGGCGTCACACGGCTCACAGCAACCTCCAACTCCTGGGCTTCAGCGATTCTCTTGCCTCAGCCTCCCGAGTAGCTGGGACTACAGGCACCCGCCACAACGCCCGGCTATTTTTGGTTGCAGTTTGGCCGGGGCTGGGTTTGAACCCGCCACCCTCGGTATATGGGGCCGGCGCCTTACCGACTGAGCCACAGGCGCCGCCCTCTCTGAGTTTTGAGACATACGGGTAAGTAATTTTCCAAAAGGTTTGCACCAATGTACAAGGCCTCTAGAATTTTGTACTCTATTTGCGTAACTTTCTTGTCAGTATTGGTGTATTGGTATTAGTGTTACTTATCATTTTTTTTCTGTTATTAGGTCTAAAACGGCACCATGAGGCTTAGTCTCTGGTCTTAAGAGTGGGGGATGGGGAGGGAACTTTCCCTTCGGTGCTGACCATCTGGCTGAGAGTCCGGAGTTGATTTAGTCACTGAGATTTCTCAGGTGTAGCAGGAGTCAGTGCTTGTAGGATAATATTTAGAAATAAACATATCCTACATCAAGCACACAAAGTAAACTCAGTGTGAGTTTAAAACGGCTTGCTATTCTTACAGAGGCTTAGGGGACCTGCGCCCCCCTGAGGCACACGCAGAGTTAGCTTGCCTGGAGTTAAAATTCTACAGGCCAATTCTCTGAAGCTTTCGCGTCTCCGGTCACGCAGCAGTCCCGACCTCTGAACGAGGCTCCAGCTTTTGGTTGCATTGGACTGACAGAGGGCAAATCCCAGGACTCAGCCTTTCTCGCCTTCTTTGTTTTGCTCTTTGATTAATGTTGGCTGGCCTCTTACAACCAGCTATGCGCAAAGCCTTACTGCAGGTGCTTACTGTTAGGTGCCCAGCCAGACGCAGTGACTGGGAGCTGAGCGTCCACGGGCAGAGGGAGCCAGGGCCTGTGGAGGCCTTCTCCCTCTTTCTCTCCGACTTGCTGATTTCATGAGGCAAACATAAATTGCATCGTCTGAGTAAGTTGGTAGCTGGCTTAGTGAGGAGGGAAGAATCTCAACTCTTTAACACTGAACTCGGCTCTTGCCTAGTTAATCTGTAAAAACCAAAACACCACTTGCCATCTCAGTGGAGAAGATGTTTTGTTTGAAATCAAAGTACTTTGTAACCAGGATGAATTTCCAATGTCAATAAACTGTTCCCAGGGAGAGGGTCTGATTACAAAAGCCTCAGGTGGAATAATTGAGCTCTCTTCTCCTCAAACTGGGATTCTCACTCAGGCTGATCTCACTCCCTTGTCAGGGGCTCAAAGAAGGATTAATTGGATCAATTCTTGTTTTCATGGTGAAGAAAGAAAGCAAATGGTAGAGTCCAGAAACCACATGTCTGCTCCAAAGTGAGTAAAGAGAAAGAAGGGGCAGAGGGAAAAAGTGTGTTCTTAGATAAAGATTCTTTTTGAGTAATGTGTTGGAAACTGGTACTTTCCTGAATTTGAAGCATGCCACACTTGCTGTTTTTTGACTTGTCAACAAACTGTATGAATATACAACTGTTGTTTAATAAACATGTATTTACCATGTACATATTCTTAACTATGTATTTGATCCTGGGGATACAGAATCAAGTAAGACTTTGTCCCTACCTTTCATTGTGCACAATGTGGAAAAAAATACATAGAATTAAAAATGATAGTTGTTGGGTCAAAGTGCTGTGAGAGCCCTGAGGAGATGAACACAGGGGCCTTGGTTGGCTGTGTACCAAGCTCTGTGCTTGTTCCATTCAGGACTTTTCCTTCCTCACATCTTTCCTGGGGGGATCTTGCACATCCCAAGTGCCTGTCACCCCTGTATGCAGATAAGACCGTTGTTTTTGCTTGCCCCAACCTCTCTCTGGAGTACAGACCTACCTGTGTACCTGGGAGCAGACATTTCCCCTCACATGTCTGGCAGATATTTCAAAGTTGACACAAGGTGCAAGTTGACACAATGCACCTTCCCCCAACCGAGCCCCCAAATCCCCTGCTGGCCACAGATGCAATCATCTGTCCAGTCAGCAAAGCCAGAGGAGCTGCCAGAGCCACCGCCACCCCCACCATCCCTTATGGCTAAGATGCTGCTGAGTCAGCCTCCCAGACGGATCGCGGCTGCTCTCTCTCCTCTTTTTTCCACACTTCCCTCATCTTACTTCACACTCTCATCAGCTCCATGGCCTCATCTCTGCTCATCAAGTCTCTTTCTCCAATCTCACCCTCCCTGCTTCCAGATCTGTCCTCTCGGTTGGGACAGATCTCTCTAAAACTCCTACGTGATCCTGTTACTTCTGAATAAAATCCTCCAGATCTTCCCAGCAGTGTCTCGCCTCTGAAGGTGGATTTTTTTTCTTTTCTTTTCTTTTTTTTTTATTGTTGGGGATTCATTGAGAGTACAATAAGCCAGGTTACACTGATTGCAATTGTTAGGTAAAGTCCCACTTGCAATCATGTCTTGCCCCAATAAAGTGTGACACACACCAGGGCCCCACCCCCCTCCCTCCGTCCCTCTTTCTGCTTTCCCCCCAATAACCTTAATTGTCATTAATTGTCCTCATATCAAAATTGAGTACATAGAATTCATGCTTCTCCATTCTTGTGATGCTTTACTAAGAACAATGTCTTCCACTTCCATCCAGGTTAATACGAAGGATGTAAAATCTCCATTTTTTTAATGGCTGAATAGTATTCCATGGTATACATATACCACAGCTTGTTAATCCATTCCTGGGTTGGTGGGCATTTAGGCTGTTTCCACATTTTGGCGATTGTAAATTGAGCTGCAATAAACAGTCTAGTACAAGTGTCCTTATGATAAAAGGATTTTTTTCCTTCTGGGTAGATGCCCAGTAATGGGATTGCAGGATCAAATGGGAGGTCTAGGTTGAGTGCTATGAGGTTTCTCCATACTTCCTTCCAGAAAGGTTGAACTAGTTTGCAGTCCCACCAGCAGTGTAAAAGTGTTCCCTTCTCTCTACATCCACGCCAGCATCTGCAGTTTTGAGATTTTGAGAAGTGGGCCATTCTCACTGGGGTTAGATGATATCTCAGGGTTGTTTTGATTTGCATTTCTCTAATATATAGGGATGATGAACATTTTTTCATGTGTTTGTTAGCCATTCGTCTGTCGTCTTTAGAGAAAGTTCTATTCATTTCTCTTGCCCATTGATATATGGGCTTTTTTCATGTGGATTAATTTGAGTTCTCTATAGATCCTAGTTATCAAGCTTTTGTCTGATTGAAAATATGCAAATATCCTTTCCCATTGTGTAGGTTGTCTCTTTGCTTTGGTTATTGTCTCCTTAGCTGTACAGAAGCTTTTCAGTTTAATGAAGTCCCATTTGTTTATTTTTGTTGTTGTTGCAATTGCCATGACAGTCTTCTTCATGAAGTCTTTCCCCAGGCCAATATCTTCCAGTGTTTTTCCTATGCTTTCTTGGAGGATTTTTATTGTTTCACGCCTTAAATTTAAGTCCTTTATCCATCTTGAATCAATTTTTGTGAGTGGGGAAAGGTGTGGGTCCAGTTTCAGTCTTTTACATGTAGACATCCAGTTCTCCCAATACCATTTATTGAATAGGGAGTCTTTCCCCCAAGGTAAGTTCTTGTTTGGTTTATCGAAGATTAGGTTGTTGTAAGATGTTAGTTTCATTTCTTGGTTTTCAATTCGATTCCAAGTGTCTATGTCTCTGTTTTTGTGCCAATACCATGCTGTCTTGACCACTATGGCTTTGTAGTACAGACTAAAATCTGGTATGCTGATGCCCCCAGCTTTATTTTTGTTACTAAGAACTGCCTTAGCTATATGGGGTTTTTTCCGGTTCCATACAAAACGCAGAATCATTTTTTCCAAATCTTGAAAGTACGATGTTGGTATTTTGATAGGAATGGCATTGAATAGGTAGATTGCTTTGGGAAGTATAGACATTTTAACAATATTGATTCTTCCCATCCATGAGCATGGTATGTTCTTCCATTTGTTAATATCCTCTGCTATTTCCTTTCTGAGGATTTCATAGTTTCTTTCCTTCACCTACTTCATTAGGTATATTCCTAGGTATTTCATTTTCTTTGAGACTGTGGTGAAGGGAGTTGTGTCCTTAATTAGCTTCTCATCTTGACTGTTATTGGTGTATACAAAGGCTACTGACTGTGGACATTGATTTTATATCCTGATACATTACTGTATTTTTTGATGACTTCTAGGAGTCTTGTGGTTGAGTCTTTGGGGTTCTCTAAGTATAAGATCATGTCGTCAGCAAAGAGGGAGAGTTTGACCTCCTCTGCTCCCATTTGGATTCCCTTTATTTCCTTGTCTTGCCTAATTGTATTGGCTAGAACTTCCAGCACCATGTTGAATAGTAAAGGTGACAGAGGACAACCTTGTCTGGTTCCAGTTCTAAGAGGAAAAGCTTTCAGTTTTACTCCATTCAGTAAAATATAAGCTGTGGGTTTGTCATCGATAGCTTCAATCAGTTTTAGAAATGTGCCACCTATGCCTATACTCTTCAGTGTTCTAATTAGAAAAGGATGCTGGATTTTATCAAATGCTTTTTCTGCATCTATTGAGAGGATCATGTGATCTTTATTTTTGCCTCTGTTAATATGGTGGATAACGTTTATGGACTTGCGTATGTTAAACCAGCCTTGCATCCCTGGGATGAAGCCTACTTGATCATGATGAATGACTTTTTTGATGATAAGCTGTAATCTATTGGCTAGAATTTTGTTGAGGATTTTTGCATCTATATTCATGAGTGAGATTGGTCTGAAATTCTCCTTTTTGTTTGGGTCTTTTCCTGGTTTTGGTATCAGGGTGATGTTTGCTTCATAGAATGTGTTGGGGAAGATTCCTTCTTCCTCAATTTTTTGGAATAATTTCTGCAGTACAGGAATAAGCTCTTCCTTGAAGCCTTGATAGAATTCTGGTGTGAAGCCATCTGGACCAGGGCATTTTTTGGTTGGAAGATATTTTATTGTTTCTTTGATCTTGGTGCTTGAAATTGGTCTGTTCAGGAGCTCTATTTCTTCCTGGCTGAGTCTAGGGAGAGGGTGTGATTCCAAATATTTATCCATTTCCTTCACATTGTCAAATTTCTGGGAAAGCTGGAATTTTTAAAGACCCACATTGTATTTTGTTTACCTTTCAACTAGTCCATTTATATTAGAAGGATGTCAAGGGTTTCAGAAAAAGACTTTGAAAAAAGGTTACATAAAACTCCAATAGCAAAAACGTAAGTTTAAAACTGGGTGCACACTAGGTAGAGTGTTTCTATAAACCAATCCTTAATTTAGAGACAAGTGTTTTTAATTAAAATAATTAGCATCACGCTCTATATATATTGTATAGCAGATAAAAGGATTTACAGGTTAGTATTTCAAATGCCAAAAGATAAAAAATAAAAGAATCAAAACAATCCCATTTCAGTTTTACAACATAATTTTTAGATACTGCAGATTTTCATTTTAAATTAAAATAATCAATTAGTGAGGAGTTTCAAAATTCCTAATTCCATAGGGTCATCAATGAAAACATTCAAGGAGTAGCTACAGCCTTTTCTTTTTGGAGGATTGCCAGTTGTCTTTCCTTAAGCATTAGACTCTCTGGCAACACCAGCCTTTGACTCCTCTGAGCTGAGAAGTGCCTTTATGAGTCACATGTTTTTTCTAGGGATATTCAGACCTTAAATTAACTACAGGGAGAAAGTAAAAGTCAAAACTCATTCAATAAATTCCACTGCATTCGGATTGAGAGAAGTGCCTGAACACACATCTGAAGAAAAACTTAGAGGACGCTTTCCAGCACTGCTGCCTGCCTCTGACTAAGCAGTTGGGGGATCTCCTATTGCGACCACAGAATAACATAGAGGGCACTGGAGGGACCAGAAAACCTCTTTTGTTCATCCTGCAAACAGAGCAAACTGGCTGAAAGCTTCTGGTTTCCTTCTGCTGTGGTAATTAACAGAGATACAGAGCTGCCATCTAGCGACTCAGAAGGAAAAGGCAAGGTGATTTACATGAAAATCAAGACTGAACTTCTGTTAAAAGGAACAAAGCATTCATTTAGTATGTAGTGAAATTAACACAATTTAGGACAAATGTATAAACTAAACTCATATACCTATGAGCTTCTATAATGTACCCTTACATCTCTCATAAATTGTAAAGTTTAAATACAATAGAATAACTTTCAAGTTAAATTTCTCATCTCATCCATCTGATGATCTGGGCATGAGACTGTACTAAACAGCCATAAGATGATTATGAATGTAAACCATAAGTGTTTATCATTAAAGAGGCATAAATCAGAAAGACTATACTCCAATCTTGGCTCAAATTTGTGAACTTAGACAAGTTACTTTTAATACCTATAAACATTTTCTTTATAATTAAATGTGGATTACAATAGTCACTTTGAAGGATTAGCGTAAGGATTGCATAAGGTAAGTCAGTAAAGGAATGCCTATGCAATAGGCTGGTAATAAATTCTAGTTCTTTGTATCCCTCTATGGACAATTAATTTTTGGTTATTATAAAATATACTCATATCATTTAAGAAAAGAACCACCCTACAAAATAAACTTTTAGGAGGCACAGCAAGATGGCTGAAGAGAAAGCTCCAGAGCTTGTCCCTCTGCAGGAACACCTCGTTTAACAAGTGCCCACACAACCAAGCATCTTTGGAAGAATCCCAAATCAAGTAAGTGATCGTACTACCTGGTTTTAACTGACATCGAGGAAAGAAGCACAGAAGAAGGCAGAACAGACAGTCCTGCACCGCCTGTGCCACCCCTCCCTCATTCCCTGGCCATGTTGCGCTGGTGCACTGGGGAGAGAGAAGCTGTGTGCCGTGGGGAGGGGGAGTGAAGTCATTACACGGCTTTGTGTTGAAACTCAGGGCCATTCTGGCACAGGGAAAGAAAGCACAGGGCAGAATTGTGTTACTGCCCATGGAGGGAGAATTTAGAACAGCCCACCTAGAGGAAAATTCTCCACCCTGAAGCCTGAGTTCTCGCTAGCCCCACCACCAGTAAAGACCAGTCTGGTGCCTAGACTAAATGTGTACGACATTGAGGCCACAAGGGTTGCAGTCCTTGGGCAATTCCTGTGGCTGTGCTGTCTTGGAGCCAATGGATGGAGGTGCATGTGACCCTTGAGACACCAGCAGCGAACCGGCCAGTACCTGTGTCACCCCTCCCCCAACCACAGGCAAAATGTTTCAGGAGAGTCTTCTACTTGAGGGAGGGAAAGTGAAAATATCAAAGAACTTTGTTTTGCAACTCAGGTACCATCTCAGCCACAGGAAATTAAACTACCAAGCAGACTCCTGAGGCCTTGAGTCTAGGCCTTAGTTTCTGGAAGGCATTTCTGAACCTCCCTGGGCCACAAGGAAACATACTCCCTCCCTGGTTGGATTCATCATCTGCTAAGTCAGATGAATAAACTCTGAATAAATATCAGACCCAGCGCCTGTGGCTCAAAGGAGTGGGGCACTGGCTGCATGTATCAGAGGTAGCGGGTTCAAACCCAGCCCTGGCCAAAAACTGCAAAAAATAAACATCATAGGTAGCCAGGAAAAAAGCCATCACTGGCTTTGGGTAAGATTAAGCTGGTTTCGGGTGTGACTAGTTACTGGTAGCCATGCCGGGAGTACCCACATCACTTCTCCCCCAATTCTAGCAGCCCAACATAAAGAGTGAGAGACTGTGCCTGGTAATCCAGGGAATTCTCGTCTCTTACCAAGGTAGTCCACCAGAAATCTGTTAAGAGTCACAGTATTACTGGACTTGGGGCACCCTCAGTGCTAATAAACCAGCAGTGACCAGAGACTTGGACCACAACACTCAATTTCATTTGAGAATGTGGAAAGCCTTCACAAAAAGGATGGATTCAGGGGTGGTGCCTGTGGCTCAAGGAGTAGGGCGCCAGTCCCATATGCCTGAGGTGGCGGGTTCAAACCCAGCCCCGGCCAAAAACCACAAAAAAAAAAAAAAAAAAAAAAAAAAAAAAAACAGTAAAAAGGATGGATTCAAACAAGCTCAGACTGTGAAGACTAAAATAAGGACCTAACTCTTCACTGCCCAGATATCGATGAATACCCATAAGCATCAAGAACAGCCAGGAGACATGACCTCACCAAATGAGCTAAAGAAGGTGCTAGTGACCAACCCAGAGGATGGAAAGGGGTGGCCTTTTTAAATAAAAAACTCAAAATACCTGTCCTGAAGCTCAGTGAACTTCAGGATAGCACAGAGAAAGAATTCAAAAGCCTATCAGAGATATTTCACAAAGTCTGAAAAAAAAAAAAAAGAAGAAAAAGAAAAAGAATAGGAAGAAGAAAAATCCTGCAGAAATCCGTGAGCTGAAGAATTTGTCAGAGCTTCTCAAACAGCAGAACTGACCAGAAAGAAGAATCCCTGTGCTTGAAGACAGTCTATTTGAAAATGTATAGTCAGATAAGAAAAAAAGAAAAAAAAAAGATTGAAGTACACCTACAAGATATAGGAAATAGAACAAATCTAAGAATGACTGACCTTAAAGAGGAGGTAGAAGGAAACTGCAGTAGGAAGTTTATTCAAAGACATTATAAGAGAGAACTTTCCAAGCCTAGAGAAAGATAACAATATTCAAGTATAAGAAGGTCACACAACACCAAGCAGATCTAGCCTAAACAAGGCTACCTCAAAGCAATTAAGAAAATGCTACAAAAGCTATGTTAACTAGTATGATGAAAATGTGTCAAACTATCTATGAACCAAGTATATGGTGCCCCATGATCATACTAATGTACACAGCTATGATTTAATAAAAATAAATAAATAAAAAATAATAACAATTAAGCTCCCAAAAGGCATGGAATAAACAAAAGATCCTAAAGCAGCAGTTCTCAACCTGTTGGTCACGACCCATAGGAACTGTATTAAAGGGTCGTGGCATTAGGAAGGTTGAGAACCACTGTCCTAAAGGAAGCAGGAAGAAAGAAAAACAATGTGTCTGGCAGAAGACTTCTCAGTGGAAACCCTACAGGCCAGGAAAGAAAGGCATGACTTATGTGAAATGCTGAAGAAAAAAAGCCTTGACCCAGGAATATAATATCCTGCACAGGCATCTGTATCCTTCAAAAATAAAGGAGAAATAAAGACTTTCCTAAATAAAACCTGAGGGATTTCATTAACACCAGACCTCTCCTATGAGAAATTCTAAAAGGAATTCTTCAATATGAAAAACAACAACAACAAAAAAGAATATAAACATATAATAAGACATATTCTGAAGGTATAGAACTTACTGGTAACAGTATGGGCACAAATACAGAATATTCTACGGCATAATTGCAGTGTACAAACCACTTGTATCTTCAATAGGAAGATGAAAAGACAAACTTATCAAAAATAACTTTTGAGAGATAAATAATATAAAAAGATATGGATGAAACAAAAAAAGTTTTAAAAGTTGGAGAGATGAGGGCAGCGCCTGTGGCTCAGTGAGTAGGGCCCCGGCCCCATATGCCGAGGGTGGTGGGTTCAAACCCAGCCCCGGCCAAACTGCAACAAAAAAATAGCTGGGCGTTGTGGCGGGAGCCTGTAGTCCCAGCTGCTTGGGAGGCTGAGGCAAGAGAATCGTGTAAGCCCAAGAGTTAGAGGTTGCTGTGAGCCGTGTGATGTCATGGCACTCTATCTGAGGGCGGTACAGTGAGACTCTGTCTCTACAAAAAAAAAAAAAAAAAAGTTGGAGAGATGGAGTTAAAGGGGAAAATTTTTGTTAGATTTCTCTTTTGTTCATTTATTTGTTTGTAAGAAGAGTTGTCATATATAAAATAATTGGTTATAAAATGTTTCTTGCAAGTCATGGTAACTCAAATTAAAAGACCTACAATAAATACATAGAAAATGAAAAACAAGAAGTTAAAACACTACCAGAGAAAATCACTTTTAAAAGGAAGTCAGGAAGGAAGGACCACAAAAAAGTAGAAATCAAATAACAATATGGCAGTAGTATGTCCTTACTTACAAGTAATAACACTGAATATGGATGGACTAAATTCTCCAATCAAAAGACAGAGTTGCTGAATAGATTTAAAAAAGAAAAAAGAGAGAGAGCCAAAGATGTTGTCTGGAAGAAACAATTCACTTCCAAAGACATACCTAGACTTAAAATTAAGGAATGGAAGAAGATATTCCATGCAAATGTAAACCAAAAAAGAGGATAGCTATGCTTTCATCAGATAAAAGATGAGATAAAACCTGTAAAAAGGGAAAAAGAGGTCATTATATTATAAAAAAGGTTTGAATTCAGCCAGAGGATATAAAAATTTTAAATATATATGCACTCCACACTGGAGCACCCAGACAAATTTTATGAGAACTAAAGAAAGAGATAGACCCAATACAATAACTGCCAGAGACCTCAACACCTCACTTCCAGCATTGGACAGATCATTGAAACAGCAAATCAGTAGTGAAACATTGGACTTAATATGCACTACAGACCAAATAGACCTAAGAAATATTTACAGAACATTTCAACTAACACATGCAGAATTCACATTCTCCTCAGCTCACGGATCATTCTCAAGGATAGACCATATGATAGACCACAAAACAAGTCTCAAAAAGTTTCAGAAAAACTAAAATCATACCAAGTACTTCCTTTGACCACAATGGAATAAAACCAGAAATCAGTAACAAGAGGAACACTGGAAAGATACAAACACAGAAAGTAAACAATATGCTCCCGAATAATGAGATTAAGAAGGAAATTTTAAAATGTCTTGACATGAATTATTATCAAACAAAAATATAACATCAAAACCTATGAGATACAGTAAAAGCAGAAATAAGAGAAAAGTTCATAACCATTAGTGCCTGCATCAAAAGAGTAGAAGAGCTTCAATAAACAACTAAATGATGCATCTCAGAGAACTAGAAGGATAAGAGCAAACCAAACCCAAAGTCAGAATTAAAGAAATAAATTCAGAACAGAAACAAATGAAACTGGAACTAAAAAACAAAATAAAATAAGAAAATAAATCAATGAAACAAAAAAGTATTCTGGAAAGATAAACAAAATAGACATGCCTTTAGCAAGACTAAGAAAAAAAGAAGACCCAAGTAAATATCAGAGATGAAAATGGAGACATATGAGGTCTGACAATTAAGTTTGCAAACGCATCCTAGAAAAAGTATTACATACTTCATTGCTGAATATCACTGTGGTCACCTTCAAAAATACTGCCCCTGGGAAGCTATGAACTGATGCCACTACCTAGTTTACTCATCAAAGCAATTTAGGAACTCTTTTTCTAGAATGGCCATCAGAGCTATTGTTGTATTGCACTGAATGTCTTGAATGTCATCAAAATGTCTTCCTTTCAATATTTCTTTCATAGTCAGGTAAAGAAAAAAGTCACAGGGAGCCAGATCAGGTGATTAGGCAGGGTGTTCCACAAAAGTTATTTATTTACTGGCCAAAAACTTCCTCACAAGCAGTGCCATGATGCAAGAACCTTGAGCTACTGGGGAAAAGTTCAGGGCCTTTTCACCTTTTCAATGCAAGATTTTCAGCATTTCTGAATAGTAAACTTGGTTAACTGTCCAGCTGGTACAAATTCACAATGAATAATCACTCTGATATGAAAAAAGGTTAGCGATAAAAATTTAAATCTTGATTTGGAATGATGGGCATTTTGGTCTTGGAAAACTGGCTGACTTACATAGTTTACTTTGATGCTTTGTTTCACGGTTGTATTGGTACACCCATGTTTCATCAGCAGTGATGACATCATCTTGCCTCTCCAAAAGGTCTGGGCAAACTTTGACTCTCTTTTGCTTTTGCTCATAGGTGACTCCTTTGGGACCATTTTTGCAAACATCTTTTTCATGTGAAGATTTTCAGTTAAGATGTTCCTGTTTGTCTATGGATGTTTACTTGGTCTGATATGCTTTTCACAGTCAGTCAATAATGCTGATGCACAGTTTGATGAACTCTTGCAATGTTTTCATCAGTTCTGCTTGTTACTGGTCCCCCGACTTCTCTTCATTAGTGACACTTTATCTCCCGTTAGAAAAATGTTTAATCCATTTGTACAATACCATTTTCTTCATGGCCTTAACCTCATAAATTTTAACTAACATATCCTTGATTTCACTTCCACGCTTGCCAAGTTTAATAAGAAATTTCATGTTTGTTTGTTGCTCTAATTCAAACTTCGACATTCTTGTGATGGCACATGAAATCAGGCAACAACAGTTAATGCCACTCAGCCGGATATCACGTGTCAACATGAAAACACTGATATACCAAGGTTATGAATCCTTACTGAGTGTTCGTATAGTGCTTCCAATATAAGCACACAGTAGTAAGTTTGCAAATTTAATTGTCAGGCCTTATACAACTGATACTTTAGAAATTCAAAGGATAATTAGACCATAAGCAACTATATGCCAATAAATTAGAAAACTCAGAAGAGATGGATAAACTCCTACACACATACAACCTACCAAGATTTAACCAGGAAGAAATCTAAAACCTGAATTAAGCAGGTTTTAGAGATATAAACAGTAATAAAAAGTACCCATCAAAGAAATGTTCAGGACCTGGTGGCTTCATTGTTGAATTCTACCAAGCACCAAAAGAAGAACTAATGTCACTCCTACTCAAACTATTAAAAGAAATAATAATCAAGACACAGAGGATACCCCTTCTGTAAACTCCTTCTACAAGGCCTGTATCACCCTGATACCAAAAGCAAAGACACATCAGCAACAAAATAAACTATAGACCAATATCTCTGATAAAAATAGATGCAAAAATCCTCAACAACATATCAGCAAACTGGATTCAACAACACATAAAAAAGATTCATCATGATCAGATGGGATTCATCCAAGGGATGCAAGGATGGTTCAACATAGGCAACTCAATTACTATGATAGTCAAGTCAACAGAATGAAGGACAAAAACCATATTATCATTTCAATTAAGGCTAAAAAAAGCATTTTATAAAATTCAACATCTCTTCATGATAAAAACTCTCAAATAATGTATATATAAGGAACTGACCTCAATATAATAAAAGTCATATTTGACAGACCCACAGCTAGTGCCATACTGAATGTGAAAAGAAAAAAAAAAAAAGTCTAAGATCTGAAACATGGCAAGGACACCCACTTTCACCATTGTTATTCAACATAGTACAGAAAGTTCTAACCAGAGCAATCATATAGGAGAAAGAAATGAAGGGTATCCAAACCGAAGAGGAAGAAGTCAGGTTACCTTGTTTGCAGACAATATGATCTTATATCTAGAGAAACCTAAAGACTCCACCCCAAAACTATTAGATATAATAAACAAATTTAGTAAAATTACAGGATACAAAATTAACATACATAAATCAATGGCATTTCTACATAGTAACAGTAAACAATCTGAATATGAAATCAACAAATTAATCCCATTTATAATAGCTATGAATAAAATAAGATACCTAGGAATAAACTTAACCAAAGAAGTGAAAGACCTCATTAACGAAAACTATAAAATACTGATGAAAGAAGTGGAATAGGAAATTGTAAAAAGGAGAGATATTACATGTTTGAAAATTAGAAGAATCACTATTTTTTAAAAGTCCATACTATTCAAAGCAACCTACAGATTCAATGTAATGTCCATCAAAATACCAATGACCTTCTTCACAGAAATAGAAAACATAATCCTAAATTTATATGGAACCATAAGAGACCCTGAATAGCCAAAACCATCCTGAGTAAAAAGAATAAAAGTGAAAGAATCACATTACCCAACTTTAAATTATACTATGGAGCTGTAGTAACCAAAACAGCATGGTACTGGTATAAAAACAGACACATAGACCAATATAACAAGGAACAGAGAACTCAGAAATAAATCCGCACATCTATAGTAAACTTTCCTTCAACAAAGGAGCCAACAACATACAACATAGGGGAAAGGACAGTCACTTCAATAAATGATGCTGGGAAAATTAGATATCCACGTACAGAAGAATGAAACTAGACCCTTATCTCTCTCACAATATATAAAAATCAAATCAAAATAGATTAAATATTTAAATCTAAGGTATGCAACTATGAAACTATTAAAATAAAACTTTGGAGAAATGCTTCGGGTCTCAGCAAAGACTTCTGGAGTAACACCCCCAAAGCCCAGTCAACCAAAGCAAAACTGGGATCACATCAAGCTAAAAAGCTTCTGCACAGCAAAGGGAACAATATACAAAGGGAAGAGACAACCCACAGAATGTGATAAAATATGTGCAAACTACCCAGGGCAAGGAATTAATAACTAGAATGAACAGAGTACAAGGAGCTTTTTAGCAAATTGATAGGAAAAATATCAAATAATCAGATTTTAAAATGGGCAAAGGAACTGAATAGACTTTTTCAGAAGAAGGCATATAAATGACCAACAGGCATATAAAAAATGCTCAAGATCATTAGTCAGAGAAATGTAAATCAAAATTGCAATGAGTTATCATCTCACTCCAGTTAAAATGGCTTTATCAAAAAGACAGGCAATAGTGAATACTGCTGAGGACAAGCAGAAAAGGGATCCTCATATACTATTGGTGGGAATATAAATTAGCACAACCACTATAGAAAACAGTATGGAGATTCCTCAAAAAAACTGAAAATAGAACTACCATATGCTCAACAATCCCTCTGCTGGGTATATATCCAAAAGATGGGGATTTGGTATGTTGAAAAGATATATGCACTTTACTGCAGCAGTATTCAAGGTAGCTAAGATTTGGAAGCAACCAAAGTGTCCATCAACAGATGAGTGGATGAAGAAATTGTGGTACATATACACAATGATTATAGACTCACAAAAAGAATGAAGTCCTGCCCCTTGAAAGAACACGGGTGGAACTGGAGAACATTATGTTAAGTGAAATAAGCCAAGCACAGAAAGACCAGTCTTGAAAGTTTTCACTCATATGTGGGAGATATATATTAACAACAATGGATTTCATAGAGACAGAGAGTAGAATCATGGTTACCAGAGGCTGTGAAGTATGTGCATGGGGAGCTGGATAAAATAGGAATGGTTAATGGATGCAAAAATACAATGCACCCATTGATAGAATGAACAATATGCCATAGTGACCATAATCAACACTAAGGCAGGGTATAACATTAAAATAACTAAAAGAATGGAATTGCAATGTTTCTAAGACAAATGTTAAATGCTTATGGTGATGGATACCGCAATTGCCCCGATTTGATTAAGTCACATTGTATGCCTGTATCAAAACTTCACGTATACATTTTAAAGATACACAATTATTATGTAACCATAATTAAAATATTTTAAGAATTTAAAGAACTCAGTGTCATAAAACATTCCATTAAGAACTTGAAGAGACAATAAAATCATAAACCCTAGATATGCAAATGAGAAAAATATAAAATAAACTTATGACAGTCAATTATTCCAAAGGTAAAAGATATCAAGTGCTTAATTTCAACGTCTTCGAAAAAATGTTACCTCTCAATCTATTACATTTTCTGCATCTAGTAGCTTTGATGTCAACAAGGAAAGGGGAAGATGTGACATGTATTCAGTATGTTTCATCTTTGAGTCTCCCAGCTGTTAACATTAGGTGTTTTGAAACCACCCAGTCCATCAAGTTGGTTATTACAATACATTTTTATCACAGTTCACAGAGTAAGAAAAACAGATAATCTCTCCATAATTTACACACATGCACATATATCTAGAAATATTATAGCTGAGAGCTTAATATATAGAGAGATGTTGTACATTGTACATGTTTTTTTACCATTGTTGATATTATGGAATGCTTTTTAGCCAGGTGTTTTTCACATGATTATGTATAACAAAGAATTCATTCATATATGCCCTTGATGTAAGAATTTATAAAAATCTAATATGTTCTTTTAGATTACAATTGAGCCAGGCCTCTAAGTAAAAGTCTAAAAAAGTAATGACAGAATATTTTAGAATCCTTTTCTTAATTATTGTGGCTTCACTATTCCTTTCGAACCTTTTTACCATTCTTCATCTTATTCACTCACTATTGGCTGATCATGGCTGTTAATTAAATAACTGTCAGCTGAGTCCACCATGCCCCTGTGCAAGTGAGCCCAGTTGGATATAGGGCTCTTATGACAAAAGGAAGCTGGGAAAACTTGCATTTTATAACATCATCCTTAAGAATTGCTGTACTCTTACCGAAGCCAGTCTAGCTGCATTTTGTGTGAAAAGCTCCTATGAAGTATATAAAATTAAATTCTCAGCCAATGTTATAGCTATATTTCTCCACCAGGGGGACCACAACTTTTGTGCTTGATGCAAGACTTCTTTTTATTTTTATTTTATTTATTTTTTTTTATTAAATCATAACTGTATACAATGATATGATTATGGGGCATCATACACTCACTTCATAAACCATTTGACACATTTTTATCACAGTGGTTAACATAGCCTTTCCGGCGTTATCTCAGTTACTGTACCAAAACATTTACATTCTACATTTACCAAGTTTCGCAAATACCCTAATATGCACCACAGGTGTGATCCCACCGATTCCCCTCCCTCTACCCACCCCCCCCTTTCCCACTTCCCCCTATTGTTAAGTTGTAGCTGGGTTATAGCTTTCATGTGAGAGTCCCAAATTAGTTTCATAGTAGGGCTGTGTACATTGGGTATTTTTTCTTCCATTCTTGGGATACTTTACTAAGAAGAATATGTTCCAGCTCCATCCACGTAAACATGAAAGAGGTAAAGTCTCCATCTTTCTTTAAGGCTGCATAGTATTCCATGGTATACATATACCACAATTTATTAATCCATTTGTGGATCGATGGGCACTTGGGCTTTTTCCATGACTTAGCTATTATGAATTGGGCTGCAATAAACATTCTGGTACAAATATCTTTGTTATGTTGTGATTTTTGGTCTTCTGGGTATATGCCCAGCAGAGGAATTACAGGATTGAATGGCAGATCTATTTTTAGATCTCTGAGTGTTCTCCATATATCTTTCCAAAAGGAATGTATTAATTTGCATTCCCACCAGCAGTGCAGAAGTGTTCCCTTTTCTCCGCATCCACGCCAACATCTCTGGTCTTGAGATTTTGTGATATAGGCTAGTCTCATTGGAGTTAGATGATATCTCAAAGTAGTTTTGATTTGCATTTCTCTGATGATTAAAGATGATGAGCGTTTTTTCATATGTCTGAAGGCCGTGCGCCTGTCTTCTTCAGAGAAGTTTCTCTTCAAGTCCCTTGCCCAGCCTGCGATGGGATCCCTTGTTTTTTTCTTGCTGATGCGTTTGAGTTCTCTGTGGATTCTGGTTATTAAACCTTTGTCAGAGATTATACCCTGCAAATATCTTCTCCCATTCTGAGGGCTGTCTGCTTGCTTTGCTTACTGTGTTCTTAGCTGTGCAGAAGCTTTTTAGTTTGATCAAGTCCCAGTAGTGTATTTTTGAAGCTGCTTCAATTGCCCGGGGGGTTCTCCTCAGGAAATACTCACCCAGACCAATTTCTTCAAGGGTTTTCCCTGCATTCTCCTCTAGTATTTTTATAGTTTCATGTCTTAAGTTTAAATCTTTAATCCAATGAGAGTCTATCTTAGTTAATGGTGAAAGGTGTGGGTCCAATTTCAGTCTTCTGCAGGTTGCCAGCCAGTTCACCCAGCACCATTTGTTAAATAGGGAATCTTTTCCCCACTGAATGTTTTTAATTGGCTTGTCAAAAATCAAATAGCGGTAAGTAGCTGGATTCATCTCTTGGTTCTCTATTCTGTTCCAGATATCTACTTCTCTGTTTTTGTGCCAATACCATGCTGTTTTGATCACTATCGATTTGTAGTAAAGTCTGAGGTCTGGTAGTGTGATTCCTCCTGTTTTGTTTTTATTTCTGAGTAATGTCTTGGCTATTCGAGGTTTTTTCTGATTCCATATAAAACGAAGTAATGTTTTTTCAAGATCTTTAAAATATGACAGTGGAGCTTTAATAGGGAGTGCGTTGAAATTATATATTGCTTTGGGTAGTATGGACATTTTGATAATGTTGATTCTTCCTAGCCATGAGCATGGTACGTTTTTCCATTTGTTAACATTTTCAGCTATTTCTTTTCTTAGAGTTTCATAGTTCTCTTTATAGAGATCTTTCACGTCTTTTGTTAGGTAAATTCCCAAATATTTCATCTTCTTTGGCACTACTGTGAATGGGATAGAGTCCTTAACTGCTTTTTCAATTTGACTGTTGTTGGTGTATATAAAGGCTACCGATTTATGAATGTTGATTTTGTAACCTGAGACGCTGCTGTATTCCTTGATCACTTCTAGGAGTTTTGTAGTAGAGTCCCTAGTGTTTTCCAGATACACAATCATATCATCTGCGAAGAGCGAGAGTTTGATCTCTTCTGACCCTATATGGATACCCTTGATCGCCTTTTCTTCCCTAATTGCGGTGGCTAAAAGTTCCATTACAATGTTGAAAAGCAATGGAGACAATGGGCAGCTTTGTCTGGTTCCTGATCTGAGTGAAAATAAGACTTCTTTTTAAAAGGGAAGTTATTTTATGCTTTGAAGAGTTCTCAAAAATCACCAAATCTTTAATTTTACAGAGAAAAACACTACGTCATAGATAATCTAAGTATGTCATCACATACTAACAAAAAATAGATCTAGATGTAAAACCCAAGTATGAGACTTCTCATTTTCTCCTGGAGCACACTCAAAATATCTTACTTCTTTCCAATACTAAGTCACTGTCAAAAGCATAGTTGGGAGTAAATATCAATACATTTAACAATTTTACATCCAAATGAGCAATTGACATCCACAATTACTATTCCATACAAACGTTTCCTTTTTTGTAGGTTTTTTTAAAGTTAATTTTAGTATAAGAAAAAATATAAAATTTGATTTTAATAACAGAAAAAACAATGTTCCATGGAAATTAACTTACAGATTAATTCACTAACAAGTATTTCATCTATATGGCAATTTAACAATCTTAATCTGATTTTAAAAAAGCTCTGACAGTTTTGGCTGTATGCCCATAGGGCACCAGCCACATCCATCAAAGCTGGCGGTTTCCAGCCCGGCTGGGGCCTATTAAACAACAATGACAACTACAACCAAAAATAGCCAGGCGTTGTGGCAGGCATCTGTAGTCCCAGCTACTTGGGAGGCTGAGGCAAGAGAATCATTTAAATGCAAGAGTTTGAGGTTGCTGTGACCACAGAACTCTATTGAAAGTGACATAGTGAGACTCTGTCTCAAAAAAAGAAAAAAAAAGTTCTGACAGTTTTTAAGGGCTCACACCTGTGAGGCTGATGTGGGAGGATCATTTGAGGCCAGGAGTTCAAGACTATTCTGTCCAACACAGTGAGACCTCACTTCTACCCCTAACTCCCAAATTAAATTAGGCAGCATGGTGGTGTGTGCCTGGAGTCACAGATATTCAGGAGGCTAATCCAAGACCATCACTTGAGCCCAGCTGCCGTGAGCTACGATCATGGCACTGCACTCTGGCCTGGGTGACAAAGCGAGATGCTATCTAAAATAATAATAATAATCATATCCTTAGGACTGTTTGCCCAGGCACAACTTGGCTGACTGCTCCCTAGAGTGGCCAGTTTCCTGCTGGAGCTAGCTGTTGTCAGGCTCACTCTCTGGCTGGATGTAGAATGACACAGCTTCTGAAGAGCATATACTCAGTTCCACTTCAAGAATGATTTTCTTTGCAAGATATAAATGGAAACAGACATACTCTTCTGACTGGATTCCCCTGCAAGCTTAGGGAAACAAAAGCAGTTCATCCCACCCGGCAAATGGGAAGTTAAATCACGGAATCTGTCACAATTTCAAGATAAATAAAAAAGATGGACATTCAACATCTTACCTCCTGGGCAGCATCTGAACCTTTTTTAGGAGATTCCAAAACAGCAGATTGAGATTCTGGATTGGAAAAGAAGTAGATAGTCAATATCTTAAAGAACAAATTTTCCCATTTCCTCAGTCAAAAAATAAAACTTTCACTGAAATATGTCTTCAACCATAAATACCAAAAATATTTAGTCTTTTGCAACTATTTTATTAGACTATTAGGATATGACACCTTTTGGCATACAGAACACATACAGTGATGAACATTCACATCATTAATTATTTTTAAACATCAGAATAGTCCTTTGCCCATTTTTACACATCAACCATAATTGTTTTTTTCAATCTCTACACTCTACATTATGCCACGAAGTCCTTAAGACCTTTACTCATTATTCACTTAGCTTACATCTGTACCATGAATCTTAAAAGGATGGAATCTCAAGAGCTGGACCTCACTATAACAATTATCTTTTGATTTTCCTGAGAGATAATGAACACTGTCACCCAGAGGCACTGAGTAATAAGAGACTCAGAAGGGATTTTGCTCCTTTACTCTTCGTGTCACTTGAGATTCCTGGAGATTGCAAATTCATCACACCTGACAACTAAGGGAACATCAAGTCCTGGATTTTTATTGTTGTTTTTAAGCTGGAGGGCACTTTCTTCTAAGTGAAGCTTACTAACAAAATTTAAAACCATAAAAATAAAAACGAAAGGTCTTCCAAGAATCCCAAATAGATTAGATCTGAAAACCACTAATCTCATCATCTCCTACATTTTGGAGATGAAGAACCCAGCGCCCACAACGCAAACGGTCGGTGGCAAGGTGAAGACGAAAGTTTCTATCTCCTGTCACATTGCTCCTGACACTGGCAGGCAGACCAGATCCCAGACACAGTATATAGTAGCCATTCTTCATGATTGGCTCAACATCCCCAACTCAGCAGGACTGTAGCTGATGTATGTGACAATGTGACAAAAAAATAAGATTTTTTTTTTTTTTGCAGTTTTTGGCCGGGGCTGGGTTTGAACCTGCCACCTCTGGTATATGGGGGTGGCGCCCTATGGCTTTGAGCCACAAGCATTGCCCAATGTATTTATTTTTTTTAATTTCTGATTAGTGTGAGGGTGAAAACAAATAGGTTATACTATTTGCATTCATTAGGTAGCATCCCACTTGAGGTTGTCTTCCACCCAAAATGTGCGCCATATACCTTACATTGTGCCCATTAAGTGGGAGCATGCCAACCCCTCCTCTCCTCTCCTCCCTCATTCCCCCTCCTCCCAACTTGAATTGAATTGAGTTTCTCTCTTATATGGGCAGGACGTGTAGTCTTTCAATGGCAAAGCGCATTGTTAAGCTACAGTGTAAGTTTCACCTCCCTCAGATGAGAGTCTCAGCCTCCACAGAGACCCACGTGGCCTGGTGTACCTGCTGTCATCATGAGCCTAAACACTCCTGCCTGTCCCTACTTATTCAAAATGCTCTGCTGGCCAGCTTGCTGTTCTCTAAAACATCAGTCACCCTTCTTCCACAGGGCCTCGAAGCCACAGAAGCTGTTGCCTCTTCCCAGGATGAGGACCGTTCTTTCCTGACACCTGCCTGTCCACCTTCCTTAGTCCCTTCTCCCAGGGCTTTGCTCCAGCCTCTCTGGAGACCCTAAAGAACAGCCCCAGCCACTACTCAACACTCCCATGCCCTGGCCCTTACCTTCTTACCAACACTGACCATCACACTGTCCCATAATTCATTTGTCTGCCTACTTATTTATATCTCCCTTACTCCACTCCAAAACATAAGCTCCGTGAAAGCAAGGATTTCTGTCGATTATTCCACCCTCTTGTAGCCTCAACATCTAGATAGTCACATAGCAGGTGCTGAATAAATTTGTTGAGTAATTCTAGGAATCAATGAAAGAATAATTGAAAGGTCAGAACAGTGATCGGAACATGAAGGGTGTGTCACCATGAAAAGGAGCTGTCCTGAGGGAGTAATGGTTTTCTAAGAGGCAATATACACCCTGCCTTGCCTTCAGCTACTTCATGACCTCAGCTAAGAGGACATCTTTCAAAGCAAAAATCACTGAGAAGAGCAAGATGCCGTCACTTACCAATAGATGTCACAGTGGGAAGAGAATATAAACAAAGCGGCCTTAAAATACAACCATTTTCCAGACAAATACTAATTTGATTGAGCTAATAAAAAAAGGGATTCTTTTCTCTTTCTCATACTGACAAATCTCTACTCTGAACTGAACACAGAGTAGCCAAATTTAAGTAAAAATCTTTAAGAGTAAAGCTAGTTAAGAGTTAACAGTAAAGCAAAGCCAAACTCTTGTTTTCTCTCACTTTTTTATAATTCCAAATCCTCCCTGAACACAACAGACACAAGACAAGTACCAGCTTTGTACCAAGGGAGAGTTTTTCTTCCGCTTCTGTCTTATTCATAGATAGTGCTGTAACAGTCTGAAGGATTTCCTGTTCATACACTAAGTTCTTTACATTACAAATGTACAAAATGTTTCCTAGCTTTTGTCTATAGTCTTTCCCGGTGACCAGCACAAAGAGCAAACTTCTGGTATTAAATAAGAACAAGTGTAGTTTACTGGTAATAAATAAGAACAAGTGTAGTTTACTAAACAATGTATTCAGAAAAACAGTACTTACTAGGAAGATGTATCAATCAAATATTCTCAATACTTACACCCAAACTTGCAGTTTCCCTCTGTCTAATTGAGGGGTGTCCAACCTTTTTTTTTTTTTTTTGGCCTCAGCTATACATTAGAAAAATAAGAGTTGTCTTGGGGCACACAGTAAATATATAAACACTAATGAAAGCTTGTTATCAAAGGAGAAAAACAAACAAAAAAAGATATCTGCATATTTTTCATGACATCAAAGCACAAAACATCCTCACAAAATCAGCATTTGGCCCCTGGGCACAGGTTGGACACCCCTGGTCTATTTCAAAAGCTAACTGAATTAAATTCATTCTTCCTTCCCCATCACCATCCTTTTTATTTCCTTGAATTCACGTTAAAATGTCTGGAGAAGTTTAGATGTCAAAATGCTGTCTTTGGAATCATAAGCTGGAATACAGGGGTTCCAGAGGGCCAAGATTTTAAGGCAGAAATGCACAGAATAATGCTGCTGCAAAATAAAGAGAGATGCACGAGAAACTCCGAGAGGAAAGAAAGATACAGGTTAAGGAGAAAAAATAATAGAGAGCAAATGAAAGCAAGCAAGAAAATAGAAGAAAGATGGTACAGGAAGGAGAAAGGAAGGGAAGCCTGAGGAATGGCAGAGTAGGGCCGGGGAGTGAAGTGAGCGGTGAGGAGCAAATGAGAAGTGAACTGGCTTCTGAGGAAGGGCTCCAGGCAGAGTCACTGGCATGTGGATGTGACAAATCAGCTGAGTTGCAACATTCCCAGAGCTCCCTAAGTGAAAGTGACCAGCTGTCATGCAGACTCCAGTGCACCCGTTACCAACACTGTCCTCCCAGGACCAGGGGCTGTTTTGAGAACAGCCTTAAACCCAGCTCTGGGGCTGGCTAACAGTCTCCTTAACTATTCACCAACTAGAATGGTTAAAGAGCAACCAAGATAGAGCACTCTCAAGGGTACATTTAAAATAGTCACCTCCTTCACTCATCCTTAAAATTAAGGAACTAGAATTTTTCAGAAATCACTGTAAAGTAAAGAGGGAGAAAAAAATTCCTGATGAAACTTTAAAGACTCGATTTTAAAGATAACTTAGAGTATGCCTAAGATAAAAGTTATCTTAGGCATACTCTAAAATTCTGCACTCCCTGCATTCCAAATATGTTTCAGGAGTGATGTCTTTATTATCACAAAATAAGTCTATGACTCATAAAACCAAGCATACGTGGATGAGTTATGGATTTGTAGGAAGAGGACAACAAGAAAATGAAGGGGAGCCTCTCTGCTAATATGAGAAAATAAATTAAATCATCCATTAAAAATACACAAAATACGCCTCCTAAAAATGAATTTAGTGGTCTCTAAATAGTTTTACATTTTAAGTGAAAAGACAATTATATAAAATTATTAAATTACAGTTTCTTGAATGGTATACATCAATTTGATTCACATCTAGCCAATTTTAATTGAAAGAGAATTCATTAAACTTCTCTTAAATAGGAAGACTTATGATTGGCTGGCTAATAAATGGTAGATGTTTTTAATTCTGACATATTATGTTCTTCCACAAACAAAGCTGGGGTTAAACACTTTAATTTTCCTAAATGGAGCCAATCCTGTGTTATACTTACTTGATTATTTACTAGCACGGAGAGGATCTGCCCCTGATTGCCAACAAAATAAATCCATATCCAGGCTTTATCTAGCTAAAGGGAAAATGTGAGCCAATTTTATAATATGTACATATATATAATATATATATTATATATATAGATAGAGAGAGAGAAAGAGGGCAAGAGAGATACACACACATATACAGGGTGCGCATGAAGTTTGTGTGCAATTTACTATGCTAAACTATTTTAAATTGCACACAAACTTTGTATGTAACTTACTATGCAACTTACTAAATTGCAACTTACTATGTTATACTATTTTAAATTGCACACAAACTTTATGTCCACCTCATTTATATGTCTATGTGTGCTGAAAATGGACACTTTATCTGTAGGAGACCCATTCTAATACATTTTATCCCTTGATTAAATGAGAAGCTCAGAGAGCGAGAGAATGCTATCAACTCTTTCTGGGCCCCTTAGATAATTTCTGCACTATCTCAGCCAAACATACGTTAAATAAAACATTTGCACAACACAGAGAAATGAGTAGTTGTAATTACATCACACAGACTGTCTTTTCTTAGAAGCCATGAGAGACATTTCTCCTAGATATCAGAGGCCAGACAAGGTGCGTGCTTCTCTGAACGGTTGTTGGTTTTCAATCTCACGAACACTTGAGAATGATACAGAATTGTTCACATTCCTCATTCTGCTTTGAAATTGAGAGAAAAATTCTAATTGCCTTTAAATACAGTATAAACTCCATGGTGGTCCACTTTCTTGCACTGACCACATCTTTAAGTTGACTATTTTTCATAGACTAGACACACACCACATGTACATATCAGTACAAGAGGCCTAGTTCCTCATGTTGACCTCCTCAGTTTGTTAAAGTTCCTTGGGTGGTCAACTTACAGAGGTTCTACCGTACTTGGAGATCCTTATGTAATACATTTCAGTGTTCTATTACAGCTTATCTCAGTTTCTTTTTATTGTTCTATCCTAAAATCATTTTATTCTGATCTATGTATCTTTGTAATTTTTTGTATGCCTTAGATATGTATAAGCTGCTCAAATATTTTTTGGAACAAAGGTGAGTTATCATTCATTCAGACAGCACATAACCACATTTTTCCTTTTAAGGATTTCTATATAAAAAGTTCCTACCATCTTTCTACCAGATTTTCTCCCATATGTTTTTTTTCCCTAGGATTTTTTGTACTCAAGTTGTCTTTCTAAATTCCATCCTATTCACTCTCTTAGCCATTCACATGTTCAAACATAGATAAGGGACTTGATTTTCAATAAAAGAAACAGCCAGGGATCAAGTCCCTATTCACTTCTGGTTCACCTTGAAGGTGCAAACTCAAACTAATTATGGCTTTGATTTTGTATAACTCTATTGAAGGCCTTTGAAACTTAGTATTGAGCCCCTAACATAACCCACAAACTGTTTTAGTACACAGACAAAAGTCTCCCTCAAATCCTGCATTGATGTGCTAAGTAGATTTTTCTTTTTTATTTCAATATTTTTCCAAGAAAACCAAACGATCTTGAAATGCTGGAAGTCCACAGGAAAGACATGTGCATATAAGCAGATACTGAAAGGACCAAGCTAACTCCATTTTGTTAAAACTAACTCCATTTTGTCTCACAGCCTTCACTTACCCCACTTCACCCCGCAGCCTTCAATTTGCAGCTGCACACCAAAGGTGATAGGCAACCTGCTTCCTCCCCTACCCCCAGCTCCAGTATGTCTGCCCTGAGATAATGACACTCACCCTTGGCCCCATTACTAGTAAATCTTTCCCCTAAGCAATCAGCCCAAGTCAAACATTGTCCAGTTCCCTAAGCCCCTGTCCCCCCTCCCTTTTTCCTTTCTGTATCCTTAAAACTGCTCTTCCCTCTGCGGTCAGGGCTTCTCTGCTCTCCTGCTGCTTCAGGAACGGAAAAGCCCCAGCCCGAGCTTGTGAATAAACTACCTCTTGCTTTTGCATTGGACTTGGTCTTTGGGTGATTTATGAGGGGTACCCCGTGACCTGGGCACAGTAATACAAGTACAATATATTTTATAAATAATTCAAATGGCAGAGATATGCATAAAATGTCATGGAACTCCAGAAACAGGACAACCAGAGTGGGTGGGTGTACTGGATGATAAAGGGAAATGAAGACAAAAGATAAAGACAAAACAAGATAAACAGAAAGGTTTGCTTATCAGTTTCTACCACCAACCCTTGCAGTACATTACTACTTTCTAACTTTTTTTTTGCAACCAGGCTTATCCTTCTGGAAAGCATTCTGTAGACTTCAACAGGTGGGGCCCATCTGCATGACAGTGTGCTCCAAGTGCACAGAGAGATGGGAAGAAAAGATTCCCAGGACTCCTGGTGAGCAGAGGCACCCAGACCTCACCTTGGCCTCCACATGCATATAAGGAAAGGTCCGTTCCTTCATCACCATGCGAAGATGGAGAAAAGCCTCTTTCACAGAAGAGATCATGGAAAAATCAAAGTGAGATAATGCTTGAGAAAGGCAGAAGAGGGAGCACCAGGAAGCTCAATCAGTTGTGTAATTGAATCATTCTGTGTAATTACATCACACAGAATGTCTTTTACATGTGAATTAGTAACAGCTGAAAGCATTTTTCTCCGTTTTCTAAGTTGAATCTGTAAGTCTCTCTTCTTCAAAAAGAAAAAAGTCATCAAACTCTTTAACTTAAAATTGAAAGGAGCCATGTGTTGCATACACCACATTTTAACCATGTTAAACACAATGTGAAGTAGCCATCAGTTAAGTGTACTGCAAATAGTTTATTGCTATTATTAATTATAAAACTTTGCAATTGATACAGAACACGAGGAATCTAGACAAGATGTTCCCTGTCATTTTGACATTCTCACTCTTGACTGACTAGAAGAGAGTGTGGTTTGGCTCTCTAGGAATGAGACTGCCCTATGGAAATGTCTTTACAAAGGAATGTCATGGAGTCATAGCAGGAAATGGTTAGAAAGCACCATTAGATCACTTTGAACCAAGGAATACTCCATGACTGTTGGGGTTGATAATAAGGCAACTGAAGAAAGACAAGTCTCAAGTGAAATTATTTTCTACCTACCCTCATCATCCTCTTCAAGAATGCATATTTTAAAAGGAGACAAGTTATTGCATTAAAAATTACTTGCTCTAGCATTTTGCAAGCTACATCACATCATAAAGAAAAAAAAACACTAGGTGATAACTTGCCTGGTATCAATCCCAACAACCACTGTTTACCAAACTAAGATTCAGATTATCACTTTGAATACACTTTTAATCAGTGCCCCTCCAGAAACTAGTAACATGTTTCATAATATTTTTTAGAGTACCCTAAAATTTTAGAATATAATATAAATGTTTCAGTTAGAAAAGGTGAAGAAGATATAGTAGGGAACAAAACACATGGAATTATCACCCTCATCTACAATGCAAAACACAGGATATGAACTCTTAAAAGGGATCGCCATGTAATTGACTAATTCTATATCTACATCTGGGTATTTCCTGCCAATAAATGATCTTTAACATAAACAATTATAACAACGTATATAATAGGATCAAATAGAACAATGTATATAATAGGATTAATGCATTTAGTTCTGTGCTTTTCCTTTGAAAATCAAAAGTACTTTCACTCACTTGTTTTATTTTCAGGTGCTATGATGTTAGAAGTCCCTCATCTCTAAAAATCTTTGCTTTAAGGCACTCTGCCTTGGTCTTAGATCAATTGTTCTCTGTGTTTTGATCAATTCAGTCTTACATAGAACGTTTATGGTGAGTACAGCCCACCCAGTGAACACTTGTCAGTGATTGAAAAATACTAGGCATTAAAGGGAGATTCAAGGTCGAGTGCAGGTCCCCTTTCAGCACATTGACAGAAAGAAGAAAGGCATAAATATATCTCTCTAGAGCAGTGGTCCTCAAACTTCCTAATGCTGCAACCCTTTAATACAGTTCCTCATATTGTAGTGACCTCCAACCATAAAATTATTTTCATTGCTACTTCATCACTGTAATTTTTGCTACTGTTATGAATCGTGTTATAAATATCTGATATTAGGTGACCCCTGTGAAAGGGTCCTTCGGGTCATGAGCCACAGGTTGAGAACTGCTGCTTTAGAGACTGGAATAAAAATAGGAGGCTAGGCTACTATAGCTGGACTCCAGGCAGGAGCCTGGAATAAAATCCCCTTGGATTGTTAGTTTTGAAGGGAGCTCATGAGGAAGATAATGTGAAATAAAGATAATTATAATAACAGTAAATACAGGGAGCCAGGTATTGTATTCTGAGTTCTGATGCTTTACATAATGTCATAAAATCCTTAAGATAGGCCTGTGCGGTAGAAACCAGGGCTCATCACCATTTCACAAATGAGAAAACTGAGTACAGTAGTTAGGAAATTTGTCTAAGATTACAAAGCTCATAGGTGGCAGAGCCCGAGCTCCAGTCTCCAGGCTCCCATGTTATCCACTTTTACTATAAATCCAAATTAAGATTTTAATGACGCTCTTTCTCTCTATGAACCAATCAGAAAGAAACATCAAAATTCTTAACTTTACTACTTATGCTACCATTTATGAAAATATGGAGATGGGTGGGGAGATCCTATGAATAGTAATGATGTCCTTTTATTTACTTTTTTCCCATCATCAGAAAAGTCAATATTTATTCCTGGTCAATCAATTGAGAAGAAGTTGGGGATTTACAACATCAAAATGAGGGAAAAACAAGGGATAAAGCAACCAAAGTCCCTTAAGTGTTAAACATAAACATGACTCTTTATTCTGTACAACAAAGTGTTTTCCTAGCATTGGGCTTGGAGATCACCTGAACTGCTGCAAATAAAGCTGATGCTTATCGCATGCTATCTTCCCAGTCAGCAATTCAAAATACTTTTAAGACAATGAAAGAAATGAATAGAAGATGGGCAGCGCCTGTGGCTTAAGGAGTAGGATGCCAGCCCCACACGCCAGAGGTGGTGGGTTCAAACACGGCCCTGGCCAAAAACTGCAACAACAACAAAAAAGAAAACAAGAAAAGAAGGGCGGTGCCTGTGGCTCAAAGGAGTAGGGTGCCGGCCCCATATGCCAGAGGTGGCAGGTTCAAACCCAGCCCCAGCCAAAAACTGCACACACAAAAAAAGAGAAAAGAATAGAAAAGAAGAACCCCAAATTAAAATTGAAAACAGATTATATGTGAATGCTGTACTAGTAAAAAAAAGTTTATTTAAAAGCGGTGCATCTTACAAGGGTATATGTGAATCCTAGTAAATGTGGAATGTAAAGGTCTTAGCAAAATAACTAAGAAAATGCTACAAAAGCTATGTTAACTAATGTGATGAAAATGTGTCAAACGATCTATGAACCAAGTGTATGGTGCCCCACGATCATACTAATATACACAGCTATGGTTTAATAAAAATAAATAAATATAAAAAAAAGAAAAAAAATAAATAAAACTGAGATTAAAAAAAAAAAAGGAAAGAAAAAAAAGGGCGGCGCCTGCGTCTCAAGGAGTAGGGCGCCGGTCCCATATACTGGAGGTGGCGGGTTCAAACCTAGCCCCGGCCAAAAACCACACACAAAATAAAAAATGAGATTTAATAAAACTCTCTAACTTGCCTCACCAGGTTATCTCTGAAGATAAAGGATTAAGAAAAGGGGCTGTGCCTGTGGCTCAAAGGAGTAGGGCGCCGGCCCCATATACTGGAGGTGGCAGTTCAAACCCTGCCCTGGCCAAAAACTGCAAAAATAGTTAAAAACAAACAAACAAAAAAAGCATCAACCTCCCTCCCCCCGCCAAAAAAAAAAGCAAGAAAAAAATCCTCTACATTAAAGTGAAGAGATTCAAAGGGACATAATATGGTGGCCATAACTCCTTCGAAGGTGACAGATAGAAATGTCCCCACTTTGTGGCTCTCTTAATCCAGGCAGGATGTAGAGCTCCTGCCTCCAGCAGTGGCTCCCAATGGACATCTGGTGGTAGTAGTTCTCCAACTTTAGTAGATATCATAATTGTTGGAGAATTCCAATGTTCTGTCCCTAAAATTCTCACTCAGCAAGCCTAAAAGTGGGGCAAAAGAATCTCTAACTTAACAAGCCTCTTAGCGATGCGATTTTAATTGGTTTATCTGAAGATTATACTCTAAAAAATACTTAGAAGAGAAACAGACTCACTACCCAGCAAGCAGTGTTTTAAAGACCCATCATGTTACGCACTTGCAGAACATTCCCTGTCCTGGTCTCCTACCTGCTCCGGTATCCACTGGCCTCTGTTCTTCTTCAGGAGGCTTAGACAATGGCCACACAGATGGGACTTGCCTGGGAAACTGCCCCTCGGAGTAATCCAGAGAGTGTGTGGGTTGACTGACGGCAGCCCAGGTGTAAAGTTGATCTTGCTAGATTAAAAAAAAAAAAAAAGGTTTAAATGCTACAAATTCAATGATGGAAAAATAAACCTTGACTAACATATTGCAAAATCATTCCTGTGTAAATCACATACAGGGTGGCCATAAAGTTAGTATGTAAATTAGTTTACCAGTAAACAATTTAAATTGCACATAAGCTTTTATATAAGACATTTTTTTTATTAAAGCACAGCTCTGTACATTAATGCAATCATGGGGTACAATGTGCTGGTTTTATGTACAATTTGAAATGTTTTCTACAAACTGGTTAATTAAAATAGCATTTTATACTATTCAATGTAGATTACTAAGATACACATTACTTTCAGTCTTTTTTTAACCCTACTGTCACCATTTTTTTCTATAGTAAAATCTAAGTCTGTCTTTTTTTTTTGCAGTTTTTGGCCAGGGTGGGTTTGAACCTGCCACCTCTGGTATATGGGGCCAGCGTCCTACTCCTTTGAGCCACAGGCACCACCCAAATCTTTGTCTCTTTCTTTGGAGGGAGAGGCGCTACGTAGGACTACAGGAAATTACAAGGTCAGGTGATCCAGACAATCAGAGAACACTCTGAGCTACCATCATAAACTCATTTGAATAGATATTCTTTTAAGAATTGTTTATACACCTGTGGGAATGTCACGTACTTGGGCACCAATTGGCAATAGTAGCGGCCGTGCTTTCAACAACAAAAAGCCCAGGAAACGGACTTATCTGGGGTCCAGGTTGGAAACCGGGAGTGACACCATGAAAAAGTAAGTCAACCTGCCAAGAATAAAAGTACTAGATAAAACTCTTCTGGCCAACAGAGGCTTTGCCAGACGCAAAACTACAATCTGAACAGACTGAAAAGGTAGTTTATAAAGATCTCTAGAGCCAGGAATTAAACTGTACATTTCACAAAGGAGCCCACTTAAAGACCTATAAACACCTCAGAAATCTCATTAGGATTTAGGAATAACAAGTTTGATCATTTTAAGATAGATTTGTCAGTATATTCACGCCCCGTGTTTGCAGCATTTTCCCTGCTTGGGTATCTTTCCCTAATATCTCTGATCAACAGAAAGTAACACAGAGAGAAGAACAGTATGGACAAGACAGAAAACGAAAAAACATGCTATGATCATTAAGACTAGAAAGAAAATGAGTCAAAGCAATAGACAGATGTTGCTATTCCTATAACGTATTTACTATAGGATGCAACATTTAGATCAGTTAGTCTAAGCTTTACTTTTAGCAACAGTCATTGGCCCTAGTTGGGTGTTCAGATTCCCAGAGTCAGCTAGGATCGCATCACTAGGGCCACATTTCAGACCCAGCCAAGCATTCTAGCTACTCACATATCTTTCAGCCGTTCATTCATATCTTGATCAACACCAGAGGCTTCTCTGTTTAGCATACTGAATATCAGAAATGGCTTTTCATTGGTGACATTAGTGGCTTATTTAATTAATAAGATAAATGTCAGGCATTCGGTCTCACTGGAGAACCCGGAAGGAATTCAATGTAAGTAGACGGTCTATGACATGAGAGAACATTCCTATATTTGAAAAGGTGAAGACTCAATCAAGGGATGAGGTTAAGGCATAACCCTGTCAGTGCTACATCCAACCACAAGTTTAGGAGGATGTCTCTTTGCCTGTTGAAAACAACTAGGCACAGAATCCTGCCTTCTTTGTGTCTGTAACACATGAACCTTTCACACAAACTGTGGTCAAGCATCTACTCAAGTAGCAAGGTGGACACATTATGACCCCTCCAGAAAGCTTGCGTGGACTCTTGCCCCTGCTACTTTTGTGTGTTTAGTGAATGTCTGTGTTTTTGACAGAATTTCATTTGAGATTTGCTTTCATTAAAACCCAGTAAATCGTTACATTATCTATACAAATTGAAAATGGATCAAAAATCCAAACGTAAGAACTAAAACTATAAAACTCATAGAAGAAAACATAAGGAAAAGCTTCATGACACTGATTTTTTTTGGCAATATGTTTGTAATGAGGCACAAGCAACAAAAGTAAAAACCAATAAACTAAACTAAATCAAAATTTAAAACTTCTGTGCACAGAACACAATCAACAAAGTGAAAGGCAACTTATAGAATGTGAGAAAACACTGGCATGCCGTGTCTGGTAAGGATTTAATACCCAGAATACACATAAAGGACTTCTATAAGTCAACCAAAAATAAATAACTTGATTTTACAATGGGCAAAGGATGTAAATAGATGTTGTTCCAAAGAAGACACACGAATGGCCAACAAGCAGATGAAAAGACACTCAGTGTCACAGAAATATGAGTCAAAACTACAAGATAACACCTCACATCCATTAGGACGGCTACTTTAAAATGGAAATACATGCTAGTAAGAATGTAGAGAAATGGTGAGCTTTGTTCATTACTAGTGGTAACAGAAAATACTACAGCTGCTATGGAAAATATATGGCAGTTCTCAAAATATTAAAAATAGAATTACTGGGTGGCACCCGTAGCTCAGAGGGTAGGGCGCTGGCCACATACGCTAAGGCTGAACCCCACCCAGGCCAGCTAAAGCAACAATGACAACTGCAACAAAAAACAGACAGGCGTTGTGGTGGGTGGCTGTAGTCCCAGCTATTAGAGAGGCCGAGGCAAGAGAATTGCTTAAGCCCAAGAGTTTGAAGTTGCTGTGAGCTGTGATGCTATGGTACTCTACCGAGGGCAACATAGCGAGACTCTGTCTCAAAATAAATAAATAAATATATAGAATTGCCATTTGATCCAGCATTGTACTTCTGATTATGTAACCAACATAATTGAAAACAAGATCTTTTTTTAAAGATTTTTTAGCACTTTATTATTCAACAAATTCTTTTTTTATTCATATTAACTCATTCCTGGTAACAACACTTTAAAGTTATTATTATTATTTTATTTACTTTAATGAAGATAGAGGATCTTTCTTTTTTTATTATTATTAAATCATAGCTGTGTACATTAATGCAATCATGAGGCACCATACACTGGTTTTATATACCATTTGACATACTTTCATCACACTGGTTAACACAGCCTTCCTGGCATTTTCTTAGTTATTGTGAAATATTAAAGAAAGATGTAAACTTTACCACTTTCATGTTTACATGGATGGAGCTGGAACATATTCTTCTTAGTAAAGTATCTCAAGAATGGAAGAAAAAGTATGCAATGTACTCAGCCCTACTATGAAACCAATTTATGGCTTTCATATGAAAGCTATAACACAGTTATAACCTAAGAACATGGGAAAGGGGAGAGGGAGGGGAGGGGAGAGGATAGGATGGGTGGAGGGAGGGTGATTGGTGGGATTATACCTATGGTGCATCTTACAAGGGTACATGTGAAACTTACTAAATGTAGACTATAAATGTCTTAACACAATAACTAAGAAAACAAAATCTTGATGAGATATTTGTATACTCATTGACAGGAGCAAGCAACCCAAGTGCCCGTCCATGAATGAACGGATATTTTACAAGATACACATATAATGGGAAATTACTTAACCTTTAAAAAACAGAAGGATATTCTGACACATGCTACAAGGATGAAGGTTAATACAGTGTATGAAATGAAACAAGCCACTTACAAAAAGACAAATACCGTACAAGCCCACTTATGTGACCTATCTAGTGTGGTCAATGGCATAGAGTTAGACAGTAGAACGGCAGTTGCCAGGGCTTTAGGGTAGAAGGAATGGGGAGTTGTTGCAATTTAACTGGTATGGAATTTCAGTTACACAAAAATTAAAATGTTTCTGAGGATCAGCTACACAACAATGGGAACATACTTAACAATATTAAAGTGTATACTTAACTGGTTGAGATGGTAAATTTATGTTATAAGCATTTTACCACAGTTTAAAAAATTTAAATACACGTATTTTAAAAACTGGTAAATTGCAAGGCTGTTAGGGAGTAGCTAAACTTCACCTGCTCAGGAGTTGCACATGATTAAATTGATTTAGGTCAGCTTTTAACAGGTGACAAGGATACAGTAGGGGCTCAAGAAAAGCAATGAAATGTAACTCTCTCCACCATAACTCACCCTCTGGTTAGTTAATATAGCTATAGTTAGCTATATTCCACACAGCCTCAGAAAATCTCTCCAAAAACCTATTTTAAATATTTGCATCCATTGGCTTCCTAACACTTTTCAGTAAAGCAGAATCAAACGGACATGGCTGTCAAGGATGCTTTAGTAATGGGCACACAGAGGCTCAGCCTCGGAACCAGACTGCCTGGGACTGCCCCTCAGCACCACCACTGTGTGAGCTGAAAGAAGTCTCCTGAGCAACCCTGCACCTCAGTTCCTCACGTGTGTGATATATGCAGCATGCTTAGTAAATAACAATGCCTGGCCCACCGTCAGCTCCTCTGGGCCCAGAGTGATTAAGAGACTCCACATCTGGCCATGATCAATGACAAAGAGACTATTGCTTACAGAGCCATCATCCTGATAACAAACCCACTCATAGTTTGCTCCATATAACGCAGGCAGCACCAACAGCCAAAGAAATAAAGTTAGGTCTAGCAGAGTGTAGACATGTGGGAAGGAAGTGGCTAAGGAAAGAGAGTGGGGACCAAATTGTTGCTAGGAACCAGATTACAGCTAGGAACTGTTCCCTGGTGAGAACATACCCAGTGAGGAGTTCCTAGTGACCTTTAACTGACCTAGGGATCATTACTATCTAATTAGCATAGCATGGGTGGGGCTTTTGTGAAGGATTCTGAGGAAGAGGTATGGGCAGAAAGGGAAACATTCTACGGTAACAGGTATAACCAAACTGTTATGTAATCTGTTCTATAACCCCAAACTGTCAATCACCCCATAGGCCAGGATTGATAACCAGTCCTCCCAGGAGGGAGGTGGGATAAACTAGTGAGCACATCAAAGGCAGTGGTTTCAGACTAGACTTTGGGGTCTTTCTCAACTCATGGAGACTGACTCGTTCCCCCTTTTCGGGGACATATTTTCACATTGTTTCATCCTGTGTAGTTTTCTTCTTTGCTTTTACTTCATATAGCTTCTTTCTTTTTGCTATAATAAACTAGCATTGCTTTGTACCTGTGATCACTCCATCATCAGCTCAACTTAGTCCCAGTACTCATTCATAATCCTGGGAACCAGCAGACCACAAAACATACAGAGACCTAACAGTAAACTGTCTCCATTGGCGTTTCATCATTCATCAAAACACAAAGTGTCCTAAAATCACTCTATATCACCTCATATAAATGAAAAATGTTTGGTCCCTCCCCCAGTCTTTGAATCATACCTCAGAATTGTCAGACATTACTGGGCCATGATAATCTTCTCAAATTCTCTCATTCATCATGTGGCTGCACCTGCAGAAAATAAGCAAAAGCAATTTCTTTGATGGCTCCTCAATGTCTACAACATCAAATCTCAACTCTTTAACATAACTACTGCTTAAATTTTCCTACATACCTGCCACCCACCTTCCCCAATTTCATTTATTTTTTTAATTTTTACATATATATGTGTTTATTAGGTTTCCATTTTTTTGTCTTCACAAAACTAAAAAGGCTTCAAATTTAATAACAATAACAATGTTTAAAATAAGGACTAGAAACAAAAACTTCGAATATATTCAGGAAACGAATCAGACAATTGCTACATTGAAATATTAAGCAATAATAATAACAATGCAAGGAAACAAGAGTATGTCAAGTAAGAGAATGTCTATTAAAGAATTCTTTGACTCTGAGATTCAGTATGGAGTCATCAGTTAACTTTTTCTTATTTTTTTGAAGTATCAAAAAATAGACCACTAATATTTATAAATAAAAGATAATTTCAATTCCTTCCCCAGTGTCATTTCTTTACGTTTCCTAAATCAAGCTCCATTCTGCTAGAATGCCCTCTTCTTGGTCTCCCCACTCACAGAATCAAATCAGATTGTTAGAAATCTAGTGGAAGTCACACCTTACCTGAGTATCACATTCACTTCACCTGAAAGGGCCACCTCTGAATCAGACAGCCAAGTCAACACACGTGCCACCTCGCATTTGCCACTTAATCATATTGGCAAACCCAAAATGGTTGATGCAAACAACTAGGCCCAGAATCATGCCTTCTCCATGTCTGTCTCACATGAAGCTTTCATACAAGGCTTTCCTTATGCAGGCTTTCAGTGTACCTGAGCAGTTCCCTCTTAAACGCTCAGTATACCACATCTGGAAAATCACACTGAAATTTCTGTTTCAAAAAGGCCATCAGAAGATGTTACTGAGAGGTGTCCTGCGATCCCCCTGGACAGGTGCATGTCACTGTGTGGGTACCGGGCCCCACCTGGAGCCTGGGACAATTTGTTCTAGGAGCAGGTGCAGGCGGAGGGGAGGAGCACGCTGCCACCCCTCCTCAGCCGACGGGCAGCCTGCTGGCAGCAGCTGCTTGGTGGGGTAGAAACCCTCGCCTCAGCCCCAAGCTGTGGTCCTTGCATCGTCTTTCCTGTGGCCAAACTCAAACTCTTTTTTTTTTTTTTTGTAGAGACAGAGTTTCACTTTATGGCCCTCGGTAGAGTACCATGGTCTCACACAGCTCACAGCAACCTCCAACTCCTGGGCTTAAGTGAGTCTCCTGCCTCAGCCTCCCGAGTAGCTGGGACTGCAGGCGCCCGACACAACGCCCGGCTATTTTTGGTTGCAGTTTTTGGCCGGGGCGGGTTTGAACCCGCCACCCTCGGTAAATGGGGCCGGCGCCCTACCGACTGAGCACAGGCGCCGCCCCAAACTCAAACTCTTTTACTCACCCCCTGTAAAAAGTATGTGTTAGTAACCTACCTGGAGCCTCGTCATCACCGCCATTTCGAGGAGTCTCCCAGTCACAGCCACTGCTATGGTAGCCGCAAAAACTACTGCAGAACTCGTTTGCTCCGCAGTGTCAGCGGCACCTGCGCTGCCTCATCCTTTTCACGGTGGGTGACAACAGAGGAGAAGCAGCGACAGTCTGGCGGAGTGGGTAGACTGAGCAGTGCGAAGGGAGGAGTTCCGGCTTGCCCCCACCCCACCGCCCACTTAGTACATTCCTCCTCCCCCGCCCTGCTGCTCAAAATGCTTCTCCTTAGAGCAGCGGGAGGGGCGGGTGCCAGGGCGGTCACGCCCCCGTCCTGTGCTGGGGGAGTCACGTGTCCGCAGGAGTCACGTGCCCACGCGACAGCCCATAGCCCAGCGGCGCTGTCCTGGGAGCTAGGAGGCTGTGGTGAGTGACGGACTGAGCCTGGAGATGTTTTTAAGCCCAGTCCGTCGGCTTAGTGGCGGTTGCAGCCCAGGAAGAGGACGACAGCGATGGTCACGCCGAGGCACTCGTTCAGGGGGTAAACCCTGCTCAGCTGGCCGTGCCTCGGTCTGTGCGGGCGACGGGTCTGTGGCGACAGGAGAGGAGGAAGGAGGCGTGCACTTTCCAGCCTGTTCCCGGTGCCTGGGAGGAGACCCCCCCGCAGTTCTGCGCTGCTCCCCGGAGCAAGGTAGGGGACTCACCTTAGCCACCCGTTCGGCACTGGACGCGCCATCCCGCCAGCCTCGTGCGGAGGCGCCGCCAGCCTGACAGTGACAGGCTGTTAGTGGCCCCCTACGCGGATCTTCCCGGCGTCCCCAGGAGCCGCGGCTCAGGTGGGAGCCGCCAGCTGGGTGGGGGCAGCGCCTCTCGCCAGGGCTGGGCTGCTGCCGCCTCCCGGAACATGGCGCGGCTGGAGGACGTGTGCGTGCCAGGGGGCGCCGTGTGCGTGCGAGACGGCGCCGTGTGCGTGCGAGAGGGCGCCATCTGCGTGCTGCGGCCCGACCGGCTAGGCGGGGGCGCGCTCCCGCCGCCAGTCTAGGTGCCGGTGAGGACCCTGAGACTCAGCTGCGGCGCTCGGGTCAGGAGTGTTGGAGGTAGCCAGGGTCCAGGGACAGGCCTATGAAAGCAAGAAGAAATTGTTGCTTTAGTAGTCTTCACGTCAAAACGAGAGCAGCCGTGCTGTCTTAAATGGAGTTGTGAGTTAACATTGCTGCGTTGGGCAATCAGCTCTCCCTGTGGTTTTTCCACTGCAAGTGATGATCGGAGCGTGTCAGGTACTGAGATTTCATTTTCAGGAGTGATATGGAATGACCCATCCTTGAGGATCCCAAAGTGTTGAATGTTGAATAAATGGTTGTACAAAGAGGTTACCGAAGCCCAGAAACTGACAGCTGTTTTAATAATAACAGTAGGAAACTGTTTAGGACGGGAAGTTAACAATATTGCACTAGTTGAAATCGTAGGAAACATTTAAAGCAGTGTATTCACCAGGTTTGGAATTTCCACTGGGCAACCATGGCTGAACTGCGAACTCGAGTGAAACGTTTTGTAGATCCAGTGATATTGTAACTCTTTGGGATTATCTCTAATATTAAAGTTGGAATGAACATGTTTTCTCCGGCATGTATTCCTTTTTTATTTTAAATTATGAAGGAAGGCTAATGAGTGAAATAGGTCTTTTAAAATCTTGGGCACCGATCTGTTTCAGTTTCTGAAATCATACAAAGGTTTTCCTGGAGATTAGCTGAGAACTAGGAAGGCATGTATTCTATTGGTGCCAAATGACATAAAAGCAAAATGAGATAGGGTCGACTGTCTAAAATGAAATCCTTATATTAACTTTTTTGAGAAAAATCTTTAATTTGGCTTAAAAGCAAAACATTTAAAGATTATAAATGTTTCCTGGGAGATTACAGACAGGGGAGGAAAGGTTTTACCTGGTAAGGATCTTGTTTTGTTGACGCAAGCACTGACGACCGGCAGCTTGACTTAGGGCAGGCTTAACCATTTCAAGTTATGTGTTCTATTTTAGAGACGGGCAAGTTGTTAAGATGACGGAAAACCAGAATGTTGAGTGTATTAATGGAATGAAAATTAAACTATAGGATACCTTTAATATTCTCTATCCCATATAGTTTTTATAGTAGTTGTTAAGAATTAGTTTTTGTTGGACTGGTTTCATGAACTAAGCAGAGCTGGGAAAGGAGAAATATCTGGTGTATTCCATACACACGTTATTCCATGAAGAATATTTGAGCAGAAGTAAAGAGAGCAAAAATCTTTAAATGAGGAAAGAACTTGGTAGCTAAAAATATATTATGCAGTCTCTGGTATTGGTTCTTTATTATCTGAGGAAAAAAGCCTCAGTTTATTTGGAGCGGTGTCCAACTTGTGGAACGAATTTGAAAGGAAGATGTTTTTATGGAGTTGTCGATGTTACCCATTTTTCTGTAGAAGTCAGTCAGAAACGTAACATTCTTCTGAGGTAGACTGGATAACTGGTAGTTGAGATATTTGGAAAACCCTTTCTTAGAACACATTGTGAAGAATAATTGTAAAAATATTTGTTTTTTTGGTATTAGTTGACCCATAAATTTTCTTGACCCATAAAACTGTTATGTTTTAAGAGCACTTTTTGAAACTAAAAAGAATGGTTAGTGAGATTAGTCGTTGCCCTATGAGGTTTAGACTATTTTCTGTGTATAAACTTAATGATATTGAGGTAACATCTGTCAGGCGTGAAGAATTTGTTTGATAATTAATTACAGTAGGTTGCTTAGGAGAGCTATTAACACTATTGTCTGACTTGGAATTTTTTGCTAACAATAACGGGCAAAGTAGCCCGTATGCTGTAATGGGTGCAGTCTTGTAGATTTCTCCTTAGGCTGGCAGGGGCCTCTTGTTTGCTAATCCATTTCCCTCATTTTACAGATGAGAAAATAAAGGCCTGATAAGGTGAAATCACTTTCAGCTAGTATGTAGCTAAAGCAGTCTGTAGTTTAGCCTAGCGATTTCTTTTTGGGAAGATGCTTATTTGTCCCTTTCCTTAGAAGTAGCTTTATGGAGTTGTGGAAGGAACCCTGAAATATCAGTATAAGCGAGAAGGACAGGTTTTAAATTCTTGATTTGTCACTTCCGTTTTTGACATAACACGTCAACTTTCATAACCTTGCTGCCTTTATCGACAAAAGTAATTTTCCTACATAATTTATACTGTTGTTGGTTGGAACAAATAAGAAATCACACTGTAAACTGTAAACTTTTATGTAGATTAAAAAGTAGTGATATTTTAAAAATACAATTCTTATAACAAGGTGTGTAGATTCCTAAGTTTTTGCTTAGCCCTAGCTTTATTGTTTTCAGCATCTGCTAAAATAGCAGATGCTGAAAACAATACATTTTCTGTAGAAACATTTTCTATAGATACATTTTCTGATCCCTACTGAGTTCTAATTTGAGTAAAGCTGCTTATGAACATTTTAAATACTGCAGTTAGAGCCTGACTTCCCCTGGAGAATATGAAGTTTCTTCATCTAGCATTTGAAAACATTCTAGTATATACTTATGCATACTCTGCTTCTTTAACCAACAGTGGCTTTTTTGAAAGTAATAGTGAAAGTACCTTGGTAGCAATGTTAATTTGTCTCTTGCTAGTTTCCAGATATGGCAATAGCAGGAGGTAATTTCCTTTATAAAGTCAGTTTTGAATAGTTCATATTAAGGTCATCTGGCAGATCTAAAATATATAGAAATGTAAAATAGGGGTTGTGTTTGCTTTTGCTGTTTTAAAATCTTTTACGGCTTTAAATCGATAATACTAGAAATCAATATATCAATATTGTAGTATTGTATAGATTATCAGAGTTTTATCTTTAAAAACAAAGGTCATGATAATCATAAATACTTGCTGAGTACTTAGAATATGCAGTACTCTGTTTTAAGTGAATTATTTTAGAAATTATTTTTTAACAATCCTGTAAAACAGATCAAATTATTATGACATGGCAAAGGAGACATAGGCTTTGAACATAGGAGACATAGGCTTATGTGATGTGTAGATATCAACATATTCATACAGCTAAATAAGTAATAGATGTCATTTCTCTTCTTAACCACTGCTGTGTTAAGCTAAACAGCTGGTTTTTAAAAAGTTTTAAGGCAGTGTTTCTTAAATTTCAGACTTCATGAAAATATTTGCAGGCCAGCTATTCTACTTCATATGGGTGGTCAAAAAATAAAAGGAAAAGACCTTGAGAGAGTCATAGAAAATAGACCAACAAGCCTTTTTATGAGATGCTTGTATATTTGTTGTGTTATTGTTGTTTTTATATCATCAAAAGTAAATTATTCTCAACAGCTAAAGAACTGTAGTTGTTAATATTATAAGAGGCTATGCTAACATAACTTCACTTTGATATTCATGTCATTGTTCTAAAGAGACATACTTAGGGTGGTGACTGTGGCTCAAAGGAGTAGGGCGCTGGCCCCATATGCTGGATGTGGCGGGTTCAAACTCAGCCCTGCCAAAAACTGCAAATAAATAAATAAATAAATAAAGAGACATACTTTTTTTTTTTTTTTTTTTGTGTTTTTTGGCCAGGGCTGGGTTTGAACCTGCCACCTCCGGCATGTGGGACCGGCGCCCTACTCCTTGAGCCACAGGCGCCACCCTAAAGAGACATACTTTAATTATAGGGGCTAAAGAAACAAAGATAACTAACCAAAGTGATTTAGGACTTTATAAAGGAATAGATCCCAGCAATAGAAAGTTTGAGTTTGTTCAGGTTAGAAAATAGCATCCAAGACCAGCTTTTCTGATTAGTGAGACCCCCCTAAAATTCTAAGAAATTTGAATTCAGACTGAAATTCTTAGAAAATTTAGTTTAAACGTGGAAATGCTTCCAAATTGAGGCATATAAAGGAGGTAAATTATGAAGCTGCAAACTTACAGGGTAGAAGTCACTTTTTTGTTTTTGGCTTGTAAAAATTCTAAAAATTGTGTTTTCTTTGGTCAATTCTTTAACATCTATTTATTGCATTAAAATTGTTTCACAATATGTAGTAGTTTACCTTTCTGGATATTGCTTTGTATTTAGTCCATAATTAAGGAAAATATGACTAATATTAGTACACAATTATATTTCTGTTCTGTTTACCTCTTCTGTAACAAAGTAAGGTAGAAATAAACATTAAAACATCCTTCATACAGCCTTACTAATTAGTAGTAATGGGGAATGATGGTAAATACAGTGACATGAAGAAATTAAATTTCACAGAATATTTTCTATCATAATTTGCACAAGAATATCGGAATTAATAATAGAACTTTGACCTGAATTCCAGTGTTCTATACTTACATCTTGCAACCTTTCATTTAGAATAAATCCTTTCTACCAGAATTTAATTTTCATTACTTGGAAGTGACTTGGTGATCAAGGAAGAGAACTTTAGTTGAGCTGCTGTACACTAGGTACTGTTAGATACTTTAATGCATATCATTTTAATATATGATAAGAGCATGTTACATATCTAGTTAAGAAAATACTTTAAAAATTGTCATCAGAATATTTCCAATGCTAGACCTTATTATTCAAGAACTAATTTTAAATTTATATATTATATAAACATTAAGTTGATTATGTTCAGAAATTTTTTCTCAAGATCAACCCAGTAATTCAGCCTTCAGAAATTATTCTTGTCTTCCAGTATTTATGAAAACATCTCAAGAAGGTAGCTGGGCATTGTGGCATGCACCTGTAACACCAGCTACTTGGGGGGCTGAGGCAAGAGAATTGCTTAAGCCCAAGAGTTTGAGGTTGCTGTGAGCTGTGACACCATGGTACTCTACCGTAGGTGACATAGTGAGACTCTGTCTCAAAAAAAAAAAAAAAAACCTAGAAAACCTCAAGAATGAAGAAGAGTGTTCTTTAAACTGCAGTTGAACAGGAGCAAAAAAAATACCTCTTTATCATGTTTCTATTATATTTGTCCTCATGTTATTGAAAGTAAACAAGAATTATTGACAGCAAATTGTCTTACTCATCATTCTTCCTTTCTTTTGTCATTTTTTTCTCCCACATGACTCCTTCTACTCCTCCTCTTTCAGGTCTTAATGTTTTAGTGCTTCACAAACCCCCAGTCAAAAGAGATCTGTGCTTACATAGATACTTATAAACTTACATATTTGTGTTAATTAAATTTAAATTTTGCCATTTTTATTTCACATTTTAGGGCTTTTACCTTTAATTGTCATATGAAGGTATTTGTAGCTATAGGAATTTGAGTCATTTGTTAATATATGGGGAAATAATGATTTGCATTTTCTCTTCTATGAATTGACACTTCATATCCTTTGGTCATTTTTTTCTCTTTGTTCCTTCTTACTCAAAATATCTAAAAGTAGAAATCAAAAATGTGAACAAATAACATTTTATGGTTTTTACATTGCAAAATGAATTATGTTATTGTTACAATAAAAACATAAGTAAAAAAACATAAATTTAATGTTCCAGCTTCTTTTGCATAATCCTTAGCGATTATTAATCTTTGCATGTTGCAAATATTTTTTTCTTACCTTTTTCTTTTGAATGACAACTTTTATAGCACCATTACCCCTTCACAAACCCTGGAAGGATTTGACTCTCTCCATGTACTACCTTATTGGGGTGATTGTTCTTTTAAATTCTTTCATAATTCCATTCATACTTACAGTCCAAGAGTTTCCCCTGCCTATTGCTTTTGTTGTATACTTAGATATTAGGGAGGATGCAGCAGAAAACACTGAAAATCCTTTGAGCATAGAAGGAAACATGTAGTCTCACACTTTGAGTTAGTCATTATGAAGTCCTAATAGATGGTAGAGGCATAATTACAAATACTCTGTAGTAGCTAACAGTTTTTCCACATAAATTTTCCTTGGCTCCTTGCAGTTATCTTTGTAAAGTTTATCTTATTCCTGTTTTTCAGATGAGATTCCAGTTAAATCATTTAAATTTACACGTACCTAGTGAGTGGTGTTTACTTGGGTCCTTTCCAAACTGAATCTTCAAAGGTGATTAAGAGAAGAAAGGATTAAATCATGAGCAAATTTAAAACTTTCAGGGAACAATACATAAATCATTGTGATTATGAATTTTTATAGAAAGTGAGATATCTTGAATTATCCAGTCTGAAAATATGATGGTGGCTATGGCGCCAGCCACATACACCGGAGCTGGTGGGTTCAGACCTGGCTTGGGCCTGCAAAACAACAATGACAACTACAACAACAAAATAGCCAGTGTTGTGGTGGGCACCTATAGTCCCACCTACTTGTAAGGCTAAAGCAAGAGAATCGCTTAAGGCCAGGAGTTGGAGGTTGATGGAGCTGTGACACCAGGGCACTCTACCGAAGGTGACATAAGAAGACTCTGTCTCAAAAAAAAAAAGTGATGGGTTTTTTTGAATTCAAAAGTAATTAGAATTTTTTGTCATTTAATTTCTGAATTTTCCAGTTTTTCCACAATGCACAAGTATTATGTATATAATAAAGTTTTAAACACCTCATAATTAGCCATTGTTAAAGGAATGTTCTGTGCCCAGCACTGCATTTAGTTTTGTTGAGGCAGGTGTGCGGAAAGTTATCAACAAAGACAATATTATAGTTTGTCTTATTAAGGTTTCACACTCAGGGTACAAAATATAGACATATAAGAGGGTAATAGTATTTTTTAATCATCCAGATTGCTTTTTAGTTGATATAGAAGGGAACATGGTAAGCCCTGTGAAGACATGGATCATGGCTGTCTTTTTCCTTGGTAGAGTGCTCTGGCATCACAGCTCACAGCAACCTCCAGCTCTTGGGCTTGGACGATTCTCTTGCCTCAGCCTCCTGAGTAGCTGGAACTACAGGTACCCACCACAATGCCCAGCTATTTTGTTGTTGTTGTTGTTGTTGTAGTTTGGCCAGGGCTGGGTTTGAACCCACCACCCTCAGTGTATGGGGCCTGTGCCCTACTCACTAAGCCATGGGTGTAGCCCTAGTTCCCCAGTCTAAGCATATATCTGAAGAAGACTTTCTCTTCTTGAATGCAGCTTAAAATCTGTTAGGAAGAGGTTATTTATTTATTTATTTATTTTTATGTATTTATTTATTTATTTATTCATTTATTTATTTTTGAGTCTCAGGCTGTCACCCTGGGTAGAGTACTGTGGCATCACAGCTCACAGCAACCTCAGACTCTTGGGCTTAAGCAATTCTCTTGCCTCAGCTTCCCAAGTAACTGGGACTACAGGCACCTGCCACAATGCCTGTCTGTTTTTTTGTTGCAGTTGTCATTGTTGTTTAGGAGGCCCGGGCTGGGTTCAAACCCACCAGCCTCGGTGTATGTGGCTGGCACCCTACCAACTGAGCTATGGACGCTGCTGAAGAGGCAATTTCTTAAAACAAAGCTCTATGATTGGGAAAAGTTCTGTGAATATTTTGAAGTAATACTGCAGATTTTAGGGGGTAAATATATATTCAGGGCAAAGGGCTTACACGTTTTGTGCTCTAAAAAATAGATCTTTCCAAAAAAAGGATAAGAATCACTCACTGACTTGGAAATTTATGTTCAATTTTTGATGTAGAATTCTTGCAATCTTAAAATAGTCCAAAATTTCTTATAGCAGAAACAGTCATTTTCCTTTATATATCTTATATAAGGGAAATACATAGATAGATTAAGCTGTTTTATATTTGCCTCTTCAGTGAGATTTGCTTTTCTTTCCCCTAATTAAAAACATTTTTTGTGCTTATAAATCAGAAAATATTTTATTTTAAATATAAAACCAAATATACATTTAACTCTTTTAAGTTGGTGTTGGAGATTTCAGAATACTGACATTTTCATGTTGCTCTGTTCTGGTCCCTCACCTCTTAACCACATTTCTTCTTTGGCAAGAAAACAGTCTATAATTCTAAATTGCTCTGGCAGACAAGCTATCAGTGGCACATACTGCTTCAAACCTCTTTAGAATGGAATGCCTTGGAATATACAGTTGTCATTAAATCTTATATGTATAGTAGAACGTAGGTTTACATTGGGGAATGGAGATAGAAAAAGTGAGGTAGCAGATGAAAAAAGTCCTAAAGACCTGGTAGGAAGTCATGGTAGTGACTCTAATTGTAGGCCCTAATTGAAGCAGTGTTATAACTTACACCACAACATTGTTGGGTCAGGGTGGAAATGGTGTGGTATACAAGTTAGAAATAGCTTAATACTTTATTTAGCCTTGCTTTCTTGTAGGGTACTGAATTCAGCTGATTTAAAGAGTTTAGGTAGAGTTTTTAGCTCATAGAGTTATTGCAGAGGCAGTGACTGTCATAAACTATGCTAGTTTTTTTAAAAAAAAAATTATGATCTGTCCCAATATCATTTACTTTATGTATCACTGTTAAAACTACTCCCATTATGTAAGCAATTAAATATCCTTTCATTTAAGGCTAAATAGTATGTTACTTATTTTTAAAGAAACCAGTCCAAGTGAAATAGGGCCCTATTTCTTTTTCTTTTTTTTCCTTTTTAATTTTTTTTTTTATTGTTAAGTCACAGCTTTGTACATTAGTGCAATCAAGGGGTACAATGTGCTGGTTTCATATACAATCTGAGATAGTCTCATCAAACTGTTGAACGTAGCCTTCATGGCATTTTCTTAGTTATTGTATGTAGACATTTGTATTCTGCCTTTAGTAAATTTTGCCAGTACCCATTCTAAGATGCACCATAAGTGTGGCCCCACCCATTACCCTCCCTCCACCTTAACCTCCCCCCTCCCTTCCCCTTCCATGGCCCTTTCCTTGTGCTATAGTTGGGTTATAGCCTTCATGTGAAAGCTAGAATTGATCTTCATAGTAGTGCTGAGTACATTGGATACTTTTTCTTCCATTTCTGAGATGCTTTGCTAAGAAGAATATGTTCCAGCTCCATCCATGTAAACATGAAAGAGCTAAAGTATCCATCTTTCTTTAAGGCTGTATAATATTCCATGGTATACATGTACCACAATTTGCTGGTCCATTTGTGGGTCAATGGGCACTTGGGCTGCTTCCATGCCTTGGCAGTTATGAATTGGGCTGCAATAAACATTCCGGTACAGATGTCTTTACTATTATATTGTGATTTTTGGTCTTCTGGGTATAAACCTAGTAAGGGAATTATAGGATCGAATGTTAGGTCTATTTCTAGGTCTCTAAGTATTCTCCAAACATCATTCCAGAAGGAATGTATTAGTGTGCATTCCCACCAGCAGTGTAGAAGTGTGCCCTTTTCTCCACATCCATGCCAACATCTCTGGTTTTGGGATTTTGTTATGTAGGCTACTCTTACTGGGGTTAGGTGATATCTCAAAGTAGTTTTGATTTGCATGTCTCTGATGATTAAGGATGATGAGCTTTTTTTCATGTGTTTGTAGATCATGCATCTGTCTTTTTTAGAGAAGTTTCTCTTCAAGTTCCTTGCCCACCCTGAGATGCGATCACGTGTTCTTTTCTTCCTAATACGTTTGAGTTCTCTGTGGATTCTGGTTATTAGACCTTTATTGGAGGTATAACCTGCAAGTATTTTCTCCCATTCTGAGGGCTGTCTGCTTGCTCTACTTACTATGTTCTTGGCCATGCACAAGCTTTTTAGTTTGAAAAGGTCCCAGTAGTGTATTTTTGATACTGCTTCAATTGCCTGGAGAGTCCTCCTCGTAAAATATTCACCCAGGCCGAGTTTTCCCTGCACTTTCTTCAAGTATTTTTATAGTTACATGTCTTAAGTTTAAATCTTTTATCCAGTGAGAGTCTATCTTAGTTAATGATGAAAGGTGTGGGTCCAGTTTCAATCTTCTACAGGTTGCCAGCCAGTTTGTCCAGCACCATTTGTTAAATAGGAAATCTTTTACCCACTGACTGTTTTTACTTGGCTTGTCAAATATCAAATAATGGTAAGTAGCTGGATTCATCTCTTGCTTCTCTATTCTGTTCCAGACATCTACTTTTCTGTTTTTGTGCCAGAACCATGCAGTGTTGATCACTATTGATTTATAGTACAGTCTCAGGTCTGGTAGCGTGATTCGTCCTGCTATGTTTTTATTGCTGAGTAAATGTTTTGGCTATTCGAGGTTTTTTCTGTTTCCATATAAAACGAAGTATTATTTTTTTAAGATTTTAAAATATGACAATGGAGCTTTAATAGGAATTGCATTAAAACTACATATTGCTTTGGGTAGTATGGACATTTTAACAATGTCGATTCTTCCCAGCCATGAGCATGGCATGTTTCTCCATTTGTTAACATCTTCAGCTATTTCTTTTCTTGAAGTTTCATAGTTCTCTTTGTAGAGATCTTTTACGTCTTTTGTTAGTTATACTCACAAATATTTCATCTTCTTTGGCACTACTGTGAAAGGAATAGAGTCCTTGACTGCTTTTTCAGCTTGGTTATTGTTGGTATATATAAAGGCTACAGATTTATGGGTGTTGATTTTGTAGCCTAAGACATTGCTGTATTCCTTGATCACTTCTTTTTTTTTTTTTTTTTTTGTAGAGATAGAGTCTCACTTTATGGCCCTCGGTAGAGTGCCATGGCCTCACACAGCTCACAGCAACCTCCAAATCCTGGGCTTAAGCGATTCTTTTGCCTCAGCCTCTCGAGTAGCTGGGACTACAGGCGCCCACCACAACGCCCAGCTATTTTTTGGTTGTAGTTCAGCCCGGGCCGGCCACCCTCGGTATATGGGGCTTTTTCCCTTACCTACTGAGCCACAGGCACCGCCCTCCTTGATGACTTCTGAAAGTTTTTTAGTAGAATCCCTAATGTTTTCCAGATACACTGTCATGTCATCTGTGAAGAGTGAAAGTTGATCTCTTCTGACCCTATGTGGATACCCTTGATTGCCTTTTCTTCCCTAATTGCAATGGCTAAAACTTCCATTACAATGTTAGAGAGCAATGGAGACCAGACCTTGCCTGGTTCCTGATCTAAGTGGAAATGATTTAAATTTAACTCCATTCAATACGATATTGGCTGTAGGTTTGCTATAGATGGCCTCTATTAGTTTAAGAAACGTCCCTTCTATACCAATTTTCTTAAGTGTTCTGATCATGAAGGGATGCTGGATATTATGAAAAGCTTTTTCTGCATCAATTGAAAGAATCACATAGTCCTTATTTTTTAGTTTGTTTATGTACTGAATTACATTTGTAGATTTACATATATTGAACCAGCCTTGAGACCCTGGGATAAATCCCACTTGGTCATGGTGTATAATTTTTTTGATGTGTTGTTGGATTCTGTTTGTTAGGATCTTATTGAGTATTTTAGCATCAATATTCATTAGTGATATTTGTCTATAATTTTCTTTTCTTGTTGGGTCTTTCCCAGGTTTGGGGATCAAGGTGATGTTTGCTTCGTAGAATGTGTTGGGTAATATTCCTTCTTTTTCTATATTTTGGAAGAGGTTTAGTAATATAGGTACTAGTTCTTTTAAAGGTTTGGTAGAATTCTGATGTAAAGCCATCTGGCCCTGAGCTTTTCTTTTAGGGAGATTTTGTATAGTTGATGCTATTTCAGAACTTGATATAGGCCAGTTCAACATTTCCACTTCATTCTGGCTAAGTCTTGGTAGGTGGTGTAGTTCCAGGTATTGTTCGATTTCTTTCAGATTTTCATATTTATGAGAGTAGAGTTTTTTGAGGTAATTGTTAAGGATTTTTTGAATTTCTGAGGGGTCTGTTATTTCATCATTACCATTTCTGATTGATGAAATTAGAGATTTTACTCTTTTTTTTCCTGGTTAGGTTGGCCAAAGGTTTATCTATTTTATTGATCTTTTCAAAACACCAACTTTTAGATTTATTGATCTGTTGTATAATTCTGTTTTCAATTTCATTTAATTCTGCTCTGATTTTGGTTATTTCTTTCCTTCTGCTGTGTTTGGGGTTGGATTGTTCTTCCTTCTGCAGTTGCTTGAGATGTTCCACTAAGTTATTAACTTCCTCTCTTTCCGTTTTCTTGAGGAAGGCTTGCAGTGCTATAAATTTCCCTCTTAGGACTGCCTTTGCAGTATCCCAGAAGTTCTGGTAATTCGTGTCTTGATTGTTGTTCTGTTCCAAAAATTTGGTTATTTCCTTCTTAATCTAGTTTATAACCCATCTATCCTTCAGCATAAGATTGTTTAGCTTTCATGTTTTTGTATGGGTATGCATGTTCCTGTTGTTATTGACTTCAAATTTTATTCCATGATGGTCTGAGAGATGCAAAGAATAGTTTCTATTTTTTTAAATTTGCTGAGGTTAGATTTGTGGCCCAGGATGTGGTCAGTTTTGGAGTATGTTCTGTGGGCTGATGAGAAGAATGTGTATTCAGTTTTGCTGAGATGAAATGTTCTGTAGATGTCTGTTAAGTCTAGATGTTGAATGGTTAAGAGTAAATCTAAGATTTCTTTGCTTAACTTCTTTTTGGAGGATCTATCCAGCACTGTTAAATTGGTGTTAAAATCTCCAGTTTCTCTTCAGAGAGGAAGAGGAGTTTCCAACAGATGAAGCAGACGACAGTAGGACCAAGACTCCTCATCAGTAGTCACCTCATGAGTTGTCAGCACATGTGTCTTCTGACACCGGATGGGACGATGACACAGATGATGTTTGTTTTTTAGAAGCCACTGACGATGCTGAATTAGTTGATGCTGCAGAGAACAGTCTTCTCAGTTACAATTGTACAGTGGATGAAATTCCTGATGAACGTATGATAGAAGTATTGCAGGATTAGCTAATTAACTGTGGACACATAAATAACCAGGCTAATAATTTACCTGAAGTCTGTGAAGTTTGAGTAAAAAGATAATTACATTTATTTTTATGCTGTTTATATCAAGCTGTGTCACTTTAATTTTTTTTTTTTTCAGGTAAATGAGTTTTACTGAAAAAAAAAAAAAATCTCCAGCTATGGAACTGGAGGAAATCAAGTTGCTCATGTCTGTTAGAGTTTCTCTTATAAATTGAGGTTCATTCTGGTTGGGTGCATAAATATTAATAATTGAAATCCCATCATATTGAGTATTAAGTTTAAAAAATATGAAGAGTCCATCCTTATCCTTCCTTATTTTGGTTGGTTTAAAGTCTATTGGGTCTGCGAATAGGACTGCAGCACCTGCTTTTTTCTGCTTTCCACTTTCCTGGAGTATAGATGACCATCCCTTCACCTTGAGTCTATATTTGTCTTTTTTGTGTGTGTGTGTGGTTTTTGGCTGGGGCTAGGTTTGAACCCATCACCTCCGGCATATGGGACAGGCACCCTACTCCTTGAGCCACAGGTGCTGCCCTATATTTGTCTTTTAATGTAAGATGTGATTCTTGTATGCAGTAGATATCTGGCTTGAGTTTTTGTATCCAGTCAGCCAACCTGTGCCTCTTTAGAGGACAATTTAAACCATTCACATTAAATGAAAATATTCATAAGCCTTTTGAGAGTCCGGTGGACATTTTTAATCCTTTTGCAACTGTGGAAGTTGGAATTTGATCAAAATTTTCTGGGTGGGTTTACTTTTGTGGTGGAGGATTATGCTGGTCTTTATGGAGGATAGGTCTGAGAATATCCTGGAGAGCTGGTTTAGTTATGGCAAATTTCTTCCACATGTGAATGTCATTGAAGTATTTAATTTCTGCATCATAAATGAAATTCAGTTTAGCTGGGTACAGGATCCTGGGTTGAAAGTTATTTTGTTTTGGAGATTAAAATTTGATGACCATCCTCTTCTAGCTTGAAAGTTTTCAGCAGAGAGATCTGTGGTTATGCTAATATTCTTGTCTTTGTAGGTGATGGTTTTTTTTCGCCTGGCTGCTTTCAGAATTTTCTCCTTCATATTAACTTTAGTGAAATTGATTATGATGTGTCTGGGGGATGTCTTCTTCGGGTTGAGTTGTGCTGGAGTTCTGGAACTGTCTGCCATCTGAATTTCAGAATCTCTTGGCATGTCTGGAAAGTTCTCCTTCATAATCTCATGGAGAGAAGACTCTGTGCCTTGTGAAGCCACTTCGTCACTTTCGGACATCCCTATAAGACGAATATTAGTTTTCTTCAGATTATCCCAGAGTTCTCTGAGTGAGTGGTCTATTTTTGCCCTCCATTTCTCTTCCTCTTTGAGAGTTTGGGAGTGTTCGAAAGCTTTGTCTTCAATGTCAGAAATCCTTTCTTGTGCTTGCTCAGTTCTGTTACTGAGGGATTCTACTGTGTTTTTCAGATCTTTGAGGTCTGCGACTTCTTGTCTCAATGTGTCAAAATCTTTGGTCATTTGGTCTTTGAATTCGTTGAATTCTTGAGATATCTTTTGGGTTACTGCTTGGAATTCTAATTTGATCTTACTTGCTATCCAGATTCTGAATTCGATTTCTGACATCTCAGCTATTTGTTTGTGCATGGGATCTTGTGCTGTGTCTGCTCCATTGAGAAGATAACATGATGAGCTTTTCTTTTCCCTAGACCATTTTAAATCTTCTTGCACGTTCATCTCCAGTGTGACCTATTCAATAAAGCTGACCTTTTTAATCTTAACTCTGTTGCACACTGGTTATAGCAGTTAAGAGCAGTCTGGCTAAGGGAACTGAAGAATAAAATTTTATATGTGAGATAGAACTCTACTTTGAAATCTAGTGAAGGGAAAGGTAGATTTCAGCACTATTGCACTATATGCAGAACCGAATTGATGAGTAGATGTGAAAGTAAACTAACAAAATAATCATTTTAGGAATAGTCTGGTGGCAGCTGTGTGGAGCAGTGGGACTGAAAGGTGGTGAATTCTATGTAATTCACTTTGATTTTTTTTTTTCCCACCAGTTACTTTGTTAGCGAGATTTTTATTTTGGCCTTCAGTTTAGCATTTTGCAAGGAGAGAAAGGAGGTGATGGCAGAATTCTTAATTATAGATGTCTCTAGTTTTCAGGATTTGGGGGATTATTCCTTACCTCTTTTAGAATCTGTAAGCTTTTTCCATTACTGAACAGTGAAGCAAATATAGTGGCTATTAGATTTCTACTTTCAGCATTGGTAATTTTTTCAGCTCCCAGTGCCAAAGATGCCAAGTAAAGCTGCTTGACCAGTTTTTGATGAGCTGTTGCAGCCCTCTACTCATTTATGGAAGTTGCAACAGTTTAGGACCCTTTAGGGTCAGTAAACCTCTGCAACTCCTTTTTAGAATCTTAAACCCTTAGAGGTCATCTATTGCCAACACTCTAGATTTCAGTTGATACCATCTTAACAACTCTAAAAGAAAAAAAAAATAGATAAAAGATACCAAGAGGAAATATATAATTGTAGGCCCAACTGCCCGTGTTACTTCATTTACAAACTGTATTGTTCAGAATGTGCTCCTTTATAGTTAGATGTTTCACATTGTTAAACTCTTTAAAGCTAGTCTTTTGTAAATATTATTTAATGAAGTAATCAGAATTTTATTTTTTAAAAATTCGAGGCATTCAGTTATTATAATTAGAAGATAAATACAACAGATAAATGTTAATTGCTTGTTTAAAATATTTCCAAAGCATTTTTATTCTTATTCATTGCTGGAACCAGAAACTTAGGTGTCGTCATTCTAGTCTCCTTGTTCTTGTTAAAGCTCGCCACACCAACTCACAATCCGGTCATTATGATCTCCTTATCTCTTAACTAATTCTCAAGTTCATCTTCCAGAGTTTTACCCAGGGCACCTTCCTGAACACAATACTCAAATTATGTTATTATGTAATAGTCTCAAGATTTTGTCACCATAAGTATCAAATACGCGGTGATAAAGTGCTTCATTTCCTTTCTACTTTCTCTATCTTCATTTTCTGTCCTATTGTACTTCAAGTTTGTGCTGTCCCTTCAGTGTGACCTTTCTTTTGTGGGCATGGGTGTATACCTGTGTACTACTTATCTTCCCTTCCCTACCCTGGTTCCATTTATAGCCACCTATCTCATAGTCATCCTTAAGACTCTTTAAATTTTAGTGTTAAATCCCCTTGAAATTCCTCACCTCTACCCCATACATGTGTACCCATGTTGGGTGATCCCTTCCCCCCACTTTTTTTTTTTTTGAGACAGAACCTGACTTTGTCACCCTCACTAGAGTGCCCTGGCATCACAGCTCACTGCAGCCTCAAGCTCTTTCTTGGGCTTAAGCAATTCTCTTGCCTCAGCCTCCCAAGTAGCTGGGACTACAGACGCCCACCACAACACCCAACTATTTTTTGGTTGGAGTTGTTATTGTTGTTTGGCAGGCCCCAGGCTGGGTTCAGACTTCCAGCTCCTGTGTATGTGGCTGGCACCCTAGCCGCTGAGCTACAGGTGCCAAGCTGGGTGATCCCTTTTTGCTTCTGTTAACATAGTTCAATAGCATTTGTTATTCCATGTGGTAATTAAATAGTCTTTTGCCCCTTAAAAACTATAAATTCCTTTCAGACTAAGATTGTGTCTTATTCATCAGAGTTCCATTGTGTGACATATAGGTGCTAAGTAAATGTTAAGTGATAGAATAATTTCATAAGCAAATTGGCATGACAGCTAAAGGAAATACCCAGTTAAATTATTTACTATCACAGACTTAATTCATTTTTCTGAAGTCTTGAAGAGAATTAGATATACTTTTTATGATATGTCTATACTGAAGGAGAAGTAGATAAAGAACAGTGAATTCTAGAGCTGAATGGACTGCATTTTGAAAGCCAAAGGGTTTACTAGAAATTTCAAGTTACAACTAAAACCCAAGTCATCTAGTGCTTTTTTACTACTTTGCTAATTTCTGCCTGATAGATTGTAGTTAACCTCCATGGTTAACTACTTGTGTACATTTACCACCTGAAGTTTAACCTAAATTTCATAGATCCTATGTACCATGCACAATATGTACGTATCAGTACAGGTAGGCCTAGTTCCTTATGTTGACCAGTTTGTTTTAGTCCCTTGAGTGGTCAACTTACAGAGGTTCTACTATATTTTGCCTTGTATTTGGTTAGGATTAGTAGATACTTGTTTTTTACATTTTAAGCAATTGGACTGCCTGTAACCCAATTTTTTCTTTTTTTTTGAGACAGTCTTATTTTGTCATCTCTGGTTAAGTATCCTGGAGTCATAGCTGACAGCAACCTCAAACTCTTGGGCTCAAGTGATCCTCTTACCTCATCCTCCCAAGTGGCTGGGGCTACAGGTGCCCAGCCATTTTTAGAGATGGGGTCTCACTCTTGCTCATGCTAGTCTTGAACTCTTGACTCAAACAATCCACCTGCCTCTGCCTCCCAGAGTGCTAGGATTGCAGGCGTTGAGCCACTGTTCCTGGCCCACTATAACCCTATTTTATTCTATAGGTTCACTTTTATGGAATGTTGAATATTGCACATTCAACAGGTTATGCAAGGTCAGACAATTAAGTTCGCAAACTCGCCCACATATCTTAATTGCTGAATGTCACTATTATTACCAGGTAGCCAAAGGGAGTACTTTGACAGTAGCACTTTTCTAGGACAAGTTCATGAACTTAATTGATCCCATATAGCTAAAGCACATTGACCATTTATAAAATGTTTTTACCTAGTATAGTCTTTTGAATTATTTGCCATGCTCATGTGGAACTTTTAAAATAGACCATGAAAATTCCTTAAAGAGCATTGTTTTAAGGATGTTGTTGAGGACAGCTTATTGTAAAGGATTGTGGATGCTTATATTTTTGTCTACCTCTTTTGCATGCTGTTGGTTAAATTTTGTGATTTTTTTTTTTTTTTGTATAGTACTCATTTCTTGGTCTAGAATGCAAACAATAGATTCTTGTGGGAAATTGTTACCAAATTGCTGCCAGAAGACATTGTTATGAAAATTAACCATTACTTACTTTGGGAAAGTATAATAAAGGAAGCATGTTCCCTTTTCATAGACTGAATTCTCAGTTGAATGGTTTTAAGTAGTTGGTGGTGGGGGGTTTCATTTAATATCTTAGTAGCATGGCCATTTTGAAGTCTTTTCCACTATTTTTTCAAAGGCACTTTTAAAATGTGAAAGAATGAAAACTGGCCTGTGTAAGTAGGAAATACGTAAGTTTATATCTGATGGTTCTTTTTTGCATGTGGGGAAAATTGCAATAAATATGTCTGTAATAAGTAAAGCTTTCATTTTTGTTTGTTTTCATAGAAAAGTATTTGGAGTGAAATTATTCTAAACTTCCTAGATTGGAATCAGAATTTTAGAAGGAGATGAGATCTTAAATGTCATCTAATATAATTTTACTTTCAAGAAGAAGAAACAAATATTGAGAACTGATGCAGGTCAACCAAAAAGTCAGTGGTAAATCTCAAAATAGAGTCTTGGACTTCAAGCTCCCAGATCAAATCACAGAGAAAGGTAATGGTTACTTTCCTAACTGAATGACCCTTATGGACCATTAAAATTGATTATTGTGATTTGGTATTTTATTCTAGTTGCCTTTTTTTGGTGTATCAATTTTGGTGGAAACATTTTTGCCCCTAAAACAGCTGCAACTTAGTGGAAGCTGGAACCAAAATAAAAGTTAGGAACTCCGATTCTTTGCTCACAGTTATCTCTTTAGGATGTAAAATTGTTTGGCAAAGTAGAGGGCAAAATTTGAATATTTTATATGCACCAGAAACTCTGCTATGATTTCAGTTACTTCTCATAGCGTTATGTGTTGAACTTTTTTCATTTCATTACACAGGTTTAATGAAATTAAGTAATTTGGTGTTTACTGTGAAGTATAGTTAACCTGAAGTGCATTTTTTGTGGACTTCTGAACAAAATGGCAGACTGGAAAAGCTCCCTTCTTTTTCAAATACAGTAGAAACTCTGTAAGTTGACCGCCCAAGGGACTATAACAAACTGGTCAAGGTAGGGAACTTCCATTGAGTACACATGGTGCATTTCTGTGTATGAAAATTAGGGTCAACTTAAGGAAGTAGTCAGTGTAGAGAGTGATCAGCTGCAGAGAGAGGTTCTACCATATATGGAACTACTAGGTAAAAATAAAGCTAAATGTAATAAAAGAGTAATCTGCAGGTGTATGAAATGAGAAAGAACTCACAGCAGAAAACAGAAATTGAGGCTTTGTCCTGTAGGGAAAATAAACACATTACTCCTAATTGTGTGAGTTTTCCTGTAGTGATGGAATCCACAGGTCCAGAAATGGCAGGGAGATGAGACTGGTCTCCTTGAATAAAAACCCAGACCAGGAAGAGTGAATTATTTATATAAAGGCCATCTACCAGCCTGTGTTTATGTTCCCTGGATATATCTTCTTTCTTTTTGTTTTTAACCTTCTTGGTGTCTTTTCGAGGTCTCTTTTTTTAAAGAAGTATACTGCTGAATTCTGTTATCCACCCTCAGAGACTTTCTTTATTAGTGAGTTTTATTTATTGCTATAACACATGGAAATTGTTGACATTCTACTTAATATACCTTTTAAAAATATTTTTCTGCCTTTTGTAACATTGAATATTTTTGTTTTCAAAGGCATACATTTGATATATTGAATTGAGACCTATATTTCTATTAATTCTCCATAATCAGTTTCTTATGTGTATCTTCCCTGTAAACCAGGTAAATCCTTTAAAGGACTTACTTTCCTCTGATCTCTACAGTAGCCATGTACTGTGGAATTTAGTTCTGCATTGTAGGGGTGTTCTTTCTTTTGTGTGAAATATACTTAGGTTACTTTACTCTTACATATCACATAGTGTCCTTGCAGATTTCTTTTCTTTTGCAGTTTTTTGCTGGAGCTGGGTTTGAACCTGCCACCTCCGGCATATGGGGCTGGCGGCCCACTCCTTTGAGCCACAGGTGCCACTCAGATATATTTCTATTTTTATTGGAGTGTCTAGTCAAAGGCAATTTTCAAACCTCCCAAGGCCTTTTCAATATCTTTAGTTAACCCTCACTTTTAAAAAACTAATTAATTTTTATTTTTAGAGAGAAATTCTTGCTCTTCACCCAGGCTAGAGGGTAGTGGCCTGATCATAGTTGACTGTAACCTCAAACTCCTGGACTCAAGGGATCTGCTCACCTCTGCCTCCCAAAGCACTGGGATTGCAGGTGTGGGCCCACTATGCCTGGCAGCCTAGCTTAGTTTGGTTAATGATTTTGGTTTGAAATGCTTTCTCTTTAACATTTTGAAAATGTTGCTACATTGTTTTCTTTGGTGTTGCTTTCGGGAAATTTTAATGTCAGTTTGATTGCTTAGCCTATGTGTGTGACCTTATTTCCTCTCTAGAAGATTTTGAAATTTTTGTCTTTTTAAGTTTGACTGTAATATGTCTAAGTGTAGTTCATTTTTCACCTTGTTTGGCTCTTGGATTTATGTTTATTCATTCCATAAATAATTTATGGGAAGCCTACTGTGTGCCAGGATTTTTTCGAGACACTTTGATCTGAGGTCTTTAATCCTTAATTTGTGGAAAGTTACTGATCATTTTTTCAAATTTTGTTTTTTCTGTTGTTTTTTCTTTTTTTCTTTTTTTTTTAGAGACAGAGTCTCACTCTGGTATCCTCGGTAGAGTGCTGTGGTGTCAAAGCTCACAGCAGCCTCCAGCTCTTGGGCTTAGGCGATTCTCTTGCCTCAGCCTCTCAAGTAGCTGGGACTACAGGTGCCTGCCATAACGCCTGGGTATTTTTTGATGCAGTTTGGCCAGGGCAGAGTTCAGACGCGCCACCCTCGATATATGGTGCCAGCGTCCTACTCACTGAGCCATAGGCGCCACCCTGTTTTTTATCTTTTTGTGGGAATTCTTTTAAAATTTGTCATGTCTAACTTCTGTCTGTCTCTTTAATACAGGATGGACATAAAATTCATGTGCGATTTAAATTGTAAACTACTAATTAGTAGAACTTTATGTCTACCTTGTATTTTTCCTTTTTAAAAAATCCCTTCCTGATGCCTTCTGGGACTTTACTATTTGATCTTCTGGCTCACTATTTCATTCTTTGGTTTATTCTTTTATTTATCTAATCTGAAGAGTCTTTTATTTCAACCTTTATATGTTCATCCTTGTTTTTCTTCTTGTTTCTTCTTTATAACTGTTTAGGCCTGCTGCATGCTACCAACCTTCTCTTTCTTTGATGATTTTATCCTAAATGTTTTAAAAAGATTCTTCATGTGTCTATTCTTTTAATTCTGCTTTGTATCATAGAGAGAATTTAGTTTGAGTTTCGATTTCATTCTCATTTCAGTGGGAAACAAATAAAAAAATTTAGGCAAGGCAGTGATACCATTGGAGTTTTAGTTTTGAAGGACCATTCAGAGGCATGGTACCACAAGCATGTAGTCCCAGCTACTCAGGAGACTAAGGCAAAAGGATAGCTTTTGAGCCCAGAAATTCAAGACCAGCCTCAGCAACATAATTTGACCCTATTATAAAAATCCCTCAGGCTGCTTCCTAAAAATGATGGGAGAGTGTGTGTAAGAAGGAGGAGGGTAAGAATGTAAGTAGGGAGATCATTTGAGAATTGTTTGCAATTGTCTAGTCAAGAGGTGATGGTAATATGGATTAGGATAGTAGCAATTGAGGTAGGAGAATGTGAATTTAATTTGGGATATATTTTAGAGCTGGAATCACCATTTTTTAATTCTTTTTTTCTCATTTATTTATTTTTATTGTTAAATCATAGCTGTGCGCATTGGTGCAATCGAGGGGTACAATGTGCAGGTTTCATATACAATCTGAAATATTTTCATCAAACTGTTCAACATAGCCTTCATGGCATTTTCTTAGTTACTGTATGTAGGCATTTGTATTCTACATTTAGAAAGTTTCACCTGTACCCATTCTAAGATGCACTGTAGGTGTGGCCCCGCCTATTACCCTCCCTTCATCAAAACCTCCCCCCTCCCATCCCCATCCTTGGCCTTTCCCCATAGTCTTGTGCTATAGTTGGGTTATAGCCTTCATGTGAAAGCTATAATTTAGCTTCATACTAGAGCTGAGTACATTGGATACTTTTTCTTCCATTCCTGAGATACTTTGCTAAGAAGAATATGTTACAGCTCCATCCATGTAAACATGAAAGAGGTAATGTTTCTTCAAGGCTGCGTAATATTCCATGGTATACATGTACCACAATTTGCTAGTCCATTCTTGGGTCGATGGGCACTTGGGCTTCTTCCATGACTTAGCAATTATGAATTGGGCTGCAATAAACATTCTGGTACAGATGTCTTTGTTATAGTGTGACTTTTGGTCTTCTGGGTATAAGCCTAGTAAAGAAATTATAGGATCAAATGGCAGGTCTATTTTTGGATCTCTAAGTATTCTCCAAACATCCTTCGAGAAGGAACGTATTAGTGTGATGGCTGGATGAAGGTGGTGCCATTTACTGAAATGGAAAAGATGGATGTGTGGGTGTGGAGGAAAGGTTTGATGAGGAAAATCAAGAATTCTCTGTAGTCTTTTTTTGGCTTGGCATGTCAGTAGACATCCCTGTGAAGATGTCAAGTAGGCATTTGAATATACAAATCTGGATTTATACATAAGGTCTAGGTCTAGAGACCACAGATTTAGAAGTCTATAGCATGTTAAGTATTTCACACATTATTAACTGCCATGTGAGTTGTATATAAGTCATATGTGTCACATCTCTAGACCTAGTAAAACACTGATCTCAAGGAAAATTTTTTTTTTTTTTTTCAGTGTGGCAGTGTGTTAAAACCATGAGACCAGATTAGGTTTTCTAACTCACACATTTAGATAATATAAGTTAGGGAATAGAAAGGGGCCCATAAATAGTGCTGAAACACTCCTAACATTTACAAGTTCTGAAGAAAAGGAGAGGTAAAAAAACAAAAAAAAATAAATGAAGCTTCTTTTTTCTTATTCTTTCTGTCATCTGCTCAATTTTCAGCATAGAAATGTACCATAATTTGTTTAACTATGCATAAATAAATACGTAGATTTCTCCTCCAGTGTTTTGGACATATTAACAATACTTTCTTTGAATGTCTTTGAATATTACATTTACATATCTGTACAAGTACACTTACGGGATAAATTTCTAGAGATTGAATTACTAGGGAAAAAGGTCGTGCATTTATATTTTGATGTTTCTTGTCAAATTTCTCTCTTAAGAGGTTGTCCCAGTTGTCTTCCTGATTGGCAATATGTATAGTAAAACTCTTAATCTTTGTCAGATTTTTTTTTATTTTCATCATAGCTCACAGCAACCTTGAACCTGGGCTCAAGTGATCCTCCTGGCTCAGTTTTTCTATTTTTTAGTAGAGGTAGGGTCTTGCTTTTGGTTCGGCTGATCTTGATTGAACTCCTGAGCTCAAGCAATCCACCCAGCTTAGTCTCCCACAGTTGCTAGCATTACAGATGTGAGCCACCGTGCCTGACATTTTGTCAAGCTTTTAAGTGAGAAGTCATGTTAGGATGGTGCCTGTGGCTCAAGGAGTAGGGTGCCAGCCCCATATACCAGAGGTAGTGGGTTTAAACCCAGCCCTGGCCAAAAAAATCTGCAAAAAAAAAAAATAAAAGAAAGAAGTCATGTTATAGTTTTAAAATTACAAATGATTGTGAATACTTCTACGTTTACTCAACATTTACATTTATTCTTTGAACTGCTTCTTTTATCTTTTCTAGAAAGTTCTTTTTTTATTGGTTTGTTATAACTCTGATTATTTTTCATATGTGTTGCAAGTATTTTCACTTTTGATTTCTGTTTATGATATTTGCATTATAGAAATTTTAGATTTTTTTCCGAACTTAAAAAATTGCAAGTAAGCATTTATATCACATTTTAGAAAGTCCTTCTACATCTAAGAATTTTTTTCCCCTAGGACTTCCATAGTTTAATTTTTATTTATGTCTTTGACATAAACTAACAGAGATTGCCATTGGTAGAGTGCTGTGACATCACAGCTTACAGCAACCTCAAAGTCTTGGGCACAAGTAATCCTCATGCCTCAGCCTCCCAAGTAGCCTGGGACCACAGCCCCTGTCTCTATTTTTAGAGACAGGGGCTCACTCTTGCTCAGGCAGGTATCTAACTATTGAGCTTAGGTGATCTACATGCGTTGGCGTCACGGAGTGCTTTTTTATAGGCGTGAGCCACCATGCCTGTGCCACCACGCCTGCCCCTAACTTGTCAGAAATCTTAAATTCATTTGGTGAGAATTGGCAAGGTAATTTTGAAAAAGAAAAATGATGAAGAGGGACTAAAATTAGTATTAGAAAGCTGTATGATAAAAATATTGTAGTATTGCTGCAGGAATGGAAGGAAGAGAGTAGTGGAATGAACTAGAAAGCCCAGAAAGAAATTCAGTTAGATAAAGGAGTAGAATTGTTTTACCGATAAATGAATGAGAAGAATTAAACATTAGAAGAAGTTAAAAAAAAATTGAATATGTTTTTTGGAGAAGCTTTAAATGTAAAAGCAAAGGAAGGGCTTGTAAAGAAAATTACAAGCATCCAAAATGTATTTGCATTATACACCCATATTCATAGCAGTATTCACAATAGCCAAAAGGTACCAATAACCCATTGTCCATCATGGATGAATAGAACAACAAAATGTGTTGTGTACATACAATGTAATATTACCCAGCTTTATAAAGGAAGGAAATTATGACACTTGCTACAACATGTGTCAAAACTTTGAAGTCAATATGCTAATTAAAATTAACCCAGTTACAAAAAGACAAATGTGGTGTGAATTCATTTATATGTAGAACTTGTAGCTGTTAGACTTTAAAAAATAGCCCTTAACAAATATTGATCCATGTAGCTCTTAGGGCACAGGTTGAAGTACAAGCAGTAGTACTTTTGTAGTAGCTATCAAGAGTGTTACACAAAGAATGGAAGAATATGAATAATTCTTAGTCACATGAAGATAACACCCAACTATTTTCATTTACAAAGTAGCTGTACCATTATGTATTTCCCTGCCAAACCCCCACACTACAAGAGAGCTCCAATTTTTCCACATCCTCACCAACACTTGGTCTTCTTAGTCCTTAATTCTGGTGGGTATGTATGATAGCATGTCATTTTTTATTTTTTTTAAATTTATTTTTTACTGATGCATAATATTCATATATATTTGTGGGGTACATGTGATATTTTCTTACATGAATAGAATGTATAATGATCAAGTCAGTGTATATAGGGTATCTATTACCTCAAATATTTATCATTGCAATGTTTTTGGAGCATTTCAAGTCCTATCTCCTAGCTACATTGAAATATACAGTATATTGTTAAACTATAGTCATTCTCTGCTAGAGAATGTAAGAGTTCATTTCTTCTATCTAACTGTTTGCATCAGTTAATCAATCTCTCTTCATGGCTCCCTCGCCACCCCAGCCCCTCTTCACCACCTCTGGTATCTGTCCTGTCTTTCAACCCTTTCCCCCCATGAGATCAGCTTAATTTAGCTCTTACACATGAGTGAGGAGGGCATCTCATTAGTTTTCCTGGTGACTCAAGGAGGACGAGCATCTTTTCCTGTACTTATTTGCCATTCACTGTGTGTTCTTTGATGAACTGTTAAAAATCTCTTACTCATTTTAAAATTGGAATATCTTACTTCATAAGAGTTATTTATATATTTTGGGCTCATTATAAAATTGGAATATCTTCATAAGAGTTATTTATATATTTTGGGCATAAATCCTTTATAAGGATATAATTTGCAAATATTTTCTCCTAGTATGGCTTGCTTTTCATTTTCTTTTCTTTTCTTTTCTTATTTTCTTTTAGAGACAAAGACTCACTTTTATCTCCCTTGGTAGAGTGCCATGGCGCCACAGCCCAAAGCAACTTAAACTCTGCGGCTTTAAGCGATTCTCTTGTCTCAGCCTCCCAAGTAGCTGGGACTACAGGCGCCCACAATGCCCAGCAATTTTTTGTTGCAGTTTGGCTGGGGCCAGGTTTGAACCTGCTACCCTTCGTATATGAGGCGGGTGCCCTATTTCCTGAGCCACAGGCACCGTCTTGCTTTTCATTTTCTTAAGTGTTGTTTAAAGAGCAAAAGTTTTTATGAAGTCTTAATTTATCTATTTTTTTCCTTTTGTACTTTCTGTTTTTCGTAACCTATTTAAGAAATCTTTGGTTCAGGCCACTAAAATATTTTGTTTTCTCATAGAACTTGTATTGTTTTAGCTCATATGTTTAGATGTATGATGTATTTTAAGATAATTTTTGTCCTTTTCTCTGTGGAATGAGGTAGGGATCAAAGCTCCTGGGTTTTTTGTTGTTGTTGTTGTTTGTGTTTTTGTTTTTGTTTTGACATGGTTATATAGTTTTAAAAACAGCATTTGTTGAAAGGAGTATATCCTTTCCCCAATGAATTGTATTGACAGCTTTTTTGAAAATCAGGCATATATGTGTGGATCCATTTCTGGACTTTCCATTCTGTTCCTTTAATCTGTAAGTTTTACTGCTAGTAAATAGTGTCTTGCACACTATATATCTTCTAATTTGAGAGGAACTGATATTTTAATAACAGTGAGTATTCTGATCCAGGAAGATGGCTTATCTTTCCATATGGTTAGGTCATCTTTAATTTCTTTCAGTAGTGTTTTGTATAGTCTAACATACATTTTGTCATAGTTAATCCCTAAGAATTTATTATTTATAATGTTATTGTAAGTCATTGGGTTTTGGGGGGGTTGTTTGTTTGTTTGTCTTTGAGACAAGAGTATTTCTCTGTTTTCTGGGCTGAAATACAGTGACGTCATCATAGCTCACTACAACCTCAAACTCCTGGGCTCAAAGATCCTCTTTCATCAGCTTGTCAAATAGCTGGGACTGCAGGCACGTATCATGAATTATGACCTTGGTGAAGTTTTCTATTTTTTTGTGAGATGGAGGTCTCACAATGTTGCTCAGGCTATTCTCAAACTCTTGGTCTCGGTCTTCCCACCTACCCTCCCAAAGTGTTAGGATTAGAGGTGTGAACTACACACCTGTCCATGTTTTTAATTTCAACTTCCAATTGCTTATTGCTAATATGTAGAAATAAAATTAGTTTTCATATATTGACTATTCCATATCCTTCCTATACACACTTATTCTAACAGCTTTTTTGTAGATGGCTTTGCTTTGTCTAGACCAGTGGTTCTCAACCTTCCTAATGCCACAACCCTTTAATACAGTTCCTCATGTTGTGGTGACCCCAACCATAAAATTATTTTCGTTGCTACTTATGGTTGGAGGTCACCACAATATGAACTGTATTAAAGGGTCACAGCATTAGGAAGGTTGAGAACCACTGGTCTAGACAGATGATCATGTCCTCTTGAAATAAGGCCTGTTTGTTGAGTAGAAGTTGTAAGAGTTGGATATCTTTGCCTAGTTGTCAATCTTAGAAGAGGAAGCATTCAAGTTCCTTTCTATTTCAGTTTGCTAAGAGTTATTATTAATGAGTATTGAACATTATCAAACACCTTTTCTCTGTTGAGATGATCATGTTTCTATTGTTTCAGTTAATAGAGTAAATTTACCTAGATTAATTTTTAAACATTAGTTTTAAACATTAAATGTATTATTGTTTTTATATATAGTTGGATTTGATTTGCTAGTATTTTGTTGAGGTTTTGTTTTTTAAAAAAATCATTATGAGGTATATTGGTCTGTAATTTCTTATAAAAGGCTTGCTCTGGGTATCAGGGTAAGATGGCCTCATTAAATGTGCCATCTTTTAGGGGATGGTGGGGGAGAGTTTGTGTAGAATTGGCATTACTTCTTCCTTAAATATTTTGTAGCATTCACCTTGAAGCCATTTGGGCCCAAAGTTTTGTTTTTAAGTATGAATTTAATTTCTTTAATGAACAGGGCTATTGAGGTTGTCTTTTCTGTGAGCTTTGGTAGTTTGTGCCTGTTAAAGAATTTATCTGTTTCACTTCATTTGCATGAAATATTCCTCTATTATCTTTTAAGTTTTTATAGGATCTATTGTGATGTTCCTCTTTCATTGTTAACATTCATAATGTAGGTCTTCTCATTTCTAATTGGCATGGCTAGAGATTTATCAATTTTGTTGACCTTTTTGAAGAACTGGTTTTTAGTTTCATTGAATTTTATTTTTTAGTTTGGAGATACTCTTGTTATCTTTTTATAATTGATTTTGTTTCAGCTTCTTTATTGTCAGAGGACAAACTTAGTTAAGTTTGTTTTATGACACAGGACGTGGCTTATGTTGGGGAATATTCTGTGTGCCCTTGATAAGAATGAGTATTGTGCTATTGCTGGGTAGATTTTTCTGTAAATGTCAATTAGATCCAGTTGGTTTATGTCATTTTTCAGTTCTTCTATGGCCTTACTGATTTTCTGTCTTAACATGTAAGTAGTTGAAACTTCCAACTATAATTATGAATTTATGTTTCAACTGTTGGGTCTATTAGTTTTTGTTTCATGTATTTTGAAACTTTTTTTTGTTGGTCACACACAGATTTGGGATTGGTATTTCTTCTTAGTGAATAGATCCTTTTATCAGTTTATAAACTGTCCCTCTTTGCTCTGAGGTCTGTTTCATCTGCATTAATGTAGCTACTCAAGATTTTTTTTTTTTTTTTGTAGAGGCAGAGTCTCATTTTATAGCCCTCAGCAGAGTGCGATGGCATCATAGCTCACAGCAACCTCCAACTCCTGGACTTAGGCAATTCTCTGGCCTCAGCCTCCCAAGTAGCTGGGACTACAGGCACCCACGACAATGCTTGGCTATTTTTTGTTGGAGTTTGGTCGGGGCTGTGTTTGAACCTGCCACCCTCGGTATATGGGGCCAGCACCCTACCCACTGAGCCACAGGTGCCGCTCAAGATGTTTTTTTGATTAGTGCTTGCATAACATCTTTTTTCAGTCCTTTATTTTGACCTACCTATTATTATATTTGTATTATGTTTTATTTTTGGTCTTAATTTTTAAAACAGTCTTGACTCTTTTATTTATTTAAATATTCTTTTTTTCCCCACTGCATAAGAGTGCAATAGTAAACCTACCTATTATTATATTTGAAGTGAATTTCTTGTTGGTTATTTTTTTTCTCTTTTTGGCAATCTCTGTCTTTTGATTGGTATATTTAAACCATTTGTATTTTATATAATAATATGTCTGGGTTAGGCCTGTTCATTTTGTTTTTATTCTTTCTGTTTTTCATTCTTCAGGTTTTCCTTTTCGCTTTCTATTTGTTTTTTTTGTACATTTTAAAATATGAATTTAGGTAGCATAATTTTTATTATTTCTTTGTATAGTTAGTATAGTGGTTGCTATAGTGATTGTAGTATCCATCTTGGACCCAGAATAATTAAATGCTTTATAATTGTTGATCGAAGTAGTATTTTTAGATTATAATTGTGGTTTTTATTATGTTAGTACTGAATGTTTTCTAGATAAAGTCACTGAAATGTAAGGTCACTTTTTCCTAACATAGTCTATTTTAACATAATACTCCCCTATAGTTTTCTCCCAGAATGTTATGACACTTAGTTCAGTAATTTGCTTTATCTGCAAAGGAGGTAATGTTTTATCGTCATAGTCTCACTTAGGCTGATGGCTATAGATAGGTAGCATACAGCTCACTTTTGCTTTTGATTCACTGTTTTTAATATATGACTTGTAACTTTAATAACTCTGCAAGCACTACACATGGCTAGCTTTGAGGACAAATGCTGTGTTTAAATGATTCTGCTTTTATAGTACTAGTTCAAATAGTTGAATGGTCTCAAGGTAAGCTCTGCCTATTGGGTATGATATCCAAAAAAGGTTCTTAATTTCTTCAAGTCTGTTTCCTCCTTAATGAAAAATTTTAATTATTAGAACTTTGGCACTTTGTGTGTGTGTGTTACGCATGTATTCTAATTTGGCTATTTCCAGATTAATATAGTTTTGACAATTTACAAATTAGTTCAGTTCATTTAAAGGATTTTTGTTTTTGTTTCTATAAAAACCAAACAAATTTTAAAGCACTGGTAGAACAATTTGAAAAGCATGGCAAATTTTACTAATATACTGTTCCAGGTATCTGAGTTTTAATAATTCACATAGATACTAGAATGACAGCTTATTTAGATCTATGATATCCGTTTTTAGGAAGTGTATAGTGTATAGTGTAAGCTTGACATGCTTGTTGTGGCCCAAGTAATGCTCCCTTTGGCCAGCATCTTTAATCTTATCCAGTGGTATGCAGTAGAACTTTCTGAGATGACATAAATGTGTATCTGCATAATATAGTAGATACTTTAATTTTAATTAGTGTTTATGTTTTAAAAGCCACATGTAGCTAATAGTCATCAGATAGCAACACAGGTCTAGCCTCACAATTTTGTCCTTTATATCTAAAACCCCATCTTGGAATTTTTTCTAAATCTTTCAAGCATAAGCTTAATAATAATCATAAGCTTCTGAGAGAGTCCTTGACCTGTTAAGTCAGCTTGCAGAGTAGTAGAGAGAAGGTGAACACATTGGTAGAAAAATGGCACATGCAGTGGTAATTACAGTACGATATAAGTATTATATCAGTGAATACGTAGAGGAAGTGACTAACGCCTGGAGATTTTCAGTGAAGGAAAAGAAACTACTCCAGGAATTTTAAGTAGGTAGTGTTTAAATACAGGGAATTAGGCTGGATCCGATGGCTTACTCCTGTAATCCTAGCACTCTGGGAGGCTGAGGCAGGTGGATTGCCTGAGTTCATGGGTTCCACCTGTGAACTAGCACTCTGAGACCAGCCAGAGTGAGACCCCGTCTCTAAAAATAGCTGGTTGTGGTGGGCACCTGCAGTTCCAGCTAACTTGGGAGGCTGAGACTAGGGAATCGCTTGAGCCCAAGAGTTTGAGGTTGCTGTGAGCTATGATGGCATGACACTCTACTGAGGGCAACAAAGTGAGACTCTGTCTCAAGAAAAATAAATACAGGGAATTAGATGTTGTAAAATTACTATTCAGATCAAACAAGTACTTGGTTGAGTCTTCAGAAATGACTTTTACACCAATATAGAACTACCAGTCAGTCTGTTAGGAGCTCCCACCTCTGGATTTGTGCTAGAGAAAGAAACACTCTCACTGCATCCACTTCTACTGCTTTTGGATACCCAGAAAGCTGGAGATAATTACTAGTTTAGAGAGAGAAATAATTGAACTAACTGTGGTGTGTAAACTTAAGTAGAGTCCATTGTATATATATGTATAGGTATACAATACATATATACATACACACACACTCACACACAAATAACCTTTATATATCCACTCTTTACAGATCCAGGATGAGAAGACTGATAAAAGAAGAAGCTAGCTGAACAGCTATAAAATGCCCAAATCTGGGTTCACAAAACCAATTCAGAGTGAAAATTCTGACAGCGACAGCAATATGGTAGAGAAACCATATGGAAGAAAGGTATATAATTACCCCGAAGATTTGTTGACTCTTTTTAAACTGGAAAAAGATTTCCAATTAAGTATTTTTTAGTAATTCCTCATAAAATAAATAGCAGTATGGATGCCAAGTAACCGCAAACCATTTATCTAAGCCTTTTAGAAATAAATTAGATTCTGGGGATGTGATTGTTTTTCATTTCCTAAGGTGAGCACAATTAAGTAAACACAATTGTTAAGACTGCATAATTATATAAGAAATAATGATGGCAGGGGTGAGGGGGGAACCAAAGACCTCATAGTCATTTGACATTTCTTTCCATTACAGTTAGTGGCAAAACCCATATACACACTAGATACTCCATTTTCCCAGTCTGTGACATTGGATAAATTTATGTATGGTCTTCAACCTCAGTATTTCCCTTTATCTGCAGTAGAAGACAATATGCCTTCTAGAATAGAATTGTTGTGACAGTAAATTGGCTTATAATTGCACTTAATAACAATAGTTGGCACATAGTAAATGCTCAGTAAATGTTAACAGTTTTGGTTAGTGTTAGTCATTGCCAGTGACCTGTGATTCTGTCTTTTTATATCCTTATTCATTCCTATTTAATTTAAATCTTCAGAATCTTTGTTTGGACTTTACTTTTTCCTTATCTTGTTAGTTTTATACATTATCTTTGGATTTTTCCCTTTGGTTTACTTTTTGTGAAGTCTTTTTTTAAAAGCCATATTCTTACTGAAGGAGGTGTGAGATGTTTCTGGTTTTATAACCATCATCACAATCCAGTTTGACAACAAGTAAGTCATCACTCCCAACCCAACTCCCTAATTCTGCTTTCAAAATCAAGAACTACTAGTTTTCTTTTCAAAATTGGAAATTCTGTGTTCTTTTCAAAATTGGAAATTTTAGGATCACCTTGTAGTTTCTACAAAAATATCCTACTGTGATTTTAATAGGAAAAAATCTTACTGAGTTTGTACCTTAAATCTGCAGACTATTTTGAGTAGTATTGCCATCTTACTATTGTCTTCCAATCCATGAACACAGAATATCTCTCCATTTATTTAGTTCTTTCATTTCCCTTAGCAATGCTCTGTAGGGTTCCAGTGTACCAGTCTTGTACTTCTATTGTTAAATTATTCAAAAGTATGTTATTCCTTTTGGTGCTATTCAGTAGTTTTTGGTATATGTACAAAATGATACGATCATAACCACAATTGATTCTAGAACATTTTCAACCCAGCATAAATGAATGAGAGAATATACAAGAATATGAAAGAAAGATACAAATAATATCTTAGTGTGATTCCCACAGATGATAACAGGGAGTGTAATTCCAGAACTTCTGTACCAGTGTAATAAACATATTAATGAAACTGTTGAGTACAGAGATGGGAGAAAGAAGAGAAGCAATTAATGCTACTTAAGAGGTTCAAGGATGGCCTCAGAGTAGAATACTTAATCTGACTTTTCAAGAAATAAATATTTGACCATCAGGAAAGTAAAAGTAAAGGATATTCTAAAGAAAAGAAACAGCAAATGAAAAACAGATGTGAATCTGTTACATCTGTTAAGTGGAGTTGTGGGGACAGGATACAATGTTAGGTTTGAGGAAAGCATTAGAAGTTTTATTTCTAGATATTTATAGCGAATGGTGCTTTTGTGAACATTTATCTAGGCTGCTTGGGTTTGAATTTACAAGGCAAAACTTGTTGACATTTTTTTTTCCTCTAGTGTTTTGTTGACACTTTTATTCTTCCTAGGTACTCTGTATATTTTGAAAGTTGTCAATAAATAGTGTCTGAGTGTTATCTTCATAAAAGTATGATTTCTTAAAAGTGTAGAAACAAGAGCAAAAAAGCACTTTTGATGAAATTACTCCTATTAAAAACATTCCTTAGGTAATTTAAGAATACTTTTAATCACTAGATTTATAAAATAGGAAGAATAAATATAAACTATGATTTATTAACTTCTGGCTTATTACATAGAGGGCTATATATAACTGTTCTCAGTCTATAAGTGTGCTATACTTTTTAAATATCATGTTTGGGTAGCAATCAAAAGCTCCTCTAAGGTAGTGTGCATTGTACTTAATTCCATGCTTTGGGATTTCAGAGCAACTTGACATCAAAACTGTTGTTAGAAGTATTTTCCTTAGTTTGCAAATGAATATTTAACTGCTTATTTGTACTTTAAGAGAAGAAGGGCCATAGTATCCATTCCAAAGTTCCTACCTATAGACCATAGTGCTGCTGTTTAAGACAAAGTGAAGAAATTAGGAGGAGAGGGATTGAAGAAATTAAGAGAAGGGTGAGAGAAGGTAAGACCGTATTATTCATTTGTGTATTTGCAATTCATATTCTTTTGATTGTCTTTCCTTAGTGAGTGATTGAATTTGAACCCAGCTTCTAAGGTCTGAGTTATTTCCCATAAAATTTTTAGAAATGAATATATGTTTATAGTTGTTATATATGAGACCTTATTTATAGTTTAATATGACAGAATGTTGCTGTTATGAGATCCTAAATTAGTAAAATAACCTGAGTAAGATGTGGTGGTACATACCTGTAGTTGTAGCTACTTAGGAGGCAGGAGGATCACATGAGCTTAGGAGTTCCAGACCAGCCTGGGCAACAGCAAGATCCTATCTCTTAAAAAAAATTTCTTTTTAGGCTGGGGGTGGTGGCTCACACCTGTAATCCTAGCACTCTGGGAGGCCAAGGCAGGTGGATTACTTGAGCTCATGAGTTCAAGATCAGCCTGAGCAAGAGTGAGACCCCGTTTCTAAAAAATAGGTTGCCATTGTGGCAGGTGCCTATAGTCACAGCTACTCAGGAGGCTGAGGCAAGAAAATCGCTTGAGAGTTTGAGGTTGCTATGAGCTATGATGCCACAGTATTCTACTGAGGGCAACAAAGTGAGACTGTCTCAAAAAAATAAAATAAAATAAAATAAAATAAAATAAAAAAAACGATGATTCAACCTCAACCAAAATTTAACTCCTTAAATAGAGCAAAATTTAAATAATTATTCTTTAGCAATTTACTTTTTTTTTTGTAGAGACAGAGTCTCACTGTACCGCCCTCGGGTAGAGTGCCGTGGCATCACACGGCTCACAGCAACCTCTAACTCTTGGGCTTATGCGATTCTCCTGCCTCAGCCTCCCAAGCAGCTGGGACTACAGGCGCCCGCCACAACGCCCAGCTATTTTTTTTTTTGGTTGCAGTTTGGCCGGGGCTGGGTTTGAACCCGCCACCCTCGGAATATGGGGCCGGCGCCCTGCTCGCTGAGCCACAGGCACCGCCCAGCAATTTACTTTTTATATAAAGTTATTTTCATTACCTCATTAAATATCACACTAGTTAATTATATCAGGCATATTCACTTACAGTACTTTACCCCCTCACTGCTGATCTGTAATATTTTATCCCCTTTGGTTTTAGTTTACTTTGGAAGTTTCTCTACTACTTTTAGCTTTAAATCAGTATATATAATTTGCAAAACAGAATCTTTTATAAAACCTAATATGATAATCTGAATCCTGGGTTAAATTCATAAAGCATGAGAGTGGATGTTGGTAATTTTAACCTTAAGAATAGTTCCGTTCTGTTGTTTTCATCATTAATTTAGTTTAGACATTCATTATTTTCCATCTAAGGATTACTAAGAAATATTTTATTTTATCCAAATAATTTAATACATGTTCATTGTATAAAAATTTAAAAATATATATAAGAATGGTGAAGATAGGGTGGCACCAGTGGCTCAAAGGAGTAGGGCGCAGGCTCCATATGCTGGAGGTGGCGGGTTCAAACCCAGCCCCAGCCAGAAACTGCAAAAAAACAAAAAGAATAGTGAAGATAGAAATTAACCTTGTCAAAACTATGAAAGATCTGAGATTTTACCTTACTTGGAAACTAAGCAGTCATGGTTTATGGCAGAAGACACACACTCCTGCGTCAGAAATAAAGTTATAATATGCATAGCAATAGCAAGCCTGACTATGAGTGTTTATGTCTATTCCAAGCTTTATTTCCCACAAGGGGGATGTAAAGAAGGCCAGGTAGCAACTGCATTACAAGAGGGGAATCCCAAATCTTTTATGATGGACCGTAAGTCTGACCTTTCCTATAGGAGACGTTATTATCTTGGAGAGTAAACAGACATGTCCTTTGTTCCAAAGGGACATACTGTCTCTGTCTTCCAAATCTGTCTTCCAAATCTGTTTTTAATACAAGTATCCTAGAAAAGATACTTCAGAACAAGGGAAATTAGTGACTCTGTTTGCAAGATGTGCAGACATGCAAGGGAGACATGAAGAATTCTCTCCCAACGTACTTGTAACACCACCATGCACAGATAGTCATTAATATTTTGGTTTACACAGGTATAATCATTTTACTGTGCTTCACAGACATTGTGCTCTTTACAAAATTTGAAATTTAGCAGCAGTCCTGCATCAAGAAACTCACTGAAGGCTCAGACGATCTTTAGTAAGTTTTAGCAATAAGGTATTTTTAAAGTAAGATATGTATACTGATTTTTAGATATAATGGTATTTCACACTTAACAGACTTACCAGATAGTGTAAATGTGATTTTAACAGATATTGGGAAATGAGAAATTTTGTGTTTTACTTTATTGTAATATTGCTTTATTGCAGTGGTCTGGGACCAAAACCTGCCATATCTCCAAAGTATATCTTTGAAGAGATTTCTATTTACATTTATGTACTTAGATATTCATTCTTATTTTCTAGGCAAGTTTTTATGTCTTATTTCTAAGAGATGGTAAAGTACATTGTTTAATAGCAGCAGCTATAGAAGGTCACTCTTGTCTTGCCATTGATGTTTTCATTATTGTGTATGGTTGCTGTTGCAGGCTCTTAAAAAAATAGTTAATTTAAATGATGAAAACAACTCTAAAACTAGTTTAAATAATAAACCTAACAGTTACAGACATTTTAATGTCATAGATGTGGAAGAAGGATGTGCTAATGATGCTGTCCTGAATTGACAAAGAGTATTTCCACCATTTGGTAACTCAGAAATCTCAAGACAATTAAAACATTTTTTCTTAAAGTTATTTTTCAGCTTGGCGCCCGTATCTCAGTGGTTAGGGCGCTGGCCACATACATCGGGGCTGGCAGATATGAACCAGGCCTGGGGCCTACTAAACAACAATGACAACAACAAAAATAACCCGGCATTATGGCGGGTGCCTGTAGTCTCAGCTACTTGGGAGGTTGAGACAAGAGAATCACTTGAGCCCAAGATTTTGAGGTTGCTATGAGCTGTGATGCCACAGCACTCTACCTAGGGTAACAGTGAGATTGTGCCCCCACCCCCCCAAAAAAAAGAAGTTATTTTTCCTAGATCAGAAAACAATTTTTAAAGGTGTTAATAATCTCACTAATTCTTTTTTTTCAAATAATGCCTACAAGGAATCATTTTATTTTACAGAGGACTAGGTTGGTAGCAGTTATGAATAGTCACACTAATCACCATATTGTACAGGAGAACATTATTGATATATTCTTGTTAGTATTTTTCATTTGACATAGTATCAAGTGTGTTTCTTTGAATTCCTTTTATGGCACGGAATCTTTAGTTACACGACTTTAAGGGAGAAGTGACATCTTCGTGTTTTTCTCAGGTCTTTTATTTATAAGTAATTCATTTCCTAAGGCAAATTACCAAGGTTTTGTTGGTTAATCTTTGTAGTAATCATGCCATTTTATTTTCTGTATTTTTACTGTTTTGAGGCAGAGTCTTGCACTATTGCTTAGGCAAGAGTGCGGTGGTGTCAGCTTACCACAGTTTCAGACTTCTGGGCTCAAGTGATCCTCCTGCTCCAGCCTCCTGAATAGCTGGGACTATAGTGCATGTACTACCACACCTGGCTAGTTTTTCTATTATTTTCTATATTTCTGATGCTTTGACATCTAGACCTTGCTGACCCTTGAGAGAGAATTTTTCCTAGGACTAGCCGGTTCCTACAGATAGTAAATAACTCATTTGTGAGGATACCTTTCATATGAAGACCAGCCAATCCAGAGCCCACACCCAAGACACCAACTTTGTCCAACACTTGTGCTCTGAGCCACTATCCCGCTTCCCTAAGCATTCCAGAACTGGATACCGAACAATTAGAGAAACAACTCCTAAAGTCCTGAGCTGGCTGAAAATACTCAATCTAGCCAATCCTAAAACTGCATGTCCTACAGAAACCATGGAAAAAGATCTTTCTCACATTTATCCTTATCCCTCTACCTCCTAACCAGTCCTGTTGCTTTCCCATATGGTCTAGTATGAGTCGGCATGGTTCCCCTTCTTTCATATTGATTTTATTTTAGACTTACAGTTTGGGTAGCTTCTAATCTTACTTCTACATTTCTGTAGTATTATTTATATGAAATGGGAAATACCTGTTCCTTGAAATTTTTATTACAACTCTATTGTAAAATCTCCTGGCATCTTAAAAAGGCATCTTTAAATTTTATATTTAAAAAGGCATCTATACATAGAACAGAAACATATCTATAGTATTGAATAAATAGTAGACTCTCTGTAAATTGACCACCAAAGGGACTGTAACAAGCTGGTCAACATAGGGAGGGTAGTCAACCTAAGGAACTAGGCCAACTTGAGGTAGTCAATAAAGGGAGGTAGTCAACTATGAAGGTTCTACTGGGCGGTGCCTCTGGCTCAGTGAGTAGGGCGCCGGCCCCATATAACAGGGGTGGTGGGTTAGAACCCAGCCTCTGCCAAACTGCAACACACACACACCGAAAAAAAATAAATAAATAAAAAGAAGAAGAAGAAATATGAAGGTTCTACCATATTTTACATTGTTATTTGAAAATTTTGTTAGAGAAATAAGAAACAAGTTAGAAAAAATTTGAGCACTCTGGGAAGCTAAAGTGGGTGCATAGCCTGAGCTAGAGCACGACCCTACAAACTAAAAACAGCCAAGCATTGTGGCGGATACCTGTAGTTCCAGCTACTCAGGAGGCTGAGGCAAGAGAATCGCTTGAGCCCAAGAGTTTGAGGTTGCTGTGAGCTGTCACAACAAGCACTCTCCCGAGGGCGACAAAATAAAACTCTGTCTCAAAAAAAAAGAAAGTTGTGATTGTTGAAGCTGAGTCTTGAGTATATTGAATAAAATGATGGCTTGTAATACTCTGTCTCTACTTTTGAGTATGTTTGAAATTTTCCTCAATAAAAAGGGTTTCTAAAAACATGTTTCTTAGCTAATATTTTTATGTAACTTTATTCGTGTTTGATTTTTTAATAGAGCAAAGACAAGATTGCATCCTACAGCAAAACTCCAAAAATTAACCGAAGTGATGTAGGCAAGGAGATGAAAGAGAAATCCTCTATGAAACGTAAACTTCCTTTTCCATTAGTCCATCAAGAAATGAAGAACGAGATTCAGACACAGGTAGAGTGACTTTTTTGTTGTTGTTGTTAAAATTTAATTATTCTTTTACTGTGATATCCTCTCTTTTGCAGCACTCCTCTTGACATCACATTAACTGTGTAGAGAAGTATTTGTATTTCAGATTTATCATTTTGGAGCAGAATGTTACCTTTGTCATCCAGATGTGATTTCTAACAGATAAAAACAATTTGCTTTATTTCTTAACTCTTTATATTTATTTCCTATTCCTTACCACTTTTAGAACTTAATTTTTGGGGAAACATTCCAGTGATGAAAATTTACTTGGTGATAAACATTAAGATATGGTAAATTTGAGAAAAGATTGTTGAGTTTTTGTAAACATATTATTGGACACACCAAAAAAATTGAGGCATTTTGGATTCAGAAGTAAATTAGAAATATGTACCACTAAAAACAAAAAAATATTAAGTCTAACTGCCAAAGTGCTTTTCATAGTACTTTTGTTTCTTAAAACTCTTATATATTAGAAATTGATACTTAAGATAAGTCAAACCCAATTATTCTTAATAGATGAGAACTTTATTACTGCTATCTAATAAATTACTAAGGCATGTGTTAGCTCTAAGCTAATCATTTCTTAAAACTAATAAAAACTTGAATATTTGTTATAGTTATTTTATTCCTTGCAAGAAATAATAATGAATTGTTCTTAAGAATGTTTTCACTTCCTTCACTGGAAGTATCCCATTCTGAGTGTTTTTAAAGAAGTTATATACTAATATATTTGTGGCCACTTGAATTATTATTACAGAAATGATCTTAATCTGGAAACTGAACGTAAAGATTTTGAAACACCCTATGCTAACATTGCTTTAGAAAACAATTTGTAGTATACATTTTTTAGTTGACAGGTCTCTGTATGTTTTCTGTATCTATTAACTTGAATTAGACATTGTTCTTAAACACTTATGACAAAAATAAGACATTGTTTTATATACTATATACACAGTGAAAATATTAAGAATTTCCCTAGACCCAAAGCAAAATGAGTTATTTACAATCTACCTTCTTTTTATAATTAAAAAAAAAACAGAATACAGAGTACAATTAAGTGGTATTGTCTATATGAAAGATAATTATACCATCAAACTCCATGTTTAACATTTATCTTTTTAATTGGAAATGCTGTATTTCAAACTATTGGCTGAAACTGTCAATGACGGTAACATATATCAAAACACTTATCCTAATATATGTAGTATTAAAGGTGTCTTAAATGTGTTACATACATTTTAGAAAACAAAATGACTACAAAAACAGAAAATGGACAAAAGATACAAGCAGAATTACAGAATGATAGTTGGCAAAGAAATGTGTGAAAAACATAGTAATAGTAATCAAAGAAATACAATTTATGATGATTGACACAATTGTTATTGGTCCAAATCATACCTGGTGGTTATGGGTTGGAAAAAATAATTTGCTTTAATTGGTCTAAGTTAAAGGAATACCTTGTTCAAGGTTAAATATGACAAGATGTATCAAAAACTAAGTTTTTCAACATTTGACTAATCCTTCTTTTGGCATTCATTCCATTTAAATAATTATTGATGAGAACAAACATTTTATCTTTAAGAATATTTATCTGAGTTTTGTTTATAATGGCAAAGAAAATCTGGAAAATAATGTTAAGTAATACAAGATGTATTTAACTATGGTAAATGTAATGAAAAAATATGATTTTCACCCTTAAAAATAGCATTGTAAAAGAATACATAATATGTATTCTAGTCCCAGTTAATGATATTGGAAATGAAAAACTAGGCTATAAAACACTACAAATTGTTTGATTACATTAAAATGTAATTTGTGTGTGTATACACATTACATCTATTAAGTAATATGAAAAGATAAAATAAGACGGTTTAAACATAAAAGACTATTTCACTGTAAGAACTAAGCCTGCACCTGATGGGTGTATTTTGGGTTCAGAATAAAATGCAGATGTTACAAACCCTGATGGGAACAAGGAGGCAGCATTAATAATGCTATTCAGCTCATCATCCCTTGATGTGAGGGATTAACTGATAACTGTCTAAACCAGTGGTTCTCAACCTTATTAATGCCGTGACCCTTTAATACAGTTCCTCATGTTGTGGTGATCCCAATCATAAAATTATTTTTGTTGCTAGTTATGGTTGGGGGTCACCACAACATGAGGAACTGTATTAAAAGGTCACGACATTAGGAAGGTTGAGAACCATTGGTTTAAACTGAAATACGTAGTTTTTAAAAATGATTACTTTAAAAATATTTCTTTAAAATTCCCTCATACTTTATACTTTTTAATGGTATATGATTCCTTTTATAAACAAGAAGCAATTACTTTAGTTTCTTTCTATGTTGGATTAAAATAAACTAAATCTTACAGCTTTTTATTTAAAAATAGCATATTAGGGCTTGGCACCTTTGGCTCAGAGGCTAGAGTGCCAGACATACACACTGGAGCTGGCAGGTTTAAACCCAGCCTGGGCCTACCAAACAGCAATGACAACTACAACCAAAAAAAAAAAAAAAAAAAAAAAAAAAAAAGAAAAGAAGAAAGAAAAGAAAAGAAAAATAGCCAGGCATTATGGCCGGCACCTGTAGTCCTAGCTACTTGGGAGGCTGAGGCAAGAGAATTGCTTAAGCCCAAGAGTTAGAGGTTGCTGTAAGCTGTGATATCACAGCACTCTACCAAGGGCAACATAGTGAGATTGTCTCAAAAAAAAAAAAAATTAACATATCAGGCTGGTTGTGGTAGCTTATACCTATAAGACCAGCACTTGGGGAAGTCTAGGTGGGTCCAAGGTTTTGATAGCATCCTGGGCAACATAACAAGACCCCATCTCTTAAAAAAAAAATTAGCTGGGCATGGTAGCACACACCTGTAGTTCCAGCTACTCAGTAGGCTGAGGCAAGAGGATCACTTGAGCCCAGGAATTTGAAGTTGCCTGAATTTATGATGTTATCACAGCACCCTACTACTCCAGGCAACAGAACAATATCCTGTTTCCAAAAAAATTAAAAAATGAAAGAAAAACATAGCATTTTAAAACAATTAAAAATAGCATATATATGTTATTTTTTCTTGTTCCTACATGAATGTATTTTAGTCTCTGCTAGTTACTTTTTAAATATATTTAGAAGTATCCTTGGGAAGATGTTCTGCAGATATTAACACTTGACAGGATGTGAGCTGTTTTTTTACTTATTTATACTTTTTGTATGACTAGCATTTTTGAAATAATGGACATAAATTACTTTTACAAAGTCATTACTTTTTAAAAGGGGTATTCATACCATTGTCCAAGACAGGCCTATTTGGCCCCCAAAATCAATAGTAATGCTATCACCAAATAAGGTTTTGTTTTGTTTTGAGATAGAATTTTATTCTGTGCTCTGGGGAGAGGTGTAGAGTGCTGTAGTGTCATGGCTCACAATACCTCAAATTCTTGTGCTCAAGCAGTCCTCGTGCCTCAGCCTCCTGATTGGCTAGGACTACAGGCATGTGCCAGAACACTCAGGTAATTTTTGTCTTTTTTATTTGTTCATAAAGATGGGATCTCACTCTTGCCCAGGCTGGTCTCGAACTGCTGAAGTCTCAGCTTCCCAGAGTGCTAGGTTTACAAGCATGAGCCAACATGCACAGGCCCAAGTAAAGATTCTTTTTTTTTTTTTTTTTGTGGTTTTTGGCCGGGGCTGGGTTTGAACCTGTTACCTCCGGCATATGGGACTGGTGCCCTACTCCTTGAGCCACAGGCGCCACCCCCAAGTAAAGATTCTTAAATGTTATTTTTAGATAGACCAGCATATCTTAAACTTCCAAATTCTTAATTTTTTTAGTACTTACTAATTTTTTGAAAGAAAACATTCTAGAAAAGTAAGTGCTTGACTAGACAAATTAAATTTGGATCTGGGCACAGTGGCTTATAACTGTAATCCCAGTTCATTTAGAGGCTAAAGTGAGAAGATTGCTTGAGGGCAGGAGTTTGAGCCTACCTTGGGCAACAAACTGAGAGCCCACCTCTACAAATTATAAAAATAAAATAATTAGCTGGGCATGGTAGCATGTGCTTGTTAGTCATCGCTAGAACATTCATATATTGCTAATGAACATTCGTAGTGCTAGTACATGCACTGTGCAGTAACTTCTGTCATTTTTGGTAGTTATCAAAGATGTCTAAGTGAACTTTATTCCTACACTATCAGTCATAAAATCATACTTATTTTCTTTACTAGATTTGTGGCATCCTAGGGAAAGCCACAGTCTCTTACTGTGAAAAAATTTAACAGTTTCTTCTTGGCCTTCAAACTAAATTTGCAGTTATTTTTGTTATTAGCAATGCTTTCAAGAGCATCTTTGCATATTGTATTTTTATCATACACTGAATTATTTCTTTATGTATCCCCTGGAGTATGGTTACAGTTTTTAAAAGAATAGAACATTTCTGTGATTCTTGATATTTTTACAAATAATCATACCTAGTTATAAAGCCTCTAGCGATACATTAATGTTCTTTAACCTCACAGGACCTTGGGGAACATGTTTTACGTCATCATTTTAGTTTGCATGGTTAGATAACTAGAAAGATAAAATATACTTCACTTTTTTAGTATTTGTTTCCTTTTAGTAATCATTATTTGTTTACTCATTTGGGGGGAGCATTTTTAGATAATATGGCATGAGAAAATTCAAAGTGGTATCGTGTGGTCTGTTTCCAAAGTCCATGTTGTGAAATATAATAAACTAAATCTTTTCCACCAGCCAGCCTTTGAAGTTCTATTTTCCTAAGACTTTAGATGCCATGAAAGGATTTACCTTATTTAATGTGATTTAACAGATTTGGAGAGAGGAATTCTTTAAAATTTCCTTTAAAAGAAATTTAAAGGTATAGTTTTTCTGGGAACTATGTTAAAATAGCAGATAAAAGCAGAGCTATATTTATGAACAATAATCACCTTTGGTGATTTTGTAGCAATTATTTATTATACGGATTTACCCCATTTCTCGCCACGATTTTATTATAACAATTTCAAACATGTAGTATAGGCTCAGTACCCATAGCTCAGCAGTTAGGGTGCTGGCCACATACACCGGGGCCAGTGGGTTCGAACCCAGCCCAGGCCTGCCAAACAACAATGACAACTACAACAAAAAAATAGCCAGGTGTTGTGGTGGGCTCCTGTAGTCCCAGCTACTTGGGAGTATGAGACAAGAGAATTGTTTAAGCCCAAGAGTTTGAGGTTGCTGTGAGCTGTGACTCCACGGCACTCTACCAAGGGTGACATAATGAGACTCTGTCTCAAAAAAAAAAATGTAGAATAGACTTTAAAAATAATTCTTGGTATTTTTCTTATTTTCTTTCAACCTGAATCAGAATATTAACTTTAAAAGATTGTTTTAAAAATTACAGATATTAGCTGGGCATGGTGGCTCATGCCTGTAATTCTAGCACTCTGGGAGACCAAGGTGGGTCAGGAGTTTGAGAGCAGCAAAAATGAGACTCAGTCTCTCACAAAAGTAGAAAAAGTTGTGTGTTGGTGCACACCTATAGTCCCAGCTACTTGGGAGGCTGAGATAGTAGGATTGCTTGAGCCCAGGAGTTTGAAGTTGCTGTGATCTTTGATGATCTCACTACACTATAATCTAGCAGTGCAATAGAGTAAGAGTCTTTCTCAAAAATAAAATAAAACAAATACATAAATAAATACACAATTGTTTTTGTCTTGTCTTGCCTTGCCTTGCCTTGCCTTGCCTTGCCTTGCTATAAAAGGACATATCATGGAAAGGATTGCTCTGCTTAGAACTCACTGTTTTACATCCATCTCATTAATAGCAGTATTTTAATACAGCCTAGTCTCAGTATAGCATAGAGGGAAGAAGTAGTTGATTAATGGGACAGATGTGGAAGCTTTAATATTCTAGCTCTTGAATTAAGTCCTTATAGAGTACATATTCACAAATACTTTGTCTAAACATACTTATCTGAATAAAAACCAAACGATATGTGGGGTTAGGGTGAATTGAATTGGTTACTTCTAAAGGAAGATTTAGGTGGTTCTTAACCTTCCTAATGCAGCAATGTATTTTCATTGTTAAAAAGGGGTCATGGCCCACAGGTTGAGAACCGCTGCTTTAGATCAACTTTTAAACTACTTACTTATATTATGACTGTAATTGCAAGTTCAATTTATCCATTGTGCTTTTAATCTGTTAAAATAGTATGATTTCCTTCAATAATCCACTTTAGTCTAATAGGCACAATTTATTGGTTGCCACTTTTTCTTTGCAATCTGTGGAATTTGTGTGTTTTTATATGAAATGTCAATTATTTTTCATGGAATTTTTGTAGTTGTTAATCTATTCAGTTTTTAAATGTCTTTATTGAAAATCTTGTCATTTACTACATTTACCACTTAACTTCAGAATGATATTAAAAAAATGTTACTTTATTACCCTTTTAACTGAGTGAATATTTCCATCACTAAACTTTCAGGCTTATTTTTTAAAATACTATGTTTTAGAGTTACTTGTTCTCTAAGCTTTTTTTTTTTTTTGAACACTTGAGTACTGAAATCTTGAATACTGTCTTGTAATAGTGATCCTGGAAAAAAAGGTCTATGTCAATAAGTTGAGGATGTGAAGATCAGAATATTATTGTGAGTTGAAATGTTGCATTTCTTAGTAAGTGAAAGTATGTACTCTGTCGATATCACTGAAGTCAGTTCTCCATATTCTCATTTCTCTGTCATGAATTGTTAGACAGAATTATATGTTCTTAACTGATTGACTTTGACTTAGAATGCTTTCTTTCTAAGAGGGCTTTTATAGTGATCACTATAGTATTAGGTAGGTGGAAAAGAAATTGCTATTTTGGACCAGGAATTTTAGATCATTACAACTAGGCTCAGACACATCTTTATTAATCAAAATAGGAACCATTACAATCAACGCACTGTTGCGAATGAGAAATAAGTTTTTTGATTTTGTAGTGTAAAAATCCATGCTTTGGGATTTGACGAACTCTTGGAAAGCATTTTCTGCGTCATGCTCCTTGTGGAAATATTTTCTCTGAAAAAAATTGTTGAGATGCTTGAAGAAGTGGTAGTAGATTATCGAGAGACGAGGTGAATGTGGTGGATGAGGCAAAACTTCATAGCCCAATTTGTTCAACTTTTAAAACATCGGTTGTGCGACTTGTGGTCAGGAATTGTCATGGAGAAGAACCAGGCCCTTTCTGTTGACCGCTGTGCGGCGGCAGGTGTTGCCGTCTATTGTGCATCTCATTGATTGGCTGAACATACTTCTCAGACAGAACCGTTTCACCGGGATTCAGAATGCTATAGTGGGTCAGATCAGCAGCAGACCGCCAAACAGTGACCATGACCTTTGTTTAGTGCAGGTTTGGCTTTGGGAAGTGCTTTGGAGGTTCCTGTCAGTCCAGCCACTGAGCTGGTCATCACCAGTTGTCATATGAAATCCACTTTTCCTCACACATCACTATCCAATTGAGAAATGGTGCATAGAATAAGAGAAGACAACACTTGAAAATGATGATTGTCTGGTTTTTGTCAGCTCGTGAGTCACCTACTTATTGAGCTTTTTCACCTTTTCATTTTGCTTCAAATGCTGAACGCCAGGATGGTTATTGAGTTTTTAGGCAATTTCTTCAGTAATTTCTCCTGTAGTTGTCAGAGGATCAGCTTCCATGATTGCTTTCTGTTGGTCATTGTCAGCTTCCGATGGCGGCCGTATCCTCCTCATCTCATCTCCTTTGCAAAACTTCTTGAACCACTGCACTGTATGTTTGTTAGCAATTCTGGGCCAAATGTGTTGTTGATGTTGCGAGCTGTTTCAGCTGCTTTATGACCCATTTTGAACTCAAATAAGAAAATTGCTCTAATTTCCTTTTTGTCTAACATTTCCATAGTCCAAATAAATAAAAACAGGAAGTAAGTCATTAGTAAAAGTGAGAAAAGCTCGTTGAAATGATGCATAATGTAATTATATTTATTTAAGAATGTATTCTGGTACCAAATAGCAAATTTCAAAAATGCAAAAACTATAAATACTTTTGTGCCACTTTATACCATTTGAATATATTTGCGATCTAGGATGATACTGCAGTCCACAGTGTTTTGTTGTCTTCAGAGTAGTTTGACACTCATAGAACAAAATGGGTTGATTCAGGTTTTCTTAAGACAAATTCTAATCAACCCAAAAAAAACAGTGATGAAGTACTACTACCTCTTTTACTGTTTGTCAGGTGGTATGTTTTAATAAACAGCATCAGTAATATGTATTATTGAAACTGCCTGGTTGAATTCCTCAACTTTAAGATATTCGAGATGAAGAAACTGAAATCTTAGGTGTCGGCAAAACCTGTGTTTTAAACATACTTTTGGCTTTGTCTTAAAAAGTAATCTTTTGGAAAAATAATGATAAATCATTAAGTAACTGGTGGTCTTTTGAAAATGTTGGTTTGTTGAATTCTGCACTTCCCTTTATGTGCTTTTTTCTTTTCTGTCTCTCTTCATTCTGTAGATTCAGATGCAAGACATACAAGTGAATATTGGGGGGAAAGACTTACATCTTTTTACAGGACATACTCAGGTAATTAGATTATCAGGTGTTCCTGTTTAGCCAGTGGTTTCTATCACATTTACAATTAATTATTGTATGATAAGCAACTTCTTTTCAAACTTATATATAGATTTCTTTGGCTAAATAACTGTACTGTGTTTACTATTTTTGTTCTGAGATATCAAGTGTATCATATATAGTACATTGTAGCAGGACTACTTCATGCCTCCACTCATGTAGAAAACAATGTGAGAGTCAACCTCTGGCATGGTGTAGTGCAGTGATCCCTATGGGAAGATACCCTTTAGGAGAGATCCTTAGTGTATTTTGTAATATACACTTCACAAGGTATACGTAGTGTGCTGATTTTGATAGTATCATCAGATCCTTTTTGTCATGTTTTTTTAAAAAACATATTTAAACAATTTTTTCCATTAAACTCATTAGTCTTTATTGACTTTGCTTCCAAAGCTAAATTTACTTATAACTGGATTAAAATACCAGGTTACCAGGAGAGATGCCATCACCATTAACTATATTTATACCTCTGTTCAGCTTGGTACGAGTTACTATATGTTTCTGATTTCATAATTGCCCTAGATAAAGAGTTGAAGAAAATATATAAATACTATCACTTTAAAGAGTAAATGTGTTCTCTAGTATGTTAAAATTAGTTAAAAGTTTTGGTCGTCCTTTTTTTATAAATGGGCTAACATTTTTATTTCTGAACTTTAAAACATTATAAATACTGTTTAGTCCCTGGATCTAAGTGTCCAGTTTTTAGCACATGACATTTAGCTATAAAAAAAAAAAACTGAAATAAACTTGTCACTGATAATAAATACTTTTTAATTATTTCATAAATTTGTTGGGTTGGGTGGGGAAGTGGTAAAATCCAGTAATTATCCATAAAATTATTAGTTGAGCTTGAACAATCAGCAGTGTCTGGCTACTATTGTAAAAGTGGAGAGTGGGGGCATATTTATAATCAGTTACTCTGAAATTACATTTCTAAAATGTAATTTCCAAAGTGCACCTGCAAAAGATCTATGTGTGTTTGTATGTATATATGTGTGTGTGTGTGTGTATGTGTGTGTGTGTATACATATATATGAAGTCATTCATCATCTGAATCTTATTGCAGAAAACCAAAAGATTCAGACATTCAACTGTTAGAGATTCATGTAGATATTTTATAACCAGTGAGTAATGGCAATTTTTTTTTTCTCAGAATTGAAGTTACATACATTGCAAACATGATTGGTGCTCATCTCTATTGGTAGTTCCAGTGTTTCATTTCCTGCACAGTGACTAATTTCTGAGACACTGATTGGTTTGTGAACCAAGTCCCCAAGAAAAACAGTTTTATTTCTTACTTAATTGGGATGCAACTATGTTGAGCTTTCTGTATTCTGACATGATCTGAAAAGAAAGCATTAGTTTTCAATATTATAAGACCGGAACATCTCTATTTCTGGGGGTTTTCTGAACCTTGAACGAACAAATGTTGGATTGTTGCAAAGTCCACTTCTCTGTGTGGGTTGAAGAGTCTGAAGTGAATTTCTTGTATTTTTCCTTGTAAATCTACACTGAATGGAATTTGAAGTTTATAGTAGACTGTACTAAATGAGCACATTTGTCAGTATTATTACTATATTTAAACGTGAAAATTCTGGCCTATTATTAGGACAAATAAATACATTTTACAGCTACCAAATCTTGAGAAGTGTCTAACTCTTTATCAAATACATAGTATACCGTGCATGTCTAAAAGATTATCATTTTTTAGTTATGATAGATCAGAGGAAACAAACTCATTATAGGACAGATAAATAGCCTTGTTAACTCCTTTAAACTTGAAAAAGCATATTTAGAGACATTTGTGTCTAACGTTTAGACTTTGAAGAATGGTATGGTTGTCTGTGGCCTTGCTATCTTATACCAGCTACTCTTTATTTACGTTTCTTATCTGTCTCATGTAAAACATGAACTGAGATAAATGACTGTGATAACTAAATTAAAGCAAAACTAGAGTTCATATAGGATGTAGCATCTAATTTGGATTTTTGTTTAAATATTTGGAGTATACCAAATTTGTTAATTCTTCTCCAAAATATGACAATCTTATCTTTGATCATTTGGCAGCATGGCATTCTAATAATGAATTTATAAGAATTTTTTATTGTCACCTGTTTGCTTTAGAGTGTATTTTTTTTAAAAAAAAACATTGTTTTAAAATTCAATTAAAATGAATAAACTCAATTGTTTTGCAAATATAAAGGCCAAATTTTTCTCAAATCTGTTTTAAGGAAACTTTTTTTGTTTTCCTCTCATCACTAGATTTTACTTCTTTTCCTTGAAACATCTTTTCTACTTTATAGAAAATTTTCACAATGTTAACTATTTTATTTTCAGGTGAGATGTACCACTTAAATATTTGTTATTCATATGGAAAACCATTAAAACAATAACTGTGGTTTCTCACTAAATACTAGAAAGCCATGATGTTTAGTTACATGTATTAACTAGAAAGAGTGAATATAGATTTCAGGAAAAAATAGGCTTCTCCAAAGACATATTTAGGGCTTTATAATAAATTTTGTAGTAAGTTAGGTTAAATGCTGATATTTTTTGGATTTATAGTAAATGGGATCATTAAAGAATGATCTCATTTATATAACATAAATAAGGATATGATAAATATGAAAATTAAAGATTATACTGGAAATATTAATGAAAGCTGATTTAATGAGTTGATATTTTTGTTCTTATGTAAAATCAAATATTTCACAAAGTGGACATTCTAGGAGCTATGGAATTTTTAATGATTTGTGGGCAGCAGAGTTTAAAAATTAGGACCTTTAATTTTTCTAGGCCATTAGAAAGCCAGTTTATCCCAGTTAATTTAAGTGATACATTGAAACATTATTTAATTTCTTATGCCTACTAATAATACCAGATTTTAATTACTTTCTTGAGATGTGCCAGATTAATAAATGCCAATCTCCTAGAGTATTCTAGCAGCAGGCACATCTCTGTGAATGAAACCACTGTGTTGACTACTAAGCCTTCCCTTCTCCCACTCATTTTTGCTGGTAAATTTATTATTTATTATTTTTAAATAATAAATAAATAATAAATAATAATATATAAAATATATTATTTAAAATTTATTATTCTATTATTATTTATAATTTATTATCAATTATTTTTGCAGCTCTTCTTTACAGGTACCCTCAAACCTGGATCCACAAATTCCAGATACTGGTATAGGTTTTTTCAAGAAACAGATGCCTAGGCAGGTATTAGCCAGACTTCTATATATTAGCTTATACAGGGTACATGTAAAACACAGACATCTATATCTCTCACCTAAGAAATTCAGTTCAGTCAGAATTTTCTCACACTAATGGGGAATTCAGGTAGCATTGCCAAAGAATTTTCCAAATAGTTTGAATCTGAGAGCTTACTGTGATGAATCAGATCTCTTTGAAAGTCCCTCATAAATTTATAGAACTGTGTAGGATGTCTGCTAAGCCATAGCCAACCAGAATCTTTAATTTGCTTATTTTTAGCTTTGATTATATCATTTCACATTTAAGAATTCTGTGACTAGAATAAAATAATTTGGTGCCCTTTTTTCAGTAATTACGCTGTGTGATGAGACCTGTCGTAAATACTTAGTTCTGGGTGCAGAGACAAGATGGCGACTGAAACCAGCTTTCTACAGAGGCTCCCGTCCTGAAGGAGAGTTAAGGGATGAAAATTTAGCAAGTAACCTTATAGATTCGAGCAGCACCAAGAGAGAAACTTGAAGAACGCACATCAACCCCGCTGAGGAGAGCTGCGACCACAAGGATGGAAACAAAAGGTACAAAACCCATCACCAAGCAGACGGGAGTCCCTCCTCCCCCATCTGATTGGCTTAATTGCCCCACAAACAAACAGGAAGAAATCAAAGGCCCTCCCACTACATTTCACGGGAGAGACCTACTAAAATCTGGACCTACCTCCCTTACTAGGGTGCCTAGATGTTCTCCTGCCAGGCATAAAAACTGTATAAAACTGTAAATATACTTTGCCGGCAACTCTGAGCTCCCAGCACTCCCCTCTACTCTCTCTGAGGTCTGAAAGCCTGTCCCTGAGGAGTTCGGATTCTTGGGTGACTTCCAGAGGGGAGAGGACAGTGCCCAAGCTATGGCTGGTCAGCACTGATTTTGGGGCACGGGAGAGAAGTGAGGACAGTCAGCTGAGGGCAGCCCTAACCAAGGAAGCGCTTCTCCGAGGTGTGGTGCAGCAGCCCTCTTTGGGCAGCAATACAACCAGGCATAAAACTGAGTGGAACTGTGTGACCTCGCTACCGGCTTCTCTGGACTCCTGGCTGCTCTGGGCTTCCAGCGCTCACCCTGCCCTCGCTCTGTGGTCTGGGAAGACCTGAGCACCTGCACACACTCGGGCAAGGAACTGGGTGGAACTGAGTGTGTTACTGCTGGCGCCTCTGGGCTCTCACTGCTACCCCCACCCCCGCCCTCACTCTGACGAGAGACTAGGAGGAACTGAGTGAGCTCGCTGCCGGTGGTTCTGGGCTCCTGGCGCCCTACCCCACCCTCACTCTAGGATGTGGAGACCTGTCCCCCCGGGAGTCCAGACTCTTAGGGGATTTGTTGGGGTGTGGACACTGCCTGAACTGCGGCTGGTGGGTCCTGACTCTGGGAAGCAGGAGTGAGGCTGGGCGAGACCCACATCAGAGGGGCAGTTCCCTGAGGCAGCTGAAGCCACACCCCCTGTCTCCCTGGGCAAGCAGAGGAGGCCACCCCTGAGTATAGGATTTGCCTGAGGCGACTCACACACCCCGGAAACTTCCAGGGCAGGGCCGACTCAGAACTGAGACTTCAACCCAGAGCAAGTGCTTCACTGGGGTCAAACAGAAGCCAGCTGAAAATAAGTCAGAACCACTTAACCCCACCACACCAGATAGGGCCCCAGTGTCTCAGGCCACAACACTGAACGGGCCCTCAACAAAACCCCAGGGGAAAAATCAAAGGGAGTAAAATAACCATGGGGCAGAATCAGCGGAAAAACTCTGGTAATATGAATAACCAGAATAGATCAACACCCTCAAGGAAAGATATGGCGGATGTAATTGAAGATCCCCATTCATAAACAACTGGCAGACATGTCAGAAATCGAACTCAGAATTTGGATTGCAGACAAGATTGATAAAATGGAATTAGGAATCCGAGGAGAAATTCAAAAGTTGTCTCAAGAATTTAACGAATTTAAAGACAAAACCACCAAAGACTTAGACACACTGAAGCAAGAATTTGTAGCCCTCAAAGATATGAAAAATACGGTAGAATCCCTCAGCAACATAATGGACCAAGCAAAAGAAAGGATTTCTGACATCGAAGATAAAGCCTTTGAACGCTCCCAAACTCTCAAAGAGGAAGAGAAATGGAGAGCAAAAACGGATCATTCTCTTAGAGAGCTCTGGGATAATTCGAAGAAGGCTAATACATGAATAATAGGAGTTCCGGAAAATGATGACGTGGCATCGATGGGCACAGAGGCCCTTCTGCATGAAATTATGAAAGAGAATTTTCCAGACATGCCTAGAGATTCTGAAATTCAGATAGCAGGCAGTTTCAGAACTCCAGCACGATTCAACCCCAATAAGTCATCCCACAGACTTATCATAATTAGCTTCACTAAAGGTAACATAAAGGAGAAAATTCTCAACGTTACCAGGCGAAAGAAAGCCATTACCTACAAAGGAAAGAACATTAGAATGACTGCAGATATCTCTGCTGAAACTTTTCAAGCCAGAAGAGGGTGGTCATCGACTTTTAATCTCCTAAAGCAAAATAACTTTCAACCCCGGATCTTGTATCCAGCTAAACTCAGCTTCACTTATGATGGAGAAATTAAATACTTTAATGACATTCACATGTTGAAGAAATCTGCCACAACCAAACCAGCTCTTCAGGATATTCTCAGACCTATCCTCCATAATGACCAACCCAATCCTCTACTACAAACGTAAACTCACTCAGAAACGTCTGATCAAACTCCAACTTCTGTAAGGGTGAAAAGATTAAAAATGTCCACTGGACTTTTGAAAAACTCGATACCCAAAATTCCACCAAACTTATCAAGTCTCCATTAATGTGAATGGCTTAAACTGTCCTCTAAAGAGACATAGGTTAGTTGACTGGACACAAAAACTCAGACCAGATATCTGTTGCTTACAAGAGTCACATCTTAACTTAAAAGACAAATACAGACTCAGGGTGAAAGGATGGTCATCCATATTTCAGGCAAATGGTAACCAGAAAAAATCAGGTGTTGCAATTTTATTTTCAGACACAATAGGCTTTAAACCAAGAAAAATAAGGAAGGACAAGAATGGTCACTTCATATTTGTTAAGGGTAATACTCAATATGATGAGATTTCAATTATTAATATCTATGTACCCAACCAGAATGCACCTCAATTTATAAGAGAAACTCTTAACAGACATGAGCAACTTGATTTCCTCCAGCTCCATAATAGTCAGAGATTTTAACACTCCTTTGGCAGTGATGGTTCGATCCTCCAACAAAAAGCTGAGTAAAGAAATTTTAGATTTAAACCTAACCATCCAGCATTTAGATTTAGCAGACATCTACAGAACATTTTATCCTAACAAAACAGAATACACATACTTCTCATCAGCCCAGGGAACTTACTCCAAAATCGATCACATCTTAGGTCACAAGTCTAACCTCAGTAAATTTAAAGGAATAGAAGTTATTCCATGCATCTTCTTGGACCATCATGGAATAAAACTTGAGCTGAGTAACAACAGGAATCTGCATACTCATACAAAAACATGGAATTTAAATAACCTCATGCTGAATGATAGCTGGGTCAGAGATGAGCTCAAGAAGGAAATTGCCAAATTTTTGGAACAAACAACAATGAAGACACGAACTATCAGAACCTCTGGGACATCGCAAAGGCAGTTCTAAGAGGGAAATTTATAGCACTGCAAGCCTTCCTCAGTAGAATGGAAAGAGAGGAAGTTAGCAACTTAATGGGACATCTCAAGCAACTGGAAAAGAAAGAACACTCCAACCCCAAACCCAGTAGAAGAAAAGAAATAACCAAAATAACAGCAGAACAAAATGAAATTGAAAACAAAAGAATAATACAAGAGATCAATAAATCAAAAAGCTGTTTTTTTTAAAAGGTCAACAAAATAGATAAACTGTTGGCCAGCCTAATCAGGGAAAAAGAGTAAAATCTCTAATCTCATCAATCAGAAATGACAAAGACGAAATAACAACAGACTTGTCAGAAATCCAAAAAATCCTTAATGAATATTACAAGAAACTTTACTCTCAGAAATATGAAAATCTGAAGGAAATGGACCGATACTTGGAAGCTCGTCACCTTTCAAGACTTAACCAGAATCAAGTGGAAATGTTGAACAGGCCCATATTAAGTTCAGAAATAACATCAACCATACAAAACCTCCCCATAAAGAAAAGCTTGGGACCAGGTGGTTTCACATCAGAATTCTACCAAACCTTTAAAGAGGAATTAGTACGTATATTACTCAGCCTGTTCCAAAAGGTAGAAAAAGAAGGAAGACTACCCAACACGTTCTATGAAGCAAACATCACCCTGATCCCCAAACCAGGAAAAGACCCAACAAGAAAAGAAAATTATAGACCAATATCGCTAATGAATATAGATGCAAAAATATTCAACAAGATCCTAACAAACAGAATCCAGCAACACATCAAACAAATTATACATCATGATCAAGTCGGCTGTATCCCAGGGTCTCAAGGCTGGTTCAATATACGTAAATGTATAAATGTAATTTAGCACATAAGCAAAGTAAAAATCAAAGACCATGTGATTCTCTCAATCAATGCAGAAAAAGCTTTTGATAACATCTAACATCCCTTCATGATCAGAACACTTAAGAAAATTGGCATAGAAGGGACATTTCTTAAACTGATAGAGGCCATCTACAGCAAACCCACAGCCAATAACATATTGAACAGAGTTAAATTGAAATCATTTCCATTTAGATCAGGAACCAGACAAGGTTGCCCATTGTCTCCATTGCTTTTTAACATTGTAATGGAAGTTTTAGCCACTGTAATTAGGGAAAAAAAGGCAGCAAATGGTATCCACATAGGGTCAGAAGAGATCAAACTTTCGCTCTTCGCAGATGATATGATTGTATATCTGGATAACATTAGGGACTCTACTACAAAACTCTTAGAAGTGATCAAGGAATACAGCAATGTCTCAGGTTACAAAATCAACATTCATAAATTGGTAGCCTTTATATATACCAACAATAGTCAAGCTGAAAAAACAATTAAGGACACTATCCCATTCACAGCAATGCCAAAGAAGATAAATATTTGGGAGTTTATCTAACAAAGGACATGAAAGATCTATATAAAGAGAACTATGAAACTCTAAGAAAAGAGATAGCCGAGAATGTTAATAAATGGAAAAACATATCATGCTCATGGATGGGAAGAATCAACATTGTTAAAATGTCCATACTACCCAAAGCAATATATAACTTCAACGCAATCCCTATTAAAGTTCCACTGTCATACTTTAAAGATCTTGAAAAAACAATACTTCATTTTATATGGAATCAGAAAAAACCTCGAATAGCCAAGACATTACTCAAAAATAAAAACAAAGCAGAGGAATTACGCTACCAGACCTCAGACTATACTACAAATCAATAGTGATCAAAACAGCATGGTATTGGCACAAAAACAGAGAAGTAGATGTCTGGAACAGAATAGAGAACCAAGAGATGAATCCAACTACTTACTATTATTTAATCTTTGACAAGCCAAATAAAAACATTCAGTGGGGAAAAGATTCCCTATTTAACAAATGGTGCTGGGTGAACTGGCTGGCAACCTGTAGAAGTCTGAAACTGGACCCACACCTTTCACCATTAACCAAGATAGACTCTTACTGGATTAAAGATTTAAACTTAAGACATGAAACTATGAAAATACTAGAAGAGAGTGCAGGGAAAACCCTTGAAGAAATTGGGTTGGACGAGTTTTTTATGAGAAGGACCCCCCAGGCAATTGAAGCAGCTTCAAAAATACACTATTGGGACTTGATCAAACTAAAAAGCTTCTGCACAGCCAAGAACACAGCAAGTAAAGCAAGCAAACAGCCCACAGAATGGAAGAATATATTTGCAGGTTATGTCTCCGACAAAGGTTTAATAACCAGAATCCACAGAGAACTCAAACGCATCAGCAAGAAAAGAACAAGGGATACCATTGCAGGCTGGGCAAGAGACTTGAAAAAAACTTCTCTGAAGAAGACAGGCTCGCGGCCTTCAGACATATGAAAAAATGCTCATCATATTTAATCATCAGAGAAATGCAAATCAAAACTATTTTGAGATATCATCTAACTCCAGTAAGACTAACCTATATCACAAAATCTCAAGACCAGAGATTTTGGCGTGGATGTGGAGAAAAGGGAACACTTTTGCACTGCCGGTGGGAATGCAAATTAATATATTCCTTTTTGAAAGATGTTTGGAGAACACTTAGATATATAAAAATAGATCTGCCATTCAATCCTGTAATTCCTCTGCTGGGCATATACCCAGAAGACCAAAAATCACATCGTAACAAAGATATTTGTACCAGAATGTTTATTGCAGTCCTTTTCATAATTGATAAGTCATGGAAAAAGCCCAAGTGCCCATCGATCCACGAATGGATTAATAAATTGTTGTATATGTACACCATGGAATACTATGCAGCCTTGAAGAAAGATGGAGACTACCTCTTTCATGTTTACATGGATGGAGCTGGAACATATTTTTCTCAGTAAAGTGTCTCGAGAATGGAAGAAAAAGTATCCAATGTACTCACCCCTACTATGAAACTAATTTAGGACCTTCACATGAAAGTTAGAACCCAGTTACAACCTAAGAATAGGGGGAAGGGCGAAAGGGTGGGGAGGGAGGGAGGAGGGGGGTAGAGGGAGGTGAATTGAAAGGATCACACCTGTGGTGCATCTTACAAGGGTATGTATGAAGCTTAGTAAATGTGGAATGTAAATGCCTTAGCAAAGTAACTAAGAAAATGCCAGGAGGGCCATGTCAACTAATGTGATGAAAATGTGTCAAACCGTCTATGAACCAAGTGTAATTAATGTACACAGCTATGATTAATAAAATAAAAAAATACTTAGTTCCTTGAGAGATTGCACAAATCAGCGCTGGAATTAGGAAGGTAATTTGAAGGAGTACTGATATATAGGCTTAGCAGTAATTAAGAAGAATAAAATTATAATGAACGAAGAAGTTTCAAAGATGTAATACTAAGCAATGTTTGAAATGTTATTGAAGTTTAATTGTACTAGAAAAAATCACTAAAGTACAAGTTTTATTAGGAATAAATTTTCAAATGTTATTTTCAGAAAATAATAGAATTAAAATTTTTTTTAGTGCATTCAAGATGAAATTTCTTTACATAATATAATAAAACCCCATTGCTTTTTTTGTCTGGCTATTGCTAGTATACATGTATAGCATAAATCAAAAAAGTCATCTATGTTTGCTTTTGAATAATTGCATTTGTTTCAAATTCTTACATTTTTATTAATAATTCCAGAGAAAGAAGGTTCAGAAAAGAAGAAAACAAAAAAAGAAGCTGGAAATAAGAAACCTACACCAGGTAGCATTCTTTTTGGTTATCCACTCTCTGAGCGAAAACAGATGGCACTTCTTATGCAGATGACAGCAAGAGATGACAGTCCAGGTGATACCTACCATCATTGACTTAATTTGTAGCCTTAGTTTTCCTCAGACAACTCTAGCCTGTCTTAATAATTATTTTTAACTACTTTTAATTTTTATCTTTTCTTGGATTTAATCAAAATTACTTATGCCATGGGATTTAATCAGAATTACTTACACCATGAGTTTGTTATTTTATGATTATTTGTGTGACAGTTCATTGATTGGCTATATCCTCCATTAAATTAGAAGCTGTACAAGAGCAAGAGTCTTTGTACTTGTGGACATTCAGTAAATATTAAATAAAATAAATAATTTAGAAAGTGATTGATCCACCTTGAGAAATTTCTTGCAGAACTATGTGCTTTTACCTTTTTTGATGACTTTTTTCATCTTACTTTCTATAAGTCTGCTTCTAGGATATAGTTTTCTTTTCAGTTAACTCTGTCAGTACCATGCCCTAACCAATTGTGCCACTGGAGCATTTCTTTTCAGTTAACTAGCATCCTGCTGATAAACTGGTAATCTTATCACATTGCTACTTTTAGAAGTAAGTGTGTTAATCTGTATTTTATTGCTTAAAATCTACTACATTCTTCTAAAAGGAAAACATCTGCTGTGTACTAAGTTTATTTCATATTTAATTTCACATTTCCAGTTAAGATGATGTGCCACGTGTATGTGTGTGTTTATTCATGTACTGTATGCTCCAGAAATAAATTGGAGATGGATTACCAGCAGGACAAAAAGAGGGAACAGACTAAACAAACTGCTGATTTATTAAAAGGAGCTAAAAAGGTAGATAAAATCTAGTCCCCAGCTGGACTGAAGTAGTTATTACTATTCAGCAATGAACAAATTCAGAAGAAAAAGAAATTAATTGTATAGTTTTCATTCAGCGTGAATTCAAACATCTTTATTTAAGACTCCGGGTAGCATAATGGATCCTCTTGTAATGGATTGGAAAGATTTTTTCAATGTACTTTTTCCTATATTGACTCTTTTTACTCGGATGCAATGGTTAATTCCTTACAGTTTCTAAGTATCATAATTTCAGTTAAAGCATGAATGTATCTAAATATATTTTGCTACTAAAAACTTTTTAGGGCTTCCTGCTTTTTGAAATAGTTATGTTATGGTTACTCTTAACCTTTTCCACCTTCAACTTGAGAAAGACTGTGGCCAAATTAAAGATTTCTTACATTGCTAAAATTTTAAATGTTTTCTATCAAATGCCGACTTTGAATTAGGTTTAATAGTTAAATGAAAAGACGTTTTAAAAAAACTTTTTTTTTCTCCAGTGCCGTGAACTTTTGTCCTTTACAGAATAAAGAATTAATATATTAAGACAAGAAGTAAAAATTCTCCTTCATCTCCAGTGACCTCTGCTAAAGAGACAACCACTATTAACAATTTCTTATCTGTATTTCCAGGGATGTTTTAGGTGTAACCATACAAATATACATATATTTTTGTTATGGTTTGTCATAAATAGCATTATAAATAGTTGGCTATAGTTGGCTTTTTTAAGGCTAGCTCTTAGTTTTCTTTATTAATATGTATAAACTAGATTGGAAAGCTTTTAAAATATCAAGCTGTTTTCTGTCATATAGGTATTCTCAGAGTGTACAGTTCATTGTTTTACTCGTAGATCAATCTTTAGTTTTTAAGGAATTCAACAAGCTAATTTTCTTAAATAATTTGACCACAAAAATTATCAAACAGTTAATTTAATCAAGTATTTTCAAGTACCACTGTAAGTCAAGAAGTCTTCTAAGCAATGAGGGAGGGTATAGTGATGAATTAGATAGACGAGGTTCTTGCTCAATAACGTTATGGAAATACTTAGATAGGAAACTGTAATTGAGTTAATGTGCTTTAATTCCAAAAGATAAACTTTAAACTTACTTCTTTTTAATGAATGAGTGATACTGAGAATTTCGATCATGTCATGTTGCAACACTGATAACTTTCATAGATGTTTTTCTCTTAAAACATAGATTTTTTTTCTCTTATTTATAACTTTCTTTTATAAGTTTCTTTTATAACTTTCTTTTAAAAGTTATAAATATTCAGAATTAGTTAACACTGTGTGTGTGTGTGTGTGTGTGTGTGTGTTTTGAATTCTAAATTGATTAAGAAACCAGAGTTTTTTTTAGTAGTTCTGAAATGGAGCAGGAGATTTAGGGTATTTTATAGTTTAACTTTCTTGGTTTTTGATAATAGAAACTACAACAAATACCAAAATAAAGGAATCAAAGCAAAGCACAATTTCTGTAGGCCTTTTTCCAGGTCACCTGTATTTTTTGTTGACCTTTGATTTCATTTTTCATACTAAAACCATGGTGACTTTAATTTGTACTTAATATCAGAACAAAACAACTCTAGTGGTTTGTCTTTGTTAGAGGTGTACATTCCAGTCTTCAAGTTTGTTTCATCTAGGTCTTAGAATAATAGCATAACATTGTCTTGGCAAAATATATTTAGCAATTCATCAAATTACTCACTAAGCAAACATTTTCAGGATGCATACTTGATACATTTTTATTACTTTAAACAAATTTTATGAATTGACAGAATAAAACATTTTCTAAATTGGCTTGTGATACTTGACAAGCCTGAGGGGAATATCTATTCCATGTATTTGGATAAAGTTATTAATGTATCATTCAGGTCATGTTTTGAATTGTTAGGGTGAGAAAGTATTCCCTGTGTTCCTGGAAATTAGTATGTTACCAATAAAAACCTTTAAGGGTACAAAATATTTAGCCTATTTTGTTAACTTTCTTCTTTTTTGTACATTCCACACCAAATCATCCATCACAAACAACCCCAACCCAAAAGAAAACTCCCAGTTCTTCATCGCGACAAAAAGATAAAGTTAATTAAAGAAATGAACGTGGTGAAACTCCTTTACACATGGCAGCTATTAGAGGAGATGTGAAACAAGTTAAAGAATTAATAAGTTTAGGGGCGAATGTGAAAGATTTTGCAGGTAAGACAAGTAATTTAGGACTAATATTCAAGAACTAAAATTTGAACAGATCCTGTTAAAATTTAATCCACATTTCTTTATTCCTTTTGCTGAAGTGAAAGACTTCTAAAAGTATTACTACAAAACTTCTGAAGTGTGTATATAAAACTCAGATCTCTATTATAATTTCATGTCAGTAATAACTCACAGTTTTGTGTATTAAACTTATATTTTAGTTAACGTATTACATTGTAATTCTTTATCCAATTTAGGTTCTATTCTAGGTGATTTTGAGTGATATAATGTTTTCAAAGTAATTAATTCATTCTTAATTCTATTAAGAATATTTGTTAACTTGCAGATGAGGACTGTGAGAGAATGGTATTGTTATTTTTATTTTCGTCACTCAAGTAGTATACTAGTGCATTTTTACTGTAAAGAGTACTAACAGTAAAAGTATGCCAGGAATATAGAAATTCCCTTTAATTTCACATACGACAGGACTCTATCCCCAGTTTCTTTCTCTTCCCCAGAAATGTTAACAATTAGAGGTTATGCTTTCACTGCATTTTCATAGTCCTATATATATAATGAGGATATATATTTAGATAACAGACTTTTCAAAAATGAAATTACTTCTGTATTAGTCTGTAGTTCTGCAGCGTTAGCTATTAATGTCTTACAGATGTTCCTCCTATAAAAGGAGACCTACTTCATTCATGTTTAACAGCTACATAATAATTTTGTAGTATAAATTTCTATAGGCAACATGGTAGTAAAAATCCATATAGAAACATCTTTGTATATAGATAATGAAAACAGTTAAACAGAAGTGAAATTGCTAAATCAAAAGAGATGTATATTTAAAGTTTTGAAATAGTGGCTGATGGCCAACCAAAAAAACCTGTATAAATTCATACTGTCATTAATAGTATATGAAAGAGCCGTTTTCCTTATATCTTCACTAAAAGTGGGTATTATCAACTTATTAATATGAAAAGTATAAAAAGAAAAATCTTAATTTTGGATTTTTGTAATCAGTAGTGACAGTAAACATTTTTCTTGTGTTGATTATAAATTTATGCATATTTTGTGAATTGTCAAATCCACTACTTTGCCTGTTTTCTTTTGGTTTGGTACAGTTTTTAACATAAGAGCCCTTCTTCATTTAGACTAGGTTTTATTTCTCTGTCAGATATGTAAAGATTTTCACTGTGGCTTATTTTGAACTCTTGCTGTAATATTATACTGTGGTTTTATATAAACATATCAATTGCTCTTTTCATTTGTGGGTTTTTGTTTGATATTTAAGAAAGCTTTCTATTGTAGCACTATCTTTTTATATTTCTACTTTACAGATTTTATTTTTACATGTAGCCCTATTATACTATACCTGGAATTTATGTCTCTGGTATGAGGGGGGAAAGGTGTGATAAATAAGACCTACTTTAAAGAAAGATTAAGGGCTGGGCACAGTGTGGCTCATGCCAGAAATTACCCACACACTGGGATGCCCATGTGGGTGGATTACTTGAACTCAGGAGTTTCTATTTTTTTCCTCTTTTTTCTTTCTTTCTTTTTTTTTTGAGACAGAGTCTCACTGTGGTGTCCTCAGTAGAGTGCTGAGGCATCAGCAGCTCACAGCAACCTAAAAATCTTAAGCTTAAGCTATTTTCTTGCCTCAGCCTTACAAGTAGCTGGAACTACGGGCAGCCGCAGTTCAGGTCATTTTTGTCTGTTGCCTGCAGTCTTTTTAGCATTTCCAAATAGTAGACTTGATGAGCTGTCCCACAGATACAAATTCATAATGAGCAATTTCTCTGGTATTAGTAAAGGTTAGCAACATCATTTTGACTCTTTATTTGGACTGACAGAACATCTGTGGTTGTGGTGAATTGGCTGATTTCCATTTTGCACTTTGACCCTTTGTTTTAGGATTGTTATTGTTATTGGTACGCCCATGTTTCATCACCTGTGATAACGTGGCCCAAAACATCATCTTGCCTCTCCAAAAGGTCTTGGCACACTTTGATTCTCTTTTGCTTTTGTTCATTGGTGAGCTCCTTCAGGACCATTTTTGTACACCTCTTTCTCATGCCAAGAGTTTTGGTTAACATTTTCCTATTTCTCTGTCAATGTTTACTTGGTATCCTGTGCTTCTCACAGTCAGCTGATGATTTTGATCCACAATTCAACAGATTTTTGCAATGTTTTCATCAGTTCTCATTACTGGCCACCCTGACCTCTCTTCATCAGTGATGTTTTCTCTCCCCTCAGAAAAATGTTTCATCCATTTGTACACTGCTGTTTTCTATATGGCATTATCCCCATAAACTCAGACTAACATGTCCCTGATTTCATTTCTGCTCTTGCCAAGTTTAACAAGAAATTTAATGTTTGTTCATTGCTCTAATTGAAGCTCTGACATTCTCACAGTATACGAACACACAAAAGCAATAATGAATACCACTCAGTGAGTCACCACCACATATCAACACAGACACAGCTGTAAGATGTTGATATACCAAGGTTATGTATGAAACTTTACTGAGCTATTTAATAACAGTACTGCCAACTGTAAGCCCACAGTCCCAGGTTCCCGAACTTAATTGTCAGACCCCATATTTTCTTCTTTGTATTTCTTAATGTTTTCTAATATTTCTTTTGTGAACATGGTACCTTTTTATTACAAAAGTAATTGAAATGATAAATTTTTTAGTTAAAATAAGTATTAAGTTCAGAAAATATTGTATCAAAAGAACAAAGCCTTTAAAACATAATGGGTTTGTTTCCTGAAAGACTAATCAAGCTTATTAGTACTTCACCTCCTTTTACCAGTCTTTTTCATAGTTTAAATGATTATAAATTGTCAAGTTTATGTTTATTGGATAAACTTAAGTAGTTAATACTTTTGTCACATAATTTAGCCCGTTGGAATATACTTGACCCTTGAACAACACAGGTTTGAACTGTGTGAATCCATTTATATGAAGAATTTTTTCAGTAAATATATGGAATTCTTTGAGATTTCCAACAATTTTTAAAAATTCAAACTATGTAGCCTAGAACTATTGAAAAAATTAAGAAAGCGGTATGTCATGAATGTATAAAATATGTGTAGATACTAGTCTATTTTATCATTTACTGCCATAAAATATACACAGATGCATTATTAAAAAGTTAAAATTTGTAAAAATTTGAAGAGAATGGATGTCAGCCTGAACAGGGTTTTTAATGTAGATTAAAAGGGCCTTATTCTGGAAAAAGTATTCCAGAAAGGACAATTATTAGTAAGGAAGAGAAGTGAGCACCATTATTTGGGACATTAACGTATAAGCTAATTCTGGTGTTTCGTGCAAATGCAATTAGGTTAATGATCAATATTTATCTGTAAAGTATTTGCTAACTCCTCCTGACTGTGACAGGACAAGGTAAACACCAGGGTCAGTCAGGAAGGCCTGAACAAGAACTCCTTTCTAGATTGGTTCCATCAGTGCTTTGTCCCTGAAGTCAGAAAGTACCTTGCCAACAAGGAACTGCCTTTTAAAGTTCTTTTAATATTAGACAATGCCTGTGGCTAACCAGGATACCTTTATTGTAACACCAAAAGCATTAGTCTACTTGCCCCCAAATATAATGTGTCTAAATCAGCTTCAAGATCAGAAGATAGAAGATCATAAGGATCTTTAAGGCTCATTACACATGGTATTCCATGGAAAAGGAAAAGAAAACACTGATAGAACATTAGGAAAAGCCTGGAAAGATAATACCATTGAAAAGATGGTATTGTATATTGTCTCCTTCGCTGTACAGAAGCTTTTCAGTTTAATGAAGTCCCATTTGTTTATTTTTGTTGTTGTTGCAATTGCCGTGGCAGTCTTCTTCATGAAGTCTTTCCCCAGGCCAATATCTTCCAGTGTTTTTCCTATGCTTTCTTGGAGGATTTTTATTGTTTCATGCCTTAAGTTTAAGTCCTTTATCCATCTTGAATCAATTTTTGTGAGTGGGGAAAGGTGTGGGTCCAGTTTCAGTCTTTTACATGTAGACATCCAGTTCTCCCAACACCATTTATTGAATAGGGAGTCTTTCCCTCAAGGTATGTTCTTGTTTGGTTTATCGAAGATTAGGTGGTTGTAAAATGTTAGTTTCATTTCTTGGTTTTCAATTCGATTCCAAGTGTCTATGTCTCTGTTTTTACCTACACAATGGGAAAGGATATTTGCATATTTTCAATCAGACAAAAGCTTGATAACTAGGATCTATAGAGAACTCAAATTAATCCACATGAAAAAAGCCAAAAATCCCTTATATCAATGGGCAAGAGACATGAATAGAACTTTCTCTAAAGACGACAGATGAATGGCTAACAAACACATGAAAAAATGTTCATCATCTCTATATGTTAGAGAAATGCAAATCAAAACAACCCTGAGATGTCATCTAACCCCAGTGAGAATGGCCCACATCACAAAATCTCAAAACTGCAGATGCTGGCGTGGATGTGGAGAGAAGGGAACACTTTTACACTGCTGTTGGGACTGAAAACTAGTACAACCTTTCTGGAAGGAAGTATGGAGAAACCTCAAAGCACTCAACCTAGACCTCCCATTTGATCCTGCAATCCCATTACTGGGCATCTACCCAGAAGGAAAGAAATCCTTTTATCATAAGGACACTTGTACTAGACTGTTTATTGCAGCTCAATTTACAATCGCCAAAATGCGGAAACAGCCTAAATGCCCACCAACCCAGGAATGGATTAACAAGCTGTGGTATATGTATACCATGGAATACTATTCAGCCATTAAAAAAAATGGAGACTTTACATCCTTCGTATTAACCTGGATGGAAATGGAAGACATTATTCTTAGTAAAGCATCACAAGAATGGAGAAGCATGAATCCTATGTACTCAATTTTGATATGAGGACAATTAATGACAATTATGGTTATGGCGGTGGAACAGAAAGAGGGAAGGAGGGAGGTGGGTGGGGCCTTGGTGTGTGTCACACTTTATGGGGGCAAGACATGATTGCAAGAGGGACTTTACCTAACAATTGCAATCAGTGTAACCTGGCTTATTGTACCCTCAATGAATCCCCAACAATAAAAAAAAAAAGAAGAAAAGATGGTATTGTAATAGAAAAGGCTATGAGAGGACAGTATGGTGGGTAAATCTAGCACTTTGGCTATGGCAGGAGGATTGCTTGAGGCCAGAATTTCGAGACAAACCTGAGCAAGGGCAAGACCCTCTATGAAAAAATAGAAAAATTAGCCAGATGTGGTAGTACACGTATGTAGTCCAGCTACTTGACTGGAGCCTGAGGCAGGAGGATCCCTTGTACACCGAAGTTTGAGATTGCAGTGAGTTATGATAATGCCACTATACTCTAGCCCAGGTGACAGAGCAAAAGCCTGTCTCAAAAGAAAAAAAAAAAAAAACTAGGCTCGACACCTGTAGCTCAGTGGCTAGGATGCCAGTCACATACACCAGAGCTGATGAGTTTGAATCCAGCCCTGGCCTGCCACACTAACAATGACAACCACAACCAAAAGATAGCCGGGCATTGTGGCGGGTGCCTGTAGTTCCAACTACTTGGGAGGCTGATGCAATAGAAGTGCTTAAGCCCAAGAGTTTGAGGTTGTTGTGAGCTGTGACACCATGGCACTCTACCAAAGGCAACATAGTGAGACTCTTGTCTCAAAAACAAATAATAAAACCTCAAAACTTTGAAAGCCATCAAGTCCCAAACAGTAAATACCTGCTGAAGAAAACTGTATCTGAATGTTATGTATGACTTTCACAGTATTTACCTCAGAGCCAATCAAGGAAATCATGAGATTATGACAAAAATGGTGGTGGGTCAAGGGTTTCAAGATGCAGATTTTGAGGAAATTTAAGAGTTAATGGACATAAAAGAAGTATTAACCGAAGATGACTTGATGAGTGCTTCTAAACCATTACCAGGTGATGAGGAGGATTTAGAAGAACAGTGCCAGAAACAAGTTGACAGTCTGGCAGAAGGGTTCCAATTACTCAAAATTTTTTTGACTTTTTTTGTAATGACATGGACCTTCCTATTATACAGGCACTGGACTAAGGTAAATGGTGGAAGGAGGGTTGGTATCATACAAAAACATAAACATTTTTAGAGATTGGAAAAGCAAAAAAGTGAAATTACCATGTATCTTTTGTAAAGTTACGCCAACTGTGCCTGTCTCACCCACCTTTTCTTCTAACTCCACCTCTTTCACCTCTGCTACCCCTGAGACAGGAAGACCAGCCCCTCTTCTCTCCTCATCCTACTGTGAAAATGTCAGGGATGAAGGTCTGTGTGATGATGCATTTCCACTTAATGAATAGTAAACATGCTTTCCGTTTCTTATGATTTTCTTGGTAACATTCTTTATCTTTATTGTAAGAATACAATATATAATACATATGAAATACAAGATATGTGTTAATCAACTGTTACTGGTTAAGCTTCTAGTCAGCATTTGGCTATTAGTAAAGCTTTGGGGGAGTCAAAGTTACATGTGGATTTTGAACTGCGTGAGGGTTGGTGCCCCTAACCCTCATGTTTTTCAAGGATCAACTATAATACTATCTTGAACAATGCTTCAGTAAAGTTAATGTTTTTCTTAGATAACTTATTTTCAGTGGCTGCTGCTTTACTTATTTTTCCTCTTATATCATGTGAAATTTAGAATTCACATGTCACACGTAGGTTTGTATATGAAAAGCATGTAGCTTGAATTAGTGCAAGTGAATCATATGTCAAATTAATATTCTAACTTCAGGTTGGACACTACTGCATGAAGCTTGTAATGTTGGATATTACAATGTTGCTAAGATACTTATAGCTGCTGGAGCAGATGTTAACACACAGGGGTTAGATGATGACACTCCACTCCATGATTCTGCCAGTAGTGGGCACAGAGATACAAGTATGATAGAAAAAACAGTAATTCACATTTTTTAAATAAAAATTCAACCCATAGTTATTTTGTTCATTTTTTAGTCATATGATCTATGTCATAATTTCATTCATTGCTTAATCAACTCATCTATATTTTTTCTTCTACTTTCTAACTTATAAATCATAGTCAGATTTAGCCTTTTCATAAAATAATCTACTTAATTTGCTAATTGATTAAATATTTTGGAAAAATTTTCATTTCAAGACATTCCACTATCAGAGATACTGGTTAAAGTGTACTTTACATAAAATACAAATTTAATGTCATGTTGCCTGTCTTTTAAAAGGCATTTTACTTTAATTGAGACAAAAATGGAATTTGGAGGGAAAATAGATAGAAGTTCAGTTCCGACCTGGCCAGTTTACTAGGCTGTGATCTTCTCTGAATCTCCATTTCCTCATCTTTAAATTAGATAATAAATAATACCTGTCAAAAGGGGATATTTTAAAGGAAAAAAAAAAGATACTCTACACATAAGCACATGTTGAAATCTTAAAATGTTACAGCAGTGTCAAAGGTAAAATATCAAAAAGCAGCCTTTCTATTGCTGCATTTCAAATATACCAAAATATTTTTGAACTAAAATTTAGATAAAAATGCTTTATTTTTCCATGTTTGTCAATAAAAACGTTTTTATTTTGAGGGAAGAAAAATGTAATCTGTAGCTATTAATTTTCTGAAGTTGGTCCTTGCTTTCTATTGGACTGTCCTTTCGGCTTCCTGGGCAATTTATACAAGCCTACATGATAGCAGATGCCCTGTCATTGTCTACTGATACTCTTGTCTAGAGCCATGTTTCCTGCACTAGACTGCAAAAACCAGGCATATGGGCATTTTGTGTTGTACTGTGTTATTGACTCTGGAACTGCTTGTCCCATAAGAAATGCTCAATAAATTTAGCATTACTATATGTGTTAGTAGTTGGAAAGATACATAGGTGGATGGATGAATGGATGACTGAGATGAACGTTAAAACTTAATCCATAAGGCCTGACAGCATACAGGGTACATTGCCGGTTTGTCTTAGTTTATCAGAAACTGATATATTTTCTGGCTATGATATTTTAAATACTATACCTTTTGCCCCCCCTTTTTATTTAACATTATTGATTATTTACCAAAGATGAGTCATTTTCTGTAAGTGTGATATATAAAGGTTTCCCGATTTTTCAGTATAATTTTAAGAATTATGCTTGTGACTAAGACATGGTTTCTGTGAGTACATGTTTCTAAATATGCACATAATTGCAAAATATTTCCAGAAGCTGACCTTTGAGCTCATGCCTTTATAAGGACTCCATACTATTTCCAATCTCTTTCTAGAGGGAGAGTGGCATGCTGTTTTCAAGGGGCCTTTCCTTTTCCTCCTCCCGGCATGCCTAGGATAGTAGGAGTCACAATTCACGAGCTTTGAGAGCTATTTTCTCCTTGTTCTTTTACATGTGCCTACGGAGGAGGGAAATGAGAGCTACCAAAAACTCATTTCTGCACACGTATGTCTGTTGTATCTATTACATGGATCACTACAAAAGTTTCCAGACGCTGTTTTGTGGTCCTTATTTCACTACCAAGGAGCACTGTTGACAGCATCCTTTCTGATTCATCTGTGTAAGTTTCAACTTGCTTGGATAACTGATACTGCTGACAGAGCTTCATTTGTTTGTGTCCATGTGAATTTTACATTTTTTTAATTTTTATTTTATCTCAAAACTTTTGTAATGACTCATGGAAGAGCATCTGCCAGGATTTTTTCTCTTAGTAATAATCATGACAGCTTTATCCATAAAGTGTTTCTCAGATAGAAGAAGCAGAAAGATAACAAATTTATCAGCTCTAAATTGTTTATACAATAAGAAGGGATCAACATAGCTCATTAAGAACCTAATTTTTGATCCACCATTTCCACATGCATAGTAGTAATTAATCATACACATGTTTATACTACCCTTATTCCTAATTCTATTTTAGATATCTTTTTGTCTTACTATTTTACCTAGTTTTAATTTATTGCCTGTTAAATTTTAAGCGACTTTAAGTTGCCTTAAATCTTTTTTAGAATAATTGTTTGTATGTGTAAATAATCTGTAAAATGGTATATATTTTTTGCTAACATGTTTGAATCAACTGTACCTGACTTTTCATAGGCATGTAATATTAATTGATGACTTCCTGACGAGTGTAGAAAGCTATTAGCAATATCAAGATCCTTCATTTTGTTTTCTCATTCTAAGGCTAATGGAATGAGCCCCAAAATTTAGAAGTTGAACTCACAAAGATGTTCAGTATAGTATTATTTATAATGACTTAAAAGATTTTTGCCTTGGTTACTTCTCAAACCCCCTAAAATGACAGTAGGGGAAAATTTTAAAGGACATAGACTCACAAGGACAAGAAACAGAAAAAACATAAAATGATATCGGGTATCATCAGGGAAGGCTTCCTCCTTAGCACAGTGTCCCCAGGGCCTCATAATGGGGCCAGCTGTGCAAGAGATGAGGCAGCCCAGAAAGAGCAAGGATCTCCTCTCAGCAGCCCTCTCAGTCCTGGGTCCCTCACACCAACTTCCCAGGAAATAAGCTGGCCAACATTCTCAGCAGAGAGGCTGTGGCCATGTTCCCAGTGTTAACGTATGGGTGGGAGTAGGAAATGAGAGGATGTGGAGATGAAGGTGGGCCGGGAGGGGGAAGTTGGGAAGGTCGGGTATTCAAGTCATCTGGACCACTCTCACCTGCACCTGGACTCACTCCTGGCTTCTCTGCAGTAGCCATCTCCACTAATAAACACCTTGCACCTCTCACAAGAGAATGAGGTGACACTGTATGGCTATTTCCACCATCCTTTAAAAAATTAAAACTTGGCAGCACCCATAGCTCAGTGGGTAGGTCAGCCACATACGCCAAGGCTCACGGGTTCAAACCCATCCAGGGCCAGCTAAAATCAACAATGACAACTGCAACAAAAAATAGCCGGGCATTATGGTGGCCTGGGTCCCAGCTACTTGGGAGGCTAAGGCAAGAAAATCACTTAAGCCCAAGAGTTTGAGGTTGCTGTGAGCTGTGATGCCATGACACTCCACTGACAGTGACATAGTGAGACTTTGTCTCAAAAAAAAAATATAAAAAATAAAAACTAATAATTTTTTTCCTGAAAGTTTGGGCCAAAAACTTAGGTATGTGGTATATATGTAGGAGCACATTATACATCCAAAATACAGTAATTTGTTTTCTTTACACATTCTTACATTTTGAACTTTTCTATAATGATGGTCTTGAAAAAATCTTTATTATTCATTGTGAATCTTCACTCTTAAATACTTTGATTTGTTAGAAATTCCTGATTTATAGCATTGTGTTTTAAATGCATTTAACCCTTAATGGCCAATGCAATTAATATTCATCTATTTCATGTTACTCATTTAAACATTATTTTAAAAGACATAACAAATGTATTTTCTAAGTACCAGAAAACACCAGAATTATGTGTGAGGAATATGCAGATGAATAAAAACTTGATGCCATATGAATGTTACTGTATAGAATAAGGAAGGAAATGAGTTGTAATATGAATTTGTTTGATAGAACTCATCAGTGTCAATGGAAATAGACTAAAGATAAAAAACAAGAATAGATGGTTGGAAGGCAGAATCAGTAATGCTTGGCCACCTCTTTGATGTAGAGTATGAGTGAAAAGGAAGAATTGGTGATGACTCCCAGCTTTTTGGCTTTAGTGACAAGGCCAATTTTGATGCTAGTCTTTGAGAATGGAAACAGATAAAATGTCAGGGTACACGTTTAATGAACTCTGTGTCCTATTGGCTTTAGGTTTTTTTATTAAAATACACATATAATCAATTGCTTATATCTAATGAGCATTTGTTTGGATTTGGAGTTGAAGAGAGCTGAGAGCATAAGCAAGAGAATAAAAATGAATGAATGGGTTGCATAATTGTCAATTCAGACAGAGTGTTTGCTCCAAAGAGATGCTGTATACTTCAGTGTGAGAAAATAAGAACAGTGCTATAGGGAAACCATCATTGAGTTAGATATGTATAGCTCTTAGAACCATTTCATAGGATTGTTGGTAGCAGAGTCGGAGGTAGAAGAGTGAAGTGTCAATAGAAAATCACAGCTGCAAGGACAAACATCTTTTCAGTAGGTTGACTACGAAGAAAGGAAAGTTTAGCTAGCAGAGGAGGCTGTAAGTTTGAACACATTTTCTTGTTTTACCTATGTTTTATTTCTCTATCGCTATTATTTGTTTTAAGAAAAAAAGAGACATGAACCAGAAAGAATGGCTTCTTTATAGAATCCAAAGTAAGTAAAAAAAAAAAAGGAAAATTTAAAATATGTTAAAAAATGTAGAAAGAAAGAAGATTAAAAAAAAACACACACACACAAAAAAAAACGGTGACCAACTAGGTAGATCCTGATTATGTAGAGTGAGAAGTGTGTATTATTTGGTGGGGAGGCTGAGTAATGGTTCACCCCTATAATTGCAGTACTTTGGGAGTTTGAGGCAGGAGGATCACTTTGAGACCAGGAGTTCAAGACCAGCCTGGGCAGCATAGACCCCCATCTCCCATAAATTTTTAAAAATCATTTTGGCATGGTGGTGCACACCAGTATTCCCAGCCACTCAGGAGGCTGAGGTCAGAGTATCAGTTGAGCCCAGGAGTTCAAGGTTGCAGTGAGCTATAATGATGCCACTGTATTTCAGCCTGGGCAATAGAGCATAACTCCATCTCTAAAAACAAAAACAAATTAAATAATTTGGAGAAGGAAAGATGGCCTCTTTAAGAAAAATTTTGACATCTTGGATACAAAATTAGAGACCTATACAGGGCCAGTGAAAGTAAAGGGCCTTGAAGTTTACGTTTCATTATTTTTTATTTATTTATTTATTATCATTATTTTTTGTGTGAGAGATAGGGTTTCACTGTGTTGCCTAGGCTGATCTCAGACTTCTGGCCTCAACAATCCACCCACCTCGGGCTTCCAAAGTGCTGTGATTAGAGTCGTGAGCAGCCTTGCCTGGCACTAAGCTTCATTAGTTCAAAGTAAATTCATACAAGTTAAAGATAGTTAAAATTCTGTGGGATGGAAAAGAGTAAAATTAAGAGCATTAGTAGTGATATTATCCTTAAGTAGACTAGAAATACTTCCTTTGATAGTCCTTTGAGAATATACATTTCAACAGCCCAGGGAGCTTTTTGCTATTGTTCATGGATTTATCAGAAGAACTTGGAACAGTACTTACTAATAGATACTCAGTAAATAATTGTTGATTTCTTTTTTTTTTTTTTTTTTTGTGGTTTTTGGCCGGGGCTGGGTTTGAACCCGGCACCTCCGGCATATGGGACTGGCACCGTACTCCTTGAGCTACAGGCGCCGCCAGTTGTTGATTTCTTGATGAAAGAAGAAGAGAAACAATGAGATTAACTGCTAAAATAGCCTAGTGTAAATTTTTATTTATTTATTTATTAAGATAGAATATTAACTCTCTCACCCTAGGTAAAGTGCCATAAGCATTATCGTAGCTTAGAGGAACCTCAAATTCCTGGGCCCAACCAGTCCTTCTGCCTCAGTTTCTCTACTTTTAGTAGAGCCAGAGTCTTGATCTTGCTTAGGCTGGTCTCCAACTCCTGAGTTCAAGCAGTCCACCCTCCTCAGCCTTCAAGAGTGCTAGAATTACCAGGTATGAGCCACCACACCTGGGCAGCCCAGTTTAAATTTTAAGAAAGAAATTCTTTGTAGTTTATAAGATTATCAGATTAGGGAATGTATGTCATTGAAAAGGGGATTTGAAAAGAATAGTAATGATTTAGACTAGACGCTACAAGGAATGGGCACAGAGTAGTTGAGAGTAGGAGGGTATTAGGAATGTTACTAAGAGAATGGTCAAAATGATACAATCTATGAAGAAACTAAATGTTCCTACTGTTTAATGTTTCAGATAGTGAAACTATTACTCCTTCACGGTGGAAATCCATTTCAAGCTAACAAACATGGGGAGCATCCAGTGGATGTAGCAGAAACAGAAGAGTTGGAGTGGCTTCTAAAAAGAGAGGTGCCTTTGTCTGATGATGATGAAAGTGACACAGGTTTGTTTCAGATAATCAACATTCAGCTGTTTGACATAGTAATTTATAGATTATTCCAGATTGGTTTAGGATAAATGAAATGTGTGTACGTTAGAATAAGGCTTCTGGAATAGATTATTCCAGATTGGTTTAGGATAAATGAAATGTGTGTACGTTAGAATAAGGCTTCTATTAGAGTAATACTTACCGCATAGCCAAGAATGATGAAGTTATGTGTATTTATTTGCTACACATAACCTGTGTGAATGGAGTTGCCAGGTCTGTCCTCTTCCTGTATTTTTCCCTATATATTTCTGAGCTATTGCTACATTCAAGCCCACTGTAGTCTTTCCCTGTGCATCACTGTCATAGCTGCTACTCTGACTTCTTTATGGAGCTACTTACCAAACGCTTTATAACTTTTCTTGGCATTCGTGAGTCACCTTTGCAATTTTACTTTTGTGATTTAGGTTGTTGAATTCTAGTCATTGTTGTAGGATGGGGATAATTTTTTAAAAAAGAAAAATCTAAAACAATATTTTAGAAAGCTTTCAGTGTATTTGGATTTAAAGAAACATAAAAATACAACAGAAAAAAACTTCCTTGTGTTGAAGAAAGTCTTATTTATACAGATTGGAGTAGTTAACCATATTTTAGGCAAAAAATCAATGAAAAAGAATTTTATCAATCTTATAAATAGCCGTGTCCTCACAAAATCTTAAAAATTCCTGTAGGTAGTTAGGAAATATTACTTTCATATTACATTATACATCAGAGAAAAAACAAACTATATTCATTTAAACTCAACCATTTCCACAAGACAACAGAACAACAACATGTTTAGTTTTGAGGTAGAAAGTTCTGGCCTTTACTTTTATTTTATATAGTACAGTTGAATTATCTTTGCATGTAAAGAACACACCTCCTGAATAAAAAACATCCTTATTGCCTTATTAAACAAAATGTTTGTTAATGTACTTTAACTGATTAAGAAATGATGCTAAATTATTAAACATGAATAAAGAAGCCATGGAATAAAAGTTCTGGCAGTGATCACTGACTGCAAGAGAGATGTCTAAAGAACTGGTAAATATTGTCAAATTGACTATAAATATTAGATGTTACATTAAAAGGGAAAAGTGAAAAAAGTAATAACCTGGAATTTAAATACCAAATGACACTAACAACATTTGAAGAGAGGTGGCAAGTATAGTAAAGTCATCTTTCAAATTGGGAAGGTTATATGGTAATGATTTTTCTGTGATAGTTGAAAAAAATACCAATTAAAAAATGCTTTAAGAAAGAAAAAGGTACCCATTTTGTTAACATTAGGCAAAAAATTAAATCCAAAAAATATTCCATGGCAAAAGGATGATTTTATGATAATAAAGGTGATATAATACAAAACAAAGATAAAATTTTATTGTCTTATTTAACATCAGATAACACTGTCAAAATATGTAGAGCAAAATTTGTTAGAAATGTAAGGCAGAATTGACAAACACAATACTAATTGAAAAGTTTTAATGGATTTTCCAGCATATATGATTCCTTATTAAACAGAAAGTCTCAAAATTGCAGACATTATCAGCATAACCATTAGTACTTATGATATGAAGCCAGAGTTTTGCCTTATTCAGTAAAAGCACATAGTTGTCATAAACTAATTAAGTAGGAATGAAAATGTACTGAGAAAATCAGGAGGAAAAAGCAAGAAAAGAAGAAAAGAGAAAAGCAAGATGTTAATAAAGAGTAAACTTTAATGATTTAGAAAAATTTTTTTCTAATATTTCTAAACAAAACAGCAGAATGAAAGCTCGAATCACTTGTCTGACAAGATTGAATAGACAGATGGCTAGCATATCTGATCAAGGAAAAAAGAATACAAATTCACAAACATCATTAGAGAGTAAGAAAATTGATAAAGCCACAAAATGTAAAAGATTCTGTTCTATTTCATTAGCACTGAAGAGCGAAACCACATCCCAAAACTATCCTAGCTTATTTGTTGTGAAGAAGGAAGTAGTGGACATTTGAAATCTCTTAACTTTTAGTGGGGACAAAATGTGTACTGATGCCGTGAAAATTCTTTTGACAGCATCCCCTTTAAAAACAGTCCTTCCTTTTAAAAACACAGGCGTTGATGATTCTGCGTTTTGTTATGGAACCGGAAAAAACCCCGTATAGCTAAGGCAGTTCTTAGTAATAAAAATAAAGCTGGGGGCATCAGCATACCAGATTTTAGTCTGTACTACAAAGCCATAGTGGTCAAGACAGCATGGTACTGGCACAAAAACAGAGACATAGACACTTGGAATCGAATTGAAAACCAAGAAATGAAACTAACATCTTACAACAACCTAATCTTCGATAAACCAAACAAGAACTTACCTTGGGGGAAAGACTCCCTATTCAATAAATGGTGTTGGGAGAACTGGATGTCTACATGTAAAAGACTGAAACTGGACCCACACCTTTCCCCACTCACAAAAATTGATTCAAGATGGATAAAGGACTTAAATTTAAGGCATGAAACAATAAAAATCCTCCAAGAAAGCATAGGAAAAACACTGGAAGATATTGGCCTGGGGGAAGACTTCATGAAGAAGACTGCCATGGCAATTGCAACAACAACAAAAATAAACAAATGGGACTTCATGAAACCGAAAAGCTTCTGTACAGCTAAGGAGACAATAACCAAAGCAAAGAGACAACCTACACAATGGGAAAGGATATTTGCATATTTTCAATCAGACAAAAGCTTGATAACTAGGATCTATAGAGAACTCAAATTAATCCACATGAAAAAAGCCAACAATCCCATAGATCAATGGGCAAGAGACACGAATAGAACTTTCTCTAAAGATGACAGACGAATGGCTAACAAACACATGAAAAAATGTTCATCATCTCTATATATTAGAGAAATGCAAATCAAAACAACCCTGAGATATCATCTAACCCCAGTGAGAATGGCCCACATCACAAAATCTCAAAACTGCAGATGCTGGCGTGGATGTGGAGAGAAGGGAACACTTTTACACTGCTGGTGGGACTGCAAACTAGTACAACCTTTCTGGAAGGAAGTATGGAGAAACCTCAAAGCACTCAACCTAGACCTCCCATTTGATCCTGCAATCCCATTACTGGGCATCTACCCAGAAGGAAAGAAATCCTTTTATCATAAGGACACTTGTACTAGACTGTTTATTGCAGCTCAATTTACAATCGCCAAAATGTGGAAACAGCCTAAATGCCCACCAACCCAGGAATGGATTAACAAGCTGTGGTATATGTATACCATGGAATACTATTCAGCCATTAAAAAAAATGGAGACTTTACATCCTTCGTATTAACCTGGATGGAAATGGAAGACATTATTCTTAGTAAAGCATCACAAGAATGGAGAAGCATGAATCCTATGTACTCAATCTTGATATGAGGACAATTAATGACAATTATGGTTATGGGGGGGAAGCAGAAAGAGGGATGGAGGGAGGGGGGTGGGGCCTAGTGTGTGTCACACTTTATGGGGGCAAGGCATGATTGCAAAAGGGACTTTACCTAACAATTGCAATCAGTGTAACTGGCTTATTGTACCCTCAATGAATCCCCAACAATAAATAAAAAAAAAAAAAAAACACAGGCGTTGGCTTCTATTGGGAACAGTAAGGAAGTATTTTGCTTTGGAAACAAATACATTTTAGACTGTGCAGTATATTTATTTTTGAAATGAGTTATGTTGTCCTAAAATTAAGTTATATTTTCTTATACATCTTTGCATTTTTATAATTTCAAATTTAGTTTGTCTTATTTATTAAAGAAAAATCTAAAAGTGGGTGTTTAACTGGCTATTTTAAGAGTCTATGCTGTTTAAAGCAAAGTATAAATCAATGCTTTTCCAAATTAAAAGAAAATCTATATTAAGACAATTGCCATTCCTAATTTCCTTTGTATACTTAAATTTTCTTAAAGAGAAATTCATGTTAACTCAGAGGTTATCTAGCTGAATTATTTTCCAGATAATTGTAAGTATACTAGAATGCAATCATTAATAATAGTGGGTGATAAAGTGATGGTACTTCCTTGTTGGATTTGCTCTGCAGAGAACATTAAATTAGGGGAAAAAGAAAGATGCATTCCATGGACCAAGGAACAAGAGTGCTTGCTGATTCTGTCTATCTTCTGAACAGAAAGCCATTTGAATATAACTATAGCATAGAATGTGGAAGGTAGGGAACTTCTTTCTTTTGTTAAAAATTATTTTAATTTTACTAAAAGTTAGTAAATACAATAATAATTTGTAGGAAAATGTTACATACATGCTTTTTGTCCCATACTTCATATATAGTAGCATCTTAAATAAGTGATGAATTCTGAAGTGACCAGTATAGTCCAGGAGTATACTATAAACCAGTATGCCTCCTAGATAGTATCATATTGTTTTGGTGTTTATTATTATTATTATTTGAGATAGAGTCTCAAGCTGTGGTGTCACAACTCAGCAACCTCCAACTCCTGGGTTTAAGCTATTCTCTTATGTCAGCCTCCCAAGTAGCTGGGACTACAGATGCCCGCCACAATGCCTGGCTATTTGTTGGTTGTAGTTGTCATTGTTGTTTAGCAGGCCTGAGCTGAATTTGAACCCGCCAGCTCTGGTGTATGTGGCTGGCGCCTTAGTGGCTTAAGCTACAGGTGCCGAGCCTGTTTTGTTGTTTAAAGTAAATGGTTGAGTAATTCATCTAGCCCCAAATTGGACTATTCATTAACTAATTTGATCCTCAAAATAAAGCTATAAATTTAAACTTACAGAAATGAAAATTTTCAAGCTTGAAAATCTTAGTAAATGTGGAATGTAAAGGTCTTAGCAAAATTACTAAGAAAATGCCAGGAAGGCTATGTTAACTAGTGTGATGAAAATGTGTCAAACGGTCTATGAACCAAGTGTATGGTGCCCCATGATCATACTAATGTACACAGCTATGATTTAATAAAAAAAAGAAAAAAAGAAAAAATACTTTACCAGGGAATGAATTGTGAGACTTTTTCCTAGTAAATCATAAGAATTAGAACTTATTTTCATCTTGCATTTATTCCTTAATCATAAATTTAGTGATTACTTATGAGTATTTTAGAAGCATCTTATTATACTTATGTAATGAACATTATTTTCTTTTTAAACCACTAATTAAAACTTATACATTAAAAAAAAATTGATGTATATCATAAATGTGAAGCAGTAAATTTAAATTTTTTTCTTGTGCCTCAGTTCCTAATTAAATACAGTTAATAGTGCTAACATCCACATTGTGACTTTCATTATGGTAAACTAGCATAAAATATATTTTATTTCATTTGGTTTCAAAGTATTTTACAGGAAAAAATATAATTGAGATAATGTGAGGAGATTATCATTTTCTTGCACTCTCAAAGGTTTCTTTAATGTTGTTGTTATTATTATTATTATTATTATTATTATTATTTTGTAGAGACAGAGTCTCACCCTATCACCCTTGGTAGAGTGCCGTGGCATCACACAGCTCACAGCAACCTCCACATCCTGGCCCTAGGTGATTCTCTTGCCTCAGCCTCCCAAGCAGCCAGGACTACAGGTGCCCGCCACAACACTCGGCTATTTTTTTGTTGCAGTTTGGCTGGGGCTGGGTTTGAACCCACCAACCTTGGTATATGGGGTCAGCTCCCTATCCACTGAGCCACAGGCAATGCCCTTATGTTAACTTTTTTATAAGTAATAAATTTGTGTGTATGTAGACCCAATATAATGTATATACCACACTTTGTAACAGGATAGAAAAATGGTTTTGAATTTGATATGGTTCAGAGTACTGTTCTCAAAGTAGGTATAAAATGAGATAGAATTCTTAAGATGTATAAACATTTCAGATTTTTATAATTACTGTTCCTACATTTTGTTCCATGTTTTTATTTTTCAAGTATGAAACAGTGAAAGCTTTCTGAGTAATTGAAACCATTCTCTCAGGAATCTGATCCAGGCCTGAGCCTCCTTTCCTCCCACTTCCTAGAAATCTTTCAGCTCCCAGGGAGGAGTTGAGAATCCCTTGGCTTTGCTTTAATGGCCAGGTTGCAGACCTGGCCTCTGATGTGTTTTAACATTACCTTTTGAATTCAAGGATTCTCCCCAGCCCTTCATAATTTCTTGTTTCCTATCAGATATTGGAATGATGGGAAATGGAAGCAGCAAATATGTATTATTTCCTAAAGTAATAATTAAGACAGGGTAATAGAGTGGAATTCAGGGTCAAAATAATTTCTTTTTATTAAGTCATATACACATAGATCATGAATACATTTATGCTTTGTGGGGTACAATGTGTTGATTTTTTAATACAATTTGGAGTGCTTACATTAAACTAATTAATATAGTTTTCACCTCGTTTACTTGACTATTGTGTTAAGACATTTGTGTTCTATATTTGATAGATTTGACTTGTACCCTGGCAATATGTTCCATAGTCAAAGGAAGTTTTGTTAATACATAGTATGTAAGACATATGTCAATATGTTTATAAACTGGATGGAAGTTGGGATTTGAGAGAAGTTATCAAGTAAGGACCTTTTGAGGTTTTAGAGTACGAACTTGTATTGGAAAGAAGTAGTCATCTGATCTCATTCATCTTTGAACAAATACTTTACATTGAGTATCCACCATGTGCAGGGTGTGAAGATGGAAAAGACACACCCTAGCCCAGGGTCTAGTGGTATGTGTGTGTGTGTGTGTGTGTGTGTGTGTGTGGATGTTCAAGGTTTATTATTAGTAAATCACAAGACAGAATAAAAGTTGGAAAAGCAAGAAAGGAAGTTGGTTGTGCTCATCATTATGTTTCTGGTGGCTGGTAGGCATATGGTAATTCTATTTGAAGGAGAGGTGCTGCCTCCCACCAGATCCTGCATAGTACAGGGTGTCCATAAAGTTTGTGTGCAATTAAAAATTTCCAACTATTTTAAATTGCACATGAACTTTATGGAAACCCTGTATTTTGCAAAAATATCCTCAGTGAACATTAATTCTCTCAGATATGTTTTTTTAGATTCCATAGATATTGTCAACTCCATTAGATAACATCTAATGAGTTTCCTTGAAAAATGTGCTTCATATATTTAATTAATGAAAGAAAAAACTGATTTTTTTCAAGATACTGTAAGTTCACATGAATTTTTAAGTTGTTTATTTGGAATATTAAAGCAGAGGAAAGGTAGGGAGGTAGAGAAAAAAGTAATTGTAGATTTTATTTTCCCAGAGGTAGAATGTCTCTGTTTTTTATAATTACATCCTCTGGGTTTTTAGAAGTTAATATTCCTTAAATTTTGATTATGTGTTCAAATTGCTTCACTGTACCCTTAGAGGTAGGAGATAAGGAAGTATAACTGTTACTTTATGTTTTTCTGAGTTAGGCATATGGTATCTGAGAGTCCTGTTAGTGTAAAGGTAAAAGATTAGGATATTATACTGTGTAGACCATACATAGTGCCCTAGGGCAGTGGTTCTCAATCTTCCTAACGCCACAAAGTGTTTTCATTGTTAAAAAAGGGTCGCGACCTGCAGGTTGAGAACCCCTGCCCTAGGGTAATCTGTGCTGCATTTTGAAGTTAGTAAGACAGCAGTTTCTTGGTTTACATCAAGGTGGTGAGCAAGGTGATGCCTGGGGACAGATCCTGCCTGGCCAGCTGAGACTTGGAAGGCTCTGTCCCTCAACCCCCACACCACAAATGGTGAAGCATCTCACAGGCATCCCTGTGGTTCAGATTTCTGCAGGAGAAGCCCAAAGCATGGCCTGACCCATCTCTGCAAACATTTACTCATGGGGAAAAAAACAAATTTGGACAACTAGGCCTAGGATCACACTGAGAGTATGGAATGTATTCCCAGACTCATATTATCAGCAAACAAGATTAGCAAAGATACATTATAATCAAACTGTCAAAAATAAAAGACAAAGAGAGGATCTTGAAAACGGCAAAAGAAAAGAAAGATTCCATGTATAAGCAAGTTCCAAAAATGCCAGCAACAGATTTCTCAGGAGGAAACTTACAGGCCAAGAGTGGTATATATCAAAGTGCTGAAAGAAAAAACCTGCCAAATGATACTTTACCTGGTAAAGCTGTCCTTCAGAAATGAAGGTGTAATAAAGACTTTCCCAAACAAAGTCTGAGGGAGTTCATCACCACCATATCTGCCTTACAAGATACGCTAAAGGGAGTTCTTCAAGTTGATAGAAATGGACGATACTTAGTTACATCAAAACATAAAGCTATATCCCAGTTATAACCTAAGAATAGGGAGAAAGGGGAAAGGGAGGGGAGGGAGCGGGAAGGAGGGGGATTAAGAGGATTACACCTGTGGTGCATCTTACAAGGGTATATGTGAATCCTAGTAAATGTGGAATGTAAAGGTCTTAGCAAAATAACTAAGAAAAATGCTACAAAAGCTATGTTAACTAATATGATGAAAATGTGTCAAACGATCTATGAACCAAGTGTATGGTGCCCCACGATCATACTAATGTACACAGCTATGGTTTAATAAAAATAAAAAAATAATAATAAAAAAATAAAAAAAACAAAAAAACAAAAAAAAACTAAACAATATACTGAAATTCAATCTGAATTATACACTTTGAAATGGTTAGTTTATGTTACGTGAATTATGTCTTAAAAATAAAAACTAGAATGCACCTATGGAAAAAAAAACACATGAAAGTATAAAACTCACTGATAAAAGTGCACAAATTTAGAATACTTTAATCAACATAATCTAACGAATTTAATGCAATATTTATCAAAATTACAATGTCATTTTTCACAAAGCAAAAAGAAAAAAAAATCCGAAAAATCATATAAAACCACAAAAAATAAAAAAAAAACAAAGAGGCAAAACAATGTTGGCAATGAAACAAACCTGGAGACATCACACTACTTGACTTTAAAATACTATATATACCACAAACGTACAGTAATCAAAAGAATGGTACTGGCATAAAAATAGACACACAAACATATAAAGCCTAGAAATAAACCCTTGTATTTATAGTTAATTAATTTTTGAGAAAGATGTCAAGAACGTACAGTAAGAAATGGACAGCTTCTTCAATAAATGGTGTTGTGAACCCTGGATATCCAAATTCAGGAAAATGAAACTAGACACTTCTCCAACATCATATAAAAAAATCTGACCAGGCATGATGATTCATGCTTATAATGCTAGCACTTAGGCAGGGGGTTAGGGGAGGGGGCAGAGAATCAGTCGAGCACAAGAATTCACGACTGGCCTGAGCAAAACCAAGACTCAGTCTCTGCAAAAAAAATAGAAAAATAGGCAGGCATAGTAGCACATGCCTTTAGTCCTAGTTTCTTGGGAGGCAGAGGCAGGAGGATTGCTCAAGCCCAGGAGTTCCAGGTTGCAGTGAGCTGTGATGGTGGCACTCTAGCCCAGGAGTCAGAGCAAGACCCTCTTCCAGAAAAGAAAAAAAAATTGATCCTAGTATTCAACTCTGAGATCTTTCAGACAACACAGGTCATTTTAGGCTCAAATTCTGTAAACAGCATATGGTATCTTAAAATTTTATTTTAAATGCATTAAACTTAAATATCTTGAATTTATCAATACAACATTCAACTTTTATTATTCTGTTGTACTTTCTTAAACATACATTGTAAGTCTAATGCTAAGTTTATCTAAAAATGTTTAACTGGATGTTTATGTTTTACAATTTTGAAAGACGACTTCTACCATCCAGTTCTGTGTGGTTTGAGAAGCCTGATGTTCTTCTATTTCCTGTCCATTAGACATGATGTTTTCTCCCTCTTTGGAAACCTTTAGGTTCTTCCTTTCAAACTTGATGTTTTGAAATTTCTCAATATGATTTTGAGTGAGTCTATTTTTATTCATTGTAGTAAGAATCTGATGAGCTGTTTCAGTATGGTGACCCATATTTTGCATTAGTTATTTTTGGTTATTATTTTAAAACATTATGGAGATACAAATATTTTTGGTTACGTGGATCACTTTTGCCTGAGTCATGGTCATAAGTGTGCCACCATGTAGCTAGTGCTCACTGTACCTGTTAGGTAGGTTTTTGTTCATCCCCTCATCCCCCAATCCTTGATTTCCATCAAGTTTTACTACCTCTAAGCCAGTGGTTCTCAACCTTCCTAATGCCACGACCCTTTAATACAGTCCCTCATAGCTGGGCGTTGTGGCGGGCGCCTGTAGTCCCAGCTGCTCAGGAGGCTGAGGCAAGAGAATCGCGTAAGCCCAAGAGCTGGAGGTTGCTGTGAGCCGTGTGATGCCACGGCACTCTACCCTCGGGCGGTACAATGAGACTCTGTCTCTACAAAAAAAAAAAAAAAAAAATTAAATAATACAGTCCCTCATGTTGTGGTGACCCAAAAACCATAAAATTATTTTTGTTGCTACTTCATTTCTGTAATTTTGCTACTGTTATGAATCGTAATGTAAAAATCTGATATGCAGGATGTATTTTCATTGTTACAAAGGGGTCATGACCCACAGGTTGAGAACCGCTGCTCTAAGCACATTAGTGCTCTTCAGTTAGTTCCAATTTAATAGTGAGTACACATAGGTCTGTTTTTAAATCCTACATCCAATATATGACACTCAGGAGAAAGCATCCTAATTTTTCTAAAGCTCCCTCTGAGGCAGTGAGGTTACTACAACACTAAATTAATTTGGTTTGTGTGAGAAGTTAAATGAAAAAAAAAAAAAAAGTCTATGGATGGCAGCATTTGTCACGTGAAATGCTCCCCATATGGCCAATATTATTATTTGCACATTCACAATGTACAACTCGTTGTGTTGACATCTGTACATGTTATGGTATTGTCAAATCTAGCTATTTAAACATGTACTATCTCACACAAGTTGTGTGGAGAAAATACATAAAATCTACTCCCAGCAATTTTAAGTGTGAAATACATAGTTACTAATCATAATTCCCCTGAAATAAGTTGGAGAGATGTATAGAGGGGATGCTATCAGGAAGGCCACCAAGTACTTTGAGTGCTCCAGTTTTGCTAGTCCAGGATCCCACATTGCAGGTGGTCCTTACGTCCCTCAGTGCCCTCCGATATGTGGCTGCTCCACATTTTCTCCTTGTCTTCTGTGACAATGCTGGTGCTCATCCATGCCTCCCTCCCAGCCCTATTCTCTGACAGGTGTCCCATCAACTGACAAACAGGAAGTTTTTATGGATCTAGCTGAGGCTTAGCAATTAGGCCTAAATAACGTTGCTAAGTACAGTGGCCTGTGACTTTATAGTAATTTTTTTCAAAAAGTCAGAAATGAGGTGTTGCCATGCAGCCAATCTTTTTATTGATTTATTTAACTCGCATAGATACAAAAAATTTAATATTTTGACAAAAAAGTTTCAAAAATTTAAGGGGGTACAAGTGTTTGTCTTACGTGGATACCTTGTATAAGTTTGAGTCAGAACATTTGGTATTCCCATCACCAGAATGTGTTCATTGTACCCAACAAGTTGTTTTTATCCCTCATTCTCCTACCCCTTCTTAGTTACCAATGTCCGTTACATTTTTTTATGGCCATGTCTACCCATCGTTTAGTTCTCACTTACATCACGCCCCTGTCAGAATGCCCACTATTAAAAATTCAAAAAAACAATAGATTCTAGTATGTATTCAAAGAGAAAGGAATGCTTATATACTGTTAGTAAGGCTGCAAATCAGTAAAACCTCTAAGGAAAACAGTGTGGAGAATCCACAAAGAAATAAATGTAGACCTACCATTGGATCCAGCAATCCCACACTGCTGGGTATCTACCCAAAGGAAAAGAAGTCATTTTATAAAACAGACTCTGCACTTGAATGTTGATCACAGTTCAATCCAACATAGTCCCTGAGTACTAAGCACTTGCAGCTGCAGCCCTTCCTACACGGAAGAGAACTTGCCGGCTGGCACCGTCAGTCCAGCCTGCAGGCTGAGGTCAGCACCCTTGGCAACCCTGAGGCATTGCAGGGAAAACTAGGTCTGGCCACTGGCGTGAGAGCTGCAGCTACCAGGTTCTCACCATGGGCATCCTGCAGAGCTTCCAACGGTCTCTGCACTCCACCCCCTGTGAACACGTGCTGGGACGTGGTCCTGCCTTGCGTACTTGTGCTCAACGGCTTTCTTGGCCATACTTGGTCTGAGGTGGGATCCGTGAGGTTGACTGACCACGTGGGCTTCCTGGATTGAGCACAGACTCCGAGGAGGTAAGGAGGCAGCCTCCCTCCTGTCTCCCCTCATTCCTGGGCCAGCCCTCCCTCCTGGCTCCCCCCATTCCCAGGCCAACCCCTCCCTCTTGTCCCCTAGGGGACTGGGCTTTCCTCTCTCCCCAGGCACGTGGGACGGGGAAACTTCGGAGGGGTTTTTTTTATGAGCAAGAACACAAAAGCAAAACTTAAAGCAGGTTTACAATCCATGCATCATTCCCCTTCTAGAGATTTTATTGACAATTGTAAAATGATATCACTAACAAAATTAAGTATATGCAGTGGTGGTTTTTTTTTTTTTTTGTATTATTTATTCTTTTGTTTGTTCGTTCATCTGTTTGAGATAGAGTCTCACTTTGTCGCCCTGGGGTTGACTACTGGGGCATTATAGTTCACAGCAACTTCAAACTCCTGGGCTCCAGCAATCCTCTTGCCTCAGCCTCCTAAGTAGCTGGGACTACAGGTGACTGCAACAATGCCCGGCTATTTTTAGAGATGGAGTCTTGCACTTGCTTAGGCTGGTCTCGAACTCCTGAGTTCAAGTGATCCACCTGCCTATGCTCCTGGAGTGCTAGGATTACAGGCATGAGCCATCGCACCTGACGCTTCAAAACACTATATTACAGAAAGACGAATAAAGAGAGATAATTTGGCCCAACTTCTGGGCTAAAACTTCTTCAGATAAAATTCAGTATCCATTTTATATCCATTTATGGCTGTGTATATAAACTCTCTACTGGCCTTATAAGGAAACTGAAGTGGGGAAGATGGTTTCATGTTTTTAAGTAGGAAGATTTGCGTTTTCTCAAAATGTGAACTTGTTTCTTTTACATAGACTAAATAAAACCCCAAAGTTTTAAAACTTTTGAGTTAACAGTTGTGAGGTCAATGAGAAAATTTTTGTAATGAAGTGAACAAATAGATGCCCTTCTAGATATCAAAACAGATTATTCACTCCCACAAATTAATCATTTATTAACAGAGAAAAAAGATAAGTGAATGGAACAGAATAGAAAATCCAGAAACACCCAGATATATGTAAAAATGTAGAACTTGTTAATGATGACATTTCATGTTTGTAGGAAAAGATGAATTATTTGTAAATGAAATGCCTATTAACTGTTTAGAGAAAACCTAGATTTTTCTATCACAAAAATAAGTTCTTGATGGAATATAGATTAAAAATTTTCAACATACAAAATGACAAATGTACCAGAAGAAAACACAAATGCCTGTTTATACAGGTACATTTTAACAGTGACAAAGACCTTCCTAAGGATGATGTCAAAAGCATTTCAAAAGATGTTTTAGCAAGATAAAAATGAAAACATCCCATGTGTAGAAAGAATTATTAAAAGAAAAGCCAACATCATTGCAAAATTCTTACAATGATATTTATACACAATATATATCAGATAAAAACTCATTTTTACAGAGAATTCTTTGGAATTGGTAAGACAAGAGATCTAAAATTAGGCAAAGTATTTTTTTGCAGTTCTACAAGACATGTATGCACATAGAAAAAAAAATAATTCCTGGTTAGTGAAATAATTTAAATTAAAAGGAATAGAACTGTTTTCTCTCCACAGAGTTTGTGAGGATAAAGAGCAGTGGCATTAGTACTATTGCTTCAAGTTTAAGGTGTCGATAACTTTCCAAATAGATAATTTGGTGGCCAGCACCACATTACAAAAATATGTATATATGTATGTCCTTTACTCATCAGTTCAATTGTACTAAAATAGCTTTAGTAACTAATTAATGATACATACAATTTGTTTTTGTCAGCACTCCTTAAAATAGCAATGTATAAGAATCCATATAGTTGATTTTGTAGCTAAATTTCAGTGCATCCATTGGATGGAATAATAATAGGTAAACATCAAAGGGGGAAATAGACACAATATGATGTTGGTATGTGACAGTGTACTTTTGTATATCCAGTGAGAAAAGATCAATTTGATTAAACATAGACACAGACTGGTCTGGTGTTAGCCGAAAATATGTAAAAATGGGATCAAACTTTGTTACTTCCAGTCGTTTGTATTATAAGTGAATGTTTTTTCTTTTCTTTATATGATTTCTGCAATGAACATGTATAAAACGTCTAGTAGAAGTTTATTATTTATGAGATAATCCTTGGGGAGAGCAGAAATGTGATCTTGCACAGATAAAAATTTATTTGTATTTAAATGTTTTTCTTTTTTTTTATTAAATCATAGCTGTGTACATTGATATAATCATGGGGCATCATTCAATAGTTTCACAGACCGTTTACCAAGTTTCACATATACCCTTGGAAGATGCACCGCTGGTGTAATCCCACCAATCCCCTTCCCTCTTCCCACCTCCCACCTCCCTTCCCTCTCTTTCCCCTTTCCCCCTATTCTTAGGTTGTAACTGGGTTATAGCTTTCATGTGAAAACCCTAAATTATTTTCATAGTAGGGCTGAGTACATTGGGCACTTTTTGATCCATTCTTGAGATACTTTATTAAGAAGAATATGTTCCAGCGCCATCTATGTAAACATGAAAGAGGTAAAGTCTCCATCTTTCTTTAAGGCTGCATGATATTCCATGGCTTTATATATACCACAATTTATTAATCCATTCATGGATCGATGGGCACTTGGGCTTCTTCCATGACTTAGCAATTATGAATTGGACTGCAATAAACATTCTGGTACAAATATCTTTGTTATGATGTGATTTTTGGTCTTCTGGGTATATGCCCAGTAGAGGGATTACAGGATTGAATGGCAGATCTATTTTTAGATCTCTAAGTGTTCTCCATATCTCTTTCCAAAAGGAATGTATTAATTTGCATTCCCACCAGCAGTGCAAAAGTGTTCCCTTTTCTCCTCATCGGCGCCAACATCTCTGGTCTTGGGATTTTGTGATATAGGCTAGTCTCACTGGAGTTAGATGGTATCTCAAAGTACTTTTTTTGTGTGTGTGTGTGTGTTTGTGTTTTTTTGGCCGGGGCTGGGTTTGAACCCGCCACCTCTGGCATATGGGACTGGAGCCCTACTCTTTGAGCCACAGGCGCCACCCTCAAAGTAGTTTTGATTTGCATTTCTATGATGATTAAAGATGAGCATTTTTTCATATGTCTGAAGGCCGTGCGCCTGTCTTCTTCAGAGAAGTTTCTCTTCAAATACCTTGCCCAGCCTGCGATGGGATCCCTTGTTCTATTCTTGCTAATGCATTTGAGTTCTCTGTGGATTGTGGTTATTAAACCTTTGTCAGAGACATAACCTGCAAATATCTTCTCCTATTCTGAGGGCTGTTTGCTTGCTTTACTTACTGTGTTCTTGGCTGTGCAGAAGCTTTTTCGTTTGATCAAGTCCCAGTAGTGTATTTTTGAAGCTGCTTCAATTGCCTGGGGGGGGTCCTCCTCATAAAATACTCACCCAGACCGATTTCTTCAAGGGTTTTCCCTGCACTCTCTTCTAGTATTTTTATAGTTTCATGTCTTAAGTTTAAATCTTTGATCCAGTGAGAGTCTATCTTAGTTAATAGTGAAAGGTGTGGCTCCAGTTTCAGTCATCTACAGGTTGCCAGCCAGTTCACCCAGCACCATTTGTTAAATAGGGAATCTTTTCCCTACTGAATGTTTTTAATTGGCTTGTCAAAGATTAAATAACGGTAAGTAGCTGGATTGATCTCTTGGTTCTATATTCTGTTCCAGACATCTATCTCTCTGTTTTTGTGCCAATACCATGCTGTTTTTTTTTTTTTTTTTGGCCGGGGCTGGGTTTGAACCCTCCACCTCTGGCATATGGGACCGGCACCCTACTCCTCGAGCCACAGGCGCTGCCCTACCATGCTGTTTTGATCACTATCGATTTGTAGTATAGTCTGAGGTCTGGTAGCGTGATTCCTCCTGCTTTGTTTTTATTTCTGAGTAATATCTTGGCTATTCGAGGTTTTTCCTGATTCCATATAAAACGAAGTATTATTTTTTCAAGAGCTTTAAAGTATGACAGCAGAGCTTTAATGGGGATTGCATTGAAATTATATATTGCTTTGGGTAGTATGGACATTTTAACAATGTTGATTCTTCCCAGCCATTAGCATAGTATGTTTTTCCATTTGTTAATATTTTCAGCTATTTGTTTCCTTAGAGTTTCACTCTTTATAGAAATATTTCATCTCCTTTGTTAGATAAATTCCCAAATATTTCATCTTCTTTGGCACTACTGTGAATGGTATAGAGTTCTTAACTGTTTTTTCAACTTGACTATTGTTGGTATATATAAAGGCTACCGATTTATGAATGTTGATTTTGTAACCTGAGACAATGCTGTATTCCTTGATCACTTTTATGAGTTTTGTAGTAGAGTCCCTAGTGTTTTCCAGATGTACTATCATATCATCTGCGAAGAGTGAAAGTTTGATCTCTTCTGACCCTATATGGATACCCTTGATCACCTTTTCTTCCCTAATTGTGGTGGCTAAAACTTCCATTACCATTTTAAAAAGCAATGGAGACAATGGCTGAAGAAGACAGGTGCACGGCCTTCAGACATATGAGAAAATGATCATCATATTTAATCATCAGAGAAATGCAAATCAAAACTACTTTGAGATATCATCTAACTCCAGTGAGACTAGCCGATATCACAAAATCCCAAGACCAGAGATATTGGCGTGGATGTGGAGAAAAGGGAACACTTTTGCACTGCTGGTGGGAATGCAAATTAATACATTCCTTTGGGAATTAGATATGGAGAATACTTGGAGATCTAAAAATAGATTTGCCATTCCATCCTGTAATTCCCCTACTGGGCATATACCCAGAAGACCAAAAATCACATCACAACAAAGATATTTGTACCAGAATGTTTATTGCAGCCCACTTCATAATTGCTAAGTCATGGAAAAAGCCCAAGTGCCCATTGATCCACGAATGGATTAATAAATTGTGGTATATGCATACCATGGAATATTATGGAGCCTTAAAGAAAGATGGAGACTTTACCTCTTTCATGTTGACATGGATGAAGCTGGAACATATTCTTCTTAGTAAAGTATCTCAAGAATGGAAGAAAAAGTACCCAGTGTACTCAGCCCTACTATGAAACTAATTTATGGCTTTCACATGAAAGCTATAACCCAGTTACAACCTAAGAATAGTGGGAAAGGGGAAAGGGAGGGCAGGGAGGGGGAAGGTGGGTAGTGGGAGGGGGATTGGTGGGATTACACATGAAGCGCATCTTACAAGGCTATATGTGAAACTTTGTAAATGTGGAATGTAAGTGTCTTGGCACAGTAACTGAGAGAATGCCAGGAAGGCTATGTTAACCAGTGTGATGAAAGTGTGTCAAATGGTCTGTGAAGCTAGTGTATGATGCCCCATGATCATATCAATGTACACAGCTATGATTTAATAACAAAATAATAATAATAAATAACTAAATTTGATATGTACTCTTGCATTAGAGAACTCTATATGGTACTTTTCGCCCTAAGAGTAAACATACATACAAGAGTGTCACAAGTAAGTTTGTAAACTCATCCTAGAAAAAGTGCTACATAACTTATTGTAACGAATATCGTTACAGTCATCTCCCCTTGGGAAGCTAGGCACCTATGTCAGTACCTAGACCACACTTCTAAGCAATTCTAGAACTTTTTCTGGAATGGCCATCAGAATTGGTTTCCTATGAGGTCTGATGATAAAGTTCACAAAATCATCCTAGAAAAGGTGCTACAGACCTCATTGATGAATTTCACTATGGTGACCTTTGTGGTACTTCACTTGCCCATATGGTAACCATAATGATATACAGCAATGAGGCATGTAGCATTTCTTTTTTTTTTTTATTACATCATAGCTGTGTACATTAATGCAATCATGGGCTACAGTGTGCTGGTTTTATATACAATTTGAAACATTTTCATCAAACTGGTTAACATAGCCTTCATGGCATTTTCTTAGTTATTGTGTTCATTTATATTCTGCATTTAGTAAGTTTCACCTGTACCCATCTAAGATGCACCATAGGTGTGGTCCCACCAATTACTCTCCCTCTGCCCATTCTCCCCCCTCATTTCCCCTCCCTTGCCACTTTCCCCATATTCTTGTGCTGTAATAGGTTTATAGCTTTCATATAAAAGCTATAAATTAGTTCACAGTAGGGCTGAGTACATTGGATACTTTCTCTTCCATTCTTGATATAATTTTCTAAGAAGAATATCTTTCAGCTCAATCCATGTAAACATGAAAGAGGTAAAGTCTCTATCTTTCTTTAAGGTTCATAATATTCCATGGTGTACATATACCACAATTTATTGATCCATTCGAGGTTCGATGGGCACTTGGGCTTCTTCCATGACTTAGCAATTATGAAGTGGGCTGCAATAAACATTCTGGTACAAATATCTTTGTTATAATGTGATTTTTGGTCTTCTGGGTATATATCTAGTAGAGGAATTATAGGATTGAATGGCAGGTCTATTTTTACATCTCCAAGTGTGGCTAAACTTTTATTACAATGTTAAAGAGCCATGAAGACAATGGGCAGCCTTGCCTGGTTCCTGATCTGAGTGGAAATTATTTCAATTTAACTGTATTCAATACTATATTGGCTTTGGGTTTGCTGTCAATGGCCTCTGTCAGTTTAAGAAATGTCCCTTCTAAACCCATTTTCTTAAGTGTTCTGATCATGAAGGGATGATAGATATTATCAAAAGCTTTTAGTCCATCAATTTAGATAATGATATGGTCTTTGTTATTTAATTTGTTTATGTGCTGAATTATAGTTTTACGTATATTGAACCAGCTTTGACACACTGGGATAAAACCGACTTGGTCATGATGTATAACTTGTTTGATGTGTTGCTGGATTCTGTTTGCTAGGATCTTGTTGAATATTTTTACATCAATATTCATTAGTGATATTGGTCTATAATTTGCTTTTCTTCTTTGGTCTTCTCCTGGTGTGGGAATCAAGGTGATGTTTGCTTCATAGACTGTGTTGGGTAGTATTCCTTGTTTTTCTATATTTTGGAAAAGGTTGAGTAATATAGCTACTAGTTACTTTTTAAAGGTTTGGTAGAATTCTGATGTAAGCCATCTGGTCCCAGGCTTTTCTGTTTTGGGAGATTTTTGTTTTTGTTTTTGTTTTTTGTTTTGTTTTGTTTTTACTTATTTATTTATTAATTTTTATTAAATCATAGCTGTGTACATTAATGTGATCATGGGGCACCATACACTAGTTTCATAGATTGTTTGACACATTTTCATCACACTGGTTAACATAGCCTTCCTGGCATTTTCTTAGTTATTGTGCTAAGACATTTACATTCCACATTTACTAAGTTTCGTATATAGCCTTGTTAGATGCACTGCAGAGATTTTGTATGGTTGATGCTATTTCAGAACTTGATATAGGCCTGTTGAACATTTCCACCTGATTCTGGCTAAGTCTTGGAAGGTGACATAGTATTCCAAGCTTCCAAGTATTGGTCCATTTTCTTCAGATTTTCACGTTTCTGAGAATAAGGGGATTTTTTGAATTTCTGAGAAGTTTTACTCTTTGTTTCCTGGTTAGGTTAGCCAAAGGTTTATCTATTTTATGACCTCTTCAAAAAACCAACTTTTTGATGTATTGATTTGTTGTATAATTCTTCTGGTTTCAATTTCATTTAATTCTGCTCTAACTTTGGTTAATTCTTTTCTTCTACTGAGTTTGGGGTTGGAATGTTCTTCATTTTCCAGTTGCTTGAAATGTCCCATTAAGTTGTTAACTTCCTCTCTTTTCATTCTCTTGAGGAAGGCTTGCAGTGCTATATATTTTGCTCTTAGGACTGCCTTTGCGGTATCCCAGAGGTTCTGATATTCGTGTCTTCATTGTCATTTTTTTCCTAAAATTTGGAAATTTCCTTTTTAATCTGATCTCTGATCCAGCTATCATTCAGAATAAGGTTATTTAACTTCCATGCTTTTGTATGAGTATGCAGATTCCTGTTGTTACTGTGTTCAACTTTTATTCCATGGTCTTCTGAGAAGATGCAAGGAATAATTTATATTCCTTTAAATTTACTGAGGTTAGACTTGTGACCTAAAATGTAATTGATTTCGGAGTATGTTCCGTGGGCTGATGAGAAGTATGTGTATTCAGTTTTGTTGGGATGAAATATTCTGTACATGTCTGCTAAATCCAAATGTTCGATGATTAGGTTTAAGTCTAAAATTTCTTTGCTCAGCTTCTTATTGGAGAATTTATCCAACACTGCCAAAGGAGTGTTGAAATCTCTGACAATTATGGAGCTGGAGAAAATCAAGTTGCTCATGTCTGTTAGAGTTTCTCTTATAAATTGAGGCACATTCTGGTTGGGTGCATAAATATTCATAATTGAAATATCATCATACTGAGTATTACCCTTAACAAATATGAAGTAACCATTCTCATCCTTCCTTACTTTTTATGGTTTAAAGCCTATTGTGTCTGCAAATAGAATTACAACACCTGCTTTTTTCTGATTACCATTTGCCTGAATTATGGACAACTATCCATTCACCCTGAGTCTATATTTATCTTTTAAGTTAAGATGTGACACTTTTATGCAGCAAATATCTGAACTGAGTTTTTGTATCCAGTCAGCCACCATGTGCCTCTTTAGAGGACAGTTTAAGCCATTCACATTAATGGAGAATATTGATAAGTCTGTTAAAATTTTGAGTATCAAGTTTTATGAAAGTCCAGTGGACATTTTTAATCTTTTTGCCACCGTGGAAGTTGGAGTTTGATCAAAAGTTTCTGAGTGAGTTTACTTTTGTGGTAGAGGATTGGGCTTGTCATTATGAAGGATATATCTGAGAATATACTGAAGAGCTGGTTTGGTTATCACAAATTTCTTCAACATATGAATGTTGTTAAAGTATTTAATTTCTCCATCATAAATGAAATTCAGTTTACATGAATACAGGATATGGGGTTGAAAGTTATTTTGTTTTAGAAGATTAAAAGATGATGACCACTCTCTTCTGGCTTGAAAATTTTCAGCAGGGAGATCTACAGTCATTCTAATATTCTTCCCTTTTTTAGGTAGTGGCTTTTTTACATCTGGCTGCTTTCAGAATTTTCTTCTTCATGTTAACTTTAGTGAAGTTTATTATGATGTTCCTGGTGGATGTCTTATTTGGGTTGAATCGTGCTGGGGTTCTGAAACTGTCTGCTCTCCGAATTTCAGAATCTCTTGGCATGTCTGGAAAAGTCTCTTTCATAATTTCATGGAGAAGGGCCTCTGTGTCTTGCAAAGGCACTCCATCGCTTTTAGGGATTCCAATGAGACGGATATTAACCTTCGTCTAATTATTCCAGGGCTCTCTGAGAGAATGATCCGTTTTTGCTCTCCATTTCTCTTTTTTAGAGTTTGAAACATTCAAATGCTTTGTCTTCAATTTCAGAAATCCTTTCTTCTGCTTGCTCCACTCTGTTACTGAGGGATTCTACTGTATTTTTCAGATCTTTGAGGACTGCAAATTGTTGCTTCCGTGCATCAAAATATTTGCTGGTTTTGTCTTTAAATTCATTAAATTCTTGAGACAACTTTAGAATCTCTCCTAGAATTTCTAATTCCAAATTTTGAATTGCTCCTCGATTTTCTAATTCCAAATTTTCCTTTATGCTATTAATCTTGTTTGCAATCCAAATTCTGAATTCAATTTCTGACATCTCAGCCAGCTGTTTATGAGTGGGATCTTCATTTACATCTGCCATATCTTTCCTTGGAGGGGGGTTGATCTATTCTGGTTATTCATGTTACCAGAGTTTTTCCACTGATTTCACCCCATGATTATTTTATACCGTTTGATCTTTTCTCTGGAACTTTGCCAAGGACCTGTACAGTTCTATGGCCTGAGAAACTGAGGACCTTTTTGGTGTGGTGGAACTAAGTCTCTCTGTCTTGTATTCACCTGGTCTCTGTCTGACATTAGTGAAACAGTTACTCTAGGTGGAAGTATAAGCTGTGGAGAAATACCAGCAATTAAGTCTCTCCACCCCCCACAGGCAACAATTGGAAAAGGAAAATCAAACCTTCCTACAACTGCACACCCAGGGCACCACTTGGATAGTCCTCAGGCGATTGGCTCAGTTCAAAAGGTCCAAGTAAATTGTCTTAATCAGCACCGTTCTCAGGTGGGAGAGTTTAAAAAGTCTCTGGCAACTAGATTGCAGGGGTTTGCTGACAACTCAAATATGACTTGCTCCAGTGCTCCATGACATCAGGAAGACCCATCCAGCAAATAGATTATTCAGACAAGGTTGATGCCTCCTTCCCCACCTTGCACCTCTGTCACATCCAGTCCCTGATAACCCCGCAGGGCTGTGACTTAGTTGACTCCAGTGAGCATATACCCCAGGGGGTTGCACCTGCATGAATCCCAAGGATATCTATATCCAGCAGGGGGAGGTGAGGCCTGACAGCCTCGAGAGGCTGGGACTGTTCACTCAGTTCCAGCCCCACCCCTGATTGATGTTACTGACAGAACAGAACAGAACATAACAACTTTGTGGGAATTTGTTTTTGTCCCTGCTAAATTCCCCTGCAGAAGAGAAGCTGTTTTGAGTTCCTCAGAACCTGGGCCTGAGGCCCTATCTGTGCCACCTTACAGTCTCAGCTGTAGTTTGTATTTGTAGCACAGTTACCTGTCAGTTCCAGCCTCTGCTTGCCGTCCTTTGTTTAGGCTAAAGATCCCCTGGGGCCCAGGTGCATTTTAGGCTCATTAAAGCAGTCCTTTGGGTCAGCCCTTCCCTGGGAATCTCCTGGCTCTGCGCATGCATTTTCAGTGTCCCTGCACTCCACCCATGCTGGTACCACCTCAGGCAAATCTGTTCCATGGTGGTTTCCACCTGAGAAGATGCCCAGCCTCCTCTGGTTGCCCAGAGAGACAGGGGGTGTGACTCCAGAATATCCAGGGCTGAGCCCTATTATTGCCAAAAACAGCTGTTGCTCTGCACCTCGGGGCACTGCCATACCAGTATGGTTCCCTCTCAGCTAACCGTCATCTCCTCACTTATATGCTGCAGAATCAGCACTGACCAGCTGCAGTCTAGGTCCTGTCCACACCCCTCAAGAAATCACTCAAGAATCTGGACTCCTAGGGGACAGGCCTCCAGACCTCAGAGTGAGAGTGGAGGGGAGTGCTGGGAGCTCAGAATTGCAGGTAGAGAATATGTACAATGTTATACAGTTTTATGCCTGGCAGGAGATCACCACAGCACCCTAGTAGGGGAAGTAGGTTCAGTTTTTAGAGGGTCTCTCCCGTGGAGTATAATGGGAAGACTTTTAACTCTGCTTATTTGTTTGTGGGGTACTTTGAGCCATTCTCATGGGGGAGGGGACTCCCATCCACTTGGTGATATATTTTGTACCTTTGTTTGTATCCTCGCAGATCACCCAAGCAGGGTTGATGTGCATTCTTCAACCTTCTTTCTTGGCACAACTTCAATCCACCAGGTTACTTGCTAAATTCCTGGCCTTTAACTCTCCTTCTGGACTGGAGCCTCTGTGGAAAGCTGGCTTCAGTCAGCCGTCTTGTCTCTGCCCCCACATAAGCTCTTTTTTAGTGGCATGCTTTTCAGTTATAACTGACGTACAATAACACACACCCATTTAAAGCATACTCTTCAATGGTTGCTTGTCTATTTAGAAAACTGTGCAGTCATCATCTAAATAAAATTTTGGAATATTTTATCATCGCTGAGGAAATATTGCACCCATTGAAAATCACATTTCATTTTCTCCTTTTTGCCCTTCCTTAGACAACAACTAATCTACTTTATGCCTCTATTTTTTATGCCTCTTTGTCTATTTTGGACAATTCTTACAAATGGAATCATATAATCATATGGTATGCTATCTTTTTTTACTTCCTTCTGTTAGTGTGTTTTAAAGGTATATTTATGTTGTCTCCAGGGTGATGAAACATCCTGTGAATGGGGTTTTGTATTTGCAAAGCATACATTAAATAAGGGAGAAATATACAAAATGTATGAAACTCAAGTAACTCAATAGTGAGAAAACCAAATAACTCAATTAAACAATAGGCAAACAACCTAAAGAGACATTATTCAAAAGAAGACATACATTTATATACATTCCTGGAGCAAAAAAAGAACAAAAAAACAGTTCAGATGAAAGTCAAATCAAAAACTCATACCTAGAAATATACTTAATTGAGGAGATGAAAAATTTCTACAAAGAGAACTATAAAACAAGAAAAACATAGCATGCCCATGGATTGGTAGAATCAACATTGTTAAAATGTTCATATTACCCAAAGTGATTTAAGGATTCAATGCAATCTCCATGCAAATACCAATGTCATGTTTCACAGATCTAGAGAAAATAACTTCACACTTCATCTGGAACAAGAAAAAAATCCTGAATAGCCAAATTATAAGCTAAAAAAAACAAATCTGGAGGCATCAAGTTACCAGACTTCAAACTTTTCTGCAAGTCTCTAGTACCCCCCAAAACATGATAATGGTACAAAAATAGAGACATAGGCAATGGAACCAAATAGAGAGCCAAGATATAAAAGCTCTACCTACACCCAACCAATCTTTGATGTATACTAAAGAATAGAAGCCTTATTCAGTAAATGGTGCTGGGAAAATTGAATAGCCATGTGAAGAATAATTAGCAGAACTTTGTCTCTCACAATTCACAACAATTAATTGAAGGTGGGTAAAAGACCTAGATCTAAGACATGAAACTAAGAATTCTAGAAGAAAATGTAGAAAAAACTCTTCTAGATATCAGCCTAGGAAAATAATTTATAATTAAGACCCCAGTGGCAATTATAACAACAACAAAAAAAAACAAATATATGGGATTTGATTAAGTTAAAAAGCTTCCACACAGATAAGGAAATAAACACAGTACATAGACAACCTACAGAATGGGAGAAAATATTAGTAAACTATACATCCAATTAAGAGCTAATATCCAGAATCAAAGAAGAACTCAAACAAATAATCAAGAAAAAATACAACTCCCATTACAAAGGGTGCAAAAGACATGAACAGTGGTTTTACAAAGAACATAGACATATGGCAAATAAACATGCAAAAGTGCTCAGTGTTGCTTATCACCAGGGAAATACAAATTAAAACCACATTGAGACATCACCTTATGCCTGTTGGTGGCTTTCCTTTTGAAGTCCAAAAACAGTAGATGATGCTGTGGATGCAGAGAGAAAGGAATGCTTATATGCTGTTGGTTGTTCTGGAAATTAGTACACTCTCCATGGAAAATAGTATGGATATTTCTCAAACAACTAAAAGTAGACCTTTCGTTTAATCCAGCAATCCAACTGTTGGGTATGTATGCAAAAGAAAACAAGTCAATTTATCACTCAAAATTTTTTTTTTTATTGGGGATTCATTGAGGGTACAATAAGCCAGTTACACTGATTGCAATTGTTAGGTAAAGTCCCTCTTGCAATCATGTCTTGCCCCCATAAAGTGTGACACACACTAAGGCCCCCCCCATAACCTTAATTGTCATTAATTGTCCTCATATCAAGATTGAGTACATAGGATTCATGCTTCTCCATTTTTGTGATGCTTTACTAATAATAATGTCTTCCACTTCCATCCAGGTTAATACGAAGGATGTAAAGTCTCCATTTTTTTTTAATAGCTGAAGAGTATTCCATGGTATACATATACCACAGCTTGTTAATCCATTCATGGGTTGGTGGGCATTTAGGCTGTTTCCACATTTTGGCAATGGTAAATTGAGCTGCAATGAACAGTCTAGTACAAGTGTCCTTATGATAAAAGGATTTTTTTCCTTCTGGGTAGATGCCCAGTAATGGGATTGCAGGATCGAATGGGAGGTCTAGGTTGAGTGCTTTGAGGTTTCTCCATACTTCCTTCCAGAAAGGTTGTCCTAGTTTGCAGTCCCACCAGCAGTGTAAAAGTGTTCCCTTCTCTCCACATCCACGCCAGCATCTGCAGTTTTGAGGTTTTGTGATGTGGGCCATTCTCACTGGGGTTAGATGATATCTCAGGGTTGTTTTGATTTGCATTTCTCTAATATATAGAGAATGAACATTTTTTCATGTGTTAGCCATTCGTCTGTCGTCTTTAGAGAAAGTTCTATTCATGTCTCTTGCCCATTGATATAAGGGATTGTTGGCTTTTTTCATGTGGATTAATTTGAGTTCTCTATAGATCCTGGTTATCAAGCTTTTGTCTGATTGAAAATATGCACATATCCTTTCCCATTGTGTAGGTTGTCTCTTTGCTTTGGTTATTGTGTCCTTAGCTGTACAGAAGCTTTTCAGTTTAATGAAGTCCCATTGGTTTATTTTTGTTGTTGTTGCAATTGCCATGGCCGTCTTCTTCATGAAGTCTTCCCCCAGGCCAATATCTTCCAGTGTTTTTCCTATGCTCTCTTTGAGGATTTTTATTGTTTCATGCCTTAAATTTAAGTCCTTTATCCATCTTGAATCAATTTTTGTGAGTGGGGAAAGGTGTGGGTCCAGTTTCAGTCTTTTACATGTAGATATCCAGTTCTCCCAACACCATTTATTGAATAGGGAGTCTTTCCCCCAGGGTAAGTTCTTGTTTGGTTTATCAAAGATTAGGTGGTTGTAAGATGTTAGTTTTTATTTCTTGGTTTTCAATTGGATTCCAAGTGTCTATGTCTCTGTTTATGTGCCAGTACCATGCTGTCTTGACCACTATGGCTTTTTAGTACAGACTAAAATCTGGTATGCTGATGCCCCCAGCTTTATTTTTGTTACTAAGAACTGCCTTAGCTATACGAGGTTTTTTCCGGTTCCATACAAAACGCAGAATCATTTTTTCCAAATCTTGAAAGTGCGATGTAGGTACTTTGATAGGAATGGCATTGAATAGGTAGATAGCTTTGGGAAGTATAGACATTTTAACAATGTTGATTCTTCCCATCCATGAGCATGGTATGTTCTTCCATTTGTTAATATCCTCTGCTATTTCCTTTCTGAGGATTTCATAGTTTTCTTTATAGAGGTCCTTCACCTCCTTCGTTAGGTATATTCCTAGGTATTTCATTTTCTTTGAGACTATGGTGAAGGGAGTTGTGTCCTTAATTAGCTTCTCATCTTGACTGTTATTGGTGTATACAAAGGCTACTGACTTGTGGACATTGATTTTATATCCTGAAACATTACTGTATTTTTTGATGACTTCTAGGAGTCTTGTGGTTGAGTCTTTGGGGTTCTCTAAGTATAAGATCATGTCGTCAGCAAAGAGGGAGAGTTTGACCTCCTCTGCTCCCATTTGGATTCCCTTTATTTCCTTGTCTTGCCTAATTGTATTGGCTAGAACTTCCAGCACTATGTTGAATAGTAAAGGTGACAGAGGACAACCTTGTCTGGTTCCAGTTCTAAGAGGAAAAGCTTTCAGTTTTACTCCATTCAGTAAAATATTGGCTGTGGGTTTGTCATAGATAGCTTCAATCAGTTTTAGAAATGTGCCACCTATGCCTATACTCTTCAGTATATTAGAAAAGGATGCTGGATTTTATCAAATGTTTTTTCTGCATCTATTGAGAGGATCATATGATCTTTATTTTTGCCTCTGTTAATATGGTGGATAATGTTTATGGACTTGCGTATGTTAAAGCAGCCTTGCATCCCTGGGATGAAGCCTACTTGATCATGATGAATGACTTTTTTGATGATAAGCTGTAATCTATTGGCTAGGATTTTGTTGAGAATTTTTCCATCTATATTCATGAGTGAGATTGGTCTGAAATTCTCCTTTTTGTTTGGGTCTTTTCCTGGTTTTGGTATCAGGGTGATGTTTGCTTCATAGAATGTGTTGGGGAAGATTCCTTCTTCCTCAGTTTTTTGGAATAATTTCTGCAGTACAGGAATAAGCTCTTCCTTGAAGGTTTGATAGAATTCTGGAGTGAAGCCATCTGGACCAGGGCATTTTTTAGTTGGAAGCTTTTTTATTGTTTCTTTGATCTCAGTGCTTGAAATTGTTCTGTTCAGGAGCTGTATTTCTTCCTGGCTAAGTCTAGGGAGAGGGTGTGATTCCAAATATTGATCCATTTCCTTCACATTGTCAAATTTCTGGGCATAGAGTTTCTGGTAGTATTCAGAGATGATCTCTTGTATCTCTGTGGGATCAGTTGTTATTTCCCCTTTATCGTTTCTGATTGAGGTTATTAGAGATTTTACTTTTCTATTTCTAGTTAGTCTGGCCAATGGTTTATCTATTTTATTTATTTTTTGAAAAAACCAACTCCTTGTTTCATTAATTTTCTGAATGATTCTTTTGTTTTCAATTTCATTGATCTCTGATTTGATTTTGGATATTTCTTTTCTTCTACTGAGTTTAGGCTTAGATTGTTCTTCTTTTTCCAATTCCATAAGATCTCTTGTGAGATTGTTGATGTGCTCTCTTTCTGTTTTTCAAATGTAGGCATCTAAAGCGATGAATTTTCCTCTCAAAACTGCTTTTGCAGTATCCCACAGGTTTTGGTAGCTTGTGTCTTCATTGTTGTTATGCTCAAGGAAGTTAATGATTTCCTGTTTTATTTCTTCCTTCACCCATCTGTTATTCAACAGAAGATTGTTTAATTTCCATGCCTTTGGGTGGGGTCGAGCATTTTTGTTAGAGTTGAGTTCCACCTTTAGTGCCTTATGGTCTGAGAAGATACAAGGTAAAATTTCAATTCTTTTGATTCTGTTGATATTTGTTTTGTGTCCCAGGATATGATCAATTTTGGAGAATGTTCCATGGGGTGATGAGAAGAATGTATATTCTTTATCTTTGGGGTGGAGTGTTCTATATGCGTCTATCAAGCATAGTTGTTCTAGGGTCTCATTTAAATCTCTTACATCTTTGTTTAATTTCTGTTTAGAGGATCTGTCCAGCTCTGTAAGAGGTGTGTTAAAGTCCCCTGTTATGATGGTATTATCAGATATCATATTGCTCAGACTGAGTAATGTCTGCTTAAAGAATCTGGGAGCATTTAAATTGGGTGCATAAATATTTAGAGTTGAAATGTCTTCTTGTTGTAGTTTTCCCTTGACCAATATAAAGTGACCATCTTTGTCTTTTTTTACTTTAGTTGCTTTAAATCCACAAGTATCTGAAAATAAGATTGTAACTCCTCTTTTCTTCTGAATTCCATTTGCCTGAAAAATTGTCTTCCAACCCTTGACTCGGAACTTTAATTTGTCTTTTGAAGCCAGGTGTGTTTTCTTGCAGACAGCAAATGGATGGCTTGTGTTTTTTAATCCAGTCAGCCAATCTATGTCTCTTCAGTGGGGAATTCAAGCCATTAACATTTATTGAGATAATTGATAAGTGTGGTAGTATTCTATTTGTCTTATTTGGTGAGAGTCCATTGCTTAGTTTTATCTTTTGCATCAGTATCACTCAAATTTTTATTGCAGCACAATTTAAACAACAAAGATTTGGAATCAATCCAAATGCCCACTAATTCATGAGTGGATTAAACAAATATGGTATATGTATACAATTGAGTACTACTCAGCCACAAAAGTGGATGGATTAGTGCCTTTTTCAAAAATCTGTAAAGAATTGGAAATCATTCTCCTAAGTGATATATCTCAAGAATGGAATAACTAATACCATATGTATTCTCCAATAAATTGAAAGTAATGGATAGGCACACATATGCACAGAGCAATTAAAAGTCACTGGAAATTAAGCAAAGGGAAGGGGGAAAAGTAGGGGCAAAAAACTACCTAAAGGGTACAATGAACATTATTTTGTTTATGGGCACACTTACAGCTCTGAATCATGCCAGCTAACAAAAATACTTGTTAACATTTTGATATATTAAAAATATACATTTTAAAGTTTAAAAAATCACAAAGAGACAACAGGTATATGTGAAAAATCTCAGCATAAGTAATCATCCATGTGATAGAATGGCTATCACAAAGACGAAAAGGGCAGCAAGTATTGGTGTATTTGTGTGGTGGACAGATACTTGGATACTTGAAAACTGTTGGTACATTAGTGTGACCTTTATGAAAAAACAATACAGAGGTTGCAAAAAAATTAAAAAATAAATAAAAATAGAATGGCCATGTATTCCAGAAATCAAACTACGGACTATGACTCCCGATATGTTGGGCGATAATGTGCATTCCAATTTCCATGGCAGCATTAATCACAACATCCATGATATGGAAGGGAACTTTGTTCCATCATTTAGTAGAATAGCTGAAGAATATGTGGTATATACACAGTGGAATATTGTTCAGCCTTTTAGAAGAAAGAAATCCTGTTTTTCCTACCACATTGATCAAGCTGGAGGACTATATGTAAAGTGAAATCAGGAAGTCATAGCCAACAATTACAACATGAAGTCTCCTTTACATGGAATCTAAAAGTGTCTAGCTCATAGAAGCAGACAGAAGAATGGTAGGTACTGTGGGGTTGTGAAATAGGAAATAAGAAATAAATTCAGGGGTGGTGCCTGTGTCTCAAAGGAGTAGGGTGCCAGCCCCATATACCAGAGGTGGTGGGTTCAAACCCAGCCCTAGCCAAAAATGAGAGAGAGAGAATTTCAGGATATCTATTTTCCATTCTGATGAGTACAGTTGAAAACAATAAAATTTATTCTTGAAAGATAACATGAAAGGGGAAATATTAGCAAAACATATATCTGATACGGGTCAAATTATCCAGAATATATGAAGAACTAATATAAGAAACTAATATAAGAACTAATATAAGAAACAAAAATACAAAGAAGACAATTAAAATTGAACAGACTTGAAAAGCCATTTCTCCACAGAAGATACACAAACTGCTAATAAGCACTCTAACAGATGGTCAATTTTCCATTAGCAAAACACAACTCAAAAGGACAAATAGATGTTACTTCAAATCTACTAGGTGGATGTAGTCATTTTTTAAGAAAGAAAATAATAAGTATTGGAAAGAATATGAAGACATAAGCATGTTCCTAGCAGAACTATTCACAAGAATCTAGAGATGGAAATTACCTGAATATCCATTAATGAATAAATGGATAAACAATTTGCGTTTACTATATAGAGGAATATTACTCAGCCATAAAATGGAATGTACCCTGCTAACATTACCCAGTAAAACAGGCAAGAGGAAGGAAGAAAAGAAGGAAGGACAGTAAAGAATAAAGAAGGAAGGAGAGAAAGACAAAAATCACAAGAGTTGAAGCAACATCTCAGAGTTATCATAGGAATCAAATACATGTACTTACTGTAAAATCTAAATTCTAGCATCTATGTTGAAAATTCCATCACTTTCCCTTTATTTACATGGAAATGCAAAGACTTAGGAGTGCCAAATAACTTTAAAAAAGAAAAACAAAGTTGGAGAGTTATTGTTTCCTTATTTCATAAATACATGAAAGGGATACATGAAGCTTCATAAATCAAGACAGTGGATATTGACATACACTAAAGATAGACAAACAGATAAATTGAATAGAATAGAAAATCTAGAAATATACCCATATTATAGAACTAATTAAATTTATTTTAATTATTTTTACATTTTTATTGTTTGGGATTCATTGAGGGTAAAAAGAAATAGATTACACTGATTGCATTTGTTAGATAAAGTCCCTCTTATAATTGTGACCAATCCCCAAGAGGTGTGCCATACACTGTGACCCCTCACATCTTGCTGTCCTCCCCTCTCCACACTTACTCATTCCCCTATCCCTCCCCTGTATTGGCTCATCTACTGCCTTCATATTAGAATTGAGTACATTGGATTCTTGCTTCTCCATTCTTATGATACTTTACTAAGAATGTGTTACAACCCCATCCAGGTTAATACAAAAAATGTAGTCTCAATCTCTTTTAGTGGCTGAATAGTATTCTGTGGTATACATATACCACAGCTTGTCAATCTTTTTCTGGATTGGTAGACATTTACTGTATTTTCACATTTTAGCGATTGTAAATTGAGCTGTGATAAACAGTCTAGGGCAAATGTCCTTATGATAGAAGGATTTCTTTTCTTCTCAGTAGATGGACTAGTAATGGGATTACAGGATCAAATGGGAGGCCTAGTTTGAGTTCTCTGAGGATTCTCCATACTTGGTTCCAAAAAGATTGTATTAGTTTGCAGTCCCACTAGCCATGTAAAAGTATTTCCTTCTCTCCACATCTGCACCAGCATCTGCAGCTTTGAAACTGTGATGTGAGACATTCTCACTGGGGTTAGGTGATATATCAGAGTAGTTTTGATTTGTATTTCTCTGATCATTAGGAATGAAGAGCGTTTTTCATGTGTTTATTAGCCATTCATCTGCCTTCTTTTGAAAAGGTTCTATTGACCTCTCTTGCCCAGTGATATATGAGATTATTGGGTCTTTTTTTGTTAATTAACTAGAGTTCTCTATAGATCCTAGTTATCAAGCTTTTGTTCAACACATAATATGCAAATATCTTTTCCCCTTATGAAGGTTATCAGTTTGCTTCGGTTGTAGTCTCCCTAGCTGTACAGAAGCTTTTCAGTATACTTAAATCCTTTTTTTATTATTATTATTTTTGTTGTTGCAGTTGCAATGGAAGTCTTCATAAAATCTTTTCCCAGGCTGATATCTCCAAGTGTGCTCACCACACTTTTTCCAAAGATTTTTATTGTTTCATGCCTTAGACTTAAATGTTTTATGCATCTTGAATCAATTTTTGTAAGTGGTGAGAAGTGCAGGTCCAGTTTCAGTCTTTTACATGTGGTTATCCAGTTCTCCCAACACCATTTATTGAATAGGGATTCTTTCCCCCAGAGTATGTTCTTGCTTGGTTTACCAAAAACCTGGTGGCTGTAAAATTTTAGTTTCATCTCATGGCTTTCTATTGGGTTTCAAATGTCAATATCTCTATTTTTGTGCCAATACCATGCTACTTTGATCACTATGGACTTGTAATATAGCCAAAAATCTGATAGTGTGATACTCCCAGCTTTGTTTTTATTATTAAGAGTTCCTTGGCTATATGAGGTTCCTTTTGGTTCCATACAAAACAAAGAATTGTTTTTCCAAATCTTGAAAACATGATGATGGAATTTTAGGGGATTGCATTGACTTGGTAGATTGTTTTTGGAAGTATAGACATTTTTTTTTTTAGTAGAGACAGAGTCTCACTTTATGGCCCTCAATAGAGTGCTGTGGCCTCACACAGCTCACAGCAACCTCCAACTCCTGGGCTCAAGCGATTCTCCTGCCTCAGCCTCCCAAGTATCTGGGACTACAGGCGCCTGCCACAACACCCGGCTGTTTTTGGTTGCAGTTTGGCTGGGGCTGGGTTTGAACCTGCCACCCTCGGTATATGCCGGCGCCTTACCAACTGAGCCACAGGCGCTGCCCTGGAAGTATAGACATTGTAAATATGTTGACTCTTCCCAGCCATGACCATGGTATGGTCTTCCATTTGTTATTATTTTCTGCCATTTATTTTCTTAAGATTTTGTAATTTTCTTTGTAGAGGTCTTTCACCTCTTTTTTTAGGTATATTCCTAGGTATTTCATTTTCTTTGTAGCTACTGTGAATGGAATTCTGCCCTTAATTAGCTTCTCATCTTGGCTGCTATTGGCATATACAAATGCTACTGATTTGCAAACATTGATTTTATATCCTGTGACATTGCTGTATTTTTTTCTCACTTGCAGAAGTCTTGTGTTTGAGTCTTTGGATGTCTCTAAGTATAAGATCATCTCAGCAAACAGTGAGAATCTGATCCTCTGTACCATTTGGACACCCTTTATTTCTTCTCTTGCCTGATAGTATTGGCTAGAACTTCCTACACTATATTGAACAGTAGTTGCGATAGAGGACAACCTTGTCTGCTTCCAGTTCTAAGTGGAAAAGCTTTCAGTTTTACTCCATTCAGTAAAATTTTAGCTGTAGGAGTGTCATAGATAACCTTAATTAGTTTAAGAAATGTGCCACCTGTGCCTATACTCTTCAGTGTTCTGATTAGAAAAGGTTGCTAGATTTCATTGAATGCTTTTTCTGCATCTATTGAGAAGATCATATCATCTTTGTTTTTGCTTCTGTTGATATGGTGAATTACGTTTATGGACTTGCTTATGTTAAACCAGCCTTGCATCCCTGGGATGAAACCTACTTGACTGTGATGAATGATTTTTTTTAATGGGTAGCTGAATATGTTAGTTAGGATTTTATTGAGAATTTTTGCATCTTTATTCATTAGTAAAATTGGTCTGAAATTCTCCTTTTTAGTTGGGTCTTTTCCTGGTTTTGGCATCAGGATGTTCGTTTCACAGAACATGTTGAGGACGATTCTTTTCTTTTCAATTTTTTGGAATAATTTTTGCAGTATGGGTATGAACTCTTCCTTGAAGGTTTGATAGAATTCTGATGTGAAGCCATCTGGACCAGGGAATTTATTTGTTGGGAGCTTTTTCTTGTTTCTTTGATCTCAGTTCTTGAAATTGATTTGTTCAAGAATGCTATTTCTTCTTGGTTAAGTCTAGGAAGAGGGTGTGATTCTAGGTATTAATTCATTTCCTCCAGATTGTCAAATTTCTGGGCATAGAGGTTTTTGTACTACTCAGAGATGATCTCTTCTATCTCTGTGGCATTGGCTGTTATTTCCCCTTTATCATTTCTGATTGAGGTTATTTGAGATTTTACTTTTCTGTTTCTAGCTAATTTGGCCAGAGGTTTATCAATTTTATTTATTTTTTTCAAAAACAACTATTTTTTTATTAAATCATAGCTGTGTACAATAATGCAATCATGAGGTACAATGTGCTGGTTCCATATACAGTCTGAAATATTTTCACAGAACTGGTTAACATAGCCTTCATGGCATTTTCTTAATTATTGTGTTCAAACCCTTATACTCTATACTTAGTAAACTTCACTTGCACCATTCCAAGATGCAACTTTTTGTTTCATTAATTTTCTGAGTGATACTTTTGTTTTCAATTTCATGAATCTGATTTAATTTTGGCTATTTCTTGCTTCTGCTGGGTCTGTAATTAGATTGTTCTTCTTTTTCCAATTCCATTAGAAGGTCCATGAGTTTGTTGATGCACTCTCTTTTTGCTTTTCCAGTATAGGTATCTAATGCAATACATTTCCTCTTCTTTCTGTGGGGATAAACATTTTTGTTGGAGTTGAGTACCACCTTTATTGCCTTGTGTTCTGAGAAGATACATGGTATTATTTATATTCCTTTAATTTTGCTGAGATTTGATTTGTATCCTAGGATGTTGTTGATTTTGGAGGATGTACCATGGGCTGATGAGAAAAATGCGTATTTTTTATCTTTGGGATGGTGTGTTCTGTATATGTCTATTAATCACTTTTGTTCTAGGATCACATTTAAGTCCTGTTTCCTTGTTTAGTTCCTGTTTAGAATGTCTGTCCAGATCTGTGAGAGGGGTGTTAAAGTCCCTAGCTATTATGGTATTGTGGGATGTCATATTGCTCAGACTCTTCAAGATCTGTTTCATAAATGTGATAGCATTTAAGTTGGGTGCCTAAATATCTAAAATTGAAATGTCTTCTTGTCTCCTTTTACCACTATAAAGTGTCCAATTTTATCTTTCTTTAGTTGCTTTCATCCACTTGTATCCGAAAATAAGATTACAGCCCCTCCTTTCTTCTGATTTCCATTTACTTGAAACACTGTTTTCCATTTCTTAACCCTGAGCCTTGATTTGTCCTTCAGGGAAAAGTGTGTCTCCTGCAGGCATATAGATTTTTTTTTTTTTTAATCCAATCAGCCAGCCTGTGTCTCTTCAGTGGTGAATTCAGTCCACTGACATTTATGGAGAGAATTGATAAGTGTGATGGAATTTTATTCATCTTGTTATGAGAAAGTGTGTTGTGTATTTTATCTTTGTGTCACTGTGAAAAATATGTTTTCCCCTTTAGCTTCTGGGTGTTTACTTTGTTGGTGGTCCATTGTGATTGTCAGTGTTGAGAATAGGTCTAAGTATTTCCTGTAGAGCTGGTCTTGTTGTGGCAAATTTCCTCAGAGCTTGTACATCATCAAAAGATTTGATTTCTCCATCAATTTTGCAGCTTAGTTTAGCAAGGTGCAGAATTCTGGGCTGAAAAAAAATGTTTTAAGAATGGTAAAAGTGGATGACCATGCTCTTCTGGCTTGGAAGTTTTCCATTGAAAAGTCTTTTGTCATCCTATTGGCTCTGCCTCTGTAGGTCAGTTGACACTTACTGTTGGATGCTTGCAGATTTTTTTCTTTCATCTTGACTTTGGATAGGTTGACTACAATGTGTTTTGGAGAGGGTCTGTTTAAGCTGAGACAAACTGGGGTTCGATATCCATTTGAAAGAAGTGTGTCAGTGTCTTTAGTAAAACTTGGTAAGTTTTCATTTATGATAGTCTCCAGTAGGGATTCCATTCCTTTGGGACAATCTTCTGCCCCTTCAGGAATCACTATTATTCATATGTTTGAGTGCTTCCTGGAGTCTTGTAGTTCTCTAAGTGACTGTTCTGCTTTATCACTCTTCTTTTCTGCCTCTATAACTAATAGGTTAACTCAAAAACTTTGTCCTCTAGCTCTGAGGTTCTTTCTTCTCCATGGTCTAACCTGTTTTTGATACTTTCTACCGCATCTTTACATTCTCTGATTGTCTCCTTCCTTAAACTCTGCCATATCCTTTCTGTATTGTACATATCTCTCATTCAACTTTTGGTTCTGTCTTTCATTTTCTCATCCATTCCTTTTATTGTCTATATTTTAAATTCCCTTTCTGTAAAGTCCATTAATTATTAATAGGTGGAGTCTTCTGCAGTAGATACCTCTCCAAGAACTCCCATTAGGGAGTTCCTCTGTTTTGCATTTTTATGTTGCACCAATTGTTCTGTTGGTTCCTCCTCATGTGTTCTTTCTTCTTGTTCACTTTCTTGTCCTCCTTTTCCCTTCTCACTGCCTCCCTTCTTTCAAATCCCCTTGTCTCAGAGCTTTGGTCTTGAAATGGCCTCAGCCTGACAAAACCCAAATTTTTCTCATGGCCAAATAAACAGAAATCCTTGTTCTTGATGACGATATTTTGCAATATGTCACCAGGAAACCAGGTGATGCTATGGTTTTCTTAGGAGACAGAGAGCACCACCGGCAACCCCTATGTTCTTTATTCCAAACTTAGTTGCCTTCATTGATCGCCTGATTGTTTCTTCAGCATTCTCATCCTGCAAGGCTGGGATTTTAAAGCTCACAAGAACCTTTCAGGGGAGGTCTCACTGTGCCCCCTGACTTCAGTTCCTAAGGGGTACAGAGAGTCCCTTAGCCTGTCCCAGGAGTGGATTTATAATCCTTCCAGGTGGAATTAAGATGGCTGTACTTTAGGCACTTTCTAAGACCTTCTCATGACCTTCCCACAATGGGAGACCACTGGCCACTGAGACCTTCTCATTATGGCTGCCTCACCAGCCATCAAACCTATGGCAAATCCACTCCAATCAGTGTTCAAATGTAGTTACTATATGTTCAAGTCCCCCACCCTTCCAAGATTTCCATTCAATGCATAGTTCCCCTAACAATTGAAAAACCCTGAAAGTCTTCCTCCCTTCCACACCTTTGTGGGAGTCCAGCCGATCCAAGGTGATAGAAATCACCTGCCAAATTTATAACATTTCCACCACTTGGGATCATATGCTGTATCCAGCTCACCCCCTCCTGGCTGTGTTCCCTGAGCTATGACTCTGGATAATTTCCCCCATGCCAAGTATGGTTGGGTTTTCTCTTTTTCCCCAGTCATTTTTGTACAGCTCAGTTGAACAATTCTTTGGGTTCACTGTCTTGCTCCACACCCATCATCACTGTTTTTATGAAAAGCAGTGCAGCAAACAAGAGTGTGGACTCAGTGCAGGGTCATAGTCCATCTTAAGTCAGGCTCTTCCTTGGAGAAATTGAAGAATGTGTGAAAACTCTCAAAGGCATGTTTTTTTTTTTTGTCTGTTTCTTTGTTTTTTGTTATTTTTTAAGGGAGAATATTTCTATTAGATGCAATAGAAATTGCATACTCAGCATACTTATTGATGGCTCTCATATTTATTATTTTTCTTATTTTTTTTTCCCCAGTGATGGAGGCCAGCAACATCTACCAAAAATGTTTATTAGGAATTGAAGGGGAAAGGTGATTAGAATAGAAATGATTGCCAGTTATACAGTTGGCTATGCCACTGACCATTTTTTCTTTTTTCTTTTATTATTTATTAAGTCATATACACATAGATCATTTACACATTAATCCATTTATGGAGTACAGTGTTCTGCTTTTATATACAATTTGGAATGCTTAGATCAAATTTGTTAATATAGGGATTCACTTCATTTACTTAATTATTATGTTAAGACATCTATATTCTATACTTAGATATGACATACCCTTGAAATATGCTCCCTAGGTGTGGCCCCACCATTTACCCTTCCTCCATCAACCCTCCTCACTCCCCTCCCATCCCCCTCATCTTCCCTTCTACATCCTGGTCTGTAGTTGTGATTTATCTTTCATACGAAAGTGTGAATGATTATAAATTGGTTTCATAAAAGTACTGAGAACATTGGATACTTTTTCTTCCATTCTTGAGATGCTTTACTAGGAACAATATGTTACAGCTCCATCCATGTAAACAAAAAGGAGGTAAAGTCTCCGTCTTTTTTAAGGCTACGTAGTATTCCATGGTATACATATACCACAGTTTATTAATCAATTCATGGGTGGATTGACACTTGGTCTTCTTCCATGACTTGGCAATTATTAATTGAACTGCAGTGAACAATCTGGTGCAAATATCTTTGTTACATAGTGATTTTTTGTCTTTTGGATATACACCTAGTATAGGAATTGCAGGGTCAAATGGCAGGTCTACTTTTAGATCCCTAAGTGTTCTCCAATCTTCTTTCCAAAAGGAATGTATTAGCTTGCATTTTCCCCAAAAGTGCAGAAGTGTTCCCTTTTATCTAAATCCATATGTTTCTGACAAAGGTTTGATAACCAGAATCGATGGAGAAATCAAACTTATTAATAAGAAAAGAACAAATGATCCCATTTCATTGTGGGCAAGAGACTTGAACAGAATCTTCACTGAAGAAGAAAAGTGCATGGCCTACAGACATATAAAAACTGCTCATCATCTTTAATCATCAGTGAAATGCAAATCAAAACCACTTTGAGATATCATCTAATTCCAGTAAGAGCAGCCCACATAACAAAATCTCAAAGGCATGCTTTTAGAATTATTTTCATACATGTAAAGCAACAAGCAGAATTCTAGTAGAGGAAGACTACAGCTTTCAGTATTGTCATTTTTATTACATTTATTTCATAAATAGCAAGAGCACATATAAATTAGAGAAGAATAGTAACAGGAAAGAGGATAATTTTTCAGAAAACTGCACCAGTATCCAATATGAAATCCTTTTGTCAAGTTATAAATCTCAGGAATGGCTCTATGAAAACTTAATAAAATTAGCACTTTAAGGCCCAGTTATAGACGAGAGATATTAAATTACTGAGTCATTTGTTTAACAAAAACAAAAATGTAAAAAAGCAGAGAACTGGTTGCTTTGGCAAAAAAACAAAAGAACCATATCATTAAAAGGAGAAATACAACAAGGATATGGAAATTCACATTTGCTTTTGAGGACCACAATGTCCACTGAGTTCTGAACCAGTGATCTGTGTGTCACAGGCAAGAGGCTGTTCTGATGAGAAGTCTTCCCAGGGGCCCCTTCACATGCTTATTACTCAGGCTGTAGATGAAGGGATTCAGCATGGGGGTGACCACTGTGTACATCACTGAGGCAATAGAAGTTCTCTGGGAAGAATTTGTCCCAGAAGAACTCAGGTAGACCCCAAGTCCTGTTCCATAGAGCAAGCAGACCACACAGAGGTGAGACCCACAGGTGGAAAATGCTTTATACTTGCCTGCCATGGATGACAACCTCATTAAGGAGGAGAATATCTGAAAATAAGAGAATAGGATCCTCATGACAGGAAACACCCCCAGAAACACATTTGACACATACAATATGATGGTATCAATGAGGGGATCAGAGCAGGTCATCTTGAGGAGATGAGCCATTTCACAGAAGAAATGTGGAATTTCAGTGCCTACAGAGGTCAGTCTTGTGATCAGTAGAACATGAACCGTGGCAACCAGAGACATGATGAATAAAGGCATCAGAACCAGGAGGCCACAGAGGTAGGGGTTCATGATGACCATATAGTGAAGAGGGTGGCAGATGGCTACAAACCAGTCACAGACCATCACAGTCAGCAGGAAATTATCCAGTCCACCAAACATCATTACAAAATACATCTGAGTGAGGCATCCTATGTAGTAGATGTCTTTGCTTTGCGTTTGGATGTTCCCTAACATCTTTGGAATCGTGGTGGAGGTAAAACAGATGTCAGCCAAGGAAAGGATGGAAAGGAAGAAGTACATGGGGGTGTGCAGGTGAGAGTCAGAGCATATGGGCAGGATTGCAAGCAGATTCCTGAGCATTGTGACCAGGTACATGGATTGGAACAGCCCAGAGGGAAGGGGCTGCAGTTCAGGATCTTCTGAGAGGCCCATGAGGAGGAATTGTGATACTTCTGTGTGTTTTTCTGCTTCCATGTAGCTAGTAGTGTGTCTGTCAGGGAGGAAGATAAATGGAACATTTTATAAAATGCCAGGTTACACCTTGGCTAGTTATCACAGTATAATGATTCTTCACAGTCAGTAGAGTCTTTTCAAAGACTGTATTTACTTTGTTGAGCAGGCGGCCACTTGTATTTGAAATGTGAAGAATTGCTTAGACTTCCTTCCAATTAGCAGCAATCCCTCTATTTTCTCATCTATTCACTAGATTTGATTCTCATATTAAACCTCTTGTCATTAACCGATTTCTTCCTTGATAGAATCTTTCAAGTTATTGCAGACATAGCGCATCTTTTTTTTTTTTTTTCATAATCCATTTTTTCAGAATCCTTTTATTCTACTGGGTCTCCAGTGGTGATTATCACATGGATTTTCAACTCACTCCTTTTTCTGTTATGTGACATTTCCTATTGATATGAAAGTAACCTCTTAGGATCTTGTTATTTTTCTAAATATATGATCATTAGTATACCTCATGTGTGAGGTTTAAGAGTAGTTTTTTGTACAAATAATCTCAATAAATAATACTTGTCATTGTTATTATTAAAGTTTTCTTTTTAGTAAAATTATTTTAGATATTTTAAGTTTTCCATCATACAGGATAATAATAATGAAAAAAAGTTTTAATTAGTCAGTCTTTCTAGAGATAAATATTTATAGAACAGCTTACTAAGGAGTGACCTGAGAAAGTTATTTAAACTATTATCTGCAGGTACCTCACCTCTATAGTAGGAGCAGTAAATATATCCAATATCTATCAAAGAATGAAATTAAACACGGTGGGATAGTTATCATTTTTCTATTCTGGTTACTGAATCTTCCATTTTTAACATAACAATAAATCTGCCGTTCATGCCTATGTTTTATATCAAGACCCCATATACAAGAATCAACCATCAGGATGTATTTCCTCACTGTTCCAATGCCTTAAGGATGTAATTCTGATCATTCTGAAAATATCAGGTCAGGTCTCTTACCTGTTTTGATTGCCATATAGTACTTGTAACTAGTGAAGATCCTTATATCTCCTTCTTTCAGAATATGCACACCAAGTGAATTCTCCAAAGAAGAAAAAATGAGTAGACCATATACATAAAAGGAGGGAATTAAAGCACACAAACAAATTGAAATAAAATACAAGGTATATGTCAGAAGTTTTGCTCATGTGGATATTCTCTCAGTAGGAGATGTATTAGAATCAGCAAAGTTAGTCACCAACATATATAACTGATAGATTCAATTGAAGGTTTCCAAAATGTGTATAAATTTAATCATCTAGAAAAACCAAAAGCCAAATTTGATATTTTAAAGTAATTTTTACATCTTGATGATAGAACAATATTCTGTGTTACATGTTATGACTCATAGAGTGGGTCACTAAATTAAAAGCAGAAAAAAAATCATGAAGAAAAATTTAGATGGGAATGTTGTGAAGGCAGGAATTCTCTGATATATGTATATATGATCTGAAAGAGGAAGTGTGGGTCAGAGTTAATCAAGGGAGTAAGGACAGAATAAACTTCCTAGGCAAGAGAACAGGATGCTACACACATATGGTTCGGTGAGTATTGTAGTGGGAATTTGAGGGTGAGTGAAATGGAGAGCAAAGGATGAGTGTCATGAGGGCAGAGGTGTGAGGCCCACAGCAGAGTATCCTGTGATATCTCTTAAAGTTCATTTCATGTTGATAATTTTATGTTTGTTTGAAGTCTGAGGCTGTGACAGTTTTTTCTCATTATTTTTCTTTCCAGGCATGTTGATACACTTTGTGCCTGTCATGTTGTCAGGGCCCAACAAATACAAATCTTGCATGTGTAATAATGAGTGAGACCAAATGTGTAAAAGCAACATGAACAGAAATCTTGAACCTCATTACATGCCTGAATATAGATTCAAAGTGGAGTGGTAAGGTTAAATAAAATACATTCATTTCCATTTTATAGGACTAATAAATAATGAGCAGGTAACACTTTAGTAAGGGGAACGAAGTTTGTCTTATAATGTTTGTTAACATAGAATAGCACACATTTTCATCACAATGGTTAACATAGCCTTCTCAAATGGTCTATGAAGCGAGTGTATGATGCCCCATGATCATATCAATGTATACAGTTATGATTTAATAAAAAAATAAAATAAAAAAAAAGAATAGCACACATACAGGTTCATAAGTAGATTCACAATCACAAGGAAAAAAATGTGTTTGAGAATATGGAATAACCATTTCTGCAGTTAGCAGGCAGGGCAGAGAATCTTCAGACATACACAAAAGTACACAGGCAACTTCTGAACCAAGTAAAGAATGGTGATTTAAAACCCACAGGTAACATTATATCCTACATTAACATATTAGAACAATTGTGCAACATTTATGATTAGGGAAACGCGGACTACTTTAAATTATATTACTCAGTATTCTCCCAAACATTTAAAGAGATTGGTGAATGGTGAACGGAAAGTGGCCTGAGTGCCAAGTGTCAAAAATAAGTATATTATTTCCATCATATTTTGCACACTTTAATAAAAACTGATGATGACAACATATAGGAACTATTCAGTGATTTTAGTAATAGGGAAGTAAATTTAAAAATGTGATCAAATTGAAAACACCACATACAATACCTGGTGAATAAGAGGTCCTTAAACAGTAGTTAATGAATGAGTGTTTGGATCAAGGAAATCTAGCAGGAACCTACAATGTTTAGGAGACAGGAGAAGCTCTAAAGACTGTCCAGGAAAAGATACATTCTAGAATTGGCCATTTCTAGCTCTTACTAGAAAGAGATTCTATTATCAATTCCATAAAGAAAGAACAGGAAACTGAAGGAGAGTGGGAAAAGACCAGTCTCAAAGTATCTTATCTTCTAAGGATAGAGATTGTACCCTCATAGATTAAATACCTGCAGAACTGTCCCCATCTCATTGCTGTAAAGGCAAAGCCTGTGCCCACTTTTCTTTCTTTTTTCTCCACCAGCCCCCCTGCTCACACTGACTCTCTCTGCTGGTGTCACTGAAGATTTATTTTTCTCCAGAGTCTTTCCCTGGGAAGCCCTCCTGGGTTTTCACAAAATCAGAAATCAAAGAATTACAGGTGGGGGCCAGCAGGGGCATGTTTAACATTTCTTGTGTCTCAAGAGTTGCATTCCCAGAGTGACTCATTAAATGAATTGTTCTATTGTCTCTGCACTCTGCAAACCGTTTGGCTCCCTTAGGATACAAAGGTGACAGCAGAATTCAAACTTTCCAGTCAATTTTGTGTCTACAAAGACCGTAATAGAGAAAGCTGGATGTATTTCCCCTAAGGAGTAACTCTTCTTCCTTTGGTTTTATTTAAAAGTCACAATGTTTCCCCTAAGGAAAGTTTAATTTCTATAAGCAACAAAACTCAGGAATCATCTCTCTGTTATGCTATGCTTTGGAAAAGGTTATGTAATATAGGTACTGGTTCCTTTTTTGAAGGTTTGGTAGAATTGTGATCTGAAATCATTTGGTCCTGGACTTTTATTTTTTGAGAGATTTTGTATTCTTGATGTTATTTCAGCACTGGATATAGGTCTATTCCAAATTTGTAATTTTTTCTACTTGAGTCTAGGAAGGTGGCAGATTTCCTTCAGATTTTCATATTTCTGAGAATAGAGTTTTTTGTCATGAACATTGAGGATTTTTTAATTTCTGTGGTATCTATTCTTATGTCCCATTTATCATTTCTGATTGACATTATTAGAGACTTTACTTTTCTATTTCTGGTCAGGCTAGCCAAGGATTTATGAATTTAATTAATCATTCCTAAAAGCAGCTTTCCGTTTCATTGATCTTCTGAATGATTCTTTTGTTTTCAATTTCATTTAACACAGCTCTAATTTTCATTATTTCTTTTCTTCTGCTGGGTTTTGGCTTGGATTTTTCTTCCTTTTCCTGTTGCTTGAAATGACCCTTTATGTTGTTGAATTTCTCACTTTCTGTTTTCTTGATGAAGGCTTCTAAGTTATAAATTACTCCTCTAAGACCTGTCTTTGCAGTATCTCACAGGTTTTGATAATTTGTGTCTCCATTATTACTTTGTTTCAAAACTCTGATGATTTCCTTCTTTGTCTCATGTTTGACTCAGCTATCATTCATCCTAAATTATTTATTTTCTATTTTGTTTGAGTATAAAGACTTCTGCTGTTGAGTTCAATTTTTATTCTGCAGTGGTCTGAGAAGACACAAGGAATAATTTCTATTCTTTCAAATACGTTGAAGTTAGATTTTTGTCCTAAAATATGATCAGTTTTGGAGGATGATCTGTGGGCTGAGGAGAAGAATGTTCAGTTTTATTAGAATGAAACGTTCTCTAAATGTCTGTTAAGTCCATTTGTTCTAATGTCAAGTTTAAGTCCATTATTTCTTTGATAAATTTCTTCTTGGAGGATTTATCCAGAACTGCCAAACGAGTGTTAAAATCTCCAACTATTATAATGCAGGAAAATATCAAAATTTTCATATCTGTTTTATAAATTGAAGAGCATTTAGGTAGAACACACAAATGTTAATTATTCAAATCGCTTCATGTTGCTTGTTTCCCTTGAGAAATACATAGTGACAAATACATAGTGCTTGTCTTTCCTTATCTTTGTTTGTTTAAATCCTATTATATCTGCAAATAAAATTTCTATCCCTGTTTCATTCTGATTTCCATTTACTTGTATTAGAGATGCTTATCCCTTCACCCTGGATCTTGTTTTATACTGTAAGGTAAGATGAGTCTCTTGTAGGAAACAGATACCTGGCTTGAGTTTTTTTATCCTTTAGACAACCTGTGTCTTTCAGAGGAGAATATAAGCCATTCACATTAATTGACAGAATTAATAAGTGTTGTAGTGTTCTGGCTGTCCTGTTTTTCAAAGGTCCACTGCATATTTTTTAACACTTTCACCAATGTAGAATTAAGGTTTTTTGTTTAAATTCTCGGTGACTTTACTTTGCTGGTAAACCTTTGTGCCTGTAATTGTGGGAAATGGGTCTGAGTATTTCCTGGGGAGTTGGTTTAGTTTTGGCAAATTTCTCAAAATGTTGATGTGTCAGATATTTGATTTCTCCATCACAAATAAATCTCAGTTTAGCTAGATACGGGATCCTAGGCTGAAAGTTGTTTTGTTTTAGAAGGTTGAAGAATATGACCATCCTCTTCTAGCCTGAGATATTTCAGCTAAAATATATGTGGACATCCTAATATTTCTCCCTTTGTAGGTAATGTTTTTCTTATGTCTGGCTGCTTGCAGGATTTTCTCCTTCATATTAACTCTGGCAACCTTAATTACAATGTGTCTATGAGATATTTTGCTTGAATTGAGTTGTGCTGGGGGTTGTGAAACTATCTACTATCTGATTTTCTGTAGGTCTTATAATGCTTCAGAAATTCTCCTCCATAATATCTTGGAGTAGAACATCTGTGCCTTTAGGACCATCCTCTTCTCTTTCAGGAATCCCTACAATTCAGATGTTTGAACTTTTGGAATGATCCTACAACTCTCACAGTTAATGTTCTGCTCTTGTTTTCCTTTTTTCTGCCTCTTTTAATGCTTGGTATTATTTAAAACCCCTGTATTCAATTTCAGAAATTCTTTCTTCTGCTTGCTCAACTCTACTGTATTTTGAAGCTCCTTGAATAACTTTTTCACTTCCTTGAGCTCTGCTATCTCTTTCACCACAGCCACACGGTTAATTGTCCATCCTTCCATCAGGTGGCTGATGCAACCTTACATGGCTCAAGAAGTGCTTACCTGTTTTTCCAATCATCTTCTATGACTTAGGAAACCAAAAAAAAATTCATGTTTCTTGTTTTTTTCCTCCATGTCCTCCCATGCCTGTCTCCACTCTTCTATTCATTTATGTTCAAAGCCCTTGACCAGATGGCCTTGCCACCTTAATCCACTTTTTCTTGTACACAAATTGGATGACCAGATCTCCTGCTTGCAATTCCAGTCATATTAGATACAGTTCATGTGTCTTTCATTCCAAGGATACCAAGGATGTTTATAATGAATATGTGGTCCAATTTTGGCTTTATCAACACTCCATACCAATCTATATATGAGTCAAAGTCAAAAATTTTTATCCTCTGTATTACTGGTACAGGATACCTCTTGACCCGAACAGAAAATAGGTTCAGACTAAAATAGTAATGTTGATTTAGTAATAGTGGATGATTCTAACATCTGCACTATCTGGTCATGTGGCTCACACACACCTCAGTTTGATATCTAATGGACCATTAACTCCATATAACAGTACTATATCTATCTGAATTTATGACTTAGTAAAATCAGTCATTAGTGCATAAGTGCACTAATTAGTGCATAGTCCACTAATTCATCTCAGAATTAGAATGGGCAGTATGGCCATGAAGCCAGTCTTGTAATGGTATGTTTTGGAAATGAGGTTACTGGGTACCCTGTGGTTAAACACCTCACATCTATATGACTCAGTAACAAACCAGGAACTAGTTCTCCATGACATATGAGCATTCTTTTTTTTTTTTTCATTATTATTATTTTTTTATTGTTGGGGATTCATTTAGGGTACAATAAGCCAGGTTACACTGATTGCGATTGTTAGGTAAAGTCCCTCTTGCAATCATGTCTTGCCCCCATAAAGTGTGACACACACCAAGGCCCCACCCCCCATTCTTTATGGAGAGAATAGCCTTGTTATAGAATCCCTGGGGTCTGTATTGTGATTCTTCTCCTAAGACATTCCATAGATCCACATTGAAGGTGTTTTCTCCCATGTCATTTAATATCATAGATCTGGAATTTAATATGACCCATGCAATAGGGGTGTATCACAGCAGAAGTGGAGACAGTTCTGGCATGCAGTTGATTCATCTAGGCACTGATGATAGTCTGTTTCTCAATTTTGACAATAAATGGTGAAATGTAGCAGCCATAATATGAAAAGAAAATGATGTATTGACCAGGATCAGAACACTGAGAACAAGAACAAGCTCCACCTACTGTGTCAATCATACCCACTAGCAGAGGTTATGCAGGGCTGAGTGGCATTGAGAGCAGGCAGTGGAGGATGAAGACCATATTTCAGTGTGATCTTGAGATGATCTTCAGGAGAAGAGGCTAAATTCTGACCTATTGTCAGTGCTCTAAGAAGTATTTCATCCTATTGACCTTTCTTCCCTAAATAATGACCATGAAGTTGCCACTCCCTGAACTTACATGAAGAAGTACATCCAAATGGCCAAAGGGGTGGAGTGTAATGAATGCTGTGCTGCATAGTCCACTAATCCATCTCAGAATTAGAATGGGTGGTATGGTCATCTGACAGCCTTCAGCCTTTGCCTTCTTAGAGAATATACTTCAGCTAAAGGAGACTGCTTCACCCAGGGTCACAACACTCAGAGGTCTGTGGGAACTGTTACACCCCACACTGTATTGGCACTTCTGCAAACACCAGGCTAGCAGAGACCCGAAGCACTAAGTTCCCATGTGGCTTTCTGGAACTAACATTATGCAAGGACCCTTCTACTTCCAACCTTTTTTTTTTTGTGTGTGGAACTATGTATTCTGTATAACCAATTTGCACTATATTATGATATTTCTTTGATTCACAGTATATATAATTTTTTGAAAAACGTGGGACTGGTATTTCCTCACTGTTCCAGTGCCTTCATTTATTATACACATTCTCTTTGAAATTAATCAGGTCTCCATATATTCAATTTAAACACTTTCTGTAAAGCCATTCAATGTATTTCATAATGTGTGTACAGTATGCTTTATCTTTCCTCTTTCCATCTCTGAAAAACTATATAGTTTGTTTATATTTCTATTCTATATTTCATTAGTATTCACTATTCAACTCACTCTAGCTAAATTATTATTTCCAATCTTTCTCATTAGAGGTGATAAATGAAGCCCTAATATCAACAAATGTTCCTCTGTCTCCAGCAAATGTCAAAGATTTTCCTGTGCACCTTTTGTTAGTCATTTCAAAGGAAGAAAAAGCTATCCAATTTGCTTCCCTCAAGAAGAACTTCTTTTAAAAATTTATTTCAGATTATTATGAGGGTATGAATGATTATGTTATATTTTTTAGATGTTATGTAAAGTTCAAGTTATAGTTGAGACTTTCACCCAGGCTACAGTATATCCTTCAATTATCTCTCAGCACATCAGTCCTCCTCCCTCCTCTCTCCCCCGACCCTTCTCTCCCTTATCCCTCCATTTGAGTTTAATTGTGTTTTTCTCTCCTATAGGTATGCAGTTGTTTATGTATTGATTTCATATTAGTATTGAATACAATAGACATAGATCCTCTAGTCCAGAGTCTATTGGGCAAGAGACCAGAAACTCCATTTTTTGTAGTTGTTCTTACTCCTCAGCAAGCATTAGAACCTGCAGGACTTGTTAAAGACCAATGCATGGATGCCCATCCAATGCAGTTTCTGATGCAGTAGATCTGGGTCAGGGCCAAGGCTTGCTTTCCTAACAAGTTCCTGCTGCTGCTCAGGCAGAGACCATATTTAGAGAATCATTTTTGTAGAATTCATGTGTATTTCAGGGCTTGTACTCTTTTTTTATTGTTAAATCATAGCTGTGTACATTAGTGTAATCAAGGGGTAAAATGTGCTGGTTTCATATACAATCTGAAATATTCTCATCAAACTGTTCAACGTACCCTTCGTGGCATTTTATTAGTTATTGTATGCAGACATTTGTATTCTGCATTTAGTAAGTTTCACCTGTACCCATTCTAAGATGCACGGTAGGTGTAGCCCCACCCATTACCCTCCCTCCACCCTAACGTCCCCCCTCCCTTCCCCTCCCTTAGCCCTTCCCCATATTCTTGTGCTATAGTTGGGTTATAGCCTTCATGTAAAAGCTATAAATTAGCTTCATAGTAAGGCTGAGTACATTGGATACTTTTTCTTCCATTCCTGAGATACTTTGCTAAGAAGAATAAGTTCCATCTCCATCCAGGTAAACATGAAAGAGGTAAAGTCTCCATCTTTCTTTAAGGCTGCATAATATTCCATGGTATACATGTACCACAATTTGCTAGTCCATTCATGGATTGATGGGCACTTGGGCTTCTTCCATGACTTAGCAATTATGAATTGGGCTACAATAAACATTCTGGTACAGATGTCTCTGTTATATTGTGATTTTTGGTCTTCTGGGTATAAACCTAGTAAAGGAATTATAGGATCAAATTTCAGGTCTATTTTTAGGTCTCTAAGTATTCTCCAAACATCCTTCCAGAAGGAACGTATTAGTGTGCATTCCCACCAGCATGTAGAAGTGTGCCCTTTTCTCCACATCCACGCCGTACACACCCTGCCTGTCTGGTGTCCTGTGGCCTGGTCAGTCTCTCTGTACACACCCTGCCTGTCTGGTGTCCTGTGGCTTGGTCAGTCCCTCTGTACACAACCTGCCTGTCTGGCTTCCTGTGGCCTGGTCAGTCCCTCTGTATACACCCTGCCTGTCTGGTGTCATGTGGCCTGGTCAGTCCCTCTGTACACACACTGCCTGTCTGGTGTTTCATGGCCTGGTCAGTCCCTCTGTAGACACCCTGCCTGTCTGGTGTCCTGTGGCCTGGTCAGTCCCTCTGTACACATCCTGCCTGTCTGGCATCTTGTGGCCTGGTCAGTCTCTCTGTAGACACCTCATCTGTTTGCTGTCATGTGGCACTGCTACTTTTTGTTGCTGTCGCTGTTCTTGGTTTTTAGCTTGCATTTACCTGATACCTTTCTTGCCTTTTCGTTTTAAGTGTTCTTGTAAATCATATTTTTGAGTTTTGATTTTTTTAACCCTGTTGTCTGGTCTGTTTCTAATGTGAGCATTCAACCTGTCTTGATTCAGTGACATGTGAAGTGCTTGATCTGCTCCTGTGCTTGTTGCTTCTTGGTTGCTGTGTGTCACTTGTGCTGCCGTCCATGCTGTCCCTGCTGCGTGTCCTGGTGCTGCCGTCCCTGCTGTTGTCCCTGCTGCATGTGACTTGTGCTGCTGTCCTGCCGTCCCTGCTGAGTGTCCCTGTGCTGCTGTCCCTGATGTGTGAAGCGCTTGATCTGCTCCTGTGCTTGTTGCTTCCTGGTTGCTGCGTGTCACTTGTGCTGCCGTCCATGCCATCCCTGCAGCTGTCCCTGCTGCGTGTCCTGGTGCTGCCATCCCTGCTGCTGTCCCTTCTGCATGTGACTTGTGCTGCTGTCCTGCCGTCCCTGCTGAGTGCCCCTGTGCTGCTGTCCCTGACGTGTGAAGCGCTTGATCTGCTCCTGTGCTTGTTGTTTCCTGGTTGCTGCATGCCATCCCTGCTCCCATCCCTGTTGAGTGTCCCGGTGCTGCTGTTCCTGCATTTCAGCTTCACTTGTTCTGCTCTGATCAGCCTATTACTCATCATTTCTCTCTCACTCTCCTGTTCCACAAAGGGTTATCTTCCCTTCCCCATTCTCATAATTAGGAACATTTTCCTTCAGTATTTATTTGTTTCTTTACCATCTTTATCACCAAGATGCATTATTTCCATCACTAATTTGCTCTATTTCCCCTTCTTCTGCCCCTACCCCCAATACAGTAAGATATGATCTTTGTAATACTCTATCCCCTCTCTTGGTTTGGGCCAGTTTAGTGTTTTTAGTTCTAGACTCTTATTAGTACCTTAGAGTGGCCACACCCTCCCCCCAAGTGCAAGAGCCCTTAACAGCCATCAGGGTGCAATTTGCCTTCACGTTTTCTCTCCACTCCAACCATGCTCAGTGGGAGTCAGTTCCTCTGTAGACTGGCATCCTGTGGCCTGGTCAGTCCCTTCCTCACATCTGTCACTGGATGGACTACACTGGTGGTGGACTTTTAGCTTCTGGCTTATGCTCAAGCATCCCTCCTCGGTCCTTACTGTGGAGCGAGATCCTGGCACATCTCAGTGCCGTAAACATTACCCTGTCTCTGTTCCCTGTTGCGGACAAGGTGCTAGGGGCTGCCGGACTCTTCTCCCTCCTGGGGAGGTTGTTCTGTGCCTGCTGCAGAGCCCAGGGCCTCATCTGTGGGTACAGCCCCTCCTCAGAGCCCCCTTCTTCCATCTGTCCATTGCTTTCATCTCCTCTCCTTGGTCTTCTGCTCATCTGCTTGGTCTGGCCTTGTCCTTGTGAGTTCTCCCTCATGGTCTCCTATAGACTTGAGATGTTCTTGTGCTTCATCTTCCAGGCTTCTAGCTTGGGTTTTAAGAGTGACCTTCCTATTCTTTTATCTGCTGAATGGTTTTAGAAGGGAATTTATTTTTTTTCTCAAAAGCACCTTTCTCATTCTCTCTTTTAGTTAGTTTCACTTTGATCTGTTTGGTGCTATACCTAAATTCCTGGGACCTTGTCAACTTTCCCTCCTGGATTTCCAGTAGAGCTCCAGCCTTCACCTCTGGCTGGACTCAGAAGTTGTCAGATCAAGATGGGCTTGGGACTCAGAGGGAGGAAAGGAAGCCATACTTGGGTTTTCAGGTACTCAGAGCTGCATGGTGACTTTGGCTGCCCTCCCTTGGTGCCAAGGACTGCTATGTCCCAGGCACAGGCCACATGTCAAGTGGGTTGAGACCTAATGAACTAGGCCCTTTGTTGTTTCACTCAATCTTCATAGTCCTGTGAGGTTAGGGTTTTCTGCGTGAAATCTCCAGGCTGTGTGCTGTGTGCAGGGTCACATACCCAGGTGAGGGGTTCCTTGGTGTCCTCTGCTGGTGAGTCAAAGCTGGGCTTGAAGGAAAGCACATTTTTCTGGTCTGTCGTCTCACTGGCCTCTGGAAGGGCTGCTGAGGGCAGGAATGGTCTTGGCCACTCTGTTTCTGTTCCCTGTCCAGGCCTGGCATGGAATGCCTATGTAGGGGGCAGAATAGAAAGAACTCAAGTGTTTGCATGCAGTCATGCCTTGTTCTCATGAAAGCTCAATTCATTGTCATTCATAGGTTAGTTTCAGTCTTGATTTTCCCCTACCTTGAAAATATTTTTTTCTTGAAATAATGTTTTTTTTTTTTCATTAAAAAATATGTGCTGATTAAACTAAACTTGGAAAATGCAAAAGACTGAAAAGCAGAAGTGCGGTCCCTTTGTGATTTCCCCACCTGAACATGGCTCTGGACATAGACGTCTCCCCACTTGCTACAGAGGGTAATAGCAAAGAGCTGAGCCGGGGCCGCTGTCCATGGCAGACTCAGCCGCACAGGGGCTGCCTACTGGGAAATGCTGTCCTGGGTACCTGCACCCAGCCCAGAATGCACTGGTGGCCCAGGATATACTGGCAGGATGCTGGCCTGACTTTCCCCATTTCCTCAACAAATGGCCCACGCCACATGGCTCTGTGGCTCTGAGGACACTGGCTGGTCTGCCTGTGAGTTTGCTGGGTCTGTCCCAGAGTGTGAGTGTGAGTTGAGTGGTTATGCTGGCTCCCTGCAGGCAGGACAGAATAGTCCTGCTATCTGGTGCCCCTGCCCTGGCGCTTCATCGCACATGGTCACACCAAGGAACTTCTGTGGCTCAGGGACCCCATGGAAGGTGTGGTTTTGTGCAAATATGGTGACAAGGGAGGGTGTGTGCTATGTGGGTGCAGGCAGATGAGTGCGTGGGACATGGCTGGCCAGACACAGAAGGCAGCATTCTCACTAGGCCTTTGTTGTGGCAGGCACCAACTAGCTCTTACTGTACGGCTGGGGACTCCCTTGGAGGACTTGCTGCCCCCTCACTGCCAGGTGCAGTGGCCATGGGGGTCTGCATGCTCCTTTCCCCCCTTCCATGGGTGGCTATGCATGTGCTGAGGACATGTCATGTGGCTTCTGGCTGGCCTTCAGAGTGAGCTGAGTCAGGGCTGAGCATGAGTGTAACTCTGATGTTCCAAGTGACTGCAAGTGTCAGGGGCTATGAGTGCATGGCTCAGTCTGTGGCCCTGTGTGGCTTTGTCCCACATGGCCTGCTCTGTGCGTCTGCCCCCTCTGCACCCTGCTCTGCTCCTCTGAGGATGAGTGCGTATGCATGGCCATGGTGGGTCAGCTCTGACTAAGTGACTACTTCCAGTGAGGTCTGGATGTGGATGGTGTGAGGCTCTGCCTTGGCTTTACAGAAAGAGGGCTGTGGGGATGGTGTTCTGTGCATTTGCATCCCAAGCACTAAGAATCCACCCTTAGGGCTCTGCAAGGACACCCACAACTGGCTTGTGGTCTCCTTTGGACCCTCTTGCTGGGCCCGAGGCCACCTATGACAGTGTCTCCCTGTGTGTCTGACACAGCTGCTCAGCTTGTGGACGTGTCCCCCTGAAGGCCTCAGAGTCTGTCTTCTCCAGCCCGCTGAGTCTCCATTGTGCTGAGCGCCTGGGTGTGCACATGCACACATGACATGCGCAGAGTGCTCACAGCGATACACTCACACACCCTGTGTCTTCACACAGGGTTTGCACCCCGAGAGGCCCTTGGCTGGGCACAGCTGTCTGTGTCACGGACACAGTGGCCAGCCCATGCTGCACACGTCGGGCAGTTCCTGCACAGGCTGCTGCAGGGACATGGCCAGCCCTAGAGGCACACACAGCATCCCAGGCACGATGGAGGCCCTGCCCCACTCACCATGCTTTGCCAGAAGCCTTGCCATCACATGGTAACAGAGGCATGTGGCCCCTGTCCTCTCAGAGCTCAGGGGCTTTTGCGGGAGCTGGGCACAGAGTGGGTCAGTAAGCAGACACAGTGACAGGGGCAGTTTAGTGAAGACCACTGCGAGTGGAGCCAAGGACCCACTTTTGAATGAAGCTCCTGGAGCAGGAGTTCAGTGAGGATGCTGGACCAGCTGTGACAAGAGAGAGCTAAGGGAGACATCCCTCTCCCAGGCAGCCATGAGGGGCTGGGCAGAGCAGAAGGGAGAGTGTGTGGAAATGCAAGGAGGCCACATGGTTGGATGTGAGGAGGGGAGAGCTGCAGGCATTGGATCAGAGTAGGGCTTGAGGCTTGGTGGGCAGGAGGCATGGGCCACATATGCACAGTGAACTTGGCTGTGCCCTAGGAAATTGGGTAAGAACAGGTGGCCCCTAGCTGTGAACCCTGAGCCACTGGGAGAGAGGGAGGGCCAGGTGCTGCAGAATTCCTCAGCCAAACTGATGAGGTGGGATTTGGGGAGATTTATGTCTTGGAGGTGCAGAAAGCTCGGGATACCTGCAGACAGTGTCAGGGTGCTGGGACCAGAGACAGTGGCAGTGGATCATCTAGGCCCAGTCCAACACTCCCATCTGGCACCCAGTAACCGTGGAGATCACTGAGGCCTTCGGCTCCCTCACTAGCAAGATGGGGGCCACAGAGATAATCAGCATAAGTATCTGTGACTGGCTGGGCTAGGGGCCAGTGTCCTCAAGGGTGTGTCTGTGAGAGTGTGCCATGGGAGTGTCAGGTGTGTGTCCTGAGGCCTGCTGGTCCCCCACACCCTCAGCAAGTCCCCTGTCCCCCAGGATCTCCCTTTGCCCGTGCCAGCCTCAAGTGCGGGAAGACAGAGAGCTCATCATAATTCCGGAGGAAGGAGAAGATGTTCCGGTTCTTCATCCAGCGTGTGGTGAAGGCTCAGAGCTTCTACTGGGCGGTGCTGTGTGTGGTGGCCCTGAACATGCTGTGTGTGGCCATGGTGCACTACAACCAGCCACAGCGTCTCACCACGGCGCTGTGTATGTATGTGGCTGGGCCCCTTCTGCTCATGGGCAACTTGGACGTCTCCTGTCCCTATCTACCTGGGATCCCTCACAGGATCCCTGTGTTGCCCAGACTGTCCCACAGACATGGGCAGCCCCCAGGGGCTCTGCTGGAGGCTAGAATGTGTCTGGGACCTGAGGTGGCCTCCCCATCCCTGGGCTGCCCAGGTCCTGTGAACCTCTATTCCTCAGCATACTGTGAAATGGGACGAGAGGCCTGGGCCCCCAGGGGAGAAGGTATGTGGGGTGGCCAGGGCCAGGCCAGGCCAGAGAGACCTTTATCCTCCTTTGGAGGGCTTAGACCTACAGACTTGGGCCTCAGTGCCATGGTCCTTCCTGCCACAAGGCTGTTGCCCCTGCCCTGGGCAGCTGTTCTGGTTGCTACCTTTGGGGTTATTTCCATTTTCCTATGTGATTGGTTGGCCCTGGATGCATCCCTGCCCCCTGTGACTGGAGCCTTGCAATGGGTAACAGGGATTGAAGTCATGACCTGTCTTGGCCCTGGCCATAGCCCCAGGGATGAGAGAGGAAGATGACTGGGGGTGGGGACCTTGGTCCCAGTGCCAGCCCTCCACACGTGGGACTCTGTGGCCTGTGGAGTCGTCCAGCTCCGTTGTCTTCCTCACAATGAGGATTAAAGACAAAAAACTCACCTGAGGCCGTGGCTCACACCTGTAATCCTAGTGCTCTGGGAGGCTAAGGTGGGAGGATCATCTGAGCTCAAGGATTCGAGATCAGCCTGAGCAAAAGCGAGACCCCATCTCTACTAAAAAGAGAAAAACTAGCTGGTTGTTATGTCAGGCACCTGTAATCTCATCTACTGAGGAGGCTGAGGCTGTAGAATCACTTGGGCCCCAGAGTTTGAGGTTGCTGTGAGCTGTGATGATGCCATGGCACTCTACCCAGGGCGACAGAGTGAGACCACAAAACACAAAGAACCCACTGATGTCTTCTGTCCTGTGGTTAGTGCTTCAGTCTCTCCATTCTCCAGGGGTCAGCTGTGCTCACCCTGCTTGGCGTCTGCAGCTGAGCTGGGGATGGGGCACTACTGGGCCTCCCACATGGGCCTTGCTCTCTCTTGAGGGCCCTGTGTGCCTGAAGCCACCTAGGCTGCCCCAGGAGAGCCTCTTCTGACTTCAGAGAAGAATGGTCCTGGCCCCCAGCCCTGTCTGAGTGTTCTGCTGTGTTGATGGGCTGGCCCAGACTCTCTCCAGGGGCCACTGACCCAGCCTCCACCTGCAGGGTTTTCACAGGCCTAGGAAGACATGGGTAGGATCCTAGGCCACAGTTCCCCAGACTTCATACTGAAATCTCTTCCTGCTCTAATAGGAAAAGGGGGCAGAAGGATCCAGGGAGCTTCTGGAAGGCACCCTGGCTCCCATTCCCAGGAGGGTGATGTCCAGGGAGGGATGTATGCTGAATACCTTCTCTGGTTCCTAATTCAGGAGTCCTGGGGCCCATAGTTTGCTATCTTGGAACTTTGCTTAGCACTGGGTTCAGGGTTTTGCTTGAGTTCTCAGCTCAAGCAAAGGTGAATGTGGTGGGGCTTCCTCCCAACCCAGCTAGCCAGGCCCATCCTTCTGTGAGAGGACCCCAGCAGTGCCCAGGCTTGGGAGCAGGTGGCTGCACAGTCTGGCCACACATCCCACATGCACAGAACAGGCTGGAAGTGCCCAGTGCTGGAACCTGCACTTACTGCTCGGTCATCTCCATGGTTTCCAGCTTCACTTGTATTACAGGGGGACAGTGGCTGGAGGTGGGTGGGCATTTGCTGTGACTGAGTGTCTCTGTCCTTCACCACACATGAGACTAAAGGAGGCTGACTCAAAGGGCAGGGTGTATTGGCCTGAGGTGGGTTTCCTGCGGTTACTGTGCCTAATTTATAAGTTAAACTTTATCATATGTATGTATAAATAGGAAAAAACAGTATTTTGAGGGTTCAGTACTATCTAAGATTTTGGTCATGCCCTGGGGGTCTTGGAATGTAGTCCCCAAGGGTAAATGGGGATGACTGTATTTGCTGTGCTTAGCAGAGTGGATGAGGCAGTACTGTTGTCTTCAGAAGCTGAAGTCTTGAGTTAATTTTTATATGTAATGTGAGATAAGGATTGAAAGGGTTTTCCCCCCCCCCCTAATGGATGTCCAATCATTCCATTACCATTTTTTTAAAGGATTATCATTTTCCCATTTTATTATTTTTGGCACTTTTGTCAAAAATCAATTGATAAGTATTATTTTATTTCAGGAAAAAATTCTGAGATTATTGTTACAATTGTTAGTTCCATTATGCTGTATTATTTTTGTATTTCAGACATTCCAGTTGTGCAAACTTTGGCTCTCTGTTGTCTGTCTTGTCTATAACTTTATTTCTGATCCTTTGGATAGCTCATTTCATAGTATCCTCTTGGCTCATCTCACACCTATCTTCCTTTTCTGTTGATAAACTTTCAGTCCTATCTGTTCTCCCTTGGACTCCTTGTTCTTTCTGAGATAATTTTGTCTTTCTCTTTAATTTTCTTTCTGAGATGATTTCGTCTTCTTTAATTTCTCTTTAGTGCTCATCCCACATCTTCTAGTTGTCCTTCCATTTTATTTTGAGCTTTTGAATCTGATTTGTAGTAATCTTTCCTATTAGCACTGCTTGTTCAATTATATTTAATTCATATTGAAAAGTTATATTAGTTTTCCTCTACTTTACAGGGGGGTGTTTTGTAAAATTTTGTTAGCTGAAAAGTTTTTATCCTTCCTTTCTACTTGCTTCTTATAGAAGCTTTTTCACATAATGATAAACTGTGTAAATTTTCCTGGACCAGCAATTACATGTGACTTTGTGGAGGGTAGGGTAGAGGTCTGGGTAACTTACTTGCTTTCTAGTTCAAGAATATCCTCCTTTGGGGAAGGGAGTAGAGTCTTACTCTGTTGTTGTTATTTCCACACTTACATGCAGGCTAAAGCTTATGGTTTCTTGTTTCTCATATACTACAGGGATAGACTGTGGATAATTTTGTTCTTTCTCTATATTGAGAAATAGAGGGTATGGGGAGAAATTTGAGTGTAGGTAACTGCCATTATCTACAGGCACTAGTTTCTTACTATCTTTTTATTTTCTGCTGGATTTGTAGTATGGCCACTTATAATTGCCTTCTTACCTTTTCCCCCTCCCTCCTTCACTTGAAAAACTCTTTTCCCCTAATGATTTGTCAATTTAAACGGTTTACCAGCATCTCAATCTTTGTCTTTCTTGATCTTTTCTGTTGCATCTTTGTTTTCTGTTTCATTAATTCTTGTTCTAATTTATATTTCCTTTAATCTACTTACTTTATCCATACCGTAATATTCTTTCTCCAGTTCTTTATTTGAATATTTAGCTCATGGAATTTGAGGTGTGTTTAAAGCTTTAATTTTCACTTTGAGAATTATTTTAATTGCATATTATAAACTTTGAAATATTGGTTTCTTGTTTTAAGTCTTTTTTCCAAGTGTGATTATGATTTCTTAATTGATTTATGTGTTATTTATAAGTATGGTTTTGAATTTCCAGTTGACAGGTTTTTCTATGTTGATTTTTTCTCCCTTATTTTTGCTGTTGATTTCATTATTCCCTCTCATCTTTCATCACTTCTATTTCAGATCATCCAGTTGTTTTTTTTTTTTTCTTTCTTTCTTTTTCCCTTTTGCTTGAAGAACATCTTTCCTAACTTTGTTTAGATTGAGTGGTGGTAAGTTCTCTCATTTTGCCTGAGTGGTCTTTGCCACTGTTATTAATTCTACTTCACATGGAATTCTAGTTTGCTATTTTCTCTCAGGATATTGAGACCGTTCCACTGTCTTCTGCCTCTGTTGATTCCTTTGAGAAGCCAGTTGTCAGTCTGAATTGTTTCTCCTTTTTATGGCTGTGTCTTCTCTCTGTAGCTGCTTCAATAAACCATATTTATTGTGGAAGTTGAAATACATGGGGAGGCAGAGACAAGGGCAAGTGGCTTCTGCCATCAGCAGCTGCCCACGCCTTGCCAATCTTGTTCACTTACACTTTCTCTTGCTTTCTTGTGTATCATTTTTAGGTATAAATATGCCAGTAAGCATCTTTAATAATTAATAGCCACAGTAGCTCTTTCATTTTTTTTTTTTTCTGAGACAAGTTCTCTCTCTGTTGCTCAGGCTGGAGTGCAATGCTGCAGCCTCCAAATCCTGAGCTCAAGGGGTCCTTCTGCCTTGGCCTCCCAAAGTATGGGGATTTCAGCCCTGAGCCACTGCACCCGGCCATTTTGTTATTATACTTTACAATATTGGTAATGGTTCCTTGCTAACAACCAATCTATTCTAGGTTCAAACTTTACTGGCTATCTCAAAAATAACATTTTACAGATGGTTTGTTTGAATAAGAGTCCAAACAAGGTTTACTCCTTTGACTTGCTTCATTTTGAAAACGTCTCTTTTATGTTATGATGATTTTCTCTTTTCTTTATGCCATTTGTTTGTTGAAAAAACATACCATTTGTCCTGTATAATTTCTCACATTGTTAATTTGGTTGACTGCATTGTGGTGTCATTTAGTAAATTCCTCTGTCCTCACTATATTCTGCTACTGGTAATTAGACCTAGGACAGAGCTGCTGAGCTGTGGCACCACTGAAATTCTGTTGTTGGCAGCTGTCCTGAGCGTCTCAGGGTGTGTAACAGCAGCCTGGTCTGCACTCACCAGATGCCCCAGATGGTACCAAAGTCACCCATTTGTGAAGCGCAGATCTAGAGACTTGGTTAGAAAGAATTGAGGCCATTTCTTTTGTAAGCATCATATGTGGTATTGTGCACTTGCTGTTGTGTTTGAAATGTGCAGCGTAGTATAAAAACAACCTAGAATATTACTAACCATCTATTATGTAGTATGTACATTTCTAAAATAGTGACTATGTGTTTCTCAATTTCTTTTGTAAGAGCTTATTTCTTGCTTTCTTTAAAAAACTTTCTACTGGGGCGACACCTGTGGCTCAAAGGAGTAGGGTGCCAGCCCCATATGCCAGAGGTGGCAGGTTCAAACCCAGCCCTGGCCAAAAACTGCAAAAAAAAAAAATAATAATAATAATAGTAATAATAATAAATAAAATAAAAAATAAATAAAAATAAAAAACTTTCTACTGAAATATATATAAGCAGTTATCTTCTTTTTCTTTTCTTTTTTTTTTGTGACAGAGTTTCACTATGTCGCCTTTGGTAGAGTGCTATGGAGTCACAGATCACAGCAACCTCAATTCCTGAGCTCAAGCAATCCTGCTCCTTCAGCTTCCCAAGTAGCTGGAACTACAGAGGAACTACACCACAACATCTGCCTAGTTTTTCCATTTTTAGTAGAGATGGGGTCTCACTCTTGCTCAGACTTGTCTCCAACTCCCGAGCTCAAGGAATCCTCCTGCCTCGGCCTCCCAGAGTGCTGGGGTTACAGGTGTGAGCCACCGTGCCTGGCCAGTCCCCTTTAATTCTAGTGATTTTTGTCTCAATGTGAATATGGCTCCCTGAGCTTTTTTATTTTAGGTAAGCATTTGCCAAGTATATATTTTTCCATCTTTTGACTTTCAGCCTTTATGTGGCCTTCTATTTTGGGCTTATTGTTTGGAAACTACATATTTTATAACTGTTATTTTATAAAATCTTGCTGAATCTTTGTCATTTAATTGCCCAATTTAGTCTGCTCATAATTATTATGACTAGTAATTTACTTGGAGTTTCTTCATCCATCTTAGATTATGACATTTATTCCATTTTTCATATGCTTTTTCCTTCCTTTTTAATACTAACTGATTTTGATTGTTTATTTGCTTACATGTCCCACTTTGCCTTCTCCTGGTTTAAAAACTATAGATTCTATTTCTGTTCTTTTAATGATTAAATTTGTAATTTTACCTGTATTCACAGTAAAAATCTATAATCGTTAACTTCCCTTTTAATAATACTAAGACCTTAGAATAGTAACTTAGTCCCATTTTTCCCAACTTCTTTGTTACTGTTGTATAGCATTCCAGCTCTTTTTTAAAAATTCTGCCCAGTAGAGGGCAGCGCCTGTGGCTCAGTGAGTGGGGCGCCGGCCCCATATGCCGAGGATGGCGCGTTCAAACCCAGCCCCCGCCAAACTGCAACAACAAAAAAAATAGCCGGCGTTGTGGCGGGCGCCTGTAGTCCCAGCTGCTCGGAAGGCTGAGGCAAGAGAATCGCTTACGCCCAAGAGTTAGAGGTTGCTGTGAGCCGTGTGACGCCACGGCATTCTACCCAAGGGCGGTACAGTGAGACTCTGTCTCTACAAAAAAAAAAAAAAATTCTGCACAGTAGATATTATTATTGCTTTGTACATGATAGAGACCATGTTTATTTAGATTTGCCAGTTTTAGATTTCTCACTGCTCTTTGGCTTACCTTTTAGTCTTACAGCTCAAACTTCCATTTGCTATGATTCTCTTTCTTCCTAAAGTTCAGACAGTCCTGTGTGACCTGACACGTGCACTCCCGAAAATGCCTTGCACTAGAAATCGTAGAGGTGTAGGAAGAGTAGAGTTGGGCCCAATGACTCAAGAGTTGTTTAACTCTTTAACCAGAAACTAAAAAACTGGAATGGTCCTGATAAAAAATAATAGCAAAGTTTAATTTCTTTTGTGTGTGTGTGTGTGTGTAGAGACAGAGTCTCACTGTACCGCCCTCGGGTAGAGTGCCGTGGCGTCACACGGCTCACAGCAACCTCTTAACTCTTGGGCTTACGCGATTCTCTTGCCTCAGCCTCCCGAGCAGCTGGGACTACAGGCGCCCGGCATAACGCCCGGCTATTTTTTGGTTTCAGTTTGGCCGGGGCTGGGTTTGAACCCGCCACCCTCGGCATATGGGGCTGGTGCCCTACTCACTGAGCCAGAGGCGCCGCCCGCAAAGTTTAATTTCTATTAGCATTTATGGTCAGTGTCAAAATTTCTGCAGCCTTAAACGCTGAGACTCAACCCTGTTTTCCTGTGAGATGAGGATCCTGGTGGGCATTTGCTTTCAAGGAACAGCCTGGCTCAGTGCCATAGCTCAGTGGTTAGGGTGCCAGCCACATACACCAAGGCTGGTGGGTTCCAGCCTGGCCCAGGGTCTGCTAAACAATGACAACTGCAACCAAAAAGTAGCCAGGTGTTGTAGTGGGTGCCTGTAGTCCCAGCTACTTGGGAGGCTGAGGCAAGAGAGTCACTTGGGCCCAAGAGTTTGAGGTTGCTGTGAGCTGTGACATCACAGTACTCTACAGAGAGTGACAAAATAAGACTCTGTCAATAAAAAAAAACAAAGTTCAGCCTTGGCCTGAACTCACATAGCTGTGATGTGAAGGGAATTCTTGAGTCCCAATTGGGTCTTTTCTCCTGTTGTGCGTTGCTGTTACTGTGAAAGAAGTGTGGCTTTAAATAATAAGTATTCCTTACTTTAAAGGTGATATGTAGATATCCAAGCCCTTTGCACTGCTTCTAGAACTCATGATGGTAATGCTGAATGTTTGCTGTCTAGTCTTCCATTGCCATGTGTCTGGGTACCCAGTGCCCATCTGCAGCTGTCTCTGTCTTACTGGTGCAGGAACTGGGTCCACCATCATCCTCCCAGAGCCTCCCCTTATAAGCATAAATAATATAAATGGGTACAGGATTCTGGCCACAGCTGTAGGCAGACTCAGCCTAAAATAAATCCCTGATTGAATTAAAGTGATAAATCCTTCATCCTATCTGCCTAATAGACAAAAGGGTACTTCCACTGGTGGAAGACATTATCTGGAGCATTTGTTTCATTTATATACCACGTGCAGCATGCAATAAAAAATTATGAGACATGCAAACAAGCAGGACAAAAGAAGTGTAATAAAACAAAAAGTATGATCTAAAAGCCCTTCTGAGGTCACAGCTAACATTTTGGTGTTATTTCTCTCCTTGCATGGGTGTTATTTTCTACAGGTGGGGCTCATGTAGGGTATACAAGTATGTGGCCTGCCTTTTTTTTTCTTTTAACTTACCATGTCATAAATTTCCTCTTACATCTCTGAAGTCATTTTAAATTTAATTAATCAATTTATTTATAGAAATGGGGTTCTCATTATGTTTCCCAGGCTAGACTTAAACTTGAGGTCTCAAGTGACCTTCCTCCCACATTGCTGGGACAACAGGTGTGATTTTTTTTTTTTTTTTTTGTAGAGACAGAGTCTCACTGTATCACCCTCGGGTAGAATGTCATGACGTCACAAGGCTCACAGCAACCTGCAACTCTTGGGCTTACGTGATTCTCTTTGCCTCAGCCTCCCAAGCAGCTGGGACTACAGGCGCCCGCCACAACGCCTGGCTATTTTTTTGTTGTTGTTGCAGTTTGGCTGGGGCTGGGTTTGAACCTGCCACCCTTGGCATATGGGGCCAGCACCCTACTTAGCCACAGGTGCTGCCCAGGTGTAAGCTTTTTTAATATTAATAGTATGGTGCTTCATATAAACATTTCATATTTTACTTAGTCAAACTATGGTTATATGTTTCATAAATTTTGTTACTGTAAAAGAACTTATAACAAAGTAAATACAGATTGCTGTGTGTATGCTTGATTGCCTTAGCAGATAATGTCTTAGATATTAATAGAGTATTTTAAGCTTTAATTAAGTATTGTCAGATTTCTTTCTCAGAGGTCTGTGTATTTAATAATTTATGTTTTCAGCAGAGAAATTTGATGATACCCATTTCATAAGTGGTCACTATAAAACTGCCTATGCCTGTGGGTAGGGGAGCTGGCTGCCCAGTGCCATCTCAGCAGTTCTCACATGCCACACAAGGCTCTTTTTTCTGGCCCAGCTATTCTCTGCAGGACTTCAGAGTGGTCAGTGGCCAAGGAGGGCTTGGAGCTTGTTCTCTACAGCAGGCTGTAGGGATAAGCACCTTCATTTTTGTTCTTAATATCCTCTTTGCTTTTATGTTTCTTTAAAGAAGTAAAAAGGAGATACAGCAGGTGGGGGGGCTCCAAGTCACTGCACTATCTTCTTTGGTGTCCCTGAGGTCTCAGGAACTCTGTCACCCACAAGAGTTGAACTATATGTTAGGATAATTAAAGATGCAGAGTTGTGAGCAAAATGCATGAATAGCAGGCTTTATCTGACATATCAGGTTATGGCCATCTCAGTCCTGGGCAGTTTGGTTTGTGGGAACAAAATTGGGCAGGGCTGGAGTACTCATTCAGCAAGCAGAGGGTGGGCCTGGGGAAGGTCGGGTGCTGAGTGGGGGCCAAGTGAGGACCCATAAGGACCCAAGGAAGAGCGAGCTGTGAGCAGAGACTGGTCAGCAAATCCTTCCTGGGTCAGTGGGTCCTTCTGACCTCCCTATCATTGTGAGTCCTTATCTAGAATCCTGAGGGAGAAAATGCCAGGTCAGTTCAGACTGGACAATGGTGGTCAGGGAGCTCCTGTGGGATTCTGAATCAGGGCCAGCCCTGCCTGTCCAATTTCACTGCTCCAAGGGTCCTGTAGAGGCCGTGGGGAGGCCTGGCTGGCTTTGCTCCTTTTGGAGCATGCACAGCCTAGTAGGCAGCATGGGCTTGAATCTGTTCCCACCCCAGCCCTGCCAAATCAAGATGCAAGGAGGGGCCGGCTTATCGGAGTCTCTGCACACACAGCTCAGGGACTTGGTTGTGGCTGTGGCCTGCCATCATCCCCTCAGCCATGTCTGCGAAGCCTGCCTGGCCAGGCCTGCCTGGTGGAGAGATCATGTGATGTGGGCTGTGTGCACACCACACCCTTACCTGGTGGCTCTGTACTCTCACAGGTGGTAACGTGGACCCGGAGAGCCAAGTGGAGGGGAAGAAGGAGGTGGAAGCCGATGACGTGATGAGGAGCGGCCCCCGACCCATTGTGCCATATAGCTCCATGTTCTGCTTAAGCCCCACCAACCTGTGAGTCCCTCGTTGCCCCGGCATGTGGCTGTCTCTCTTTTCCATTCATCATGACCTGCAGAGACACAGGAACCAGCATGGCCTGTAGGTGCCCTGAGGGTGCAATTGCACCCTATGCTACGTGAGCTTCTTTGGTCACTGCCATAGTCCCTCGAGACACATGCCCATGACTTTTCATGTAGACGAGGACACAGACGGTTCTGTGCTACGTGCCCTGATATAGCAGTCTTGGTGATGCAGGGTTTGAACCCAGCAGCTGTAGAGCTGCTGCTCAGCCCTGCATGCTCAGCCCTACATGCTCACTCTCCTCTGCACACAGGGGCCCATCTACCTGTGTGCACGCAATTTTTATGCACCCCCTTCCATTGCACCTGTCACCCGCATGTGTATGCATGCATGCAGTATCTGTTTACTTGTTCACCTGTGTGCCTTCCCATGTCTGTCCGGCATGCATTTGCCATCCACTCATCAGTCTGGTGCTCTCATCGGTCCAACTAAAGTCCACATGGTAGACAGCACTCTAGGCACTGGAGGTGCTCAGGACCAAGGCACTGTCCTTGCTGAGCCTATGTGCCTGTGGGAGTGACAGACACCAGGCACAACAAATAAGTAAAAGACGTAATAAGACGTCCAACAGTGCATAGTGCTGGAGGAAGCACAAAATGGGGTGGAGATGCTGTCCAGGTACTAAGTTAGATGGAAGGTTGGGAGTGGAAGGGAGGGTGTACAGGGGGAGCAGGGGATGTAGACAGGCAGTCCAAGGGCAGCAAAGGCAGGTTGGCCTATACCCCGTTTGTTGCTGGTCTGCCCGGCCACTCCTGTCCCAGCAGCCAGTGGTGTCTGCACATGGCTCTCCAGCACCCAATCTCCCTGCCTCCTCCCTCTCTGTTACAGCTCAGCACGTGCAGAGGCATGGTCCCTGCCACAAGGGGCAGGGAACATCCAGTAAGTTCAGCATGAAAATATCTCAATGGAGAGATACTGGCATTGGGGATCAGGTGGATTGTTAGTAAAGCTCTCCTAGCAGAAGAGGCACCTGTGCCAAAACCCGAAGGGCAGAAGCTCTGGGGCGGAGGAAGGATGTAGGAGGTAGTGGGCTAGGACAGAGGGTGGACATGGGAGGCAGCAGGCTGCAGGCAGTATGGGCAGCGCCAAGATGAGAAGGGCTTGACTGCTGGCATCCTTTGGGGATGGACAGCACTGAGAGGTGGACATGCTCGACCTGCACCTCAGCAAGATCCTTCAATGGGGAGAATGCACAGAGATGCCGGGTGGTTGAAGTGTTAGGAAGAAATGGTGGTGGTTTGACTGGAGTAGTCAGAATGGAGAGGTTTGGAAGTCAGTTCTTGGAAGAAATTTTGGAGGCATAATCTGCAGAATTTGATGATACTTGTACTATGTGGGAGAGGAGGGGTTATTAAGGACAGCACCAATCTCTGCTGGATGCTGGGCAGAAGGTAGTGTGCTTACCAAGAGTAGCAGTGCTGCTGAGGGTCTGGATGAGAAAACCTAAGGCAACTGGAGACATCTAGTAGCCAAGTAGCCTGGAGTCTAAGTGGTAGAAACCCAGACACAGGCTGCTGAATTAGAAGGAAAAGTGTCTCTTTTAAGGAGGGAGAAATGCCATGGAGTGAAGGACTAGCAGGCTGTTGGTAGACCTGGGGGGCAGATCCATGGGTGTGAGGGTAGGAGCCAGGTGAGGATAAAAAGATGTGCATGGGCTCCCTCCAGAGAAGAGAGAGAAGGGGGTCTTTGGATGGAAGGTCTTGGGATGTCAATGTTAGAGGAGAGACTGGAAGGGCTAGAGGGGCAGAGTGTGTGCCTGGGATGCAGGAGGTAGAGGTGGTGCTCCTAGAGCATGTTCCTTGTGTTGGCACGAGAGACAGTCCACTCCACCTAGCCCATCTATTGCTGCCCCTTCTGTCCGCTACTCAGAGATTGGCTTTCCAACCCCCTGAGCACTTGTCCGCACCAGTCTCCTATTTCTGTCCACACTGTTTGCTGCTGTTTTCCTGCCAGAATGGGACTTCCTGAGGTGGAGGACTTGCCTGCCTCAGGTCAGGCAGGCGGGATGGACAGGGACTAGGCTGCCAGCCCGCTGCCACCACAGCCGGGGCTGCAACTCGTTGTCAGGTGCCTGCAGTGACTGTCCAGAAATCCCAGATCTCGCGACGCCCTCAGCAGCACCAATGCAAGGGCGGGGGCCTCAGCCTGCGCCAAGCCGGGCGGTGGGCCCGGCACTAGCAGCAGCACTCAGGGGCGGAACAGGCTGCACCGCTGAACCCTGAGGTCGGTGTGTCCAGCGCTCAAGGACTCGTGTCCAGCATGCGTCCCAAGGGCCCTACCGACTCCGTGGGCCAGCTCCTGCTGGGCCCACGCTGGGAGTATGGGGTCCGCGCCCACCAGGCAGTCTGGCTGAGCGGCTGCTGCCAGGTCATTGGCCAGGCTTGACTGCAACTGAGGTGTCAGGTACCTTGTTCCTTCCTTCTAGGAGCGCGGGCAGGTTCCTAGTTGCAGGGCTGCTCCCCACAGTCCCTGGCCCTGTCCAAACAGCAGCAAGGACAGGAAATATCTGCCTGAGCTGAGAGGGTACAGAACTCCCTAGATCCCTCCTGCACGCACCATGTGCAGCAGGTGTGCCAGGCCTGGCGGGCAGTGTACGAGGACCCTGTGCACCCAGGGAGCCCCGAGGTCCAGCTCTGTAGCCACGCCCTGCACGCCCAGGCACCAGCTGCACACAACTTCCGGACGCCAGCGCAGGTCTTCCTGCGCACGCGCACTGCGGTTGCTAGCCTTCGGTTGTACTGGTCTGACCACGGAACCGCCAGGCTTGTTTCCTGGAGTTGCTGCCAGACCTGGTTAGGACACCGTCCTAGGGCTACGCTGAGCGAGAAAGCGGAGGGGAGGGGGTGGGGGAAGGGAGTCTACGGAGCCAGGAGCTCTATCTAAAAGAAATTGTTAGCTGCAGGTGGAGATGGGCAACTCAGCCTTGACCCCTTTGGTCCACCAGTACTGGGACCAGAATCAGGACCCAGTCTTCTCAACGGCCGGGTATGAGGTCAAATTTAAGGACCTCAAGACTCTCCACAGAGCTGCCTACGAGGGCGACCTCTAGGACATGATGGACCTGGTCCATCTGAAAAGAAATAAGTTAAATGCATATGACAAGAAGAAGAGGTGATAGGAACAGGGAGCCGGCTCGGGCTGGGGCGGGGGGCAGGGGTTGGGTGGGATGGGGTTGGGGATGGCGGCGTGGGGGGTGAGAGGTGGGGTGACCAGGTGTGAGGGATGAGGTGTGAGGGGTGTGAGGGGGGAGACGCCCTCTTTCATGGGCTCCCTGGGCCAGCCCTCCTGTCGCCAGGGCTCCTTAGAAACTGAGATGGGGAAGTCTGGGAGAGGTCCCGCGCCCCACTCGGGCCACCACTATGGGCAGCAGAGCAAAAGCTGAACCTCATCTGGTTTCCATTCCACTCCAGATTCCCCTTATACAGCTCTGTATTGACCTTTTTTGTTTGTTTGTTTTTTGGAGACAGAGTCTCACTTTTTTGCCCTGGATAGAATGCTGTGGCGTCATAGCTCCCCAACAACCTCAAGCACTTGTCTTGTCTCAGCCTCCAGAGTAGCTGGGACTACAGGAACTCGCCACAACACCTGGCTATTTTTAGAGATGTGGTCTCGCTCTGGCTCAGGCTGGTCTTGAACCTGTGAGCTCAGGCAATCCACCCGCCTCGGCATCCAGAGTGCTAGGATTACAGACGCGAGCCCCTGTGCCCAGCCTGTATTGACCATTTTAAAGTAATTTAACCAAGAAAATTAGGTATAACCGCATTTTATTTTTGATGTACACATTTTAGAACATAATGTTCTGTATATTATGGAAAAGTACATAATGAGAGAATTCCTACAATATGTCCACCTCTGAGCTAACACATCTTTAGATCAAGTCCAATTTCCATTTTATATCGAAGTGCAGCCGTGGGTTTGCGTTCTCTACCGAGGGGGTCTTAGAAAGCAATTTTAAAGTGGTAAGATGATTGCATGTGCTTGAGTAGGAAGACTTATTTTCCTGAAAATGTGGGCTCTTTCCATGTTTATTAATTTTAAATCAGCCAAATAAAAATGCCAAAATTTTTCAATTTTTGAGTTGCATATGGTATCCGTCTTTTGTTATTGTCATGATATTAAGAAACATTTGTAATGGTGTGAATAAAGACTTGCCTATTTAGACATCAAAATGTGCTATTAAGGTCCACAAATTTTTTACTAACATTTGAAAAGACACATGAATGAATGGCACAAAATATAAAATCCAGATAGACCAAATGTATAGGGGAATTTAGAACTTGATAGTGGTGAAATTTTATATTATTAGCGAACAATGAATTTTTCATAACTGAGGTGTCTGTTAGCTGGAAAGAAAGTAGATAGATTTTTAATTCACAAAAGTAAGTTCAGGGCTGGGCACCGTCAGGTCAGTGGTTAGGACACCGGCCACATACACCGGGGGGTGGGGGTGGGGTGGGGTGGTGGGTTCCAAGAACAGCATGCTAAAGAAAGACCACTACAACAAATATATAGTCAGGTGTTGTGGGGGCACCTATAATCTCAGCTACTTTGGAAGCTGAGGCAGGAGAATTGCTTAAGCTCAAGAGTTTGAGATTGCTGTGAGCTGTGACCCCACGGAACTCTACCCAGGCCAACATAGTGAGAATCTGTCTCAAATAAATAAATACATAAATAAATGTAAGTTCATAATAAAATACATATTAAAAGTTTTAAATATACCAAATGAGGAAAGTACTGGGAACAAACCTAAATGCCTATTGAGATAGATACATTTTTATGGTAAGAAGCCCTTCCTGAGAATGACCTCTGAAGCAAGCTTTCTGAAGATTGTTTCAGCAAAATAAACGTTAAAACCCTCCGTATATGAGGGGAAAAAATTAACAAAACATGTTTACAAAATATTTGCAACACATCAAATGAAAATATATCTTAATTTGGGCAGCACCTGTGGTTCAAAGTGTAGGGCACTGGCCCCATAAACCAGGGGTGGCTGGTTCAAGTCCGGTCCTGGCCAAAACTGCAAGAAAAAAAAAAAGAATTCTAAAATTCTGCAAAGTACATTTTTCTCTACTGATCTACAATTGATCTATGGACCTGGGAAAAACATTTAGTGTTCTTGATAAGACAAGGACCTTAAATTAAAAAGGGAATACTTTTTTTTTCTATCCACAAAGTTTATAAAGATGCAATGTGGTGGTACTTATGCTTTTATGTGCTTATGACCTTTTAGATAGACTCCAACAAGTCATAATAAAATATTTTTATAGAGTAATTAGAAATTCATAAAATTCGACTTTCTCAGCTCTGCTTAAAGTAACACTGTATTAAGGAGAACCTACATAACATGCCTGTGGCTCAGTGAGTAGGGCGCCGGCCCCATATGCCGAGGGTGGCGGGTTCAAACCCAGCCCCGGCCAAACTGCAACAACAAAAAAAAATAGCCGGGCCTTGTGGCGGGCGCCTGTAGTCCCAGCTGCTCTGGAGGCTGAGGCAAGAGAATCGCGTAAGCCCAAGAGTTAGAGGTTGCTGTGAGCTGTGTGACGCCACGGCACTCTACTGAGGGCAGTACAGTGAGACTCTGTCTCTACAAAAAAAAAGAAAAAAAAAAAAAAGAAACTTCAATGCATCCATAGGGTAGTACAATATGTGACAGAATCCTAATCTGGCAGAAGCAGCCACTTAGGTAAGAGTGGCATATGAAGGTGGCATATGAACAGGTAGGTGTCAGCTGTCATGTGGAGGTGAACTTTTAAGATATACAGTGAGGAAAATGTCAATTTGCTGATATGTACACATGGACTATGGCAATGTGTTAGCTGAAAATATGTAAAAAGTTTGACAAAAGCAGTTAGTGTTAGAAATTGGTATACGACTAAGATTTTTCTTTTTTTCCCTGTGATTTCTGCAGTGAACCTGTATAAGTTTTAGTAGCAGCTTATTATTAATGAAATAATCCGTTCACAAGGATTATGGGATATGAATCTTACACAAGAAAAATAATTTCCCACTTTTTATTAATTCATTTATTTGAATTAGTATCTTCTGCTAACTTGTAGTCTCTTCAAAATGAATCTTTTTACCTGTATCTGTGCATGTATATTCTGTTGCATATACATTTTATTATGCACATTGTTTTCATCATATGTATTTATTATATATACAAATAATTATAGATTCATCATTTTATTTGTGCCCTTAAGAAAATAAAGCTGGCAAATATAAATGATTATTAATCTTGCAAAAGTATTGCTTTACTTCTTGAGTTTTTCTTTTTCCTTTTAATTGAGCTCCCTATCCATCCTTTGAATCCATTTATTCTCCAAACATAAGCTGGAAACCTCTTTGGTAGGAGACATATACTATAGCCTTTCAGGACCGTTCCATCCCAAACCATCATGTTTACCTGAGCAGCCTGAGGAAGATGAGAGGTTTAAAATTGTTGCATTAGGACTTGATCTCACATGCAGTTTTTCCTCCCTCCTGTTAAACACAGATAAAAAGATTCCTTTACTTTTGAAGAGAATAAAAGTTAGCATAAAAATAATTCCTAAAGTTAAACAATTATTTAAAAAGATATTTTAGTGACCTTTGAAATTTTATAACAGTCTTAATGACTAATACTAATCACTGGAAGTATCTCCTTTACATGTCAATCAATCTAAGCACTGAATAATGAGCCACACTTTCCATTTGAATTCTGCATTTCTTTTGTTTTAAATATTTTTGAAATCAAAATGAGAATTAACTTTCTTTTGAAAATTGTTGTTAATTCAGCCATCTTTTTGTCCTAGTACATTTAAAAACTAAAATTTATTTAAATGTCATTCATATAAAAATAAATGCTAGAGACCTGTGTGTGCCAAATCTCACTCACTGTAAAGCCACCATGGAATGTGCTATGCCCCATTATCTTAAGTTCAATACTGTAATTTTTAAAATGCTGTCAATTATACTTATAATCATGAATTACAAGTGGCATTCCTAAATCAGAGATGTTATAATGGAAAAAAAAAAGAAACATTATAATACAGTTGTATTTCTAATCTTTAAAACATACCACTGAGTAGATATGATTGTATCATTTTACTTTAATCAGAATGTCATCTTTCTTAGCATTCATAGTAATAGTTATAATAAACAACTGTTATTTGTGCCAGGAACTGTTAAAAATGGTCAGCATCACAAGGGTATCCTGTAAGGTGTCCTTACTATTTCTTTTCTTTTTTTTTTTTTTTTTGCAGTTTTTGGCTGGGGCTGGGTTTCAACCCACCACAACTGGCATATGGGGCTGGCGCCCTACTCCTTTGAACTACAGGTGCCGCCTGCTCTTACTATTTTTATTTCCATTTTATCGATGAGGAAATTAAGACACAGAAAAGCTAAGCCAAAGTGTGTCCCAAACTGAAGTTACTGAATCCAAAGGCCAATGTCTTTGGATTCCAATAGGCTGTTCTTTTGTTACACAGTGAGTGTTAATAAATATCGTTCTGTCTTCACAAGAAAATTAAGGATTTGTTCTGAAAACAGGAATAAATGAAACTTAATGCTTACAGCTACGTGAATGATTACATGTTTTTAGTTAGTGTGCTACAATTTTTTAAAAAGGCTCTCTCAATTTTGTAGAAGTGCTTTGCATTTGGCTTGCGTAAGAGGCTATGCCAAGGTGTCCACTATGTTGATCGACAAGGACTGCGATCTGAACATCAGAGATGCTGAAGAGAGGACACCTCTGATAAAGGTATATAGTAGCCAGATTTCAGCTTGAGATGGATTTTATTTAAACCCATAGAATAAAATGAATTTATCACAATTGAATATAACTAATAAGTGAAATCTGTGAAAGGTTTATATTGCATTCCTAGAACTTATGATCTATTTCTTGGTGTAAAACTGACAGGCCGTGCAATGCGAGAGACCGCAGTGTGTCACTCTCCTCTTAGAACGTGGTGCAGATCCCAACATCACGGATATCCACGGTAACTGCGCTCTCCACTATGCTGCCCACAGCGGCAATGTAGAGATTACAACAAAACTCCTTGAACATGGTGCCGCTACAGAGATAATGAACAAGGTATAGATTAACTGACTTTATTTTGAAAATATCGGAAATACATTTGTTTTAACATTGACATATGTAAGGGTTCAATTTTCCAAGTTTGGAAACTTAAGCATTCCCTAAAATAAAATATTTTGAAATAGCTCAATTGTCAAAGGTTTCTGTTTAAAAATTGGTACTTTCGAAGGAGCATGAGAGAGTACATCTTCTTTTATGCATTTATGTTAAATATTTGAGATAACACTGAATTTGTTGAAGGTTAAATTATTTTTTCAATTTTTTTACCATTCTGCTGTTTCTTTCTAATTATTGTAAAATAGCACAGAAAAGTCAATTTATCCTAGAAATAGGCTTTATCTTAAAACTTCGACAAAAGGAATGTATTTTACAAGAAATAGAAATCTTGCTGTTGACAGGTTTCTTAAAAAATAATTTCTAGGAACATGATTTGCCTCACATAAGCAAGGAGTAAAGAGGAAAATGGGGAAAAGGGAAAGGAGACTGATCAGAAACACACAGGCCAGTTTAAAAACTGAATGATTGGGTTAATGAGGTGAAAGCTATGTTGATTAGTATGATGTAAGCACTTCAATTTGTTCAAATAATCAACACACTGAAAATGGCATAAATGTTTTTATGATCTATATACAAAAGACTTAATAAAAAATCATTAAAAAAATACATAACTGCAGGAAATACCAATAAGAGGGGGTTTTGCATGTTTTGTCCAGTTTTTTAACATTTAAACCAGAATCTCTTTATTTTGAGGGATAATAACTCTCAGTTTGAGAGAGTTAGTGAGAGGTAGACTTGTCTAGGCATCAATTTTAGGAGAACTCCGAGAAAACCAGATTGACAATGAGTATGATGAATTATGAAAGAAGGAAGAACAAATAATTAACTGATCATCCTAATTTGGCAGAAGCAGCCACTTTTAGGTAAGAGTGTAAACTCTACTCTCAAGACCAGAATGTCTTGATGGGAAGGTGGGGGAGAAGGACCTTTTCCGTAGCAAAATCAAGGTGCATGTTCAGTTCACTAGTCCCTGTTCTCCCCTTCCCTAGAAACATTAAATGGAATTTTCAGTAATGACTCCACCTCTTACTCTTTCTTCTTTTTATCCAAATTCCCAAGTGGTAACATAATTGTCCATGTAGGTAGACAATGAGACAAAAGTGGTTTTCTGTTGCATTAGTTCTCCACTAGAATTGTGCAACACAATGAACTGGGGGGAATGTAAAAGAATAATTTAGAAGTCTAGGCTCTGTCCTGAAGATTTTGATTCAGAAAATATAATAAGGTCCAAGCACGTATATTTAAAAATATTTCCTTGAAGGCAGGTACATGTTTGAGGGAGAGGGAGATTGAGGTAGGAAGGATCAGTCAATCTCAGGAGTTGTTTTTTTTTTTTTTTTTATTTTTTTGAGACAGAGTCTCATTGTGTTCCCCTGGGTAGAGTACCTTGGCGTGACAGCTCACAGCAACCTCCAACTCTTGTTTAAGCAATTCTCTTGCGTCAGCCTCCCAAGAAGCTGGGACTACAGGTGTCTGTCACAATGCCGGGCTATTTTTTTGTTTTTGTTGTAGTTGTCATTGTTTGGCAGGCCTGGGCTGGCTTAGAACCTGCCAGCTCAGGTTTTTTTATATGGCCAGTGCCCTAGCTGCTGAGCTACAGGCACTGAACCAACCCAGGATTTCTTGACACTTTCTCTGACACTGTCCCTAAGAACAACACAATTTCTTCAAGACTCTGATGCACTGAGCACTTAAGTGTAATTATGAATTCACATGTATCAAAAATGTAAGAAATTTCTAGAGGCACTACTTCTCTTTCAATCTCTGCTTTCCAGTAATATTAGACTGATGTTTATGATGTCTTTTACTGCTTAAGAGGGTAAAAGGAATGTTACTGGCAGTATCTGTTAGCTTACAGAGCACCTTCTTATCCTTTTCAACCATCAATCATTTACTGTTATTGAGAGGGATTTTAGAAATTTACTTGTGTATAGTCTTTCAATAAGTGCAGACTGACCATTTTAGTATTTCCTCTTTGTTATCATTCAGATGATTAAGTCAACAAATGTTTTTTACAAGTAGAGTTTTCTCAATCAGAATAGTAGTGAATCCTTTACCTTTTTTTTTAGTTGAAGCTGTAATATGAACTGTCTTAGCACATCTTTTAGGGCCACAGAGCTTCAGCATAATCAGGATCTCAGTTTGAAACACTGAAAACCATGAAGTTAGAATACATATAGGAATTTTTTTAAAAAAAATTATATTAGTCCTTAGTGATGGGGTCATATCTTAGAACTTAAAAAATGGCTTTTAAAATCTCTTTGTCTTTGCATCTATCAAATAATTGTTTTCCTGTTACAAAACCTATAAGCCTTTTTAAGTTAATCATGGTTGTAGTTGGATAGATGATGACATATGTTTTGCCTCAGCACCATCCCTTAAAAATGAAAATGATTTAGTGCCTTTACTTAGGCTGTAAACAATTCATGTAAGTCAGTATTAGAACTTCTATTAAGAAACCATTATATTTCTGCTTTATATTTTGCCGAAAAAAACATAATTTAAAGAGAAACCAGAAAAAAATGGATTAGAAAGTTAAATATGCATTAGATTTCCATATACCATTTTCATCGAGAATAATGTTTCTCAGTGAACTTTCTAACAGCTGAGATAAAAATCGGTAATCTTTTTTTGTTGTTGTTGTTTGTTTTGTTTTGTTTTGTTTTGAGACAGAGTCTCACTATGTCACCCTTGGTAGATTGCCATGGTGTCGCAGCTCACAGCGACCTCAGACTCTTGGGCTTAAGTGATTCTCTTGCCTCAGCCTCCTAAGTAAAAAATTGATAATCTTATAACAGGAGACATCCCATGGGCCATTTAATGATAAGCAAGAAAAGTTCATTTGAAGTCTAGCTTTTTTTCACTCAGAAAACCTTAGTGAACCATTCGCAACAGGAGTGACAGACCAATTGGCATCTGGGGTCTTGTCACCATCGATAGAAGAGAGTCCTGAGTTGGTATACCTGGTGAAATCCTCCCCCTTTGTTGGAAAGCTTTCAAGGATCACGGAAACTCTAATTTCTCAAATGTTAGGGTTTGCCCCAAAAATGTATTGCCAAAGAGGGTTTAAGCAAATTCAAGAGATTGCTTTAATATTGGATATATAATGGAAAGTTTGGTAATATTTGTTATGCATAGATGATCATGGAAACTTTGTGTTGGGGGTACATACTTGTAAGTAGTCTTTGAAATCCAGTGTAAGAAATACTGATCTAGGGGTAATAATTTAGATCATTAACTCAATAAAAATACTGAAAATAGTTACTACTATATCTTAGGGTAGGGGGATATAGAGATATTAATAATAGATACTGCCTCTGCCCACAAGAAGCTCTTGGTTTAGATGAGAAACAAGAAAGTATTATACTGTGGTAAATGCTGTGATAGAAGCAAAGATTCTTCAAAGCATTAAATGTCTGAACTGAGTTTTGGAGGTAACCTGAGTTGATGTGAAGAGGCAGATGAGAGGTGTTTCCAAGGGAAGGAGTGTCACATTGGAAAGCACAGAGTAATGAGAAGGAAGGGTCTACTTTTTATTTATTTTCTACATTATGTGTACAATTTTAGGACCTTATATAAAGTTTTCCACTTATAAAAGTGTATAATTTTGTCCAATATTGTATTAATTGTTTTTGCTGTATTGCAGAAAGACACCACACCACTCTTCCTTGCTCTGAAGGAAACCCATTCAGATGTGGCGGAACTTTTAATTAAGCATAAGGCAAATATACATCTAGTTGATGGATGTAGGAGGTATAGTAATTCGTTCTGTTTTTAAAACCTGAGTGGTATTCTAGAGTGGCAATAGTATCTCTCCTCAGAAATGTTAAATGAACAATAACGTTACCTCATAATTGTTGTATAGTGAAAAATATCCACATAGATCTTCAGTTACGCAGAAAAGCAGTTATTTTGACTGAGAAATATGAAGGACAGTATACAGAAGGATTTACCTTTTTTTCAATATTGACTGATATTTGTTCGTAATTTGGTGTTTTGGTGATATATTAGCTGATAGGCTTTAGTTAGTTGTATAAAATGTGGACTTAAACTTGTAGTTTACTTTATGACTTAATATGAAATTCTTCACTCTTTCATAGTATTTTTTAACAACTGTTGCTTACATGGTTTTCCTTTAGAATGTTCTGTGTCCCATAAATAGGAGCTGGGATTCATTTTCTCTTTTGAATGACTTAGTGAGTCTTTAAGTTGTTTTCTTTAAAGAATATTGACGTTAGATTAACCTTAAGTGACTATTAATTGCTATTACCAGATCCTGTGGGTTCATCAGCTTTTTTTCCATTTTTACTTCTAGTGTAGTTTGATGTTTTAGTTTTAATTGGCATGGGCAGAAGGATGAAAACTTTAACTGGATAAACTTTTCCTTGAATAAAATAAGCCATAGGTGGGTGATAAAGTGTAAACAGAGAGGCTTTAGATTCCCCGAAGCCTGGGTTGGATTCCTGGCTTTTCCACTTGCTAGGTGTGATGTTAGGAACATCATTTATCATCAGATGTGTTTTTTGATCTGAAAAGGAGCATAATCTGCCAAGGCTTATGGTGTGTAAAGTCTTATATGTACACACACAGAGACATATACACACATACACACAGATACATATATATATATACACACACACACACAATAATTTAATGCAGTTCCTAGCACATGAATATCAGCATCAAAATCTGTAAGTACTCTGACTAAAATTATTACCATTATTATTGTTATTGGAAGCCTGCAAGTAGCTCTTACTTATTTGACCACTATCTGACTTTGAATGAAAATATATTCTATTTAGATAGGGAAGGAATGGAGAATTCTACATCTAAATCTTGCACTATGTAAGATAAGTGATCTCAGCGTAGTTTCTTGACCATTAAAGCCCTATAAATTAGCAACTTGTACTGTGTTATACCAGTGGTTAAGAGGCTTCCTTTTAGCTTCAGTGGAAATTGGCTAAAATGAACATTTCAGTACCCAAGATGTTCATGTCTGTAAGAACATTCTGCACGGACAGGCAGGATATTGAATTGGTAAAGTATATCCAATTAGTACTATAAATAACTTTTTTCAAGTTTGTAAGTGTGGGTTATCTTTCTTATTTTAGAACAGCGCTCATGCTTGCTGTACTTTGTAATTCGGAAAGCTTAGTGGATCTTCTTTTGGAGCAGAATATTAATGTCTTTGCGGAAGATTTATTTGGACGGACTATAGATAATTTTCTTCTTCCTGACTCTGAAAGGTAAGTGTACACGATAAAAGACTACTTAATGCTGGGTGGCACCCGTAGCACAGTGGTTAAGGTGCCAGCCATATGCACTGGGGGTGACAGGGTTGAACGGGGCCTGGGTCTGCTAAAACGACAATGACAATTGCAACAAAAAAATATTCAGGCATTGTGCAGGCACCTGTAGTCACAGCTTCTCAGGAGGCTTAGGCAAGAGAATTGCTTAATCCTAAGAGTTTGAGGTCGCTGTGAGCTATGATGACATGTCACTCTACCCAGGGGGACAAAGTAAGACTCTGTCTCAAAAAAAAAAAAAAAAAAAGAAAAAGAAAAAAGACCAGTTAATGTTAAATTGAGGTGTAAAATAATTATAACTATTGCAACTTGTACATCAGTTGAAATTTCATGGTTTGTTTCAGAAAGTTTTAGAATGGAAATGAGATAGCCGGAAGAAATCCAAAGGATGGAGGTGTTACAAGTAGTAATGAGTGCAGGGTTCTGAAGACTTTTAAGACCTTTGGGCGGCGCCTGTGGCTCAGTGAGTAGGGCACCGGCCCCATATGCCGAGGGTGGCGGGTTCAAACCCAGCCCCGGCCAAACTGCAACAAAAAAAATAGCCGGGCGTTGTGGCGGGCGCCTGTAGTCCCAGCTGCTTGGGAGGCTGAGGCAAGAGAATCCCATAAGCCCAAGAGTTAGAGGTTGCTGTGAGCCGTGTGACGCCACGGCACTATACCCGAGGGCAGTATAGTGAGACTCTGTCTCTACAAAAAAAAAAAAAAAAGACTTTTAAGACCTTTAACCTTACGGATTTCAGTTTTATTTTGTTTTATTACAAGTACAGCCCCTATGCGTGGGATAAAGACAGTGTCACAACTCTGCTTTTTCTGAGTAGTTATATGGGTCATGAAAGGTCCACTTTAGTAGAAGCTGTTGTACCATTCCCTGTTGTACTGTTGTGCTCTAGACCTTCCTCCTTGAAATTTTCAAGAACTGAACAGGTTTTAAAGTGCAAGAAAGGCAATCCTCTTTTATAAGGCAGAAAGGGGAGAAGAAGGACTTTGTACTCGTTCTGTTTCCCCTGATTGTGTTGCTGCATTGTTGCCTGGAAACTGGTCCTGCAGTCTGGTAATTATGCTACTAGGAAGTCTTTGCTGATTCAGATGCCTCAGTCTCCATGGTCAAACACACTTAAACTTCAAAGTAATACTTTTTGTGGTTCACTTACATTTGCTTATATGCTTGTCCATTGTTCCCAAAAGCACTAGCATCATTCTCTGCTCTGGCAGCTAGGCCTCTGACCTTTAGCCACACAAACACACAGTGAGCAAAGAGATCCCTTCCCCTACTTATATAGAGCTTATATGGAGCTCACATTTTAGTTTAGACTTAGCCTAATCCTTTGTACATTCTCCTTTAAAGTCCTTTTGTCTAGCAAATAGTAGCTGAGATTGTTCTAAACTGTCAGAGAGTTCCAAATAATGATGCAGGAAAGGAATGGAGTTCCGTTTTTTCTTTGTTACCAGATCTATGCCCTGAAGCCTACTTATAGCCTGTGCAGCACCTTTTCTTAGGCTGTAAAAGATCCCATGTCCTTCTCTAGTAGTGGACACCAACTTGTCCTTGGCCCTCAAATGATTTGTCCTCCATAATTATGAAAATCTTTGAAGCTACTTGGTTCTCTACCTCAAAATTTAAGAATGTTTTCAAATTCTATGTCAAATTCTAAGAATGTAGCTGCTGGATGTAAACCTCTGAATCTGAACAGGTTAGTTGTATTTACATGACAAATCAATACCAAAGCAAATAGACAACCTACCCAATAAGAAGATATATTTGCATATATTGAATTAGATAAAAGATTAATAACTAGGATCTACAGATAACTCAATAAACACAAAAGAACCAAGAATCCTTTACAACATAGAGCAAGAGAGATGAATAGAATCTTCTCTAAAGAAGGCAGATGAATGGCTAACAAACATATGATAAAATGCTCATCATCCCCAATTATCCGAGAAATGCAAATCAAAACCACCCTGAGATATCACCTAAACCCAGTGAGAATGGCCCACCTTATAAAGTCTCAAAACTACAGATGCTGGCATGGATGTGAAGAGAAGGGAACACTTTTGTACTGCTGGTGGGACTGCAAACTAGTACAACCTTTTTGGAAGGAAGTATGGAGATCCCTCAAAGAACTCAAACTAGACCTCCCATTTCATCCTGCAATCCCATTACTGGGCATCTGCCTAGAAGGAAAAAAACAAAACAAAAACAAAAACATCTATTTACTTTAAGGACACTTGTGCTAGACTGTTTATCACAGCTCAATTTGCAATTGCTAAAATGTGGAAACAGCCTAAATGCCCACCCACCTAGGAATGAATTAGCAAACTGTGGTATATGTATACCATAGACTACTATGCAACCACTACAAAAGATGCAGACTTTACATCTTTTGTATTAACCTGGATGGAAGTGGAAGACATTATTCTTAGCAAAGCATCACAAGAATGGAAAAGCAAGAATTCTATGTACTCAATTCTAATATGGAAAAAATTAGTGACCTGGCACACAGTGTGGGGGTTGAGGATGGGGAGAACAGAGAAAGGAAGGGGGTGGGAATCACAGGGGGTGGTACACGTTTTGGAGGTGGAACACTATTATTGGAAGGTCTTTATCTGACAAAAGCAATCAATGTAACCAGGTTCTTTAAATCCTCAATGAAGCCCCCAAAATAAAAAAAAAAAAAAGTTACATACAAAAGTAGAACATTGTGCTTGCTTTGGCAGCACGTATAATAAAATTGAAACAATACAGAGAAGATTAGCATGACTCATGTGCAAAGGTCACATACAGTTTCTTGAGACATTCCATATTTTGTGTAGTTCTTGAATGGTGACTGAATTGTTTGACAAACTCTAATAGTATGAGTCAAAGCAAAATGGGCAGCACCCAATAGTGAAACTGTGATGTTCTCTAAAAAAAATTTTGTGTAAGATGATCTATGAAATGAGCATGGAGCTGAATAACACTTGGGATGTTGTGTGCAAAGTGTTGTTGATGTATTTCAGAAATGAGAAAGTATCAACATGGATCTCGCTCCTTCATGGAATTTAAAGAAGCAGGATTTTTTTGTCGTCTACATCAATTGGAGATGAGCATGGAGATTAAATACCATTCTAACAAAGATCTACTGGTTCAGAGTCTGACTAGGTACTAGGTAGAGAGAGAATAGTAGGAATCCAAACCAGGTCTTGACGTCTATTAGTTTTCTACCATTATAATGGGGGACATTTACTTTATGTTATCTAATTTAGTGGGCTAATGTCTTACAAATAAATTTTGTTGAAAACTATGAAACAGCTGAGATGACCTTGTTACTGGATGAAGAGAGTTTGGCCACCTGTCACTGTCAGCCAATATGCAGAGATGGGGATAGATGCACCAAACTTTATTTGTCAGAAGTCCATCAATTGTGGAGAAGATGAGAGCGTCCTCTCCAAGACTGTCCCGTTCTTCTATTTAAAATAATCACATTTTTTTATTGTTGGGGATTTATTGAGGTTCTTCATTCAAAGAACCAGGTTACACTAATTGCATTTGTCAAGCAAAGTTCCTCTTATAAATGTGTTCCTCCCCCAAGAGGTGTGCCAAACACCGTGACCTCCCCTTCTTCCTTCTCTCCACTCCCCCATTCTCTGACCCCCCAACATGTACTAGGTTATCAATTGTCCTCATATCAAAATTGAGCACATTGGATTCTTGCTTCTCCATTCTTGTGATGCTTCACTAAGAAGGATGTATTCCATCTCCATCCAAATTAGTACAAAAGATGTATAGTGTTCATTTGATTTAGTAGCTGAATAGTATTCCACGGCACACATATACCACAACTTGTTAATCCACTCCTGGGTTGGGGGGCATTTAGGCTGTTTCTCCATTTTTTTTTTTAATTGTAAATTGAGCTGCAATAAACAGTCTACTGCAAGTGTCCTTATGGTAAAAGGATTTTTTTTTCTTCTGGGTAGGTACTCAGTAATGGGAGGATCAAATGGGAAGTCTAGTTTGAGTTCTTCGAGGGTTCTCCATACTTTCTCCTAAAAGGTTGTATTAGTTTGCAGTCCCAGCAGAAGTGTACAATAACTAAGAAAATGTCATGAAGGCTACGTTGAACGGTTTGATGAGAATATTTCAGATTGTATATGAAACCAGCACATTGTACCTCTTGATTGAACTAATGTACACAGCTATGATGCAACAATAAAAAAATAATAAAAACAAACAAACAAAAAAAGAAGTGTTCCCTGCTCTCCACATCCACACCAGCATCTGTAGCTTTGAGACTTTGTGATCTTGGCCATTCTCACTGGGGTTCAATGATATCTCAGGGTGGTTTTGATCTGCATTTCTCGAATAATTAGGTATGATGAGCATTTTTTCATATGTTTATTATTTTTCCATTCATCTGTCTTCTTTAGAGAAGGTTCTCTTCCTCTCTCTGGCCAATTGACAGAAGGGATTTTTGACTCTTTTTCTGTTGCTTAGTTTGAGTTCTCTGTAGATCCTAGTTATAAATCTGTTGTCTAATTCATAGTATGCAAGTATCTTTTCCCATTCTGATGACTGTCCATTAGCTTTGGTGATTGTCCCATTAGCTGTACAGAAGCTATTGAGTTTAATTAAGTCCCATTTGTTTATTCTGCTGTTGCAGTTGCCACTGAAGTCTTCTTCATACAGTCTTTTCCCAGGCTGATACCTTGAAGTGTTTTACCAGTATTTTCTTTAAGGATTTTTATTGTTCTGTGCCTTAGATTCAGATCTCTTATCTATCGTGAATAAATTTTAGTGAGTGGTGAAAAGTGCAGATCCAGTTTCAAGTGTTTTATGTATGGTTATCCAGTTCTCCCAGCACCATTAACTGAATAGGGATTCTTTCCTCCAGTGTAGGTTCTTGTTTGGTTTATCAAAGATTAGGTGGCTGTAAGATGTTAGTTTCATTTCCTGGTTTTCTATTTGGTTCCAAAATGTCTATATGTCTATTTTTGTGCCAGTACCATGCTGTTTTGATCAATATGGCCTTGTAGTACAGCCTAATATATGGTAGACTGATTCACTCAGGTTTGTTTTTATTACTAAGGATGGCCTTAGCTAGACAGGATTTTTCCTGGTTCCATACAAAACAAAGAATTATTCTTTCCAAGTCTTGAAAGTATGATGTTGGTATTTTAATGGGGATTGCTTGAATCTGTAGAATGCTTTTGGAAGTACAGACATTTTAACAATGTTGATTTTCCCCAGCAATGAGCATGGTATGTTCTATCATTTGTTAATATCCTCTGCTATTCCTTTTCTTAGGGTTTTATAATTTTCTTTATAGAGATTCTTCACCTCTTTTGTGAGGTATATTCCTAGGTATTTCATTTTCTTTGAAACTACTGTGAGGGGAAGGGTGTCCTTGATTGTCTTCTTGTCTTGGCTGCTGTTATTGGTGTATACAAAGGCTACTGATTTGTGGACATTAATTTTATATCCTGGGACCTTACTGTATTTTTTGATCACTTCCAGGAGTCTTGTGATTGAGTCTTTGGGGTTCTCTAAGTATAATATCATATCATCAGCAAAGAGGGAGAGTTTGACCTGCTCTGCCCCCATTTGGATGTCCTTTATTTCCTTCTCTTGCCTGATTGTATCGGCTAGAACTTCCAGCACTATGTTGAATTAGTAGTGACGATAGAGGACAACCTTGTCTGGTTCCATTTCTAAGTGGAAAAGATTTCAGTTTTGCTCCATTGAGTATAATACTAGCTGTGAGTTTGTGGTAGATAGCTTTGATCAGTTTAAGAAATGTGCCAACTATACCTGTATTCTTCAGTGTTCTAATCAGAAAAGGATGCTGGGCTTTATCAAATGCTTTTTCTGCATGTATTGAGAGGATCAGGTCTTTGTTTTTGCTTCTTTTGATATGGTATATTCCAAAATCAGTTTTATATGTAAATGTTAAAAGAAAGAATCATACTAACCCTTATATTAAACAGCAGTAATAATACTTATTTTAAATAACAATAATCACCATAACCAATGATCTGTAACAAACAATAATTGACATAACCCATGATCCATATAACAACATTCCAATCCAGAAGTTAATCTCTTTAATACATTGCCTTAAGCTATTCAAGATATACAATGTTAGGTTAAACCCATATTTACAAGACAACAAGGATGGGAGACATGAGGCAAAGGTCACATAGGACATACTCAGAGGTCACATAGGACCTAACCATCCAGACCGTCTGTGTCATCTCAGCCCTAGCCTGACTAACTCCATCTTATTCTCGCTTTGTGTGCTATCAACCTGATTTATAAGCCACACAGTAGAAAACAACCAATATCCAAAAAAGTAGGACTTAATGAACATGTACTGGAAAATGCAACATTAGAATATTACAACCTGTGGGGCAGCACCCATAGCTCAGTGGGTAGGATGCCAGCCACATACACCAAGGCTGGCCAGTTGGATCCCACCCAGGCTAGCCAAAATGACAGTGACAACTGCAACAACAACAACAATAATAGTCGGACATTGTGGTGGGAACCTGTAGTCCCAACTACTTGGGAGGGTGAGGCAAGAGAATCACTTAAGCCCAAGAGTCTGAGGTTGCTGTGAGCTGTGACACCATGGCACTCTACCCAGGGTGACTTAGTGAGACTCTGTCTCAAAAAAAATAAATAATAAAACAATTACAACCTGTGAAAAATGCAGATGGTATTTTATGTGGGATTCTATGACAGTTTCAATAATAAATTTTAGGAGCAATGTATTCCATTGTATTCCTGTTTCTCTGAGCATTTAAAAATTTTGTCTCAGTAAAGCATCATAATAACCTAGTTAAAGATGGTCATAAAATCCTTATTTTTAGAAAAAAAAATAATCCTTAAAGAGGCAGTTTTGGCACGAACAATTAGCTATTTGTTGTAGAGGTAGAACTTATTCTGAGTTCAGGAAGTTTTCCATTTTTTCAAGCTAATTCTAATTAATGTAATGAGCTGTACTTCCCTCAATTCATGAGTACTTCACCTTGCTTTTTTTCTTTATTCTTTAGAAGCTGTATAATAAATTCATAGAGCTTACAAATTTGATCTGTTTGGGATAACATTCTGATGTCAGCTCTTATGTTTTCTGAAATAGTCTAATAATTTAATATATGTGGTAAATATATTTCACATCAGTATTAAAACTATAATTCTATTTACTCTTTATACATAGCATTCAACAGAAAATTTTGGAATACAAGGCAAAAATTAAACCTATAACTCCTGCACAAGGTAAGACTTCTGGTAGTGAATTACTCTGGGTTGACCTATTATAGTAAGAGTAGTAAGTTCTGAACACAAAGGAGCAGTTACCAAAAAAATTGTAAATTTTATGTATTTTTTCTTCATTTGTTCCTTCCAGGCCTACAGTTCAGAATTGTTTATTAAGTCAGTTGCAGATAACTTAGAATCCAATATAATATTGTCCGAAAACAATTCATTTAATTAGTTATGGCCTCTAAAATCTTATATGAGATTTTTGTATAAATGAGAAAATAGATGTGCAAGTTGGAATGTTCAAAATGTCCTCCATCATCACACTGTAATGAGTTGAACTTGTTTATAAAATAAATCCTCCATTTACTTTTTGTAATAAGGGATTTACATTCATTTAAAGAATATTAATTACTGTTTACCCTCAAAAAATGTGTGGTTTGTAGTCAAACATTTACATACCACATTTTTTGGGGGGAGACAGGATCTTCCTCTGTTGGCCAGGGATGCATCAACCATAGCTCACTGCAACTTCAGACTCCTGGGCTCCAGTAGTCCTCCTGCCTCAGCCTCCTGAGTAGCTGGGAATACAGACATATACTACCATGCCCAGCTAATTTTTAAAAATTTTATAGAGTTGGAGTCTTGTTTTCTTGTTCAGGTTGGTCTCAAACTCCTGGTTTCAAGCAATCCCCCCATCCTTTCAAAGTGCTAGGATTATCCACCTATGTATAATGTTTGGCTCCCTACAAACTATTAATAGCCTATTGTTGACTGAAAACCTTAGTGAATGAAACAATCAATTACCACATATTTTTGTGTGTGTTATCTACCTGATTCTCACAATAAAGAAAGAATCTTCTATTCTTACAATAAAGATAGAGGAAGGAATTCATTAAGAAGAAAGAAAGAATTGAAAAGTATATTTACTGTTCATTAAGTGGCAGTGGATCATTGTAGAGGACTTCCACCTCCTGGTCTTCACATGGGCTGAGGAGGAGGGAGGGGAGAGATTGGTTTTGCTGTCTGCAGGTGGCAGAGGTGAAAGAAAATCTGCACGTAAGTGGATGCTGCAGGCAACACCCCTGTTGTTGAAAGGCTAACTGTATTACATAGTGCTATCTGTCTCTAAAGACATACTGTCTTTAAACCTGGGAACTCAACAATAAACAATACCTCTGTGGTACCATAAATAGGCATAAAACTACGAAACATATCCAGTGTGGGCTAACACCAATAAGTGAATATTTCTTTTTTTTTCTTTTTTTTTTTTTTATCGTTGGGGATTCATTGAGGGTACAATAAGCCAGTTACACTGATTGCAATTGTTAGGTAATTTCCCTCTTGCAATCATATTTCTTAATGGTATCTTCTGAGTCGGCGAGTCAGAAGGGCAATCCCTGTTGAGAAGCACAAGTTATATATTCTTATACCAACAAGACCTTATTATTATTGACTTCATTAACCAAAAATTGTAATTGAATAAGATATATTTACCTGGTTAGAATAAGGTGTGTTCTTCTGTGTGCTAGTTAACTATCATGGTAACCATAATTGTGGTAGAAGAAGATACTGTTACCATTCGCTAGAGGTTTTGCCTCATAGATATTCCAAATGCCCAACTCTGAGTAAACAAAGTATAATAAAAGTACAAAAATGTTTCATAGTAACAAAAGTGCTATTAGGCTACCTCAATGTGACATATATATACAATCTGAAATATAATGTTGTGTATCTGTCTAAAAGAATTTCTGTATCAGGTTTCTCAAGTTGTAGAAAAAAAAGATGGAGTAGACTGGGCTCACTAGCTCATGCCTGTAATCCTAGCACTCTGGGAGCCTGAGGCAGGCAGAATGAGTGAGTTCAGAAGTTCAAGACCAGCCTGAGCAAAAGCAAGACCCCATATCTACTAAAAATAGGAAAACTAGCTGGGTGTTGTGGTGGGTGCTTATAGTCCCAGCTATTCAGGAGGCTGAGGTAATAGGGGAATGGAGAAAGGGAAGGGGGGAGGTGGGGAGAAGGAGGGGGCTTGGTGGGATTACACCTGCGGTGCATCTTACAAGGGTATATGTGAAACTTAGTAAATGTAGAATGTAAATGTCTTAATACAATAACTAAGAAAATGCCAGGAAGGCTATGTTAACCAGTGTGATGAAAATGTGTGAAATGGTCTATAAAACCAGTATATGGTGCCCCATGATTGCATTAATGTACACAGCTATAATTTAATAACAAAAAAAAAAGTTAAAAAAAAGGATGGATTGAACCCAAGCATTTGAGGTTGCTGTGAGCTACAACACCATGGCACTCTACCCATGGTAACAGAGTGAGACACTGTCTCAAAGAAAACAAATGGAATACACAGTTTTGGCCTGTAAGGTGCTCCAAATAGATCATTTCCTATTTAATTCCTGAGGTTGATGAACAGAATTGTTAAGGAAATAATCTTTATTCCTTTGCCCATTTAACAAATAACTATTAAGTGTTTTTTATGTACTAAGCATTTTGCTAGTGTTATAGAAGACAAATATTTTAAAAAATACTATCAGAAGCTAGTTGAAGTTTTTGTTGTTGTTGTTGTTTGTTTGTTTCGAGACAGAGTCTCCCTAAGTCACCTTGGGTAGAGTTCCGTAGCATCACAGCTCACAGCAACCTCCAATTCTTGTGCTTAAGCGATTCTCTTGCCTCAGCCTCCCAAGTAGCTGGAACTACAGGCACCCACGACAATGCCCGGCTATTTCTTTGTTGCAGGTGTGATTGTGTAGCTGAGTTTGAACCCACCAGCGTCTGTGCATATGGCTGGCACCATAACCACTATGCTTTAGTGCCAAGTCAAGAACTAGTTATTATCATTGTCATTTTAATTATTTGCTACTATCTTCAGTGTTTACTGTGTGTGAGCACATGCTTATATCATTCCTTATGTATTTATTATGTTATGTTTATGCCAGCCACCTTAAGTCCATGCAAAGAAATTAAAGCTTTAAGGGAATGAATAGGATATAAGGTAAGCAGGTAGAGTGAACAGCAGTCTTCCAGTGAAAGAGGCAAAATACTGATGCTTGTAGAAGGAATATCTAACCAGATTACATATTTGTCAGAAGGAAGAGGAAGTGTAAAATCTGATGTTCATAAATGGCGTTGCAGGATTTCTCAGAGGTTCAGTTATGCTGGGAATGAGGTGAATACCTGGCTCACGCATGCTCATGAAAACCTTTTTATTAGTATAGAAATGAGTAGGTCTTATTCTGTAGGTCATGGGCATTTTTTAAAAAATCATTGCTGTGTACATTAATGCCATTATGGGGTACAATGTGCTGGTTTTATATACCATTTGAAATATTTTCTTTTTTTGTTTTATTGTTGGGGATTCATTGAGGGTACAATAAGCCAGGTTACACTGATTGCAATTGTTAGGTAAAGTCCCTCTTGGAATCATGTCTTGCCCCCATAAAGTGTGACACACACCAAGGCCCCACCCCCTCCCTCCTTCCCTCTTTCTGTTTCCCCCCATAACCATAATTGTCATTAATTGTCCTCATATCAAAATTGAGTACATAGGATTCATGCTTCCCCATTCTTGTGATAATTTACTAAGAATAATGTTTTCCACGTCCATCCAGGTTAATACAAAGGATGTAAAGTCTCCATTTTTTTAATGGCTGAATAGTATTCCATGGTATACATATACCACAGCTTGTTAATCCATTCCTGGGTTGGTGGGCATTTAGGCTGTTTCCACATTTTGGCGATTGTAAATTGAGCTGCAATAAACAGTCTAGTACAAGTGTCCTTATGATAAAAGGACTTTTTTCCTTCTGGGTAGTTGCCCAGTAATGGGATTGCAGGATCAAATGGGAGGTCTAGCTTGAGTGCTTTGAGGTTTCTCCATACTTCCTTCCAGAAAGGTTGTCCTAGTTTGCAGTCCCACCAGCAGTGTAAAAGTGTTCCCTTCTCTCCACATCCACGCCAGCATCTGCAGTTTTGAGATTTTGTGATGTGGGCCATTCTCACTGGGGTTAGATGATATCTCAGGGTTGTTTTGATTTGCATTTCTCTAATATATAGAGATGATGAACATTTTTTCATGTGTTTGTTAGCCATTCGTCTGTCGTCTTTAGAGAAACTTCTATTCATGTCTCTTGCCCATTGATATATGGGATTGTTGGCTTTTTTCATGCGGATTAATTTGAGTTCTCTATAGATCCTAGTTATCAAGCTTTTGTCTGATTGAAAATATGCAAATATCCTTCCCATTGTGTAGGTTGTCTCTTTGCTTTGGTTATTGTCCATTTGAAATATTTTCATCAGACTAGTTAACATAGCCTTCAGCTCATTTTCTTAATTGTGTTAATACATTTATACTCTATACTTAGTGAATTTAACATGTACCCTTGTAAAATGCACCGTAGTTGTGTTCCCACCAATTACCCTCCCTCAATCCATGCTGAAGATGACCTAACCAATGTTGGCTACAACCACAGAAAACAGAGTTGTTTTTTTTTTTGGGGGGGGGTCAGTGCGCATCCTCAGCATCCCCCTTGTTGTCCCCCTTTCTGCTGTGCTGTTGCTTGTGTTTTGTTCATGTCTCCTTTTGTGCTTGCCTAATTAGCAGTAACTCCAAACATTGTGTTCCCGTAAGGTGATGTCTCATGGTTGGAAGGCCTGCTTTTCTTATGTTTCAGTTAAATGGAGAGAAAACTCACATGCTTGCAGGGGACTTCCTGTTAGATTTTGTTGGCTGGGGTACATCATATGCTCATCCCTAAACCAGTCACTGGGAAAGCAGATTAGCTTAGAATAATTATTTCTGGTTTTGGAGCCTGGGAAGGGTTTTGGGTTGATAAATATCCAAATGGGATTGTGTTCCTCTAGCAAGAGGGAACATGGAATGGCTATTAGGTATGGAGCCAGTAAAGTTTACTGTAGGGATTCATTGGTGAATTTAGAGCAAGGAAGTCACAGGTCAGATTTGAGTATTAGAGAGCTCTGTTTATGGGTAAAGCAGGGACTTGCAAAGTTTTTATTCAAAGGGCCACACAGTAAATATTTTAGCTCAGCTGGTTATCTCTGTCACATCTACTCAACCCTGTCATGGTTCTGTGAAAGCAGTCATCAATAATATGTAAGCAAATAGATATGAATTTATTCCAATAAATGTTACTTATAAAGGCATGCCAGGATGAATTTTTATATGTTGTCTGTAGTTTTCTGAGGCCTCTTGTAGGGGATAGGAGGAAGGTAACCACATGAAGCGATTAGGAGACAAAGGAAGCTTTTTTGGTAGTCAAAACCACAGTTACCTTGGCACCAATTCTTGCTCTCAATCTATTATGAGGTTTTACCCATCTATGGTAACATATAGAAAAATAGGGAGCTTAGTTGTTGTTGTTTTTTTTTTATTTTAAGTGTTGGTCTTTTTCTTGGCATTATGACTTTTTTATTTGTTTGTCTTAAAGTATTTTTTTCATTTATGAAATAACAGTGATAGTTGGTAGTTTGTTTTCCCTATGAGAATGATGCATTGAGAGCACACGCTAAACTAGGAATTATCAATGTATTTTAATGTATTAATATTTAACCCTGCAGCATTAGTAGAAATATGCAGAAGAAGAAAAGACATATAGTCAACATGATTTAGTGATTATTGAATGTGAAACTCTTAGGGGGCAGAGAGATATCTCAGATAATCCATAGATTTCCATGCTGTACCCAAATCTATTCAAGAGAATTTTTGAGTAAAACATCCATGGTATCACCAGAGATCCAGACATCTAGATACAAGATGGTCATCAAACTCTGGAAAGTCTCATAGCATATGCTACATCTCTGAGACACATGATAATCAACTTGGCCAAAGTCAAAATGAAGGAGAAAATTCTACAGGCATCTAGGTGTAATCTATAACTGACCTGCAAAGGAAAAGCCATCAGACTAACAACTTACTTATCAGCAGAAATCTTATGAACCAGAGGGATGGAGTCTTCTCTTTAATCTTTTTAAACAGAACAACTACCAGCCTAGAATCTGGTATCTTGAAAAACTGGGTTTCATATTTGATGTAGAAATTAAGCTTTTCCAGACAAGCATGGGGGGAATTTGTTATGACCAGGCCTGCCTTGCAGAAAGTAGTCAAAACTGCATTATACATGAATCAGCACAATTGATAGCCACCAATGTAAAATCACCCAAAAAAGTAAAGCTCACAACTCTTATAGAACAATAGCACAAAAGGGCAAAAAAGGTACAAGGTATTACCCAACACTATGAACAGAAGAGCATCCTACATATCAATTGTATCTCTTAATGGTTTAAATGCACCACTCACAAGGTGTAGTCTGACTGAATGGATAAGGAAACACAATCCAAGTATCTATTTTCTCCAGGAAACATATTGGAGCCACTGAGGATACATACAGATACAATGTGAAAGTGTGGTAAAAAGTATTCCACACAAATTGAAACCAAAAGAGAGCAGGCATAGCCATTCTCAAATCAGATAAAACAGATTTTAAATTAGCAAAGGTAAAGAAAGCCAAAGAGGGTTATTTTAAAATGGTAAAGGGAGAACTTCAACAAGAAATCACAACAATCCTGAATACAGTAGAACCTCAGTGACTTGAACAGAACACCCAAGGGACTGTAAAAAACCGGTCAACTGGTCAAGAACTAGACCTGCTGTACTGACATGTACATGTGGTGCATGTCCAGTCTATGAAAATTAAGTCAACTTAAGGAGGGTCAGTGTAGGGAGTTGGTCAACTCTGATGGTTCTACTGTATGTATGCACCTCAAATAGCAGCTTCCAGATAAATAAAGCAGACCTGCCATTGGATACTGCAATTCCTCTACTAGGAGTGTATCCAAAAGACCAAAGTAATTTTGCAAGTTACTTTGCAAAAAAGATATTTGCACCTGATTATTCATTGCAGCTCAATTTATAAAAGCCAAGTCATGGAAGAAGCCCAAGTGCCCATCGACCCATGAATGGATTAATAAACTGTGGTATATGTATATCATGGAATATTATGCAGCCTTAAAAAAGATGAAGCCTTTACCTCTTTTGTGTTTATATGGAGGGATCCGGAACATATTCTCCTGAGTAAAATGTCTCAAGAATGGAGGAAAAAGTATCCAGTGTACTCAGTACTTCTATGAAACCTACTTATATTTACTCACACTTTCTTTTAGATGGATAAAGGACTTAAATTTAAGGCATGAAACAATAAAAATTCTCAAAGAAAGCATAGGAAAAACACTGGAAGATATTGGCCTGGGGAAAGACTTCGTGAAGAAGACTGCCATGGCAATTGTAACAACAACAAAAATAAACAAATGGGACTTCATTAAACTGAAAAGCTTCTGTACAGCTAAGGAGACAACAACCAAAGCAAAGAGACAATGTACACAATGGGAAAGGATATTTGCATATTTTCAATCAGACAGAAGCTTGGTAACTAGGATCTATAGAGGACTCAAATTAATCCACATGAAAAAAGCCAACAGTCCCATATATCAGTGGGCAAGAGGCATGAACAGAAACTTCTCTAAAGATGACAGATGAATGGCTAACAAACATGTGAAAAAATGTTCATCATCTTTGTATATTAGAGAAATGCAAATCAAAACAACCCTGAGATACCATCTAAGCTCAGTGATAATGGCCCACATCACAAAATCTCAAAACTGCAGATGCTGGCATGGATGTGGAGAGAAGGGAACACTTTTACACTGCTGGTGGGACTGCAAACTAGTACAACCTTTCTGGAAGGAAGTATGGAGAAACCTCAAAGCACTCAAGCTAGACCTCCCATTTGATGCTGCAATCCCATTACTGGGCATCTACCCAGAAGGAAAAAAGTCCTTTTATCATAAGGACACTTGTACTAGACTGTTTATTGCAGCTCAATTTCCAATCACCAAAATGTGGAAACAGCCTAAATGCCCACCAACCCAGGAATGGATTAACAAGCTGTGGTATATGTATACCATGGAATAGTATTCAGCTATTAAAAATAATGGAGACTTTACATCCTTTGAATTAACCTGGATGAAAGGGGAAGGCATTATTCTTAGTAAAGCATCACAAGAATGGAGAAACATGAATCCTATATACTCAATTTTGATATGAGGACAATTAATGACAAGGTTATGGGATGGGGGAGGAAAAGCAGAAAGAGGGAAGGAGGAAGGGGGGTGGGGCCTTGGTGTGTGCCACACTTTCTGGGGGAAGACACGATGTCAAAAGGGACTTTACCTAACAAATGCAATCAGTGTAACCTGGCTTATTGTACCTTCAATGCATCCCCAACAATAAAAAAAAAAAAAAGAAAGAAAATGTTTTGACTTCAATTTAGCTAAAATTGTACACTGCATTTAAAAAGCTGTTTTATAACACAGTAAAACTGTGTTATAGTAAGTGAAGTCTGTCTTTGTCTTAATTAGCTTTTAACTAGTGTATTTCAATATTAATATGAAGTCAATACAGAGTTAGTGGTATGGTATGGTATGGTATGTTATGAACAAAAGAGATAGGACTATTTTTAAAAGGAATTCTCAAGTAACCAGAAACTACATTTATCTGGAATATACCATCCCCATGGGTTCCAGAGAGCAGGAAGATTACTGTGGCAGGATTGTGTTTACTGGGGACTTTAACACCTAACTGTCAGAGATAGACAGATCATAAAAGCAGAGTATAAATAAATGCAGACTGTAAATCAAATGGGCCTAACGACATTTTCAGAACATTCTACCTCAAAACTATTGAATAAGAGATTCTTCTCTGCAGCGCATGAGATATTCTCTGAGATTGATCATGCCTTAGGCTACAAAAAGGCCTCAAGAAGTTAAAAAAAAATGAAATCATACTATGCATCTTCTCAGACCACAGTGGAATGCAACTAGAAGTGAATCACTAGAGAAATACTCAAACCTTTGCAAAGTCACAGAAATTAAACAACCTGCTGCTGAATGATTATTGAGTCAAAAATAAAATTAGGATGGAAATCAAGAAATAATTTGAAAAACAGGGAAACATAGGTCATTCCCTGTAGCCACTGCCAGCTGCCCCTGTACCTGCTGCTTGGACACCGTCTTGGGTGGCATCTCTGATGGGTGGGAGCGAGGCACTGATGACTACGTGGAACAGCAGCACCCTGGCTTGACCATGGGGCTGTCCCGTGGCACCTGGATGCTCTGAGAACATTTCCATTTTGATCTGAGGATGCACAGTGGGATTCTAAAAACACAAGGTTTTACTCCCAGGGACATTTGGGACCAAAATATGTATGAGGTTTCTTCTGAAGGGAATAATGCCTTCTATGTTGGGATTTTGGGGAAACCCCAAAAGTAGCGAAAAGCTTCTTCTGTCACTCCATTTTATGCAGTCAAATGTCGTGACAGCAGAGTCATTGTGAAGATCCTCACTTCCATGGGGACCGGATCTGACTGTGCTAGCATGACTGAAATACAATTGGTGCAGAGTGTCATGTACCTCTAGAGAGGATTATCTATGCAAATCCCTGTAAACAAGTTTCTACAATTAAGTGTGCTGCCAATAATGGAGTCCAGATGATGATTTTGGACAGCACAGTCAAGCTGATGAAAGTTGCCAAAACACAACCAAAGCCAAAGTTGGCTTTGCTGGTTGCCACTGATGGTTCCAAGGCAGCCTGTTGACGCTGCTAAATTTGGTGCCATGCTCAAAACCAGAAGATTTCTTGTGGAATAAGAAAAAGCACTAAATATTAATGTTATCAGCATTATCTTCCATGTAGGAAATGGCTGTAATGATCCTGAGCCCTTCATGCAGGTGGTCTCTGGTGTCTGCTGTGTCTTTAACATAGGAGCCGAGGTTGGTTTCAGCACGTACTGCTTCATATTGATGGTGGTTTGCCTGAATGTGAGGATGTGAAGCTGAAAGTGGAAGAGATCATCAGTGTAATCAGCCCAGTGTTGGACAAGTGTTTTGCATCAGACCCTGGAGTGAAAATCGTAGCTGAGCCAGGCAGATAGTATGTTGCATCACCTTTCATGCTTGCAGTTAATATTGTTGCAAAAAAAGTCATGTTGAAGGAACAGATAGGCTCTGATGATGATGATGATGAGTGCAGTGAATAAGTCTGTCTGTGTTATGTGAAGACGGGGTGTACGGGTCATTTGGTAACATCCTAATGATTATGTGCATGTAAAGCCTCTTCCGCACAAGAGTCCTAAATCAGATGAGAAGTAGTATTCATCCATCTACTTCTGGGGATGAGTATGTGATAGCCTTGATAAGATTGTTGAGTGCTGTGACCTGCCTGAAATGCATGTGTGTTTCTGGATGCTCCTTGAAATCCTGGCTACTTACACTGTAGCTGCTGCTTCTACTCGACTGTCTACTATATGATGTCAGGACTGATATGGCAACTGAACAAATCCAGAACCCTGACGTCCTACCTGAAGTAGAAGAGAGGGATGTCAGCATTCTGTCTGTGTCTTGTACTTGGGAAAGTGAAATGAAAGGTCACCCAGCAGTGTGTCCTTCAGCCATTAATAATGTGTAGACATCATTCTGTAGCTGTTAACTGTGAGTTTAGCTGGCATTAGGGATTTTGGGGTACACTTAACTGAATCACTACTAGTTTTGAAATGTTTTTGTAAAAGTAGGGTTGGCACAGATGAAGCAATTCAGAGGATTAGGATATGGGGTTACCTTTATCTGTGTTCCTATAGAAAAAGCTTAAATATTTGTTTTATATGGACTTTTGTTCACATTTCAGACATGCTATGAAAGAGTGCCCTTCAGCTGCTGAGCCAGCATTTAGAGCTTGTACAATAGCAGAATGCACCGAAAGCTTGGTGTTGTGATCTACTTTAAAAAAAATTGTGAAATAAGGAAAAAACAAGGGGACACAAGCTTTTATAATCTATGGGACTCAGCCATAGCATTCTTTGGTGGGAAATCAATAACCTTAAAAGCCTAAATCAAAAAGACAGAATGATCACAATTTAATAGCCTGACTTAAAACTGGGCATAAGGACGGAATAAGAAGTTTTTAGGTCAATAAAGAGGAGGTTACCAGGTATTGCCTTTACTATTCAACATAGTGCTGTTTCTAGCCAATACAATCAGGCAAGAGAAGGAAATAAAGAACATCCCAATGGGAGCAGAGGAGGTCCAAGTCTCCCTCTTTGCTGCCGATATGATCTTTTACTTAGAGCACCTCAAAGGTCAACCACAAGACTCCTGAAAGTGATCCAAAAATACAGTAATGTCTCAGGATATAAAACCAATGTCCACAAGTCAGTAGCCTTTATGTATGCCAGTAACAGCCAAGGTGTGAGGCTAATTAAGGACAGAACCCCCTTCACCATAGCTGCAAAGAAAATGAAATACCTAGGAATATACCTAACAAAAGAGGTGAAGGACCTCTATAAAGGAAATTTCGAAACCCTAAGGAACGAAATAGCAGAGGATATTAACAAATGAAAGAACATACCATGCTCATGGCTGGGAAAAATCAACATTGTTGAAATGTCCATACTTCCCAAAGGAATCTACGGATTCAATGCCATCCTTATTAAAATACCAACATCATACTTTCAAGACTTAGAAAAATAATTCTTTGTTTTGTATGGAACCAGAAAAATCCCCATATATCTAAGGCACCTCTTAGCAGTAAAAGCAAAGCTTGGGGCATCAGCATACCAGACTTTAGGCTGTACTACAAGGCCATAGTGTTCAAAACAGCATGGTACTGGCACAAAAATAGAGACATAGACATTTGGAACCGAGTTGAATACCAGGAAATGAAACTAACATCTTAAAGCCACCTAGTCTTTGATAAACCAAACAAGAACATACACTGAGGGAAAGAATCCCTATTCAATAAATGGTGTTGGGAGAACTGGATAAGGACCTGTAAAAGACCGAGACTGGAACCACACCCTTCTCGACTCACAAAAATTGATTTAAGATGGATAATAGACCTAAATTTAAGGCACAAAACGATAAAAATCCACAAAGAAATTATAGGAAAAACACTTGAAGTTATTGTCCTGGGGAAAGACTGTATGAAGAAGACTTCTGTAGCAATTGCAACAACAACAAAGACAAACAAATGGGAGTTAATTCATCTGAAAAGCTAAGGAGACGACAACCAAAGCAAATAGACAACTTACACAATGGGAAAGGATATTTGCATTTTTTGAATCAGACCAAAGCTTGATAACTAGGATCTATAGAGGACAAAGGGAAGCCACAAGTCAGTCTGCTCCCTCCCCTGCTCAGTGTAGACCTGGTGTAGACCAGTGTGGGTGCACCTCAGAGTTAAGGGTGCTTCCCCACAGTGCCTGTTTTCTGTTGCATGGGTTCTGCACAAACTCCAGGCGGTATCCCATCTGTGCAGATAAGAGGTCTGTGAGGGTGTTGGGTGCCATCGTGCAGTTCAGGCCATGCTGTGCTGACATGGTTCTTTCATAATCTAATCTACTCTTCCCCTCACATTCTCTAATCTTCTTAATGTGTCACCTATCACCTTTTCCCCCCACACTGAGTGTACCCTGTTCCTTCTCTGTGATTTCACAATGTGGCTTCAGAGACAAGTGATCCGTATGAAGGCAGCTACCTGCAACTCCACTTTCCCCATGAGTGGCACATTTGTAGTCTGTCTCTAGTCTGCCCTGCAAATGTTTTCTCCTATATACACATATCTATGATAGTTTATAAATTAGGCACAGTAATAGATCAACTACAATAACTAATAATAAACGAATAATTTTAACAACGTGCTATACTGTAAGTGACGTGAATGTCATCTCTCAAAACAGTTTATCATACTCTCCTCACCCTACTTCTCCTTGCGATGACAGGGGCAGATACAGTGAACGCGACTGGATGAGGGAGGTGGGTGAGGCAGGCACTGTGATGCAGTTTGGGCTGCTGTTTATGTTCCAACTGCATATTAGAAGGAGGAGAACATCTCCTTCCAGTGATCCTGGATCACCAAGCTGAGGGCTGAATGTGAGGACAGAACATATCAATGGCTAAGGGAGAATTTGGGGAACAGCACAGACAGTGTGGTTATACCAGAAGAAGGATGATTGACATCCTGGGCAAAATGGAGCAGAATGGTTTGAGATTTTTTTATCACACTACTCAGAAGAGTACATAATTTAAAACTTATAAATTGTTTATTTCTGGAGTTTTCAATTTAAGACTCAGACACCATTTTGACTATATGTATTGAAACCACAGGACACAAAGCCAAAAATGTGATACTTGATCTTGCACCCCATTTCCTGGCATACAACTTCTAAAATCCTTAGGATCTCCAAAAGAGATAGCTTTGTGTGTGGTTGATGGCCTGATGTCCAGCAGTTCCTAGGCAGCTTCAGAGTAAGGCCTGGTCACCTGAAAGACTATGGTAGGATTAGAAGTTTGGGACTTCTAGACCCACTTCCCAACCTCCAGGGAGGAGAGAGAGACTGGAAGTTTGTTTGACACCAATGGCCAGTCCTTTAGTCAGGCATGCCAAGTAATGAATCTTTCATAAAACCCCAAAGGACAGGGTTCAGAGAGCTTCTAGATAGCTGAATATATCGAAGTTCCAAGGGGGTGGTGCCCTTTGGAGGGTCTGGAAGCTCTGCATCTCTTCCCCATACCTTGCCCTATGTCCCTCACCATCTGTATCCTTCATAATCTCCTCCATAATTAACCAGCTGGCAGAAGTGTCTCCTTGAGTTCTGTGAAACATTCTACTGAATTTATCGAACCCTAGGATGGGGTTGTGGGAACCCCAGCTTGAAGGCTGTTGGTCAGAAGTTCTGGTGTGGGGAGGGGCAGACGAACCCTGTGGGGTCTGATACTGTCACCAAGGAGATGGTGCTGGGATCAAAAGGGAGGACACCCAGCTGGTGTCTACTGAAGAATCGATTGTGGGATTTTTGGAGTGAAAAAATATTCCCACACATAGGTCACATAAATCCTCTCTGTTGATTAGTGTCGTGGTGGTGTGAGGACAAAGAAAAAACAGGTTGAGTGTGTTTTTTCTCACAGAAGTAACAGATAAGGGGGAATGCTTTATACTGTATTCTAAGTGCTCCTCATCCATTTCAGAAATCAATCTTTTTAAGTTTGAGACTATACTCACGTGATACTGATTCTGCAAATGATAGCATTTTCTGTCAGTGTGGTAGGGTTTTTTAGGATTATGATTATTGCAAATAGTAGCTCCTTACAAGTATCAAATAATTTTGATAGATCTTGTTCTTGTTTACATTTTATAAACAAAGGAAGGGAAGTAAGAGTTTCTTTCTGCAGTAATAGCCCACCAATAGTATGACTATTAATTCTACTCTGGTATTCAAGTATGATCCCAAAGGAATACTTTGTAACAATGTATCAGTCTTCGTTTTTAGCAAATTGTAAATCATACACAAAATGTGCATTTTTTTCATGATCTATCAGCTAGACAGCTATGATTTAATATTAATAAAAAAGAAACTAGAATAAGAGCTAATGAAACTTAAAGTGACCAAAAGAAAGGAAATAAAAATTAGAGCCAAAATCAATCAGAATAAAAAGTAAAAAAATCAAAATCAATGAAATCAAAATGTGCATTTTTTACTGTTTGGAATTCATTAAGGGTAAACAAAGAATTAGGTTACACTGATTGCATTTATTAGATAAAATCCCTCTTATACTTGTGTTCTGCCCCCAAGAGGTGTGCCACACACTGTGTCCCCCACTCCCCTTCTACCTCTGCCTCTCCCCGCTACCTTGTTCTGCTACCATACCCCTTGAATTAGATCATGTATTGCCTTCATATTAGAATATAAATATACACATTGGATTTTTGCTTCCCCGTTCTTGTGATAATTTACTAAGAACAATGTTTTCCATCTTCATCTGGGTTAATATGAAAGATATAAAGCCTCCATCGTTTTTAGTGGCTGAATAGTATTCCATGGTATATATGTACCACAGTTTGTTGATCCATTCCTGGGTTGGTGGCCATTTAGGTTGTTTCCACATTTTGTGATTTTAAATTGAGCTGCGATAAACGGTCTAGCGCAAATGTCCTTATGATAAAAGGATTTCTTTTTCTTCTGTGTAGATGCTCAGTAATGGGATTGCAGGATTAAATGGCAGATCTAATTTGACTTCTTTGAGGATTATCCATACTTCCTTTCAAAAAATTGTATTAATTAGCATCCCCAGCAGCAGCGTAAAAGTGTTCCCTTCTCTCCACATCCACACCGGCATCTGCCACTTTGAGACTTTGTGATGTGGGCCATTTTGGGGCTAGGTGATATCTTATGGTGGGTTTGATCTGCATTTCTCTGATGATCAGGGATGATGAGTATTATTTTATATGTTTGTTAGCTATTCATCTGTCTTTAGAAAGGTTCTATTCATGTCTCTTGCCCTGTGATATATAGGATTCTTGGATCTTTTCTAGTTGATTAATTTGAGTTGTCTATACATCCTAGTAATCATTGTTTTGTCCAATTCACAATATGCAAATGTCTTTTCCCATTCTGAAGGCTGTCTGTTTGCTTTGGTTATTGTTCCCTTAGCTGTATAGCAGCTTTTCAGTTGAATTAAGTCCCATTTGTTTATTATTGGTGTTGTGGTGACTGCCACGAAAGTCTTTTTCATAAAATCTTTCCCCAGGTTGATATCTTCAAGTGTTTTCCCCACACTTTCTTTGAGGATTTTTATTGTTTCGTGCCTTAGATTTAGATCTTTTATCTATCCTGAATCAATTTTTGTAAGTGATGAGAGATGAGGGCCCAGTTTCAGTCTTTTACATATCGTTATCCAGTTCTCCCAGCACCATTTATTGAATAGGGATTCTTTTCCCTAGTGTATGTTCTTGTTTGTTTTATCAAAGATCAGGTAGCTGTAAGATATTAGTTTCCTTTCATGGTTTTCTATTCAGTTCTAAATGTCAGTGACTATTTTTGTGCCAATACCATGCTGTTTTGATCTTTACAGCTGAAAGTCTGGTAGTGATATGCCCTGGCTTTGTTTTTATTACTAAGAATTGCTTTGGCTATAACATTTTTTTTTTTTTGGTTCCATACAAAATGCAGAATTATTTTTTTTCCTACATTTTGAAAGTATGATGATGGGATTTTAATGGGGATTGCATAAAATCTGTAGAATGGTTTGGGAGTATAGAAATTTTAATAATGTTGTTTCTCTCCAGCCAAGAGCATGTTATATCCTTCCATTTGTTAATATCCTCTGCTATTTCTTTCTTAGGGTTTTGTAAGTTTCTTTATAGAGGTCCTTCACCTCTTTTATTAGGTATATTCGTAGGTATTTCATTTTTTTTCTGAGGCTACTGTGAAGACATTTGTGTCCTTGATTAGCTTCTCATCTTGGCTGTTATTGGCATATACAAAGGCTACTGACTTGTGGAGATTAACTTTATATCCTGAGACCTTAGTGTATTTTTTGATCACTTCCAGGATTCTTGTGGTTGAGTTGTTGGTGTTCTCTAAGTATAAGATCATCATTGGCATAGAGGGAGAGTTTGACCTCTTCTGCTCCCATTAAGATGCCCTTTATAGTCTTCTATTGCCTGATTGAATTGGTTAGAACTTCCAGCACTATGTTGTACAGTGGTGGTGGTAGAGGACAACCTTGTATTTGTTCCAGTTCTAAGTGGAAAAGTTTTCAGTTTTACTCAATTTAGTATAATACTAGCAGTGGGTTTGTCATAGATGGCTTCAATAAGTTTAAGAAATATGCCACCTATGCCTATATTTTTAAGTGTTCTTATTAGAAAAAAGATGTTGAATTTTATTGAATGCTTTTTCTGCCTCTATTCAGAGGATCATATGGTCATTGTTTCTGCTTCTGTTGATATGGTGAAGTACATTTTTTGTTTATTAGGCTTGCATCTCTGGGATGAATCCTGCGTGATTGTGATTTTATTTTATAATGTGTAGCTGTAATTTTTTGGGTAGGATTTTATTGAGAATTTTTGCATCTATATTCATTAGTGAAATTGGTCTGAAATTCTCAATTTAGTTGGATGTTTTACTGGTTTTGGCATCAGGGTAACGTTTGCTTTGTAGAACGTGTTGGGAAGATTCCTTCCTTTTTCCTCTCTCTCTTTTTTTTTTTTTTTGGAATAATTTCTGCAATATGAGTATAAGCTTTTCCTTGAAGGTTTGATAGAATTCTGGTGTGAAGTCATCTGGACCATGGCATTTTTTATTGGGAAATTTTTTAATTTTTCTTCAATCTCAGTGGTTGAGATTGGTCTTTTCAGAAGATCTATTTGTTCTTGTTTAAGTCTAGGGAGAGGATATTATTCTTGTTATTGATCCATTTTCTCCACATTATACAATTTCTAGGCATAGAGTTTCTTGTAGTACTCAGAGATAATCTCTTGTGTCTCTGTGGCATCTGTTGTTATTTCCTGTTTATTGTTTCTGATTGATGTGATTAGAGATTTTGTTTTCTGTTTCTAGTTAATCTGGCCACAGGTTATCTATTTTATTTATTTTTTCAAAAAATTAAATCATTTGAGGGGGCACCTGTGGCTCAAAGGAGTAGGGTGTCAGCCCAATATGCCAGAGGTGGAGGGTTCAAACCCAGCCTTGGACAAAAACTGCAATAAATAAATAAATAAAATAAAAAAATATTTTTTGTTTCATTAATTTTTTGAATGATTCTCTTGTTTTTAATTTCATTAATCTCTGATTTAATTCTGGTTAATTCTTTCCTTCTGCTGGTTTGGGGATTAGATTGTTGTATTTTCCAATTCCATAAGATGGTTCTTGAGTTTGTCAATGCACTCCCTTTCTGTTTTTCAAATGTGGGCATCTAATGTAATACATTTCCCTCATAGGAGGGCTTTCACTGTATCCCACAGGTTTTTAGAACTTATTCCTTCATTGTTGTTATGTTTGAGGAATTTAATGATTTCCTCTTTTATCTTTTCTTGAACATAACACTCATTTAGCTAAAAGTTACTTAATTTCCATGTCTTTGTGTAGAGATGTGCATTTTAGTTGGAGTTGAGTTCCACCTTTATTGCCTTGTGGTCTGAGAAGGTATAAGGTACACTTTCTATTGTTTTAATTTTGCTGAGGTTTGATTTGTATTCTAGGATGTGGTCAATTTTGGAGTATGTATGATGAGCTGAGAAAAATGTATATTCTTTTGCTTTGGGATGTTGTGTTCTGTATATGTATATTAATCCCTTTTGTTCCAGGGTCATATTTAAGTCCCTTGTATCTTGGTTAGTTTCCATTTATAGGACCTGTCCAGTTCTGTCAGAGGGATGTTAATGTCCCCAGCTATTATGGTGTCTTTGGGATGTCATATTGCTCAGACCCTTCATGGTCTGTTTCATAAATATGGGCATATTAAAGTTGGGTGCATAAATATTTAAAATTGATATGTTTTCATGTTGTATTGTACCTTTGACCAGTATAAAGTGTCCATCTTTGTCTTTCTTTTTTTATTTTTATTTTATTTATTTATTTATTATTTTTTTTTATTGTTGGGGATTCATTGAAGGTACAAATAACCAAGTTACACTAATTGCATTTGTCAGGCAAAGTCCCTCTTATAAATGTGTTTTTTCTCCAAGAGGTGTGCCAAACACCATGACCCATCACCCCCTCCCTCCTTTCCTCTCTTCCATCTTTGTCTTTCTTAATTTTAGTTGCTTTAAAACTGCTTGTATCTGAAATTAAGATTGCAACCTCTCCTTTGTTCTGGTTTCCTTTTTCTTCCTTTTCCGTTTCCTTTTGGGTTTCCAACCCAGATTTTAAAAGTCTATAGACTGCTTCTCAGACATGCAAGGAAAATTATAAGCTTTTTGAAGACTGTCTCTTCTTCTGTTATTTATTGATTATGAACTACCAATATTTTTATGTATTCTTTACCTTGTTTTTACTGTAGCAAGAGCAACTTTGGTTAAGGACAGGCGTTCTGTTTGTCAAAAAGAAGAAATGGCTGAAAACCATTTTTCCACCTTCACTTTAGTCCAGCCATTCATACCAGGTCCTCGAATGGCCTTTGTCAACCATTGTGATACAGAGGTAAGTTGTCTTCATAAAACCTTTTTTAAAGGATATTTATTTATTATTAAATCATACCTGTGTACATTAATGCATTTATGGGATACAATGTGATTTTTTTCACATACCATCCCACTGATTCTCATAATAATAAGAAAGATCTAACAAAAAAAGTCCTCATAATCATAAGAGAAATCATATAGTGTCAAGCCAGAGATGTGCTTAGCATTGAGCATTAGGAAAACTAGTGGAGCAAAGCTTAAGCTTATCATTATGGAAGGAAAGTACTATAAAGCAACCAAAAAACCCCAGCTCAACAAACATGGAGAGGAAGAGAGTGATGAAGGGAAAGAATTGATTGAGGAAGGGCAAGATAAATATAAACATTGAGTAAGACAGTCTAAATGAGGGAGATTATTATGAAAACACAACAGATAGCCAGGTGTTGTGGTGGGTGCCTATAATCCCAGGTACTCAGGAGGTTGAGGCAAGCGTATCACTTAAGCCTGGGAGTTGGAGGTTTCTGTGACCTGTGATGCCATGGCACTCTACCATGGGTGAAAAAGTGAAGCTCTATCTCTAAAAAAGAAAAGTAATAAATAAATAAATAAAAACACGATGGAAATAGTGGAGTTAAATGGTAGCATGATCTCTGTATAAGATATAATAGAAATTATTTTAAACATAACTTAGAAAAAGAAAGCCAGGTAATGAAAACGTGTTCAGATTTATCTGAATGACTTATAACTGATGTTAATAAGGAACATAAAGAAAACTTAATGATGGCTATAGTAACATTAATCTTGTATACATTTACAAATAACTAGAAGATATTTCATAAGTTCCTAGCATGAATGAAAGATAAATATCTAAGGTCATGGTTCCTCAGCCACAGGCTGGGAGGCCGTGATTGGGAAGCCTGGGTTAGGGTCCCTTGTGGATGATGGCCATGGCTGGACAAGCATTAAGGACGGCAGTGATGAGAGTGGCACAGGCAGGAAGAGTATTAGAAGGAAAGTGGACACAGATGCAGAGGGTGTTTGGAACCCAGATACTGAGCAGAGCTTGGCCATCTACCTGTTCTATGGTTGTCAGAAAATCATCTTGTCCTTTGAAGGCAAGATGTACGGTTAGAATGAAATGATTACCTGCTACATCAAGCTAAGATTGGAGAAGGTCTGAACTTGCAACCAGGTCTCTAATCTCATCCAGGTTTCAACTTGAAAGTAATCAAGAGAAATCTAGTCCAAGCTAAAGGACCAGGTTTCCAAGAACAAGGCTTTCCTAACCATGGCTACCACGTTGTTGGCCCAGCTCACCAAACTGGGTCCTGGTGGTCCTCAAGCCTCTGAGCTTTTCCAGTTTTGGCCTGGGGCCCTAGACCCCTGTGCAAGTTTCAGATGTGAAGCCATTCTTCTTGTCATTGACTCCCCCATCTATTGACCAGGGTAAGGGTTCACTTAACCCCTCTCACCCCTGTCTGTACTTGCTCCATTATCCCCAGCCTGGCAGGCTTGGGCCCTGGGCTCTTCCTGGTTGCAGCTAGTAGAGTTCTCTGCCTGTGTGGAACTGCCAAATGCAACTGGCTCATACCAGAGGCACCTGTTTGTACACATCAGCCAGCATTGCCCCAGCCCTGGAGTACCCCCACTCAAGAGTGTGGATGTCCAGCAGATCAATTACAAATTCTCTGAGAAAAGGGTGGTGTCCAGGAACTGATGATCATGGCCTCCTCCCCCTGTCTTTTTCCTGTTTAAGTTTTTGGCAGAACTGAACTGGGGCCCAAGTGGTGAGAAGACCAGGGCTAGCAGTGGTGGAAGCAGCAACAGTGGTGCCTTATACAGAGTGAGCAGCCAGTATGAGAGCCTGGAGCACATGACCCTCATGTGCTCCTCCAAGGCCTGCTCCTTTGGCAAGCAGGTGGTGGAGAAGGTGGTGACAGAGCGGGCCCAGCTGGAGGACGGAGATTTGTGTACTGCCTGTTTTGCTCACCCCTCTAGGAGTACCTGGTGAATTTCCTGCACAAGTTGTAGTAGCTGGCTGAATGATACATGATGAAAAGCATCGTTGAAAACTCCACCATCCTCCCGGTGGTGACAAACAGAGACACCCAGGAATTGCCGGGTGTCTTATTGGAATTACTGTCCTGCCTATGTCTTTGAGGTCTCCACCAATGAACACAGGGCCCAGCACCAATTTAATTCATGGTCTGGGACTGAGGGGGGACCCCCAAACTGGCTGACCCCTGGAATATACTCCTGGCAGGAAGGACCCTTGAGGTCTCCTCATGCTTTGTATTTAAGGAGAGGGCTGTGATTTAAAGGGGATGACTTCAGAGGCCTAAGCAATAGGGGACACCAAAACTTGGTTGGTGAGCTAAATAGGTGGGTTCCAAGAAAATAATAGACTCTGAGAGTGGAACAGGCGGGTGTCTGAAAGGACAGATCACTCAAGAGCATCAGGGATTGAGGACAGGAGTGAGACTACCTCCAGGAATACTTCTCAGCCAATGACAGGGCCCCCTTGCCCCTCTCTTCTGGATGTTTGCGAGAGCCTTCATTACACATTGGGTTGTCTTCCAGCTACCAGCCCCCCAAATTTCTGCCCCCAAAATATCACCCTTTTTACTACAGAGATTAACCCTATTTGTGTAGGAGCAGAGCCAGGTGGGCCCTGGAAATATTTTTAATATAATGATCTATTTATAAGGGTTATGGCTTTATCTCAGCTGCATGAGAAATGGGGGAAGGCTTTGTAACTCATCCTCCTTCTTCTCAGTGAGCAGCGGGTTCTACTGTTGTGTTTCCTCACTTGCCAACACCAAAGTCTGTTGGTTTGTGTTATGACAGAGGATAAAGCTATTTCCCCCCCAAAAAAATGTATATATAAAAATGTATATGTTTACATATTTAAGATGATGAATATCCTTATACCCTGAGTTGATGATATGAATGTGTGAAATTATCATGTGTACTCCCCAAATATGGACCCCTATTATGTATCAATTACAAATATTAGAAAATGGCTGGACACCCGTACCTCAGTGTTTAGGGCGCATGCCACATACATCCGATCTGGTAGTTTCAAACCTGGCTTGGGCCTGCTCAACAATGACAACTGCAACAATAAAATAGCCAGGAATTATGGCAGGCCCCTGTAGTCCCAGCTACTTATGAGGCTGAGGCAAGAGAATCGCTGATGCCCAAGAGTTGGAGGTTGCTTGGAGTTGTGACGCCATGGCACCCTACCTAGGGGGACATAGTGAGACTCTGTCTTAAAAATAATAATAATAATAAAGGAGTTTTATTTTATTTTTTAGAAAAAAACATGTTTATTCTGTGTGGTTATCTTTTCTTTTTTCGGGTATTCCATTTATGAACAACCCCCCAAAGTTATCTTTTCCTTTGATTGCTTATGACAGCCTGAACATCAATCTTCTTTTTAAGGTCTATTCTCTATTTTTTGGTAGTATTTCTAAGAAAGGAAATTTAGTCTGTATTATTTATTTTCAATTTAATGAAATGTCATCTCATATTTAATCTAGTCAAACCTATGCTTACAGATTATACAAAGTGAAACCTCTTTTAGGCTCTATTAGAATTATTAAATGAATTATTAGTATTTGGCTCTTCTGGCCTTTGTTTAAGTTTTCTAACAGTGTTTAGTATATTCTCAACTTAACTAATTTATCTTACTATTTGATGTAATTTCTTGGTAGCTGAACTTTTTGAAAATAAGGCAAAATAAATAAACATTTATAGTTTTGTTAACTAAAATTAAAATTTATGTATCCATTAAATGTGAAAAGATATTTTAAATTCAAACCTCTTAAACAAATTAATCAGTTGTGTGTTTTGGTGTTTTTCTCATTCATCTTGTGCTCATGAAATCTCTGTAATGGACACAGATGTTCACACATCCAGTAAATGTAGTCAGATTTGATTAAAGAATCATCAAATAAACTACACAAAGTTATAGAAGCATACGGCAGTAAAGACTGCCAAATAGTATACAAAATTATCTCTGGAAGGTCATTTCTTAATTTGACAAATATGTCCAGAATGTGAACATTTTATTATTCTAAAGAAGCATTATTAACTTTAGTATTCATGCTTGTCAAACCTTGTACACGATGTCTTTTATCAGTAAAACACAAGAGTCCTGTGGGCCCAATGTTTTAGTCCATTTCTTCTTTCCTCATGTGAGTATCGGGTCCTGCTGGACAATCATGGATATACTGGGAGATTTCTAAATCTTCAACATGTATAATCATAGGGTTTTTTAAATTCTAGATCCTTTCTTCAGTTTTTGTTGTTGTTGTTATTGTTGAGGTTTCCTTGAGGGTACACAGATCTAGCGTACATCGATTGCTTTGTTAGATAAGAACCCTTGTCCCCCTATTCTTAGGTTGTAACTGGGTTATAGCTTTCATGTGAAAGCCCTAAATTAGTTTCATAGTAGGGCTGAGTACATTGGGTACTTTTTTTTCCATTTTTGAGATACTTACGGGGAAGGGGGAAAGGGAGGGGAGGGGGATAAAGCAAGGGGGATAGGTAGGATTACACCTGTGGTGTATCTTACAAGGGTATATGTGAAACTTAGTAAATGTAGAATGTAAATGTCTTAGCACAATAACTAAAAAAACGCCAGGAAGGCTGTGTAAACCAGTACGATGAAAATGTGTCAAACGGTTTATGAAGCTAGTATATGATGTCCCATGATCATATCAATGTACACACCTATAATTTAATAATAATAAAAAAGAACCCTTGTCCCACCCATAAAAGACATACCACACCCCTTTTCTTTAACTTTTAATGACCATTCTATCAGGTATCAATAGACAGAGTTATTAGTACGTTGTTGACAGAAGAATAAGAAAAACATGTGAAATTTAAACTAGGGTTTTACATTTCTTTCTTACATCATAGTAGTACTTAAAATGCCCTCGTAATTCTCTTATCATAACAGCATTTTTCTTCTACAAGTTAAAATTTGTAGGGATAATTATTGAAAGAGTTTTCTTGTAGCATCTTGAATTTTTTTTTTGAGATAAACATTTTCTTCAATTTTAAAAATGGACAAAATAACAAGAAATAAATATTTGCATATATTAATGAAAGTGTACTTTTCTTCAAAAATGTTAAAATATAAAATTTGAATCCTATGGTTTTATTTTCTCCTCTTGTTCTCATTTTCCAAATGTCAGAGTTCTGTTGGATTTGCATTACATAGGTGTGCCAGTTTAGAATATCTTACACATACTTATGTTCTTAACACCATATTCCTTTCATGAGTAAGTAATCTCTTCCTAAAGTACGTATCCAGATTTATCTCCTATGTCCTTGTGTGCTTCATAGTTGACATATTGGACTTTAAGGACTGAAGACACTGTCCTTATCCCTTCCCTTACTTCCTTGACTCTTGGTGCCCTATTTTGTCATCTGATTTTTCTTTTCTAGTAAATAACATCTAGTAAGTAGCACTGAAACATTAAGTTAGTGTAAATCTTGTACTTTATCTCTCCTGCAGATCACCAATCCAGTCACTCACCATTACCAGTGTTCATAGCTTGTTACCAATAATTCTCTTTCTGATCTATGATTTTGAAAAGCTCTTTTCTGATTTTGTCAGGTGTTCATCTATTTTCACATTGCTACCAAGGTGACCTTTTGAAAATATGTTTGTGGTGGCCTGACTTACCTGCTTATTGAGTGGATCCCATTACAGGAAAGGGAAAGTTTGCACCTCTTCTGCCACCTGTCTTTGGTAGCTTGGCCTGATTCTCCCATTTCATCTCTGAAACCTGTTCCTTATCACAAGGTTGCAGTTTTACCGCATTACCTTCATAGCCCTCATATGCCCTGTGGTTCCATTCCTCATCCTTTTGCCCCTTCTCCCCTGTCCAAAAGCCCTTCACACTCTCACTGTGTACATCGTTGTCTTTGAAAATACGCCTCTATCTTTGCTGCATTTCCTAAGCTTCCTGGGTAGAACTGACTCTTCCTCCATTGTATCCTTTGTGTAATTAATTTACTGTAATTACAGACTCATGAATTACCTTTCTTATTTGTTTCCATATATCTTTGCCACACCCACTTAAATATAGGACAGACTCTGTCTTCTGTTTCTATGTTCAAATTATTCTCCCAGGTAGTGCGTATGCTTGATAAACATAGTGAATGTGTGTTATTTTGCTAACAGATTGATGTGTGAGTGAATCAATACATTTCCTGAAGTTGACTTTTCTTTTTCTCAATAGGAAGGAGCAAGAGAGTCAGAAGTTGGAGACAATACCAACACGATTGGTATTGTTGAAAGTGCTACACAAAAGCAAATAGGTAATGACAATTTTATTTTTGTGAAAATAAATTATAAGAGGTGGTAATCTTATAATTAGGGGAAACATCTAAAATTTTTAATTACATGCTATTACGAAATAAAAACCAATAATGGGTATTGGTTTAATTTCCATTCCTTTTATTTATTTTATTGTTTTTATTAAATCATAACTATGTACAGTAATGTATTTATGGGGTATGATGTGCTGATTTTATATACAATTAGGAATGCTTAAATCAAGCTGGGTCACATAGCCTTCACCTCACTTACTTAATTGTTGTGTTAAGACATTGATACTCTACACTTCATAGATTTGACCCTTGCAATGTACCCTTGCAATATGCACCATAGGTAAGGTCACAAGTAGATAATGTCCATTCCTTTTAAATATACTGTCCATTCCTTTTAAGTACGTTTCTTTTGCCACCTTTTTTATACTATAAACTTTATCCTGAAACTGCTTTGACCTTCTGAAATTCTTTTGGCTATGAGTTTTATTTTACTCAAATAGTCACAAATGGAGATACATTTGTATATGTTTTGAAAATGCAGTAATATTTTTATCATTAATTTATCTTTAAATGACATTTTATAGATAAAATCTCTGTACTGTTATCAGGACACGACAAACCAAAAGAACCAAGTTTGTATTTGGAGGTACTGTCTTTTCTTATCATTACTTTAAAATGTAAGCATTGACAACTTTAAAACATAAAAGGGATGCTTTTAATTACCTTTTCTCAGCTGCGTATGTTCCCACAAGGAATTATTTTCTTACATTATCAGGCCATAATTAATAAAGTAATTATGTGGAAAGAATGAGATGCTGAATAGTAAAATTCTGCTAATTTGCAAGATTCCTTTAAAAAGACAGTGTAATATAATACAAAATGATAAGGCTTAGAAGTTATAAGAATACCATTTGGATTTGAAGTTAAGTTTATTTAAAAATTAAAGAATTATTCCAGATTCATCTATAGCCAAATGCATGAGTCTGTGGTAAATATGGATGTGTAATAAAAGGCCTAATGAAATTCAGGGAAAAGCAGTTTGGAGACTTGATTTTTATAACTTGGAACATGTAATGACAAAATCTGGCACTCAAAACTGTTACTATGTTTGAATTGGCCAGTCTAGATCATCAAGGAACATTTTAAGAGAAAAAAAAAAAAATCATGGGGAGTAAGTGAACATGTTGGGCTGTAATAGTAACTATTTGATTTAGTGGAGTTTTAATAAACAAAAATCATTTTCTAAAACAGAACACATAGAATACTTTTGTGGCAGCCATGCTTCTGATACACTGTAGGTATGAAATACTGACAATTTATTCGGAAGCAGAGCTCAGGTAGGAAGACATGGGAAAGGCTGACCTCTTGGAAGCAGTGGTTGGGCAGCAGCACCAGCATCAAATGGATGTCAAAAGACATGTTATTCTGGATCTTTGACTTTCTGTGGAAACTGAGGAAAATTATTTAATTAATTTTGAATGTCTGTGACCTAATTCATAGACATGGCACTAATATCAACCTCTTAGGTATGTGTAATGAACAAATATAGTATGAAATCTGGAAACATTTTTATAGTCTGAAAAGTATGCATGCAACTGTAAGAAATGTTCACAGTTTTATTTAATGATTTAATAAATATGGGAAGTAGTTAAAAAAAAATCCTTCAGACAGTAGTGTCAAGGAAAAATGGAAGTTAAGCAAGTTAGAACTGGCATGAGCCTTTCTAATTTGGGGTATAATAAGTTTTGGGAGACTATTGTGGCAGATATCCTGTAAGAATAGTGATTTTGTGCTTACGACCTTCCCAATGAGATTTGTATATGTTTGACCTTGAAAAAAAATATGTATATATTTATATATATATTTTTTTTGAGATAGAATCTCATTCTGTGCCCTGGGTGGAGTGCTGTGGTGTCATAGCTTACAGCAACCTCAAACTCTTGGGCTTAAGTGATCCCCTTGCCTCAGCCTCCGAAGTAGTATCTGGTACTATGAGTACCAATTATGTGCTAAGTAGTTAGACATTGAATGTACAATAGGATGACTTACGGTATTGTAGTATCAATAGAAAGCCAAACAGCCAAAAAATCCGACTTACTATGTGGGCTTCATATAAATATTGTAGTATCAACAGAAAGCCAAACAGCCAAAAATTCTGACTTACTATGGGGGCTTCATATAGAGAAAATAGAGAATATCAGGTTAGACAATATAGAGGAAGATTGCAGTTAATGCGGAAAGGACTGGGGTGGAAATCTATAGTCAGGAAAGATCTTTCTGAGTGTGATTTTCAAGCTATCAGCTAAAGGATGAGAAGGAGCCAGCCATGTGAAATTGTGGGAGAAAGATAGGAAAGAAAGCAATGGATCACATATGTATCATTTTTTACTCTAAACATCCTGGGAACACCAGGAAGCAGAAAGTAGGGTAGTCGTCATCATCATCATCATCAGTCAATTTTATTTTTATCATTATAATGCATAGAAATGAAAATGTGCAAATACATGTCTGGGATACCTTAGATGCTTCAAAAATAAGTGTTTGTATTCTTTTATATCGAGGTTTTCTATAGTTCCTAATTTGCTTTTTGTTAGTAAAAAGTTACATACTATATCTAGTGTTTGTTTGATTTTATTTAAACATGACAAAACAGTTATTTTTAACTGCGGTATCCTTTTATTCAATCATAAGTAAAAACTCTACAAAACATATTTTAGATTTTTCTAACCTTTTGTTTACCTAAATAAAGCAGCTTCAGAAATGTTCTGTTTAGGTACACTTATGTTAATATGAAATAAAAATGAATGTTCAGTTTATGCCCAATATGACATATACAAAGTTTATTAGAATTCTGTGTGTCAAATTTTCATGCTAAAATTCCATTAAGAAATATTTTATGTGTTTAATCGGTAAGTATTAGAGCAAGTGTATTTTGTTTTAAAAAAAAGTTCTCCTATTCCTTGTGGTGAGTACAAAGTAATCGGTTATTTTCAATCTTGTTCCATGTTGAAACATGCACGAGTTCATATTTTTTTGTGAATATGATTCATTTTGGCCTTTCATGCTGTGTTTACACACCGATATGCACATAAAAGATGAGCTTGAGCTAGACAGCATATATGAAGTTCTGTATTGAAGTGTTTTGGCTTTCAATACATGTTTCTCTTAGTTTTATATGTAATTGCTTTTACCAAAAAAAATTCAGTTGTTTTTGAAGAAAATGATTAGCAAATATTGATGTAACTTATTATTTTTAACTTAACTCATATTGATATTAACTTTAACAGAGTATTTCAGAGACTCTTTCAGAGAAGGATCTTAGTCATTCATCTCAGGATGCCAATCAAGAAGAAAAAAACAGAGTAAATGCACAAGTAGAAGGTAAGAATTGTATTTTCCTGTAAAAGACAATTTTTATAGATGGGATTTTATTCTTGCTCAGGCTAGTCCTAAACTCCAGAGCACAAGCATCCACCTGCCTTCGCCTCCCAGAGTGTTGGGATTACAGGGTCGAGCTACTGCTCCCTCTGTGTTTCTAATATGTTCTCAGGTGACTCCAATGCTGCGGGTTCTTGGACCACACTAAGTAACAAGACTATAGACATCCCTGTAGAGAAATATATAGGAAGAGCTGTTGGAGAACATCTCCAACAGAAGGATCAAAGAAGGGCATTATTTTGCTTTTACATGTATTTCTGAACATGTTCCTAGCCAGATGGGATAAAGAAAAAAGTGAACAATTCCAAATTATAGATATGAACTATTACTAGTAATTGAAGAGGAAATAAGGGGCATAAATGATCCCTGAAAAGAATGGTGACAAGAGATCCGAAAAAAAGGTTCATGAGCAGGGAAAGAGGGAAGGAATAAGTTGTACCCGTAATGTTGCAGTTAATGATGAAGAAAACCGAGAGAATGCTCTTGTATCGATTCAAGAAATTTGCATTTACACAGAAGATTAAGATTACTTCTGCCACAGAGATCACTGGAAGCAAGAGAGTGTGCTAGAATTATAATGTGGAATTTGGAAGGATAGGATCCGGTATTTGAAACTATTTCTGTTTGAATTCTCCAGTCTGGATATTCAAGGAACATTTTGGGAGAAAAAAAAAAAATTGTGGGGAATGGTGAATCTGTGGGGCTATAGCAGCAATGCATTTCTCCTCCTGTAAGTGTTAGGCATCAGAGATATGTGCTATATGTATATTAATTCATAAAAATAGATTAACTCGAATATAAAAACACTGGTCATTTTTAAAAATATTCTTTATTAAAATAGGTGTTTTCTAAAATCAGAAAGAGATTAATGTAATATCCCCACAGAAAATAAAGTCAAAAACCGTAAATTTATAGAGCCCATTCCATGACTTTTCTTAATATTTTCAATGAATATGAAACTGATTTTTAAATGTAAAAATTAGTTAATATGTTATAATGATGAGGTGAATCAATTTGTTTCCTTTTTTATAAATATGTCATATTTAGAGTGAATATGCATAATTACTTAGATGTATCTTACAAGGCTTTTGAATGAGTGGAGGAAGACATATTAAGATGGGAAAGCTAGAGGATACAGTGTACACCTAATCTGTAGTCTGCAGGGTGCTCCATCCCGTCCTGCTCTCATTTTTTCTTGGCCTCTCCAACTTTTCACCTTGCTCATCTCACCCTTTCCTTCTCAGCTCACACATGAGCTCTGGAAATGCCAACCTTGATGCATCTTTTTCATTTTCCTTTAACTGCATTCCATAATTATCAAGTAAAATAGGTAAAAACTGTTTGCCAATGATGCTATGGAATATTGTGAGCCTTGAGATCTGGGGAATAGAAATGGAAATAAATAACTTACAGTTGAGGTGGGGAAGTTGCAAAGGAGAAATCCTTAGAGTATTGAGGCCTTACTGAGGGAGGATATGCCTGTTTATCCAGGGAAAGAGCCATAATGAATGGAGTCCTCACGTAGCAATCTGTGTAAAAAAAAAAAAAAAAGGAAAGAAGATTGTCAGCATATGAGCAGAAAGCATTTCACATATATATCACCCGGCATACACTGATGAAGGTATAAAAAGTAACAACAACTTGATGATTAACATGTACAACGCGTTGAAGGTTCTAATAGGAGGTAGACAGGAGTACATAGGTTACTTGATATGTTTTTCTGGATTGATAAAATTTTCTTTGTTTATGATGGCTTTGTCATTTATGTTGTATGGAAGAATTTGTGAGTGAATCTGTGATCTTCATATGCCTTCTACCTGGTGACATCTAGCAGCCCCTTCTGAGTGGTTTTTCAAGTATTAGATGATTAGGAGTAATTTTTAAAGAGGTATATAGTTTGCTAAAGACTTAAGTTCATCTAAACTCTCAATTTATAAGATAAAAATAAATTTAGGTTTGTATACATTTTTATAAAGCTGAGAGATTTTATCACATCATTCTAAGCAATGTCATTTAACTTAATATATGAAATTTACAGGACACAAAATTTTATCAAAATCAGTGAAAGAGGAAGAAGAACCTAAAGGAAGTGAAAATAACCAGCCACAGGTATCAACAAATTTAAATTTAAGTTCCTGGTTTAATGTTGTTTTCTTTACATGAATGATGTGACGTAGTCCAAGGGACATTTCCTACTGGAATGGCATTTTAGAATTCATATGTGGTTAGCTAATATTTAATTTTAAACAGTTTTTTTAACTAGTTATAAAACTTAAACCTTCCTAAAGTAAAGAGTGACTTACAGCTAATCTTTGTCCTTGGAATCCAGGCAGACGATTTTGGTGTTTTTCTGGTTCTTCAGTTTTGTAACCTTACATGATAAGGACGGTAATGCCAAGTACAGAATCATATTACTAAGCAAGAGAAATTACGAGCAATTTCTTTTTTTTTTTTTTTATTACGAGCAATTTCATCATGATGACCACTGAGTTGGACTCATGTTCAAAGAGTCATTATTCCCAATTGTACCAAACCGTAATGTAGTTTTTATACTGCACATCAGTCGTGCCAGGTAGAGTGTTTCTTCCACCTTGTGGCCTCTAACTCAGTTCAGTGTGTGTGCTGAGAGAGGGAATTAGGTCATTAGACTGTGCCTATGTAGGAAATCCGACCTTGAAGAAAGGGACTTTGATGTGAGGGTACGGCAGCAAGTTGTAACTGACATAGCTTCAGGAAATTATTAAACGGTACCAAGGTTCCTTCACTCACTGTCTTATGAGGACATTAGAAAATATTAAATGTGGGGCGGCGCCTGTGGCTCAAGGAGTAGGGCGCCGGTCCCATATGCCAGAGGTGGTGGGTTCAAACCCAGCCCCGGCCAAAAAAAAAAAAGAAAATATTAAATGTGGGCTTAAGCCGACAGTCTGTTTCAGAAAATAGCACTGTCATATTGTGCTATATCATTTAAATTCACATTTGAGAATTGGCTTTTCTTTCTGATTGCTACTGATTTTGTCTTGTGATAATGTAAAATTTCCAGGCTTCAGTTATCAATTTTTAAACACAGAACGGAAATAAGCACGTTAATAGTGCATGTGTTGTACTCATGCTACCTGAAGAAAGACTCAGGTATACCCACTCTAGGTATAAATCAGATAGTGATTTATATATATATACACCCGCGCAGGCCTGTTTTTGTCCAAAGGGCAAACGGCCCCAAGGCGAGGATCAAGCTGATTTTTATACCGATTTTGTGCTATGTGGCAAGCCAAGCAAAAACAGGCAGGTGGTTAGCTCAGGGGCGGGGTTACAGAGTTGGCTTAGGGGGCCAAAAGCATGTCGGTTTTCACAAGGGTGGGGTTACAGTGAGTCAGGGGTTTGGCACTGGTTACAGTGAGTCAGGGGGTTGCATTCTGGCAGCTGGCATGGGGATAAAATTGGATTGGGAAATTTTACTCGAGTAAGCTTTCCATCATTGTTTAGCCATTGCTAGGGGGTTGTGGTAAGTTGCACCATTGTTTTACCTGTGTCTAGGAATCCTTTGGGCACTAAGGGAACTTCCTGTTCTATTCTGAAACCTGTTTTGGGAATTAACCCAAGAGGGGGTTTAGATGTGCAGGGAACTCAGGATGAGACAGGGGCCTTTAGGGGTTCTTTGAATGGGTACTACACATGTTTGCATATGGAAACATGTCTCCTGACTAGGAATGAATGAGGACTGATAGAATGTATCTGTACATTCAGAACTTCCTTGCGTTCAAAAGTATAAGCAACTGTGCATCAAACAAGGCAAAGTGGAATGGGGAAGTAAATAAAAACACCTGAGAAATGAGTTGAAACAGAGTTCTGGTTAAAACTGTGAATAATACAAAATTCCTGCTTGTCCTTTAGTTGAGTTAGTGTAAGGAAGGAGCAAAGTTCTGAAAATTCACCATCTAATGTAACAAACAGTATACCAGACTGTGAGGGGAAAGATGTACCTGGAGTGTCCACTCTTTAGTGTTTGAGGCATTTTCTCAATAAAAAGGCCTCAGTCACAAAAATATGTCCCATCTCATGCCTACTTTGTGTTCCTGAAGTATAATCTCTACTCACCTCCTAAAGTTCATTTAAATGAAAGAAAAAGGTATACTGTAAAAATGCTAACAATGCACACGGACACTCGGCATGCATTTGACACAGGTGAGTAGAAATGTGAAGATAATACAAACACAAAAACAAGCAAGGAAGTCAGAAGTTATTGTCGAAATGAAGGGACACTGAGAGTTTTTTTTTTATGAAGTTCTTATTTTTATATCATTTTTTTATTGAATCATGACTGTACATTACTCCTTTTATGGGGTACAAGGTGCCGATTTTAGACATAATTTGGAATGCTTACATCAAACCGGTTAACATAGGGTTCACCTTACTTAATTATTTGTTGTGTTAAGATATTTATACTCTACTGTTAAAAGATTTGACATGTACCCTTGTGATATGCACTATAGGTGATGTCCCACTGTTTACCTTCTCTTCACACAGCTTCCCCCTTCCCCTATTCTCCCCCGTCTTCCCTCTTTCATTCTTTGATTCATCATTCATGTAAAAGTATGGGGGATTATATATTTGTTTCATAACAGTACTGAGTATACTTTTTCTTAGATTCTTGAGATATGTTACTAAGAAAAATATGTTCAAACTCCATCATGTGAACATAAAAGGGGCAAAGTCTCCATCTTTTTATGGCTGCACAACATTCCATGGTATACATATACCACAATTTGTTACTTCATTCAGGGGCTATGGGCACTTGCGCTTCTTTCATGACTGGGCAATCACGAACTGGGCTGTAATAAACATTCTGGTGCAAATATGTTTGTTTTAAAATGATGATTGGTCATCTGGATTTATTCCTAGCAGAGGCATAGCAGGATCAAATGGTAGGTCTACTTTTAATATCCTAAGTGTTCTCCAAACCTCTTTCTAAAAGGGACATATTAGACTGCATTCCCACCAGCAGTGCAGAAATGTTCCCTTCTGTCCACATCCACACCAAAATCTGTAGTTTTGTGATTTTGTGATGTGGGCTACTTTCCTGGAGTTAGATGATGTCTCAAAGTGGTTTTGATTTGTATTTCTCTGATGATTAAAGATGATGAGCAGTTTTTCATGTGTCTGTAGGCCATGCGCCTATTTTCTTCAGAGAAGCTTCTGTTCAATTCTCTTGCCTAAAATGAAATGTGATCAATAGTTCTTACCTTACTAATTAATTTAGGTTTTCTGTTTAATCTAATTATCAAATCGTTGTTGGAAACATAACCTGAAAAAATCTTCTCCCATTCTGAGGACCGTGTGCTTGCTTTACTTACTTTGTTCTTTGCTGTGCAGATGTTTTTTCGTTTTATCAGATCCCTGTAATATATTTTTGGTGTTACTTCAATTGCCTGGGGACTGGGGTCCTCCTCATAGCATATTCTTCCAGGCCAATTTTTTCAAGTGTTTTCCCTGTCCCCGCTAATAGTATTTTTATATTTTTTTGTCTTAAGTTTAAACCGTTTATCCAATGAGAATCAATTTTTGTTAATGGTGAAAGATGAGGGTCCTGTTTCAGTCTTCTACAAGTTGCCAGCCAATTCACCCAGTACCATTTGTTGAATAGGGAATGTTTTCCCTATTTATGTTTTTGATACGCTTATCAAAGATCAAATGATAGTAAGTGCCCGGCTTAATCTCTTGGTTCTCTATTCTGTTCTACACATTTACCTTGGTATTTTTGTGCCACTATCATGCTGTTTTGATCACTATAGATTTATAGTATAGACTGAAGTCTGGTAGGCTGATTACTACTGCTTTGTCTTTATTTCTGAGTAATGTCTTGGCTATTGAGCGTTGCCTGCATTATAGATGACCATCCCTTCACCCTGAGTCTATATTTATCACTTAAGGTAAATTGAGATTCTTATATGCAGCAGATATATGACTTAAATTTGTATATCCAGTCAGCAAAACTGTGCCTCTGTAGAGGACAATTTTAGCCATTCACATTAATTGAGAATATTGATAAGCCTGGTAGTATTTTGTGTATCAATTTTTTTAAAGTCCAGTAGGCATTTTTAATCCTTTTGCAACAGTGGAAGTTGGATTTTGATCAAAAGTTTCTGAGTGAGTTGACTTTGCTGGTAGAGGATTGTGCTGGTCACTATAGAGGATAGGATTGAGAATATCCTGGAGAGGTGGTTTCTTTATGGAAAATTTCTTCAACATGTGAATGTCATTAAAGTATTTAACTTCTCCATCATAAATGAACCTCAGTTTAGCTGGATACAGGATCCTGGGTTGAAAGTTATTTTGTGTTAGGAGGTTAAAAGTTGATGACCATCCTCTTCTAGCTTGAAAAGTTTCAGTAGAGAGATCTGAAGTCATTCGAATATTTTCCCCCTTGTAGGTTATGGCTGTCTTACATCTGGCTGCTTGCAGAATTTTCTCCTTCATGTTAATTTTGGCAAAGTTAATTATTATGTGTCTGGGTGATGCTATATTTGGGTTGAGTCATGCTGGGGTTCTGAAACTGTCTTCTTTCTTCATTTCAGAATCTCTTGCCATGTTTGGTAAGTTCTCCTTGATTATCTCTTGCAGAAGAGCATCTTGGGGCTTTCAAAGCAACCTCATCCCCTTCAGGAATTCCTATAAGGCAAATGTTAGTTTGCTTTGAAGTGTCCCAGACCTCTCTGAGAGAATGATCCATTTTTGCTCTCCCTTTCTCTTCCACGTTGAGCATTTGGAAGCATTCAAAAGCTTTGTCTTCATTGTCAGAAATCCTTTCTTCTGCCTGCTCCATTCTGTTACTGAGGGATTCTACTGTATTTCTCAGATCTTTGAAGGCTTCAAATTCTTGCCTCAATGTGTCAAAACTTTGTTGATTTGTCTTTGAATTCATTGAATTCTTGAGACAACTCAATTCTCACAGAATTTGCATTTTGTCCTGGCTTTATTGCTCTATTGGCCAGGCACTATTTGAGTTCACAGAAACTATGGCTCAGTCCCACCCTGTGTTGTTGCTGCTGCACCTATACTCATGTAGCTGGCATCTCTGACTACACTGCACTCTATGTTGGGGCAGGTTCACTTAGTGCTCATAAATGACTCTCAGTTTCAGCCCTTCCATGGGCTGATGCTGTTGCCCTGCCTGCTTTTGTCCCGGCTAAGCTCCTGGGGAACACTTGCATCTTGGGCTCACAAATGTAGCATTTCTGACTCAGCTCTGCCCTAGGAGTGTGCCGTCTCTGCATGCACGTGGATTCTATTCTCTGTTCCTGCCATGCCACTCCAAGGCAGGTATCACCTCAGGCATATCCTTTGCTCAGGGGGCCTGTGTGTCCATCCCACATCTGTTTCACCCATGGCCGCCACCAGAGCAAAGGCCCAGCTGCCTCTGCTTGCTAAGAGAGGTGGAAAATGTTTCTCCAAAACATCACCAGGGGCATGAGCCCTATTGATCCCACCACTGCAGCTGCTGGGCTGCCATGTGGAATGCCATCTCTCTCTCTCCTGTATGGCTCCCATGATCCACAGTCCCCAGTTTCCACCCATGCCTCCATTTCAGCACAGACTTGTAACAGCCCACACCCTGTCCACACTTCTCGAGAAAATGCCCAAGAATATGGACTCCATGGGGGACAGGCTTCCAGACCACAGCATGAGAGTGGAGGGGAGTGCTGGAAGTTCAGAATTGCAGGTAGAGTCTATGTTCAGTTTTATGCCTGGAGGGAGAGTGCCATGGCACACTAGTGAGTCCTCTCTTGGGAAGGAGTTCTGGTTTATAGAGTGTCTCTCCCATGGGATAAAATAGGAAGAGGTATGAACTCTGCTTGCTTGCTTGTGGAAGGGATGCTTTGATATGTGCTCTTTAGTCTTCCCTCTTGGCTCAGCTCTAAACCATCAGCTTACTTGCTAAACTTCTGTCCTTTAACTCTCCTTCTGGATGGATGCCTCTGTGGAAATCTGGTTCCAATCAGCCATCTTGCCTCCTCCCCCACAGTGGATATTTTCAATCATTTCACCATTGAGGATATTAGGTTTTATTCATTTTCTGGGTGAATTTACTTTAGTGGTAGACCATTAAGCTGATCATGATGGAGGATGAGTCTGAGAATTTCCTGGATAGCTGGCTTAGTTATGGCAAATTTCTTCCACATGTGTATGCAGGTGAGGTATTTGATTCCTCCATCACAAATGAAACTCAGTTTAGCTGGATACAGGATCCTGGGCTGAAAGTTCTTTTCTTTTCAGAGATTGAAGGTGAATGACCATCCTCTTGTGGCTTGAAAATTTTGAACAGAGATATCTACAGTCATTCTAATATTCTTCCTCTTGTAGGTTATACTTTTGTTATGTCTGGCTGCTTGCAGAATTCTCTCCTTCATATTTACTTGGGTATAGTTAATTACAACATGTCCAGAAGATGCTTTATTTGGATTGAGTTGTGCTGGTGTTCTGACACTATCTACTATCTGAATTTCTGTATCTTTTGTCATGCTTGGCAAATTATCCTCCGTTATATCTTGGAGTAGAGGATATAATTTGGAATTATCCCCTTCTCCTTCAGGAATTCCCATTAGGTGAATGTTTGGTCTTCTGAACTGGTCCCACAACCCTCTCACCAAGTGATCCATTTTTGCTCTCTACTTCTCTGCCTCTTTGAGTGTTTTAGAGCCTTCAAAAGCTTTCTATTCAACTTTGGAGATCCTTCCTTCTGCCTGCTTCACTGTATTACTGAGGGATTCTACTGTATTTCTCAGTTCATTGAGGTCTTCATTTTTTGTCCTCCTTATGTCTAAATCATTGCATATTTTGTCTTTGAATTCATTGATTTCTTGAGACAACTTTTGAACTACTCCTTGTATTTCTAATTCCAACTTTCATTCCATTCTATTAATCTTATTTGCCATCCATATTGTGAATTCCTTTTCTGACATTTCAACCATTTGTTTATGAATGGCATATTCTATTGTGTCTTTTTTGTCATTCCATGGGGTTGTTAATCTACTCTGAGTATTCATATTACCAGAGTATTTCCACTGGTTCTGCCCAATGATTTTTTTTTTTTTTTTTGCAGTTTTTGCCCATGGCCAGTTTTGAACCTGCCACCTCCAGTACATGGAGCCAGCATATACTGCATATACTTGTCCTTGAGCCACAGGCGCCACACCAGCCAATGGTTATTTTTCACATTTTGCCTGGAGAAGCTGCTAAAGTGAAAATGGTTTGAGGGATCCCTGAGTTGTAGTTCACCATCCCTTTATGAAAAAGTTGGAACTAGTGACTGTGGCTTTTTTCCCTACAGCTTTACAAAGGTCTCTTTCCATCGTGCATCCTGAGAGTCTGGGGACATGGTAGGTGTGATGGGGCTAGGTGGCTCTGTTTTGTATTCAGCCAGCCTTTATCCATTCCTAGGGAATCAGTGGCTTTTGTCTGAAATCTTAGCTGGGGAGAGATAAAAGCAACTAAGACACCAAACCCCCAAGCAGCAACAACTTGAAGAGGAGAATCAGTCTCTCCCATTTCAACCCTACCAGGGTTCAACCTTGGAGCATCCCCAGGTAGCCAGCCCAGGTCAGGAGTTCTAAACTAATTGTCCTGGGCAGCAGAATCGCTGTTCAGGTGGGAGAGTTGAAAATGTCTCCAACAAGCAGACAGCAGGGGTCCACTGGCAGTTCAAATATGACTTGTTCTGGTACTCCATGGAGTCAGAAAGGCCTACCCAGCAAATGAGTTAGTGCAGGGAGGTTGGAACTACTTCCCCACTTTTCACATCTGCCACGAGCAGTCAATGTTAATCCTGAGGGTCTGTTGCCGAGTTCCCTCCAATGAGCAAATGTGCCAGGGTTCTGCACCTTCCAAATTCAAAGGGGAGTCAATGATTCCTTAACCAGGCCGTTGCATTCTGCCACCAGCACACAAAGGGAGCTGAATCCTGACACCCTTTGGTGCTCATTGGAAACTGGGTCATGTTTTCCCTGAGTCTGCTCCAAGCTGGGGGTTGACTCAGTGTGTGTTTTACTCCCTCAGAGAATGCAGCTCTCACACAGCCACACTCCTCCTCTGGTACCGCTGTGGGGCGAGGTTGGGCTCCCTCTAGTGATCCATAGAAGTGGTGAGATGGCTTCCCAAAATTTTACCATGGAGGGAGCAGGGTACCATCACTGCTGCTTTTCCACCACATAGGTCCCCAAGCCTCTGGCAGCCGCTACTATTACTTGGTGGCACTGGGCCAGTCCTCCACCCCTTGTATCTCTCCACTTCTTCTCATGTCACATTTTTAGCGCGCCTGTCCCATGGCCCATACAATGCCCAGCCCTAGCAAAGAACCACCAGAAACTCTGAGCTCTGCAGGGGTTAGACTTCCAGACTTCTAGGCCCGGGGAAAAGATGGACTGAGAGTTCAGAATAGCAGGGAAAATACTTGTCCAACTTTTATGCCAGACAAGAAAATGGCCATGCTCACAGCTTTATTGGGTTTGTTCTGACTATTATCATTCTTTCTTTGTGGGAGCTTATGCTGAAAGCTGTCTCCGTAGAGAAGTGGCAGGAAATGGGAACCCCAAAACCATTAATGTGAAAATAGATATCAGAACTGTGCTTCAGTCTAGTGATGCAAAATTTGTAACTTGATAACAGCAAAGAAATGAAGTGTGCCTCATTCAAGCAAAAGGGCACACTGCTTCTGCTGCTATGGGCACTTATGATGAAGGAAAAACAGTACATGCTGAACATGTTTGTGAGGCATTAGATGAGTTCAGCAAATCTAAGAAGTATAAATCATGAAACCTGAATCAGAAAATGTGTATTTCTCCCCACCACCTGGAGACAGATCATCAAAAGCATATGTGTTTATGAAGCAAACAATAGAGCAAATTATGTAAACAAATCAGAATGAGGAAGGCCGGTAGAACTCTGACCTTCCAAAAAGAAAAAGTTCAAGTTCCAAACGAGGTAGATGGTTCCCTTCCCACTGCTGCTTTTTCCTTTGTCAGTTGTCTGGTCCATTCTGATTTTCCAATTTTGTATGTTTCGTTAATCACATTTATTCACCATTTTACTCTTACCTCCTACAATGAACAGAAAACAGAACTGAGGGTCACCATCTTCATCATGATTTTTATGTTCATTAGTATAATGTATAGAAAAGAAAATGTACAAGAAAGTGCAGAACACTTTAGGAGATTCTAAGAAATGTCTTCTCTGTTTTCATCCTTCACTTTTTGTTTTATTTTTTTGTAAATGATTTTTTTATTTTATTATTTTTTATTGTTTTTTAATTTTTGTTATTAATACTAAATCATAGCTGTGTACATTAGTGTGATCATGGGGCACCATACATTGGTTTTATGAACAGTTTGACACATTTTCATTAGACTGGTTAACATAGCCTTCCTGGCATTTTCTTTGTTATTGTGTTAAGACAATTACATTCTACATTTACTAAATTTCACAAGTACCCTTGTGAGATGCACCACAGGTGTAGTCCCACCTATCACCCTCCCTCCGCCCATCTTCCCCCCTCCTTCCCCTGCCTCTCCCCATTCCCCATATTCTTAGGCTATAACTGGGATATAGCTTTCATATGAAAGCCAAAAATTAGTTTCATAGTAGGGCTGAGTACATTGGATATTTTTTCTTCCATTCGTGAGATACTTTACTAAGAAGAACATGTTCCACCTCCATCCACGTAAACATGAAAGAGGTAAAGTCTCCATCTTTCTTTAAGGCTGCATAATATTCCATGGTGTACATATACCACAGTTTATTACTCCATTCATGCATCGATGGGCACTTGGGCTTTTTCCATGACTTAGCAATTGGAATTGGGCTGCAATAAACATTCTGGTACAAATATCCTTGTTATAATGTGATTTTTTGTCTTCAGGGTATAAACCTTATAAACCTAGTAGAGGAATTATAGCATTGAATAGCAGGTCTATTTTTAGATCTCTAAAGGTTCTCCAAACATCTTTCCTAAAGAAATGTATTAATTTGCATTCCAACCAGCAGTGCAGAAGTGTTGCCTTTTCTCCAAATCTACGCCAACATCTCTGGTCTTTGGATTTTGTGATAGGGGCTAATCTTACTGGAGTTAGATGGTATCCCAAGGTAGTTTTGATTTGCATTTCTCTGATGATTAAAGGTGATGAGCATTTTTTCATATGTCTGTAGGCCATGCCCCTGTGTTCTTCAGAGAAGTTTCTCTTCAAGTCCGTTGCCCAGCCTGCGATGGGATCACTTGTTCTTCTCTTGCTAATGCGTTTGAGTTCTCTGTGGATTCTGGTTATTAAACCTTTGTTGGAGCCATAACCTGCAAATATCTTCTCCCATTCTGAGGGCTGTTTGCTTGCTTTACTTACTGTGTTCTTGGCTGTGCAGAGCTTTTTAGATTGATCAGGTCCCAGTAGTGTATTTTTGAAGCTGCTTCAATTGCCTGGGGTGTCCTCCTCAGAAAGTACTCACCCAAACCGATTTCTTAAAGAGTTTTCCCTGCACTCTCTTCTAGTATTTTTATCGTCTCATGTCTTAAGTTTAAACCTTTTATCCAGTGACAGTCTATCTGAGTTAATAGTGAAAATTGTGGGTCCAGTTTCAGTCTTCTACATGTTGCCAGCCAGTTCACCCAGCACCATTTGTTAAATAGGGAATCTTTTCTCCACTGAATGTTTTTAACTGGCATGTCAAAGATCAGATAACAGTAAGTGGCTGGATTCATCTCTTGGTTCTCTATTCTGTTCCAGACATCTACTTATCTGTTTTTGTGCCAGTACCATGCTGTTTTGATCACTATTGATATATAGTATAGTCTGAGGTCTGGTAACATAATTCCTCCTGCTTTGTTTTTATTTCTGAGTAATGTTTTGGCTATTCGAGGGTTTTTTGGATTCCATATAAAACTAAGTATTATTTTTTCAAGATATTTAAAGTATGACAGTGGGGCTTTAATAGGGATTGCATTAAAATTGTATATTGCTTTGGGTACTATGGACATTTTAACAATGTTGATTCTTCCCAACCATGACCATGGTATGTTTTTCCATTTGTTAATGTTTTCAGCTGTTTCTTTTCTTAGAGTTTCATAGCTCTCTTTATAGAGATCTTTCTCATCTTTTGTTAGATATACTCCCAAATATTTCATGTTCTATGGCACTACTGTGAATGGAATACAGTCCTTAACTGTTTTTTCAGCTTGACTATTGTTGGTATGTATAAAGGTTAATGATTTATGAGTGTTGATTTTGTAACCTGCGATGCTGCTGTATTCCTTGATCACTTCTAAGAGTTTTGTTGTAGAATCCCCGGTGTTTTTCATATATAGAATCATATCCTCTGTGAAAAGCATAAGTTTGATCTCTTCTGACCCTATATCGATACCCTTGATCACCTTTTCTTCCGTAATTGTGATGGCTAAAACTTCCATCACAATGTTAAAGAGCAGTGGAGACAATGGGCAGCCTTGTCTAGTTCCTGATCTGAGTGGAAATGATTTCAGTTTAACTCCATTCAATATGATATTGGCTGTGGGTTTGCTCTATATGGCCCCTATCAATTTAAGAAATGTCCCTTCTATACCAGTTTTTTAAAGTGTTCTGATCATGAAACGATGCTGGATATTGTCAAAAGCTTTTTTCAGCATCAATTAAGAGAATCATGTGGCCTTTGTTTTTTATTTTGTTCATACAGTGAATTATATTTATAGATTTATGTATGTTAAACCAGCCTTGAGACCCTGGGATAAAACCGACTTGGTCATGATATATAATTTGTTTGATATGTTGCCGGATTCTCTTTGTTAGGATCTTGTTGAATATTTTTGCATCTATATTCATTAGTGATATTGGTGAATAATTTTCTTTTCTTGTTAGGTCTTTTCCTGGTTTGGGGATCAGGGTGATGTTTGCTTCGTAGAACTTGTTGGGTAGTCTTCCTTCTTTTTCTATGTTTTGGAACAGGTTGAGTAACATAGGTACTAGTTCCTCTTCAAAGTTTTGGTAGAATTCTGACGTGAAGCCATCTGGTCCCAGGCTTTTCTTTTTAGGGAGATCTCATATGGTTGATGCTATTTCAGAACTTGATATTGGCATGTTCAACAGTTCCACTTGATTCTGGCTAAGTCTTGGAAGATGAAGTGCTTCCAAGGATTGGTCAATTTCCTTCAGATTTTCATATTTCTGAGAATAAACTTTCTTGTAATATTCTTTAAAATCTTTTGAATTTCCGAGGAGTCTGTTGTTATTTCGTCTTTGTTGTTTCTGATTGATAAAATTAGAGATTTTACTCTTTTTTTGCTGGTGAGGTTAGCCAAATGTTTATTTTATTGACATTTTCAAAAAACAACTTTGATTTATTGATCTGTTATATAATTCTTTTGTTTTAAATTTCATTTAATTCTGCTCTAATTTTGGTTATTTATTTTCTTCTACTTGGGGTGGGAATGTTCTTCCTTTTCCAGTTGCTTGAGATGTCCCATTATGCTGTTAACTTCCTCTCTTTCCGTTCTCTTGAGGAAGGCTTGCAGTGCTATAAATTTCCGTCTTTGGACTGCCTTTGCGGTATCCCAGAGGTTCTTACAGTTTGTGTCTTCATTGTTGTTTTGTTCCAAAAATTTGGCAATTTCCTTCTTAATCTCATCTTTGACCCAGGTATCATTCAGCATAAGGTTATTTAACTTCCATTTTTTATATGAGTGTGCAGATTCCTGTTGTTACTGAGTTCAACTTTTATGCCACGGTGGTCCGATATGATGCAAGGAATAAGTTATATTCCTTTAAATTTACTTAGGTTAGACTTGTGACCTAAGCTGTGATCGATTTTGGAGTATGTTCCATTGGCTAATGAAAAGTATGTGTATTCAGTTTTGTTGGGATGAAATGTTCTCTAGATGTCTGCTAAATCCAAATGTTGGATGGCTGGGTTTAAATCTAAAATTTCTTTGCTCAGCTTCTTTTTTTTTTTTTTTATTGTTGGGGATTCATTGAGGGTACAATAAGCCAGGTTACATTGATTGCAATTGTTAGGTAAAGTCCCTCTTGCAATCATGTCTTGCCCCCATAAAGTGTGACACAAACCAGGGCCCCACCCCCCTCCCTCCTTCCCTCTATCTATTCCCTCCTGATAACCATAATTGTCATTAATTGTCCTCATATCAAAATTGAGTACATAGGATTCATGCTTCTCCATTCTTGTGATGCTTTACTAAGAATAATGTCTTCCACTTCCATCCAGGTTAATACGAAGAATGTAAAGTCTCCATTTTTTTTAATGGCTGAATTGTATTCCATGGTATGCATATACCACAGCTTGTTAATCCATTCCTGGGTTGGTGGGCATTTAGGCTGTTTCCACATTTTGGCGATTGTAAATTGAGCTGCAATAAACAGTCTAGTACAAGTGTCCTTATGATAAAAGGATTTCTTTCCTTCTGGGTAGATGCCCAGTAATGGGATTGCAGGATCAAATGGGAGGTCTAGCTTGAGTGCTTTGAGGTTTCTCCATACTTCCTTCCAGAAAGGTTGCACTACTTTGCAGTCCCACCAGCAATGTAAAAGTGTTCCCTTCTCTCCACATCCACGCCAGCATCTGCAGTTTTGAGATTTTGTGATGTGGGCCATTCTCTATGGAGTTAGATGATATCTCAGGGTTGTTTTGATTTGCATTTCTCTAATATATAGAGATGATGAACATTTTTTCATGTGTTTGTTAGCCATTCGTCTGTCGTCTTTAGAGAAGGTTCTATTCATGTCTCTTGCCCATTGATATAAGGGATTGTTGGCTTTTTTCATGTGGATTAAGTTGAGTTCTCTATAGATCCTAGTTATCAAGCTTTTGTCTGATTGAAAATATGCAAATATCCTTTCCCATTGTGTAGGTTGTCTCTTTGCTTTGGTTATTGTCTCCTTAGCTGTACAGAAGCTTTTCAGTTTAATGAAATCCCATTTGTTTATTTTTGTTGTTGTTGCAATTGCCATGGCAGTCTTCTTCATGAAGTCTTTCCCCAGGCCAATATCTTCCAGTGTTTTTCCTATGCTTTCTTGGAGGATTTTTATTTTTTCATGCCTTAAGTTTATGTCCCTTATCCATCTTGAATCAATTTTTGTGAGTGGGGAAAGGTGTGGGTCCAGTTTCAGTCTTTTACATGTAGACATCCAGTTCTCCCAACACCATTTATTGAATAGGGAGTCTTTCCCCCAAGGTATGTTCTTGTTTGGTTTATAAAAGATTAGGTGGTTGCAAAATGCTAGTTTTGTTTCTTGGTTTTCAATTCGATTCCAAGTGTCTATGTCTCTGTTTTTGTGCCAGTACCATGCTGTCTTGACCACTATGGCTTTGTAGTACAGACTAAAATCTGGTATGCTGATGCCCCCAGCTTTATTTTTGTTACAGAGAACTGCCTTAGCTATACGGGGTTTTTTCCGGTTCCATACAAAATGCAGAATCATTTTTTCCAAATCTTGAAAGTACGATGTAGGTACTTTGATAGGAATGGCATTGAATAGGTAGATTGCTTTGGGAAGTATAGACATTTTAACAATGGTGATTCTTCCCATCCATGAGCATGGTATGTTCTTCCATTTGTTAATATCCTCTGCTATTTCCTTTCTGAGGATTTCATAGTTTTCTTTATAGAAGTTCTTCACCTCCTTCGTTAGGTATATTCCTAGGTATTTCATTTTCTTTGAGACTATGGTGAAGGGAGTTGTGTCCTTAATTAGCTTCTCATCTTGACTGTTATTGGTGTACACAAAGGCTACTGACTTGTGGACATTGATTTTATATCCTGAAACATTACTGTATTTTTTGATGACTTCTAGGAGTCTTGTGGTTGAGTCTTTGGGGTTCTCTAAGTATAAGATCATGTCGTTAGCAAAGAGGGAGAGTTTGACCTCCTCTGCTCCCATTTGGATTCCCTTTATTTCCTTGTCTTGCCTAATTGTATTGGCTAGAACTTCCAGCACTACATTGAATAGTAAAGGTGACAGAGGACAACCTTGTCTGGTTCCAGTTCTAAGAGGAAAAGCTTTCGGTTTTACTCCATTCAGTAAAATATTGGCTGTGGGTTTGTCATAGATAGCTTCAATCAGTTTTAGAAATGTGCCACCTATGCCTATACTCTTCAGTGTTCTAATTAGAAAAGGATGCTGGATTTTATCAAATGCTTTTTCTGCATCTATTGAGAGGATCATGTGATCTTTATTTTTGCCTCTGTTAATATGGTGGATAACGTTTATAGACTTGTGTATGTTAAACCAGCCTTGCATCCCTGGGATGAAGCCTACTTCATCATGATGAATGACTTTTTTGATGATAAGCTGTATTCTATTGGCTAGGATTTTGTTGAGAATTTTCGCATCTATGTTCATGAGTGAGATTGGTCTGAAATTCTCCTTTTTGTTTGGGTCTTTTCCTGGTTTTGGTATCTGGGTCATGTTTGCTTCATAGAATGTGTTGGGGAAGATTCCTTCTTCCTCAATTTTTTGGAATAATTTGTGCAGTACAGGAATAAGCTCTTCCTTGAAGGTTTGATAGAATTCTGGAGTGAAGCCATCTGGACCAGGGCATTTTTTGGTTGGAAGCTTTTTTATTGTTTCTTTGATCTCAGTGCTTGAAATTGGTCTGTTCAGGAGGTCTATTTCTTCCTGGCTGAGTCTAGGGAGAGGGTGTGATTCCAAATATTGATCCATTTCCTTCACATTGTCAAATTTCTGGGCATAGAGTTTCTGGTAGTATTCAGAGATGATCTCTTGTATCTCTGTGGGATCAGTTGTTATTTCCCCTTTATCATTTCTGATTGAGGTTACTAGAGATTTTACTTTTCTATTCCTCGTTAGTCTGGCCAATGGTTTATCTATTTTATTTATTTTTTAAAAAAACCAACTCCGTGTTTCATTAATTTTCTGAATGATTCTTTTGTTTTCAATTTCATTGATCCTTGATTTGATTTTGGATATTTCTTTTCTTCTACTGAGTTTAGGCTTAGATTGTTCTTCTTTTTCCAATTCCATAAGATCTCTTGTGAGATTGTTGATGTGCTCTCTTTCTGTTTTTCGAATGTAGGCATCTAAAGCGATGAATTTTCCTCTCAGAACTGCTTTTGCAGTATCCCACAGGTTTTGGTAGCTTGTGTCTTCATTGTTGTTATGCTCAAGGAAGTTAATAATTTCCTGTTTCATTTCTTCCTTCACCCATCTGTTATTCAACAGAAGATTGTTTAGTTTCCGTCCCTTTGGGTGGGGTCGAGCATTTTTGTTAGAGTTGAGTTCCACCTTTAGTGCCTTATGGTCTGAGAAGATACAAGGTAAAATTTCAATTCTTTTGATTCTGTTGATAATTGTTTTGTGTCCCAGGATATGGTCAATTTTGGAGAATGTTCCATGGGGTGATGAGAAGAATTTATATTCTTTATCTTTGGGATGGAGTGTTGTATATGCGTCTATCAAGCACAGTTGTTCTAGGGTCTCATTTAAGTCTCTTATATCCTTGTTTAATTTCTGTTTAGAGGATCTGTCCAGCTCTGAAAGAGGAGTGTTAAGGTCCCCTGTTATGATGGTTTTATCAGATATCATATTGCTCAGACTGAGTAAGGTCTGTTTCAAGAATCTGGGAGCATTTAAATTGGGTGCACAGATATTTAGAATTGAAATGTCTTCATGTTGTATTTTTCCCTTGACCAATATAAAGTGACCATCTTTGTCTTTTTTGACTTAAATTGCTTTAAATCCACATGTATCTGAAAATAAGATTGCAACTCCACTTTTCTTCTGAATTCCATTTGCCTGAAAAATTGTCTTCCAATCCTTGACTCGGAGCTTTAATTTGTCTTTTGAAGCCAGATGTGTTTCTTGCAGACAGCAAATGGATGGCTTGTGTTTTTTAATCCAGTCAACCAATCTGTGTCTCTTCAGTGGGGAATTCAAGCCATTAACATTTATAGAGATAATTGATAAGTGTGGTAGTATTCTATTCGTCTTATTTTGTGAGAGTCCATTGCTTAGTTTTGTCTTTTGCATCAGTGTGGAGGTTTGGTTCTGTCCTTTAATTTCTGAGTTCTTACTTTGCTGCTGATCCATTGTGGTGGTCCGTGTGCAGAACAGGTTGAAGTATTTCCTGTAGAGCTGGTCTTGTTGTGGCGAATTTCCTCAATGTTTATATATCCGTAAATGATTTGATTTCTCCATCAATTTTGAAGCTTAGCTTAGCAGGGTACAGAATTCTGGGCTGGAAATTGTTCTGTTTAAGTAGATTAAAAGTAGATGACCATTGTCTTCTTGCTTGGAAAGTGTCATTAGAGAAGTCTGCGGTCACTCTAATGGATTTGCCCCTGTATGTCAAGTGGCGCTTACTCCTGGCAGCTTGCAGAATCTTTTCTTTTGTCTTGACTTTGGACAGGTTCATCACAATGTGTCTTGGAGAAGCTCGGTTAGAGTTGAGGCGACCTGGGGTCCGATATCCCTCTGAAAGCACTGTGTCAGAATCTTTGGTGATATTTGGGAAATTTTCTTTTATAATATTCTCTAGTATGGCTTCCATTCCTCTGGGACATTCTTCTTCCCCTTCTGGAATTCCTATAACTCGTATGTTGGAACGCTTCATAAAGTCCCATAATTCTGACAGTGAACGTTCTGCTTTCTCTCTCTTCTTTTCTGCCTCTTTTACTATCTGAGTTACCTCAAAAACTTTGTCTTCTACCTCTGAAATTCTTTCTTCTGCATGGTCTAACCTGTTGTTGATACTTTCCATTGCATCTTTAAGTTCCCTGATCGACTGTTTCATTTCCTTCAGCTCTGCTATATCCTTTTTATATTCTTCATATCGTTCATCTCTGATTTGATTCTGTTTTTGGATTTCCTTTTGGTTAGTTTCCACTTTGTTAGCAGTTTCCTTCATTGTTTCCATCATTTCTTTCATTGTTTTCAACATGTGTATTCTAAATTTGCTTTCTGTCATTCCTAACATTTCTGTATAGGTGGAATCCTCTGCAGTAGCTACCTCATGGTCCCTTGGTGGGGTTGTTCTGGACTGGTTCTTCATGTTGCCTGGAGTTTTCTGCTGATTCTTCCTAATGGGTGATTTCTTTTATCTGTTTCCTTGCCCTAATTTTCCCTTCATTTCCTCTTGCTCTTTAAGTTCTCGTGCCTGTGGACTGTGGTCTCAGCTGCTTGGGAGGCTGAGGTGGAAGGAATGCTTGAACCCAGGAGTTCAAGGTTGCAATGAGCTGTGAACACTCATTGTGTGCACTCCAGGCTGGATAACAGAATGAGACTCTGTCTCTCAACCGTTGAGGATTGGAGGTCCCAGTTCCCCAAACCCAGCTGACCTGGTTCAATTACTTGGCTGAAACAAGTCTCAGGGCAGCAAAGAGAGATTTTATTTAGGAAGAACGAAGAGAAAGTTTAGAGCACTTCCAAAGAGAGTTAGAAGTCTGCTCAGCTTCTTAATGGCGGATCTATCCAGCACTGCCAAAGGAGTGTTGAAATCCCTGACTATTATGGAGCTGGAGGAAATCAAGTTGCTCATGTCTTTTAGAGTTTCTCTTATAAATTGAGGAGCATTCTGTTTGTGTGCATAAATATTCATAATTATAATCTCATCATATTGAGGATTACCCTTAACAAATATGTAGTGACCATTTTTGTCTTTCTTTACTTTTGTTGGTTTAAAGCCTATTGTGTCAGCAAATAGAATTGCAACACCTGCTTTTTTCTCATTACCATTTGCCTGAAATATGGATGACCATCCTTTCACCCTGACTCTATATTTATCTTTTATGGTAAGATGTTACACTTATATGCAGCAAATATCTGACCTGACTTTTTGTATACAGTCAGCTATACTGTGCCTCTTTAGAGGACACTTTAAGTCGTTCACATTAATGGAGAATATTGATATGTCTGGTAAAATTTTGGGTATCAAGTTTTTTGAAAGTCCAGTGGACAATTTTAGTCCTTTCTCCACTGTGGAAGTTGGAGTTTGATCAAAGTTTCTGAGTGAGTTCTTTTTTTGGTAGAGGATTGAGGTGTCGCTATGGAGGATAGTTCTGAGAGTATCCTGGAGTACTGGTTTGGTCATGGCAAATTTCTTCAACATATGAATGCCATAAAGGATTTAATTTCTCCATCATAAATGGAACTCAGTTTATAAGGATACAGGATCCGGGGTTGAAAATTATTTTGCTTTAGGAAATTAAAGGTCGAGGACAACCCTCTTCTGGCTTTAAAAGTTTCAGCAGAGACATCCTCCGTCATTCTAATATTCTTCCCTTTGTGGGTAATAGATTTCTTGCATCTAGCTGCTTTCATTATTTTCGCCTTCATATTGACACTAGTGAAGTTAATTATGACATGCCTGGGGGATATCTTGTTTGGATTGAGTTGTGCTGGGGATCTGAAACTGTCTGCTATCTGGAATTCAGAATATCTTGACATATCTTGAAAATTCTCTTTCATAATTTCATGAAGAAGGGCCTCTGTGCCTTGCAAGACCTCTTCATCACTTTCAGTGATTCCAATGAGGCGGATTTTAGCCTTCTTCAAATTATCCCAGAGCTCTCTGAGAGAATGATACATTTTTGCTCTCCATTTCTCATCTTCTTTGAGAGTTTGGGAGTGTTCAAACACCTTGTCTTCAATGTCAGAAATCCTTTCTTCTGCCTGCTCCACTCTGTTACTGAGGGATTCTACTGTATTTTTCAGATCTTTGAGGGCTGCAAATGCTTGCTTCAGTGCATCGAAATCTTTGGTGGTTTTGTCTTTAAATTCATTAAATTCTTGAGACAATGTTTTAATTTCTCCTCAAATTTCTAATTCTGACTTTTGAATTGCTCTTCGGATTTCTAATTCCAGATTTTCCTCCATTCAATTAATCTTGTTTGCAATCCAAATTCTGAATTTGATTTCTGACATCTCAGCCAGCTGTTTATCAATGGGATCTTCAGCTACATCTGCCATATCTGTCCTTTGGGAGTTGTTGATCTATTCTGGTTATTCATGTTACCAGAATTTTTCCGCCAATTGTGCCCCACGATTACTTTACACCATTTGATTTTTCCTCTGGAGCCTTGTCGAGGACCCGTGCAGTGCTACAGCCTGAGATGTTGGGGATCTATTTGATGTGGTGGGGCTAAGTGGTTCTGTATTGTTTTCAGCTGGTCTCTGTTCACCCCTAGTGAAACAGTTACTCTGGGTTGAAGTATCAGCTGTGGAGTATTACCAGCAATTAAGTCACCCTGCCCTCCACAGGCAAGAATTGGAAAAGAAAATCAAACTTTCTTACAACCACACACCCAGGGCACCATTAGAATAGTCCTCAGGCAATTGGCTCAGTTCAAAAGGTCCAAATCAATTGTGTCAGTCAGCACCTGCCTCAGGTGGGAGAGTTTAAAAGGTCTCTGGCAACTGGAACGCAGGGGTCTGGTGACAACTCAAATATGACTTGCTCTGGTGCTCCGTGAATTCTGGAGGACCCAACCAGCAAACAGATTAGTCTGGGAAGTTTGATACCTTCTTCCCCATCTTGAAGTTCTGTCACACCCAGTCACTTCTAGCCCCGCAGGGCTGTGACCCAGTCAGTTGTCTCCAGTGAGCAGATACTCCAGAGGTTTGCACCTACCTACATCACAAGGAAGTCTGTGTCTGCTCAGCCACGCCGCTGCTCTCTGCCTCTATCCATTAGGGGGTGGTGAGACCTGTCAAACTCGGGCGGTTGATGGAGGCTGGGGGGTGTTCACTTTGTTCCAGCCGCGCCCTAGATTAATGTTACTGGCCTAACAGAACAACCTTGTTGGAGTTTGTTTCTGTCCCAGCTAAATTCCTCTGCAGAGGAGGGGCTGATTTGAATTCCCAGAACCTGTGCCTCAGGCCCTGTCTTTACTCCTGCAGGTTTTTATTTGCAGCACGGTCAGCTGTCAGCTCTAGCCTCCTGTCCTCCTTTGTCTATAGGCTGATGATCCCCTGAGGGCCGGGTGTGTCTTATGCTCAGTAGAGTGGTCCTCTTGGTCAGCCCGCTCTGGGAGTTTCCTTGTTCTGCGCGTGCTTTTTCTAGTCCTCGTGTTCCACCCAGGCCAGTACCGCCTCAGGCAAGCCCTTTACTCATGGGGCCTGTGTTTCAGTCCCAAATCTGTTCTGTGGTGGTTGCCATCTGAGAAGATGCCTGGCCTCCTTTAGTTGCCCAGGGAGACAGGGGGAGTTGCTTTGGGAAATCTGAGGGTTTGCCTTTTTGTTGCTAAAGATGACTGCTGCTCTGTGCCTCTGGGCACTGCCGCTGCGGCGTGATTCCCTCTCAGCTGACCATCATCTCCTCACTCCCATGCCACAAAATCAGCTCTGACCAGCTGCAGTCCAGGTCCTGTCCACACCCCTCGAGAAATCACACAAGACTCTGGACTCCTGGGGGACAGGCCTCCAGACCTCAGAGTGAGAGTGGAGGGAAGTGCTGGGAGCTCAGAATTGCAGGTCGTAACACGAAACTCATTGAGACCAAATGATCACATAAACATATACAAAGGCTACCAGACACACGAGCCCGTAGATGCACAGACAGAGATAGATAGACATACAGACAACACCCACGACAACAGCAACAAAAAACAACTACAATAAAAATAGTGATAAATGTAAAATAATTGAAAAAAAAGAAAAAAAGTGGTGTTCATAAAAAAGTTAAAGAAATAAGAAAGGAGAAATTAAAATTAGAAAAAAAGGAAATAAAAATATGTCTATAAAAATCATAAAAAAATAATAATAGTTCCTCCAAGAAAATGGTGAGAAAAAAACAGAACAAAAAAAAAGAGAAAAAGAAAAAATGGCACCAATCACAAAAATATTATTCTTGTACATATGTAGAAATATACATCTGTATGTATGATGTAGGGATCAATTTTCGCAGGAATATATTTATAATGCAGTATACTTTCTGGACACCAGGAGGCGCTGTGAGTAGTTTCCAGGCTTATACCTGATTCAGTTTATACTGTTACCACCTAAGCACCCTACCTGGCCGATCGCCATTTTGGAGTTTTGGTCAAAGTTTGTCACCTAAGTATTGCGCAACCTCAGCTGCTCTGTTCCAGATGGCACTCCTGTCTGACCTCCCAACTCGTTGCAGCAGTCCACGCTTCACAAATCTTTCCACTCTGCTCCGATGTTCTCCTACAAACTGGCGACTGCAGTCGGCTGTTGGGAAGGGTGTTGGCTGCTGGTGGCTCCCGTGGCTGCTGACAGGTCCCGTGGCTGGGTTCGGGGACCTTATTCTCAGTGTTGTGGTTCAGAGTCTCCCTTTTGAATTGGGACTTTTCAGTCCAGCCACCTGCCAGTTTGCCATGCAGCCTGAACTGCCAGCCCCCTCCAACATTCCCCACCAGGGATGCTCTGGTCTATTTAATCACTCCTGTTGTTCTGGGGGAAGGCGTCTGCCATTTTGGATAGTTCAAAATGTCTGTTTCCCAGGCGGTATCCCTTCCCTTCAATTTTCCATTGGGTTGCCGAGCTCTCTGTGGTTTTGAGTGGCTCTCCTTTCGGGTGCCATCCTTAGCTCAGGAGTACATTTTCGTAAGTTGGGTTTTGCCAGTAATTGGAAGCTGCTGTCCCCCGTAAGGGAGGGGCCTGCCAGCCAGCATGGCCAAGCAGGGAAAAATCTCTACAACAGTCTGTGGTTTTAAATTACTCCTCATATACAGCAATCTGCCAATTTGCTGAGTGTCTCCAGCTGTCAGTCCACACCAATAATCCACGCGTGGGAAAGGTCCAGACCACTCTTCCTCTCACATGATGACTTGGGAGAGGTCGGCTACACGTCCACCCCATCTGCCATCATGCTCCGCCTCCATCCTTCCCTCTTTATTAAGGCTTTCCATACTTTCTTGAAGTTGTTTCCTAATTGGGAAGGAGTTGCACAGTGTATGTCCTGTTTACTTGCTTTTACTTAAACATAAACATAAGGTAAGTTGTTCTTATCAGAGGATATCTTTTTCTTCAACAATTTTTCCTATCAGTAAATATTTTATCACAAAACATTTTGATGTCTTCAAGGCCTTGTTTAGCTAAATGAAGCAGCATTGACATTTTTGAGCTCATACTCGACATGATGTACTCCCAAGTTGCCCATTATGCCAGTATCTAGTGTTATCACTGACATATTTCTAGAGTGGGAAATATTTTAAGGATGTAATGCCAGAAGTATGATATCCCATATATTATATTTTTCACAATGTTGATCTGTGTTTGGTGGAGAATGCAAAGTAATGTTATGGAAGGTGAAGTAAGTTCCTTGTTGCTATATAACATGAGTTAATGTTTTGTCTTCGAATATGTTTCCTTTGGCTGCCTATGCTCAATTTACAGAATCAATAGCCATACACAAGTGGAAGGTAAGGTTCATCTCGAGAGCATATGTATAGCTGCAATGCTTTGGTTTTTAAGACATTCTTCTTTCTTTAAAGGTTAAAAAACTTTGATCTTAGAGTAGATAATTCAAATATTTTTGACAAAAATGATTAGGAAATGTTGATACCACTTATTTTAATTATAAAGTACTTTAAACTCAATGTTGATGTTAATTTTAACAGAATTTATCAGAGAATCTTACCAAGGAGGATCTCAGTGGTTCTTCTTGGACTGGCAATTCAAATGGATACAAGACAGTACCCAAACAAGTAAAGGGTAAGCACTACAACTTACGGGAAATGTCATGTGAAATAATGTTTATTGAAGAACGTGAGCACCAAAAACCATCTTGGCTTTTAGATATGTATGGTAGAAAAAAGAAAAGATGAAGCAAAACAGTGATAAATTGTATGTCTTCTCAGGTGTCAGCAACAGATGATGAAATCGAGAGTATCACTTAAGGAACTGAATCTTTAGTTCCATCTCAGTATAGTGCGAGAGCTGAGCAAAGACAAGAAATCAGGAAGAGGACAGCTTTACAAAAGGGGATGAAGAACTGGGAAAGCAGACAGTACAGAAAGTACATGGAGAGAAAAGGAGCAGATGGATGTAATGTCAGGGTGGTCCAATAAAATATTTCTTAAGTAAAAGGTAGATTAAAGTGTTAGGTGGGAAGAATGTAGTAAAGATGAAGATCTTCCAGTGCCAAAATGAGTGAGACAAGTAGCACCAAAATCCTTGTTCTCCCTGTGTTTCTCACTGTTTGGAAGCTATTAAGGGCTGAGGCCCCTGTTCATGCAGAGCTGTTTGATGGAGTGTGGAGCTGTTACGTGTAAGCAATTTCATGTCATATAAAGTGATGTTTCTTCATAGCATATGGTTCAATTTTATGGAAGTGGATAGAAGACAATGGGGTTATTCGTGGAGAGGTCAGGAAAGCTGTAGCCCAGTAACATTCCATTAGAAACATGGTGATTTTAAATGCCATTTCAGTGTGGAATATGTGACTGGGAGAAACTGGAGGCTGTATTCCAAGGGCTATTTTTAGGTAAAGAAATGTGGACTAATACTCTTTAAAGACCAGATATTCTCAAACATTAAGAAATCAATGGGGACCATGTTAAAGATGCACATCGTGATTGAGCAGGTTTGTGATTCTACAGTCGTAATGCATTCTCATTTGTTTCCAGTACTGTTGGTCCTCAGAACGCCCTGAATAACTAGGGCATAGAGTTCTCTGTAGAGGAATGTGTAGGAGGCGCCATTGAAGAGCACTTCCAACCTAGAATCAAAGGAAAGCATTATTTTGTTCTTATTTCTGAGCATTTTTCTAGCTGGAGGATAACACTGAATGATAGAGATATTGAAACACTAGATATATGATGTTTTGCTAAATAAAGAGGAAAGAGGTGGTGGAAATAATCTATTAAAAGAATGCAGATGGCAGATTGCAAGATTTTTTTTTTTTTTTGGCAAACGAAGAGGGCTTGTGAGTGGGCATAGAGGAAAGAAGTTTAGCGAGGTAATTTCTCAGTTAGTGATGAGCAAACATGACAGAACTCAGTTCAGGTGGCTTCAGGAAATTTGCACACACAGAGAAGATTGGATTACTGCAGCTCCAGAGATTACTGGAAGGAGGAGGAAGTGCTGGATTGGGGCAGAACACAGGGAGGCATTTCTTTTCTCCAGAAGGATCAGGCATCTGAGATATATGTTGCATTGATACTAGTTAATCAGATCAGGTTACTTTGAACAAAGATGGCTGGCTTTTTTTGCAAATGTTATTTTTTTTTTCTATAAAGTAGTTGTTTCCTAATTCCCTTAATGTGAGATCTTCAAGAACACTAATTTTAGAAACAGTACACTTAGCATTTGATTCAATCTGTATAAAAGTAAAGTATGCAAGCAAAATATGTATCCCCAAATATTCTGAAAATTTAAAAAAAGCCTAAAAGCTTATTTTTGCCTCTTATGAAATTTAATGTCATGTTCAATGAATATTCTAGTGATTTTTGAATATAAAAATTCATTAACATCTAGTAATTATTTTTTAAAAACATTTTAACTTTGTTTTTTTTGTGTGTGGTTTGTAGGTCCAGGGCTTGGTTTGAATCTGCCACCTCTGGCATATGGGGCCAGTGCCCTACTCCTTTGAGTCACAGGAGCCACCCAACATCTAATAATTATATGGCCATTCAGTGTTTCCTTTTTGATAAATAGTTCACCATAGATAGCTCAGTATATGTAATTTCTCACATACCTCTTATATGAATTGAGGAAGAAAATTAACAGCACAAAAGTAGAGGACCTAAGAAATATTGGTATACTTGTGTCTCTTGTGGGTATGGAGAAGATCAAATTTCTAAAACTGCTATTCTACAAGGGTCTAGCCATGCAGATCGATTGAACCCTTTCTCTAATGAGAAATGGACTATGCCCTCATCTGAACTGTCTTCATAGCTGTGTTTCTTCCTAAATGACATCCACAAACTGAAGAACTTGGCACTTAATTGCAGCCTATTGTACAAATGATGTTTTGGGTTGTAGTAAAGGCATGCTGTAAGCTTCTGCCATCGGCCTTGCCTTTTATGCTCTCTGGGTCATGATTTGCTCCTTCAAATAAAGACCACTCTTCACTCTTCTGTATGTGCACTTTTCTATATGAGTGATTTTCATTTGAAACATAATCTCACTTTTGAAGTTTTAACTGTATATTATATTAAACTTGTATTCCTATTGTCTTCAGTTTTTGTCTGTTATGCTCCTGTCTGCCCATAAATCAATCAATCCACCAATAAAAGAGAGAAAAAGCAGCCCGAAACCTAAAGTATTTATTTTCTAAGCACAGCTTGGGGGTTCAGCTCAATAGGAACTCTCCTCCACTGTATGTTTGGCTTTGTCATATTTACATTTACACTGATTTCTATGTTCTCTTTGTTTTTCAGTGCATGTTAAGACACAACCTCAGTATCAGGTAACAATATTCATTCAGGAAATTTGCACACACAGAGAAGATTGGATTACTGCAGCTCCAGAGATTACTGGAAGGAGGAGGAAGTGCTGGATTGGGGCAGAACACAGGGAGGCATTTCTTTTCTCCAGAAGGATCAGGCATCTGAGATATATGTTGCATTGATACTAGTTAATCAGATCAGGTTACTTTGAACAAAGATGGCTGGCTTTTTTTGCAAATGTTATTATTGTTTTTTTTTTTTTTTCTATAAAGTAGTTGTTTCCTAATTCCCTTCATGTGAGGGAATTATTTTCTGTACATTGTGTGAAATTGTGCTTTACTTATGATACAATTTGTTTCAAAGCTCACTGTGCACGATGCTGACATAAAACCTCCTACTCCAAAAAAAGGAGTACAAAGGATTAAAGTTAAACCAGCTGCAACAGGTAATTTTCTTTTGTTGTTGTTGTCATTCTGCCTCCCATTGTTCTCTGATTTGGCATCCCTGTCCTTGTTAGGGAAATGACAGAGGTGAATTTGGTGACTCCACAACTTTCCAAGTGCTTCTTGGAATTCAAATCTTTACGTAGAGGAGCACTTCATGTTAACATCTCAGTCATGTTTAACTTTAATTATTCCATCTTACTGATTTTACACTGATGATAACAAAGGAAGTCAGATGATCCAATTAGTAGAGTATATTTGTGTGAGAGGGTATCCTTATTAGTAAAATAATTAATCACTCCTTTATGAATTTTTTTTTTTAGTTTTTAGTTTTTCATTTATTGAGAGACTTTTTTTGGTAGTACATATTTATTTTGGTGAAATATATAAAGCAAGTCTGGCAGAATTGCAAGAGAAAGTTGCGAGTCTACAAACAAAGTGGGAAACTTTTTTAAATGAATTTTTTTTCTTTTTTTTGTTAAATCATATCTGCGTACATTAGTATGATCATGGGGCACCATACACTTGGTTCATAGACCATTTGACACATTTTCGTCACACTACTTAACATAGCTTTCCTGGCATTTTCTTAGTTATTTTCCATTATGAATATTTGGTAGACACAGTCTTAAAACCGTGATCCTGAAAGGTTAATAGTACAAAATAGTCCTTCTGTACTATTTACGGAATATTACACAGAAATAATGAACACCTGGAATTGTCTGTACATTATTTCCAAGGACTTTCAAAGTTTTGACAATGTATGAGTCTAGTGATAAATATTGCTGAGAATTAGTTTCTGGGTCATAAAATTGCACACAAATGGTATACATTGTATATAACATTCAGCAACTTCTTCATTTGCTCAATATTACATTTTTTTGGATCTGCTGAGAATGACACTAGTATCTTTGTTTAGTTTAAGCTCTCTGTGCCATTCCAACATATGTGTACCACACTGAACTGAACACTGAATGCAGATTAAAAATGTAAATGTGATTGGGGATCCATAGGATCTTTTGTATACAGTAGGTTGTAAATATTAAAACTTACTATACTAAGCATTAAAATGGAAAAAATTATAATGCAAAACCTAGATTCTTTTATTTATTCCATAAAAATCTACATTACACTTGAGGCTGACACTTTGTGAATCATTTCTGGAACCATTCATATATTTCAGAAGTGCATTTATTTTGCAATATGGCCTGTAAGTCATCTTCTGTTTATTCATGTGTCCCTGGAATTTATCTTCCCTACAGTATTCACTGTGGTCCCTCTCTAGGGCCATTAGGATGATTAAGTGGTCCTTGAATTGGTAATATTGTAGGACCTTAGGTCTCACATGGGGCTTTCACAATCTGACTTTTTCTCAACTCTTCATTTTAGCCCATACCCTGTGTGCCTGCCTTTTCACTAGCATTACTGAAATACCTCTGGGAGTGCCCTCTGAGCCAATTCCTCTTTTTTGGACAAATGCACATCCTCTTTCAGGCTTCTCTTTCCTCCTGCTGCTTCCTGTCCTGCTCTCCCTTTCTCCTGGCCTCTCCATCTTTTCACCTTGCTCATCTCACCCTGTACTTGTCAGTTCAGACATGACCTCTAGAAAAGCCAATCTTGATGCATCTTATTCATTTTCCTTTAATCACAGTATAATTATCAAGTACATAGATAAAAACTATGTGCCCAACATTGCTGTGGAATATTGTATCCTACAGCCTTTGGATCTGGGGAATAGAAATGGAAATAAATAACTTATAGTTCAGGTGGGGAAGGTGCAAAAGAGAAATCCATAAGTCCTGAGGATGAGAGTAGATTCAGTGAGAGAGTAGATTCCTGTTTAACCAGGGAAAGAGCTGTAATTAACAAGGTCTTCACATAGCAATCTGTGTCCAAAAATAAAGAAGGAAAGAATGAAAGAAGAGAGAAGATGGAAAAAGAAGAATAAAAGAAGAGAAAAGAAAATTAAAAATTGAATGAAGATTGTCAGCCTATTAGAGGGAAAGCATTTCACACGTAAGTCACAGGGCATACACTGATTATGGTATGAAAAGTAACAGCAACTTACAGAATAACATATGCAATGCTTTGCAGGTTTTATTAAGAAGGAGACAGGCGTACACAGGGATACTTGATATGTTTTCCTGGATTGAAAAATTTTTCTTTGTTTATGATGGCTATGTCATGTATGTTGGGTGGATGAATTTCTGCGTGAATCTGTGATCTTTGTGAGCCTTCTACACACTGATGCCTAGTAGTTTTCTGAGTGGTTTTTTAAGTGTTAGATAATTAGGAATATTTTTTAAAGAAGTATATAGTCTGCTAAAGACAACTTCATCTAAACACTCAATCTATAAAATAAAAAGAAATTTAGCTTTCTATCCATTTTTATAAAGCAGATAGCTTTTACCAAAGCATTCTAAGAAACTCATTATTAGATTAACTAGGAGTACTTTTTAAGGAAGTATATAGTCTGCCAAAGACTTCATCTAGAAATTTAATTTATAAAATAAAAAGAAATTTAGCTTTCTATCCATTTTTATAAAGGTAATAGCTTTTACCATCATTCCAAGCAACTCATTATTAGATTATTTAGGAGTATTTTTAAAAGAAGTATATAGTCTGCTAAAGACTTAACTTCATCTAAACTCTCAATTTATAAAATCAACATAAATGTAACTTTCTATCCACTTTTATAAAGCTGATACCTTTTATCACATCATTCTAATCAGCTCATTTAAATAAATATATGAAATTTACAGTATACAACTTTGTTACGTCAGAAGAAGAGGAAGAAGAGCCTGAAGGAGTTGAAAATGACCAGCCACAGGTATAAACAAATTGACACTTATGTTCCTGGTTTCATACTACTTTTTTACATGAATAATGTGGCATAGTCCAAGGGACATTTCCTACTGGAATAGCATTTTATAATTCATATGTTGTAAGCTAATATTTAAGTTGAGGAAGTTTTTTAACTAGTTATAAAGCTTAAACCTTCCTAAAGTGAAGAGTAACTTATAGCTAATCTTTGTCCTTGGATTCGAGGCAGAGAATTTCTGGTGTTTTCCTGCTTCTTTAGTTTTATAACCTTACATGATAAGGTCATGCCAAGTACAGAATCATATTACTAAGCAAGAGAAATTACAAGCAATTTCATCATGATGGCCACTGAGTTGGACTCATGTTCAAAGAGTCACCATGCCTAATGTCCCCAACTGTAGTGTAGTTTTATACTGCCAGTCATTTGTGCCAGGTAGAGTGGTTCTTCCAACTTGTGGCCTCTAACTCGGTTCGGCCTGTGTGCTAAGAGAGGGAATGAGGTCATTAGACTGTGCCTATGAAGGAAATCCGACCTTGCAGAAAGGGACATTGATGTGATTGTGTACAGCAGCAAGTTGTAACTCACATAGCTGTATGAAATTATTAAATGGTATCAAGGTTCCTTTACTCACTGTCCTAAGAGGACATTAGAAAATCTTAGACATAGGCTTAAGCGGATAGTCCGTGTCAGAAAAATAGCACTGTCATATTCTGCTGTATCATTTGAATTCACATTTGAGAATTGGCTTTTCTTTCTGATTGCTATTGATTTTATCTTGTGATAATGTAAAATTTTCCAGTTTTCAGTTATCAGTTTTTAAAAACAGAATGGAAATAACCATGTTAATTGAGCATGTTTGCATATGGAAACATGACTCCTGATTAGGAATGAATGAGGACTGATGAAATGTATCTGTACATTCAGAACTTCCTTGTGTTCAAAAGTATGAGCAACTGGGCATCAAACAAGGCAAAGAGGAATGGGGAAGTAAATAAAAACACCTGAGAAATGAGTTGAAACAGAGTTCTGGTTAAATCTGTGAATGATACAAAATTCCTGCTTGTCCTGTAGTAGAGTTAGTGTAAGGACGGAGCAAAGTTCAGAAAAAGCACCATCTAATGTAACAAATAGTATACCAGACTGTGAGGGGAAAGATGCACCTGGATTTTCCACTCTTTAGTGTTTGAGGCATTTTCTCAACAAAATGCCTCAGTCACAAAAATATTTTCCATCTCATGCCTACTTTGTGTTCCTGAAGTATAATCTTCACTCACCTTCTAAAGTTTATTTAAATTAAAGAAAATGTGTACTGTAAAAATGCTAACAATGCACACAGACACTCGGCATGCATTTGACACAGGTGAGGAGAAATGTGAAGATAATACAGACACTAAAACAAGCAAGGAAGTCAGAAGTTATTGTCAAAATGAAGGGACACTTAAGATTTTTTTTTCTGAAGTTCTTATTTTTATATCGTAAATTTTTTATTGAATCGTAACTGTACATTACTGCTTTTATGGGGTACAATGTGCTGATTTTAGACACAATTTGGAATGCTTACATCAAACTGGTTAACATAGGGTTCACCTTACTGAATTATTTGTTGTGTTAAGACATTTATACTCTACTCTTAATAGATTTGACATGTACCCTTGTGATATGCACCATAGGTGATGACTCACCATTTACCTTCCATTCACATGGCCTCCCTCTGCTCCTACTCTCCCCCTCTCTTCCCTCTTTCATTCTGGGCTATAGTTATGATTTATCATTTGTATAAAAGTGTGGGGGATTAGATATTCATTTCACAATAGTACTGAGTACATTGGACAGTTTTTCTTCCATTCTTGAGATATGTTACTAAGAAAAATATGTTCCAGCTCATTATGTGAACAAAAAGGGGCAAAGTCTCCATCTTTTTGATGGCTGCATAATATTCCATGGTATACATATACCACAATTTGTTACTCTATTTAGGGGGTCTATGGGTACTTGGGCTTCTTTCATGACTGGGCAATCATGAATTGGGCTGTAATAAACATTCTGGTGCAAATATGTTTTGTAAAATGATGACTGGTCATCTGGACTTATTCCTAGCAGAGGCATAGCAGGATCGAATAGTAGGTCTACTTTTAGTTTCCTGAGTTTTCTCCAAACCTCTTTCTAAAAGGGACATATTGGCCTGCATTCCCACCAGCAGTGCAGAAATGTTCCCTTCTCTCCACATCCACACCAAAATCTGTAGTTTTGTGACTTTCTGATGTGGGCTACTCTTCCTGGAGTTAGATGATGTCTCAAAGTGGTTTTGATGTGTATTTCTCTGATGATTAAAGATGATGAGCAGTTTTTCATGAGTCTGTAGGCCATGCACCTATTTACTTCAGAGAAGCTTCTGTTCAATTCTCTTGCCCAGAATGAAATGAGATCACTTGTTCTTTCCTTGCGAATTAATTGGGTTTTCTGTTTATTCTAGTTATCAAACCTTGGTTGGAAACATAACCTGGAAAAATCTTCTCCCATTCTGAGGACCGTGTGCTGGCTTTACTTTGTTCTTTTTACAGGGTTTGATCAGATCCCTGTAGTACATTTTTGGTTTTGCTTCAATTGTTTAGGGGCTGGGGTCCTCCTCATAACACATTCTTCCAGGCCAATTTTTTCAGGGGACAAGTATTTCCCTTGTCCCCTCTAAAATATTTTTTATAGTTTTATGTCTTACGTTTAAACTGTTTATCCAATGAGAATCAATTTTTGTTAATGGTGAAAGATGAGGGTCCAGTTTCAGTGTTCTACAAGTTGCCATCCAGTTCACCTAGCACCATTTGTTGAATAGGGAATCTTTCCCCCAATTTATGTTTTTGATATGCTTATCAAAGATTGAATGATGGTAAGTGTCTGGGTTAATCTCTTGGTTCTCTACTCCGTTCCATACATTTACCTTGGCATTTTTACCATGCTGTTTTGATCAATATAGATTGCTAGTATAGGCTGAAGTCTGGTAGGTTGATTGCTATTGCTCTGTGTTTATTTCGGAGTAATGTCTTGGCTATTCAATGTTTTTTTCTGATTCCATATAAACAAAGTACTAGTTTTTCCAGTTGTTTAAAGTATGATAGAGGTGCTTTAGGGATTGCATTAAATTTGTATATTGCATTGGGTAATATGGACATTTTAACAATGAAGATTGTTCCCAGCCATAAGCATGGGGTATGATTTTCCATTTGTTAACATCTTCAGCTTTTTTCTTTTCTCAGAGTTTCATAGTTCTCTTTATAGAGATCTTTCATGTCCTTTTTGAGGTAAATTCCCAAGTACTTCATCTTCTTTGGTACTACTGTAAAAAGAATATAGTCCTTGACTATTTGTTCAGCTTGACTATTGTTGGTATATGTAAAAGCTACAGATTTGTAAGTATTGATTTTGTATTCCTAGATGTTGCTGTATTTTTTTTATCACTTATAAGAGTTTTACAGTTGAGTCCCTGGGTTTTTCCAGGTAGAAGATTATATCATCTGCGAAGAGTGGGAGTTTGTCTCCTCTGACCAAATTGGAATACCCTTAATCTCCTTCTTTTGCTTGATTGCAATGGCTAATACTTCCGTTACTTTGTTCAATAGCAGTAGAGGCTATGAGCATCATTGTCTAGTTCCAGATCTGAGTGGAATTTTTTTCAATTTTCTTCCATTCCATATGATATTGGCTGTGGGTTTACTGTAGTGAGCCTCTATCAGTTTAGATATGACCCGTTTCAGCCTATTTTCTTCAGTGTTCTGATCATGAAAGGATCCTGGATGTTATCAAAAGCTTTTTTGCATCAGTGGAGAGAATCATATGGTCTTTGTTTTTTATTTTGTTTATGTGATATATTACGTTTATAGAGTTAGTCATGTTGAACCAGCCTTGTGACCCTGGGATAAAACCAACTTAGTCATAGTGTATACATTTTTTGATGTGTTGTTGAATTGTTTTTGCTAGGATCTTATTGAATATTTTTGCATCAATAGTCATTAATGATATTGGTCTATAACTTTAATTCTTTGTTGGGTCTTTTCCTGGTTTGGGATCAAGGTGATGTTTGCTTCCTCAAATGTATTGGGAAGTATTCCTTCTTTTTCTGTTTTGAAGATGGTTATGTAATATAGATACTGGTTCCTCTTTAAAGGTTTGGTAGAATTATGATGTGAAGCCTCCTCTTTCTGGACTTTACTTTTCTGGAGATTTCATATAGTTGATGGTATTTCATTGCTTGATATAGGTCTGTTCAACACTTTCAATTCTTTCAGCTATGTCTAGGAAGTGGTGTGCTTCCAGACATTGCCATTTTCCCCCAGATTTTCCCATTTCTGAGAATAGAGTATTCTGCAGTTATCATTAAGGATTTTTTGCATTTTCTGAGGTGCCTTTTGTTATTTCTTTTTTATCATTACTGATTGATGATATTAGGGATTTTACTTTTCTGTTTCTGGTTTGGTTAGTCAAAGTTTTCTCAATTTTGTTAATCTTTTCAAAAACCCAACTTTTTGTTCGTTGATCTTCTGAGTGATTCTTTAGTTTTCAATATCATTAAATTCTGCTCTAATTTTGGTTATTTATTTTCTTCTGCTTGATTTGGGGAAGGGATGTTCTTCCTTTTCCAGTTGCTTGAGATGACCCACTAAGTTGTTGACTTCCTCTCTTTCCAGTCTCTTGGGGAAGGCTTGCAATGCTATAAATTTCCTTTGTAGGACTGCTTTAGAAGAATCCAACAGTTTTGATAATTTATGTCTTCATTGTCATTTTGTTCCAAAAATTTGGTAATTTTCTTCTTAATCTCATCTTTGACACAGCTATCATCCAGCATAAGGTTATTTAGTTTCCTTGACTTTGTTCCAGTATGAAGATTCCTGCTGTTGTTGAGTTCAACTTTTATTCCGGATGGTCCGAGAAAATACAAGGAATAATTTATATTCTTAAATTTGCTGAAGTTAGATTTGTGACCTAAGATGTGATCAATTTTGGAGGATGTTGCATGGGATGATGAGAAGAATGTGTGTTTGGTTTTATTACAATGAAATTATCTGTAGCTGTCTGTTTAGTCCATTTGTTATAGGACCAAGTTTAAATCTATTATTTCATTGTTTACATTCTTCTTGGAAAGATCCTCCTTCTTGGAGGATCTATCCAACATAGCCAAATGGTAGTTAAAATCTCCACTGTTATAGTTCAGGATGATATCCAATTGTTCAGTGTCTGTTAGTGTTTTCCTTTATAAATAGAGAGGCATTTTGTAGGGAGCATGAATATTAATAATTGAAATATCTTCATATGGAGTGTTTCTTTTCACAAATATGAAGTGTCCATCCTTAACTTTCCTTACCTTTGTTGGTTTAAAGCCTATTCGTATCTGCAAATAAAATTGCAACCCCTGATTTTTTTCTGATTTCCATTTGCCTGAATTATAGATGTTCATCCCTTCACACTCAGTCTACTTTTATCATTTAAGGTAAGATGGGATTCTGGTATGCAAGATATATCTGATCTGAGCTTTCGTGTACAGTCAGCTAGCCCATGCCTCTTTAGAGGACAATTTAAGAAACTCAAATTAATTGAGAGTATTGATAAACATCATAATGTTTGGGATGCCATGTTTATCAAGTGTCCAGTGGATATTTTCTTTTTTTCTTCATCTTTTTTTTATTAAATCATAGCTGTGTATATTAATGCAATTTTGGGGTACAATGTGCTGGTTTTATATACAATTTGAAATGTTTTCATCAAACTGGTTAAAAAAGCCTTCATCACATTATCTTAGTTATTGTGTTAAGATATTTGTATTCTACTCTTAGTAGATTTAACATGTACTCTTATAAAATGCACTGTAGGTATGGTCCCTCCAATTACCCTTCCTCCACCCATCCTCCCCCTACACCTTCCTTCCCTCTTCTTTTTCCCCTTCACCTTGGGCTATAGTTGGGTTATAGCTTTCATATGGATGTGTGGGTGCTTATAATTTCATGGTAGGGCTGAGTACATTGGATACTTTTTCTTTTATTCTTTAGATACTTTGCTAAGAAGAAAATGTTTCCGCTCCATCAATGAAAATATGAAAGAGGCAAAGTCCCCATCTTTTTTAAGGCTGTATAATATTCCATGTTGTATATACACCACAATTTATTAATCCATTCATGAATCGATGGGCACTTGGGCTTCTTCCATGACTTATCAATTATGAATTGGGTTCCAATAAACATTTTGGTGCAATTATCTTCATTATTAAGTGATTGTTGGTCCTCTGGATATATACCTAATAGATAAATTGAAGGATACAATGCAGGTCTATTTTTAGATTTCTACGTGATCTCCAAATATCTTTCCAAAAGTAACATATTAGTTTGCATTCCCACCAGCATTGCAGAAGTGTTCCCTTTTCCCAACATCTATGCCCACATCTCTGGTTTGGGGATTTTGTGATGTGGGCTAATCTCTCTCTCTCTCTCTCTTTTTTTTTTTTTTAATTAAATCATAGCTGTGTACCTTAATGCAATCATGGGGTACAATGTGCTTGTTTTATACACAATTTGAAATATTTTCATTGAACTGGTTAACATAGCATTCATGGCATTTTCTTAGTTATTGTGTTCATACATTTATATTCTGCATTTAGTAAGCTTCACCTGTACCCTTCTAAGATGCACCATAGATGTGGTCCCACCATTTACCCTCCTTCCAACCATCCTCCCCTCTCCCCTCCTGTCCTTTGTCCCTTTCCCCATATTCTTGTGCTGTAATTAGTTTCATAGTAGGGCTGAGTACATTGGATACTTTTTCTTATATCCAGAAGACCAAAAATCACTAATGTACACAGCTATGATTTAATAGTAATAAAAATCACATTATAGCAAAGATATTTGTACCAGAATTTTTATTGCAGCCCAATTCATAATTGCTCAGACGTGGAAGAAGCCCAAGTGACCATCAAGCCACGAATGGATCAATAAATTGTGGTATCTGTAAACCATGGAATTTTATGCAGCCTTAAAGAAAGATGGAGACTTTAACTCTTTCATGTTTACATGGATAGAGCTAGAAAATATTCTTCTTAGCAAAGTATCTCATGAATGGATGTGGGCTAATCTTCCTGGAGTTAGATGATATCTTAAAGTGGTTTTGATTTGCATTTATCTGATGATTAAGGATTATGAGCATTTTTTCATGTGTCTGTAGGCTGTGCACCTGACTTCTTCAGAGAAGTTTCTCTTCAAGTCTCTTGCCCACCCTGAGATGGGATCACTTGTTTTTTTTTTTTTGTGCTAATACGTTTAATTTCTCTGTGGATTCTGGTTGTTAAACTTTTGTGGGAGACATAACCTACAAATATCTTCTCTCATTCTGAAGGATGTCTGTTTGCTTTATGTACTGCGTCCTTGGCTGTGCAGAAGCTTTTTAGTTTGATCAGATCCCACTAATGTATTTTGGTGTTGCTTCAATTGCCCTGGGGGTCCTCCTCATAAAATTATTTCCCAGATCGATTTCCTCAAATATTTTCCCTGTACTTTCTTCTAGTATTTTATAGGTTCATATCTTAAGTTTAAATATTTTTAATTAAATCATAGCCGTGTACATTAGTGCAATCATGGGGTACAATGTGCTAGTTTTATATACAGTTTGAAATAATTTCGTCAAACTGGTTCACATAGCCTTCATGACATTTTCTTATTTATTATGTTAAGACATTTATATTCTACACTTAGCAAATTTAACATGTACCCTTGTAAGATGCACCATAGTTGTAGTCCCACCAATTACCCTCCCTCCTCCCATCCTCCCCCTTCCCTACCCTTAATCTCCCCTTTTCCCTTGTTCTTGGGATATAATTGGGTTATAGCTTTCATATGAAAGGTATAAATTGATTTCACAGTAGTGCTGAGTACATTGGATACTTTTTCTTGTATTCTTGAGATACTTCGATAAGAAGAATATGTTCCAGATCCATCCATGTAAACATGAAAGTGGTAAAGTCTCCTTCTTTTTTACAGCTGCATGATATTCTATGGTGTATATACAATTTATTAATCCATTCATGGTTCGATGGACACTTGGGCTTCTTCCATGAATTAGCAATTATGAATTGGGCTGCAATAAACATTCTGGTACAATTATGTTTGTTATAACGTGATTTTTGTCTTCAGGGTATATACCTAGTAGAGGAATTGTAGGATCAAAATAAATCAAAAAGTTAGTTTTTTGGAAAGGTCAATAAAATAGATAAATCTTTGGCTAACCTAACCATGAAAAAAGACTAAAATCTCTAATTTGATCAATCAGAAATGGTAAAGATGAAATAACAACAGACTCCTCAGAAATTCAAAAAATGCCTTAATGAATATGATAATAAACTCTTTTTTCAGAAATATGAAATTTTAAAGGAAATAGGCCAATGCTTGGAAGCATGCCACCTTCCTAGATGTAGCCAGAATGAAGTGGAACTGTTGAACAGATCTATATCAAGTTCTGAAATAGCATAAACTATACAAAATCTCCCTAAAAAGAAAAGCCCTGGACCAGATGGCTTCACAACAGAATTCTACCAAACCTTTAAAGAGGAATCAGTACCTATATTACTTAACCTTTTCCAAAATAGAAAAACAAGGAGTACTACCCAACACATTCTATGAAGCAAACATCACCATGATACTCAAACTAGGAAAAGACAAAACAAGAAAAGAAAATTATAGACCAATGTAACTAATGAATCTTGATGCAAAAATATTCAACAAGATCCTAAAAAGTTAATCCAGCAACACATCAAACAAATTATACACCACGACCAAATGGGTTTTATCCAAGGCTCTCAGGGGTTCATTATACATAAATCTATAAATATAATTCATCAGATAAACAAATTAAAAAACAAAGACCTGATGTTTCTCTCAGTTGAAGCAGAAAACATATTTTGATAATAGTCCAGCATCCTTTCATGATTAGAACACGTAAGAAAATTGGTGTAGAAGGGACATTTCTTAAACTGATAGAGGCCATCTATAGCAAATCCACAGCCAATATTATATTGGATGGAGGTAAATTGAAATTATTTCTACTCAGATCAGGAACCAGGCAAGGTTCCCCATTGTCTCCACTGCTTTTTAATATTGTAATGGAAGTCTTAGCCATCACGATCAGGCATGAATAGGCGATCAAGGGTATCCATGTAGGGTCAGAGTATATCAAACTTTCACTCTTTGCAAATGATATGATTGTATATCTGGAAAACCCCAGGGACTCTACTACAAAATTCTTAGAATTGATCAAGGAGGGGCGGTGCCCGTGGCTCAAAAGAGTAGGGCTCCGGCTCCATATGCTGGAGGTGGCAGGTTCAATCCCAGTCCCAGCCAAAAACTGGAAAAAAAAAAAAAGTGATCAATGAATACAGCAACGTCTCAGGTTATAAAATCAATACTCACAAATCTGTAGCCTTTATATATACCAACAATAGTCAAGTTGAAGAAACAGTCAAGGACTCTATTTTGTTCACAGTAGTACCAAAGAAGATAAAATATTTGGGAGTTCACCTAGCAAAGGCTGTGAAAGATCTTTTATAAAGAGAACTATGAAACTCTGAGAAAAGAAATAGCTGAAGATGTTAACAAATGGAAAAACATACCAATCTCATGGCTGGGAAAAATCAACATTGTTAAAATGTCCATACCACCCAAAGCAATATACAATTTTATTTTTTTATTTTTTTTCCTTATTAAGCACCACTGTCATACATTTCACCATTAACTAAGATAGACTTGCTCCCATTCTGAGGGCTGTCTGTTTGCTTTACTTACTGTGTTCTTGGCTGTGCAGAAGCTTTTTAGTATGATCAGGTCTCAGTAATGTATTTTTGTTGTGGCTTCAATTGCCCTAGGGTGTCTTCCATATAAAATATTGTCCCAGGTTGATTTCTTCAAGTGTTTTCCCTGCAATTTCTTCTAGTATTTTTATAGTTTCATGTCTTAAGTTAAATTCTTTAATCTTAAGATAAAGATATGTGCACGTTATGTCTCTGACAAAGGTTTAAATCTTTGATCTTAAGATAAAGATATGTGCAGGTTATGTCTCTGACAAAGGTTTAATAACCAGAATCCACAGAGAACTCAAATGTATTAGCAGGGAAAGAACAAGTGATCCCATGTCAGGGTGGGCAAGGGACTTGAAGGGAAACTTCTCTGAAGAAGACAGGCGCATGGCCTATAGACATGTGAAAAAAATGCTCATAATCCTTAATCATCAGAGAAATGCACATCAAAACCACTTTGAGATATCATTTAACTCCAGTAAGATTAGCCTCCATCACAAAATCCCACAACCAAAGCTGTTGGTATGGATGTTTAGAAAAGTGAACACTTTTGCCCTGCTGGTGGGAATGCAAACTAATGCACTACTTTTGGAAAGATACTTGGAGAACACTTAGGGATTTAAAAATAGACCTGGCATTTGATCCTACAATTCCTCTACTAGGTATATATCAAGAAGTTTAAATCTTTAATACAGTAATCTGGTATATTTGTTAATGGTGAAAGCTGTGGTCCCAGGTTCAGTCTTCTACAAGTTGCCAGCCAGTTCACCCAGCACCATTTGTTAAATAGGGAATCTTTTTCCCACTGAATGTTTTTAATTGGCTTGTCAAAGATCAAATAATGGTAAGTAGCTGGGTTCATCTCTTGGTTCTGTATTGTTTTCCATACATCTACATGCATATTTTTGTGCCAGTACCATGCTGTTTGGATCATTATCAATTTATAGTATAAAACGAGGTTTGGTAGTATGATTCTTCTGATTTGTTTTTATTTCCGAGTAATATCCAGCTATCTGAGTTCTTTTCTGATTCCATGTAAAATGAAGTATTATTTTTTTTAGGTCTTTAAAGTATGACAGTGGTGCTTTAATAAGGATTCCATTAAAATTGTATATTGTTTTGGGTAGTATGGACATTTTAACAATGTTGATTCTTCCCAACCATGAGCAGGGTATGTTTTTCCATTCGTTAACATCTTCAGCTATTTCTTTTCTCAGAGTTTCATAGTTCTCTTTATAAAGATCTTTCACGGCTTTTGCTAGGTAAACTTCCAAATATTTTATCTTCCTTGGCACTTCTGTGAACGGAATAGAATCCTTGACTGTTTTTTCAGCTTGACTATTGTTGGTATATATAACGGCTACAGATTTGTGAGTATTGATTTTGTACCTAAGATGTTGCTGTATTTCTTGATTACTTCTAAAAGTTTTGTAGTTGAATCCCTGGGGTTTTCCAGAAATACAATCATATCATCTTCAAAGAGTGATAGTTTGATCTCCTCTGACCCTACATGGATACCCTGATCGCCTCTTCTTACCTGATTGTGATGTCTAAGACTTCCATCACAACGTTAAAAAGCAGTGGAGACAATGGGCAACCTTGCCTGGTTCCTGATCTGAGTGGAAATGATTTCAATTTTCCTCCATTCAATACAATATTGGATGTGGGTTTGCTATATATGGCCTCTATCAATTTAAGAAATGTCCCTTCTATACCAGTTTTTTTAAGTATTCTGATCATGAAACGATGCTGGATATTGTCAAAAGATTTTTAGAGCATCAATTAAGAGAATCATGTGGTCTTTGTTTTTTATTTTGTTCATGCAATGCATTATATTTATAGTTTTATGTATGTTGATCCAGCCTTGAGACCCTGGGATAAAATCCACTTGATCATGGTGTACAATTTGTTTGATGTGATACTGCATTCTGTTTGCTAGGATTTTTTTTTTTTTTTTTTTTTTGCAGTTGTTCACTGGGGTTGGGTTTGAACCTGCCACCTCTGATGTATGGGGCTAGCACCCTACTCCTTGAGCCACAGGCACCAACCTGTTTGCTAGTATCTTAATGAATATTTTTGTGTCAATATTCATTAGAGATATTGGTCCATAATTTTCTTTTCTTGTTGTGTCTGTTCCTGGTTTGTGGATCAAAGTGATGTTTTATTCATGGAATGTGTTGTGTAGTATTCCTTGTTTTTCTATATTTTGGAAAAGGTTAGTGATATAGGTACTAGTTCATCTTTAAAGATTTGGTAGAGTTCTGATGTGAAACCATCTGATGGTGGTCTTTTTGGGGAGATTTTGTATTGATCTTTTCAGTAAACCAACTTTTTGATATATTGATCTGCTGTATAAACCTTTTGCTTTCCATTTCATTTAATTCTGCTCTAATTTTGGTTATTTCTTTTCATCTGCTGTGTTTGGGATTGGAATGTTCTTCCTTTTACAGTTGCTAGAGATTAGTTTGTTAACTTCTTATCTTTTTGTTCTCCTGAGGAAGGCTTGCAATGCTTTAAATTTCCCTCTTAGGACGGCCTTTGAGGTATTCCAGAAGGTTCTGGTCATTTGTGCCTTCATTATCATTTTGTCCGAAAATTTGGTAGTTTTCTTCTTAACCCCATCTATGACTCAGCTGTGATTCAGCATAAGGTTATTTAGTTTCCATGTTTTTGTATGAGTATGCAGATTCCTGTTGTTACTGAGTTCTACTTTTATTCCATGATGGTCTGAGAAGATGCAAGGAATAATTTCTATTCTTTTAAATTTGCTGAGGTTAGACATGTGACCTAAGATGTTATAAATTTTGGAGGATGTTGCATAGCTAATGAGAAGAATGTGTATTTAGTTTTCTTAGGGTGGAATCCTCTTTAGATGTCTGTTAAATCCGATTGTTGAATGGCTAAGTTTAAGTCCAAAATTACTTTCCTTACTTTCTGACTGGAGGATCTATCCAGCATTGCCAAAAGAGTACTAAAATCTCCTACTATTATGGTGCTGTGGGAAATCAAGGTACCCATGTCTGTTGGACCCTCTCTTATAAATTGATGTGTATTCTGGTTGGGTGTATAAATGTTAATAACCTAAATCTCATCATGTTGACTGTTTTCCTTAATAAATATGAAGTGACCATCATTATCTTTTCTTACTTTTCTTGGTTTAAAGCATATTATATCTGCAAATAGAATTTTAACACCTACTTCTTTCTGATTTCCATTTGCCTGCATTATATACAACCATCCCTTCACACTGAGTCTATATTTATTTTTGAAGGTAAGAGGAGATTCTTATATGCAGCAGATACATGACTTAAATTTTTATATCCAGTCAGCCAACCTGTGCCTCTTTAGAGGACAATTTTAGCCATACACATTAATAGAGAATATTGATAAACCTGACAGTATTTTGGATATCAAGTTTTCAAAAGTCCAGTATGCATTTTTAATCCTTTCAGCACTGTGGAAGTTGGAATTTGATCAAAAGTTGCTGAGTGAGTTGACTTTGGTAGTAGAGGATTTTGCTTGTCATTGTGGAGGATAGGACTGAGAACATACTGGAGAGCTGGTTTAGTTATGGCAAATGTCTTCAACATGTGAATGTCATTAAAGTATTTAACTTCTCCATCATAAACGAACCTGAGTTTAGTTGGATACAGAAACCTGTGTTGAAAGTTGTTTTGTTTTAGGAGGTTAAATGTCGATGACCACCCTCTTCTACCTTGAAAAGTTACGGTAGAGAGATCTTCACTCATTCTAATATTCTTCCCATTGTGGGTTATGGTTTTCTTATATCTGGCTGCTTGCAGAATTTTCTCCTTCATATTAACTTTTACTAAGTTAATTATAATATGTCTGGGAGATGCTATAATTAGGTTGAGTTGTGCTGGGGATCTGAAACTGTCTGCTTTCTTAATTTCAGAATCTCCTGCCATGTTTGGTAAGTTCTTCTCGATTATCTCTTGCAGTAGAGCATCTGGAACTTTAGATGCAATCTCATTGCCCACAGGAATTCCTATAAGGCGAAAGTTAGGTTTTTTGAAGTGTCCCAGAGCTCTCTGAGAGAATGATCCATTTTTGCTCTCCATTTCTCTTCCTCTTTGAGCATTTGGAAACATTCAAAAGCTTTGCCTTCATTGTCAGAAATCCTTTCTTCTGCCTGCTCCATTCTGTTCCTGATGGATTCTACTGTATTTCTCAGATCTTTGGGGGCTGTAAGTTCTTGCCTCAATGTGTCAAAACTGGTTGATTTTGACTTTGAATTCATTGAATTCTTCAGACGACTTTTGAAATGCTCCTTAAATTTCTAAATCCGACTTTGCTCCATTCTGTTAATCTTATTGGCAATCCAAATTCTGAATTCAATTTCTGACATCTCAGCCATTTGTTTGTGAATTGGATCTTCTGGTGTGTCCACCTTTTCGTTCCTTGGGGATGTTGATCTACTCTTACTATGCATGTTGCCAGAGTTTTTCTGCTGATTCCACCCCATGTTTATTTTTCACCATTTGGCTAGATGAGCAGATAATGTGAAATTGGATTGGGGGCACCTGGAGTAGTGATTAACCAGCCCTTTGCCCAAGAGCTGGGACTGATGACTGTGGGTTTTCCCCTACTGCTTTGCAAAGGACCCATTGTGGCAGCTAGCTAAGTGATACATGATGAACCTCATTTTTGAAAAGTTCACCATCTTCCAGGTGTAGACAAACAGAAACGCCCAGGAATTGATGCTATGCACCACTTATGTTTTTTATGTCTCCACCAGTGATCATGGGGCTCACCACCCCATTTACTGCCTGGTTTGGGACTGAAGGGGGACCTTAAACTGGCTGGTCCCTGGAATAGCCTCCTGATAGGAAGGACCCTATGAAGGCAAAATGTATGGTCAGAATGAAATGATTACCTCCTATATCAAGCTGAGAATGGAAAAGGTCTGAACATGCAACCAGGTCTCTAGTCTCATCCAGGTTTTACCTTGAAATAAATCAAGGGAAATGTAGTCCAAGCTAAAGGACCTGGTTTCTAAGAACAAGGTTTTCCAAACCATGACTACCATGTCCTCAGCCAAGCTCACCAAACTGGGTCCTGCTGGACCTCAGGTCTCTGAGATTTTCCAGTTTTGGTCAGGGGCTCTAGACCCCTCTGGAATGTTTCAGATGTGAAGCCATTTTCCTTGTCATTAACTCCCACATCTATTGACCAGGGTATGGGTCTGCTTAACCCATATTACCCATGCCTCTACCTGCCTCATTACCCCCAACCTGGCAGGCTTGGGCCCTGGGCATTGTCTGCTTGCAGCTAGTAGAGTTCTCGGCCTGTGTGTAACTGCCTAATGCAGCTGACTCATACCAGAAACACCTGTTTCTACAGATCACCCAGCATCCCCTTAGCCCTGGGAACCCCCACTCAAGAGTGTGAATGTCCAGCAGATCAATTACAACATCCCTGAAAAAATGTGATCTCCACTACCCCCATCTTTTGCCTGATCAAGTTCTGGGCAGACCTGAACTGAGGCCCAAGGGGTGATAAGCCAGGGCTAGCAGTGGCAGCAGCAGTAACAGAGTGAGCAGCCAGTATGAGAGCCTGGGACACATGACCCTCACATGCTCCTACAAGACCTGTTCCTTTGGCAAGCAGGTGGTGGAGAAGGTGGAGACAAAGCATGCCCAGCTGGAAGACAGAGATTAGTGTACTTCCTGGTGTGCTTGCCTCTCTGGGATTACCTGGTGAATTACCTGCACAGGTTGTGGCAGCTGGCTGAGTGATATATGATGAACAGCATCCTTGAAAACTTCACCGTCCTCCAGGTGGTGACAAACTGAGACACCCAGAAATTGCTGCTGTGCACTGTCTATGTCTTTGAGGTCTCCAACAGTGAATATGGGGCCCACCACCAAATTTACTGCCTGGTCCAGGACTGAAGGGGAACCCCAAAACTGGCTGACCCCTGGAATATCCTCTTGGCAGGAACGGCCCTCCAGCTCTCCTCATGCTTTGTATTTAAGGAGAGGGCTGTGATTTAAAGGGGCTGATTTCAGAGGCCTAAGCAATTAGGGACACCAAAACTTGGTTGGTGAGCTGAATAGGTGGGGACCGAGGGAAGAATAGACTCTGATAGTGGAACCTCACAGGTGGTGTCTGAAAGGACAGATCACTCAAGAGCATCTGGGATTGGGGACAGGAGTGAGACCACCTTCAGGAACATTTCTCAGCCTCTGATAGGTCCCCCTTGTCCCTCTCTTTTGTATGTTTGGGAGAGCCTTTGTTACACATTGGCTTGTATCCCTTCCTGTTTTCCACCTACCAGTAAACCAAATTTCTGCCTCTCTCACCCTTTTTACTACAGAGATTAACCTTATTTGTGTAGGAGCAGAGCCAGGTGGGCCCTGGAAATATTTTTAATATGCTTATCTATTTATAAGGGTTATGGCTTTATCTCAGCTGCACGAGAAATGGGGGAAGGCTTTGTAACTCATCCTCCTCCTTCTCAGTGAGCAGCGTGTTCTACTGTTGTGTTTCCTTACTTGCCAACACCAAAGTCTGTTGGTTTGTGTTATGACAGAGGATAAAGCTATTTTACTACCCTCAAAAAATGTATATATAAAAATGTATGTGTATATATATTTAAGGTGTTGAATACCTTATACCCTGAGTTGATGATATGAATGTGTGAAATTATCATGTGTACACACCAAATATGGACCCCTATTATGTATTAATTACAAAGATTAAAAAATAGCTAAGCACCCACAGCTCAGTGCTTAGGGCACTGGCTATATACATGGGGTCTGGCAGGTTTAAACCTGCTCAACAATGACAACTGCAACAATAAAATAGGCAGGTATTGTGGTGGGTGCCTGTAGTCCCAACTACTTATGAGGCTGAGGCAAGAGAATTGCTGATGCCCAAAAGTTAGAAGTTGCTTGGAGCTGTGACGACACGGCACTCTACCTAGGGGGACATAGCGAGATTCTGTCTTAAAATAATAATAATAATAATAATTATTATTATTATAACAACAAAGGACTTTTACATATTTTTTAGAAAAATCATGTTAATTCTATGTGATTATCTTTTCTTTTTTAGGTTATTCCATTTATGACTAACCCCCAAAAGTTATCTTTTAATTTGATTGCTTAAGACAGCCTGAACATCAAACTTCTTTTTAAGATTTATTCTTTTTTCTATAGTATCTCTAAAAAAGGAAACTTAGTCCTTATTATTTCTTTTCAATTTAATGAAACATCGTCTTATATTTAATCTAGCCAAACCTATATTTAGATATTATGCAAAGTGAAACCTCTTTTAGGCTCTATTAGAATTATTAAATTAATTATTATTATTTGACTCTTCTGGCTTTTTTTAAAGTTTTCTAACATTGTTTAGTATATTCTCAACTTACTTAACTAATTTATCTTACTGTTTGATGTAATTTCTTGGTAGCTGAACTTTTTGAAAATAAAAAGGCAAAATAAATAAGCATTTATAGTTTTGTTAACTAAAATTAAAATGTCTTTATCCATTAAATGTGAAAAGAGGTTTTAAACTCAATCCTCTTAAACAAATTAGTCACTTGTTTATTTTGGTGATTTTCTCATTCATCTTGTGCTCATGGAATCTCTGTAATGGACACAGATGTTCACACATCCAGTGTATGTGATCAGATTTGATTAAAGAATCGTCAAATAAACTACCCAGTGTTACAGAAGCATAAGGCAGTAAAGATTGCAAAAGAGTATATAGAATTATCTCTGGAAGGTCATTTCTTACTTTGACAAATATGTCCAGCAATGCAGAGATTTTATTATTCTCAAGAAGCATTATTAACTTTAGTATTCATACTTGTCAAACCATGCACATAACATCCTTTATCGGTAAAACCCAATAATCCTGTTGGCTCAATATTTTAGTCCATTTCTTCTTTCCTCATGTGAGTATCAGGTCCTGGTGGACAATCATGTATATACTGGGAGATTTCTAAATCTTTAACTTGGATAATCTTAGAGTTTTTTTAATTCTAGATCCTTTCTTCAAATTTTTTTTAATTTTTTTTTTTTTTTTTTTTTTTGCTGGGGATTCTTTGAGGGTACAACAAACTAGGTTACACTTACTGAATTTGTTAGTCAAAGTTCCTCTTGCAATTATGTCTTGCCCCCAAAAGTTGTGACACGCACCAAGGATCCCCCCTATTTCCTCCTTCCCTCTCTCTGCTCTCCACTTCCCCCACCCTTACCATGTCCTTTTCATTAATTGTCCTCATATCAAAATTGAGTACATAGGATTCATGCTTCTCCGTTCTTCTGATGCTTTACTAAGAATAATGTGTTCCATGTCCATCCAAGTTAATACAAAGTAGTTAAAGTCTCCATTTTTAATAGCTGAATAGTATTCCATGTTGCACATATACCACAGTTTGTTAATCCATTCCACACTTGGTGGGCATTTAGGCTGTTTCCACATTTTGACGATTTTAAATTGAGCTGCAGTAAACAGTCTAGTGCAAGTGTCCTTATGATAAAAGGATTTTTTCCTTCTGGGCAGATGCCCAGTAATGGGATTGCAGGATGAAATGGGAGGTCTAGCTTGAGTACTTTGAGGTTTCTCCATACTTCCTTCCAAAAAGGTTGTGCTAGTTTGCAGTCCCACCAGCAGGGTAAAAGTGGTCCCTTCTCTCCACACCCACACCAGCATCTGCAGTTTTGAGATTTTGTGATGTGGGCTATTCTTGCTGGGGTTAGATGGTATCTAAGGGTGGTTTTGGTTGGCATTTCTCTAATAGATAGGGATGATGAACATTTTTTCATATGTTTGTTAGCCATTCGTCTGTCTTAAAGAAGGTTCTACACATGTCTCTTGCCCATTGACGTAGGGGATTGTTGGCTTTTTTCATAGGTATTAATTTCAGTTCTTTTTTTTTTTTTTTTTTTGTGTGTGTGTGTGTGTGTGTGTGTGTGTGTGTTTTGGCCAGGGCTGGGTTTGAACCCGCCACCTCCGGCATATGGGACTGGCGCCCTACTCCTTGAGCTACAGGCGCCGCCCTTAATTTCAGTTCTTTATAGATCCTAGTTATCAATCTTTTGTCTGATTAAAAACAAGCAAATATCCTTTCCCATTGTGTAGGTTGTCTATTTGCTTTGGTTATTGTCTCCTTAGCTGTACAATACCGTTTCAGTTTAATGAAGTCCCATTTTGTTTATTTTTGTTGTTGCAATTGCCATGGCAGTCTTATTCATGAAGTCTTTCCCCAGGCCAATATCTTTGTTTTTCCTGTGCTTTCTTTGAGGACTTTTATTGTTTCATGCCTTAAATTTAAGTCGTTTATCCATCTTGAATCCATTTTTGTGAGTGGAGAAAGGTGTGGGTCCAGTGTCATTCTTTTACATGTGGATATGCAGTTCTCCCAACACCATTTATTGAATAAGGATACTTTCCCCCAAGGCATGTTCTTGTTTGGTTTATCGAAGATTAGTTGGTTGTAAGATGTTAGTTTCATCTCCTGGTTTTCTGTTTGATTCCAAATATCTATGTCTCTATTTTTGTGCCACTACTATGCTGCCTTGACCACTGTGGCTTTGTAGGACAGCCTAAAATCACATATGGTAATGCCCCCAGCTTTATTTTTATTGATAAGAACTGCCTCAGCTATATGGGTGTTTTTCTGGTTCCATACGAAATGCAGAATTATTTTTTCCAAATCTTGAAAGTAGGATGTTGGTATTTTAATAGGAATAGCATTGAATAGGTAGACTGCTTTGGGATTTATAGACATTTAACAATGTTGATTCTTCCCAGTCATGAGCATGGTATGTTCTTCCATTTGTTAATATCCTCTGCTATTTCCTTTCTGAGGATTTCATAATTTTCTTTATAGAGGTCCTTCACCTCCTTTGTTAGGTATAATCCTAGGTATTCTATTTTCTTTGAAACTATGGTGAAGGAGTTTTTGCCCTTTATTAGCCTCTCACCTTGACTGTTATTGATATATTCAAAAGCTACTGACTTGTGGACATTGACTTTATATCCTGAAATATTACTGTATTTTTTGATGACTTCCAGGAGTCTTTTGGTTGAGTCTTTGGGATTCTCTAAGTATAAGATCATGTCGTCAGCAAAGAGGGAGAGTTTGACCTTCTTTGCTCCCAGTTGGATTCCATTTATTTTCTTGTCTTGCCTAATTGTATTGGCTAGAACTTCCAGAATTACATTGAATAGTAAAGGTGACAGAGGACAACCTTGTCTGTTTCCAGTTCTAAGAGGAAAAACTTTCAGTTTTACTCCATTCAGTAAAATATTAGCTGCGAATTTGTCATAGATAGCTTTGATCAGTTTCAGAAATGTGCTACCTATGCCTATACGCTTCAGTGTTCTAATTAGAAAAGGATGCTGAATTTTATCAAATGCGTTTTCTACATCTATTGAGAGGATCATATGGTCTTTATTTTTGCTTCTGTTAATATGATGGATAATGTTTATAGACTTGCGTATATTAAACCAGCCTTGCATCCCTGGGATGAAACCTACTTGATCATGGTATATGACTATTTGATCATAAGCTGTAATCTGTTGGCTAGGATTTTGTTGAGAATTTTTTCATCTATATTCATTATATTCATTAGTGAAATTGGTCTGAAATTCTTTTTAATTGGGTCTTTTTCTGGTTTTGGTATCAGGGTGATATTTGCTTCATAGACTGTGTTGGGAAGATTCCTTCCTCCTCAATTTATTGGAATATTTCTGCAGTACGGGAAAAAGCTCTTCCTTGAAGGTTTGATAGAATTCTGGTGTGAAGTCAGCTGGACCAGGGCATTTTTTTGTTGGAAGCTTTTTTATTGTTTCTTTGATCTGAGTGTTTGAAATTGGTCTGTTCAGGAGCTCTATTTCTTCCTGGCTATGTCTAGGGATAGGGTGTGATTCCAAATGTTGATCCATTTTCTTCACATTGTCAAATTTCTGGGCATAGAGTTTCTGGGAGTATTCAGAGATGATATCTTGTATCTCTGTGGCATCAGTTGTAATTTCCCCTGTATCATTTCTGATTGAGGTTACTAGAGATTTTACTTTTCTATTTCTACTTAGTCTGGCCAAAGTTGTTTTTTTTTTTTTTTCTTTTTCTTTTTCACCATATTCAGTTTATTCCTCTGAAGGTAATCCTCTTTATTTATTTTTTTTTATTAAATCATAGCTGTGTACATTGATATGATCATGGGACATCATTCACTAGCTTCACAGACCGTTTACCAAGTTTCACATATACCCTTGTAAGATGCACCGCTGGTGTAATCCCACCAATCCCCTTCCCTCTACCCACCTCATTTATACTATTCTCTAGTATGGCTTCCATTCCCCTGTGGCATCCGTCTTCCCTTTCTGGGATACCTATCACTCGTATGTTTGAATGCTTCATAAAGTCCCATAATTCTGTCAGTGAATGTTCTACTTTCTCTCTCTATTCTTTTCTGCCTCTTTAAATATCTAAATTATCTCAAGAGCTTTGTCCTCTACCTCCGAAATTATTTCTTCTGCATGGTCTAATCTGTTGTTGATACTTTTTATTGCATCTTTAAGTTCCCTAATTGACTGCTTCAGTTCCTTCAGCTCTGCTATACACTTTCTGTATTCTTCATATCGTTCATCTCTTATTTGATTGTTTTTGAATTTCCTTTTAGTTATTTCCAACTTTATCAGCAGTTTCCTTCGTTGTTTCCATCATTTCCTTCATTGTTTTCATCACCTGTATTCTAAATTACCTTTTTGTCATTTCTAACATTTCTTTGTAGGTGGAATCCTCTGCTGTTGCTACCTCATGGTCCCTTGGAGGGGTTGCTCTGGACTGGTTTTTTATGTTGCCAGGAGTTTTCTGCTGATTCTTCGTCATGAATGATTTCTTTTATCTGTTTCCTTGATCTCATTTTCCTTTCACTTCCCCTTGCTCTTTAAGTTGCCATGCCTCTGGACTAGGGTTTCAATGAGTCCTTTTGGTATAAGATCAGAAGGATGAGAAGGTTGAAGAGCAAGAAGGGATAAAAGAAAAAAAAAAGAAGAAGAAGGGATGAGTAAAAAGTAATATTTAAAAAATAAGAGAGACACAGAAAGAGTGAGACAGAGCAACATAGGTGCACAGTAGGGTACTTTGACCTAACCTAAAAATAATAATAATAAAAAAACATCTGGGGGCACCGGGTTGGGTGGTTCCCTTACTAGCCTGTTAGGACACAGTACCTTACCTACACCAAGTAGAGAGGAAAGACAAAAATGCTATAAATCAAACCAAAACAATAAAAAAATAAAACTTACAGGATAAAATTGGGGGAAAACCAAATAGGCATAGAAACAGTAGCAAAAATGAAGTTCTAATTATAGAAAAAGGCAACAATGGGAAATAGTATTTAAACTAGACAAATAGTGAAAGAAAAGAAAAAATAAATAAAAGAAAATTCTATGGGTAAAAGATTGAAATTAAAAAAACAAAACAGCAACAACAACAACAAAAATAAAATAACAAAACCAAGGACAAAGCAGTATATATATCTTGCTGAATATTGTCTGGGCAACAGGTGATCTTGGGTATAAGATGTTAATCACAATGCTGATACGACTGGAGGCCTCTGCCTATTTCTCAAATCCCTCAGGGTGGAGACCCAAATATCCCCTCAGCTCTCTTAAAGGGCACTTTAAACTGCTAAACTTGGCTATGCAGAAGCTTTCCCAGGAAAGCACTTGTTGCTTGGATCACTGCTGAAGTGGCTATCCAGTGTGCCAAAACCAGTCTCACTGTGCCCCTGAGGTCTAAGGCTGTAAGGCAGCTCTGCCCCACCTTTAGGCTGCTCAGTCACTAGATTACTAGATCCCACCTGATCCTTGCTCTGTGACCCTGAGGGCAGAGCTTGCCTGGGCAGTTCTCTCACAATGACTCCCCACGGCCCACAGCTGGACACTGTTAGCTCCATTCAGCTCAGTGGCCCTGGACAATGCCCAAATTTCTCCACACTCCTGTCCAAGCTCTCGCAAGAGAGTTCAACTGAGTGCCAAGTCCAAAAACACCAAAACAGCTCACAGGTGAGATTGCCCCTTTGCAATCTCACTGCTGCTGTTCTTACAGCTGTCAGCATGATTAGACTGAACAAACACACACAACCACTTTCCAGTTTTACACTGCTTTTGTCCTCCTCTTGTGGTCAAGAAGTCTCTCGCTGACTCCCTCTGTCCTCAAAGGGATAAATATAAGCAGATCCCACCAGCCGGAGATGCCTGTGGTCTTGTCTCCCCAGACTCACTGTGTCCAGTTTCAAGGAAGCTGTTACTCGGCCACCATTTTCCAGATTACCCTCTTTTTTTGAAGGTACATAGAACTAGGTACATTGATTGCTTTGGTAGATGATGAGGACCCTAGTTCCATCCCCAAAAGGCATACCACATGCCTTGTCCCCCTACCTTTCCTTAACTTTTAATGACCATTCTATCAGGGGTGCGTCAATAGACAATCACAGTTATTCATATGTTGTTGACAAACGACTAAGAAAACCATGTGAAATTCAAACTAGGGTTTTACATTTCTTTCTTACATCATAGTAGTACTTAAAATGCCCTCATAATTCTCTAATCAAATCAGCATTTCTCTTCTACAGGTCAGAATTTAGGGCTAATTATTGAAAGAGAGCTTTCTTGTAGCATCCTGAATTGGTGTTTTAGAGTTAAATATTTTCATCCATTTAAAAAATGCACATAATAATGAGAAATAAAAGTTTGCACATGTTAATAAAAGTATATTATTTCTTTCAAAATGTTAAAATATAAAATTCAAATCCTTTTGTTGTCATTTTCCAAATGTCAGAGTTCTGTTGGATTACATAAGGTGTGCCAGTTTAGTATAGCTTACACATACTTATGTTCTTAACACCATATGCCTTTCATGAGTAAGGTAATCTCTTCCTAAAGTATTTACCCAGATTTACCTCCTATGTCCTTGGATGCTTCATAGTTGACATATTAGACTTTAAGGACTGAAGACACTGTGCTTAACCCTTCCCTTACTTCCTTGACTCTGTTCCCTATTTTTTTTTTTAGTCCTCTTTATTTTTAATTTTTTTCCAGTTAATTTTTTAAACAAATCTGATATTATACATCTTTTCTTAGGTTCTTCATATATTACCATTTAAGTTTAGTTTGTTAAAAGACAAACTTTGAATCTGAAATGAAAAGCTAGGGACTTTTACTTTTTTTTTTTAAATAATAAAACAGCCATATAAACATGGTATCTCACGTGTTGCAAAAGAGAAAAATCAGTAGGGAAACTAGGTCAGGTCTAGAAAAAACATTGAGAGAGATGAGAGAGACATTAAGAGATGTAACAACCAAATGTAATGTGTAGACCTTACTAGGATTCCAGTTGAAATGAATAGCAGAGAAACATCTTTAGAGAAGTTTAAATATAAACTGGTTATTAGATGATATCAAGGAACTACTGTGGATTTTGTTAGGTGTGATAATGGGGTTAGGTTAACGAAATTCCTCTTTAGACAATACGTACCTCATTGAAGTGATCACTCAGCTCTACCAATTATCAGTATCTTACCAGTCTTGTAATGTCTATTTCCTCGAGTTTATTTTCTTTTTCTTTTTTTTTAAAGAGATAGGCTCTTGCTTTGTTTGCCCATGCTGGAGTGCTGTGGTGCAGTCACAGCTCACTGCAGCTGGCACACACCAGCACACCACCATCCTGGAGAGCCGGGATGAGACTAGCTGCCCAAGCAGTCTTCCCACTTCAGCCTCCCAAAGTGCTGAGATTACAGGCATGGTCCACCCAAACCAACCCTATTTTCTTCAATTAATTAGCCCCAGCTAGATATGTCTGTTCCCTATTTTGTCATCTGATTTTTCTATTATGTAAATAACACATAGTAAGTAGCACTGAAACATTAAGTTAGTGTAAATCTTGTACTTTAACTCTCCTGCAGATCACCAATCCAGTCACTCACCATTACCAGTGTTCATAGCTTATTACCATAATTCACTTTCTGATTTATGATTTTGAAAAGCTCTTTTCTGACTTTGTCCTGTGTTCATCTATCTTCACATTGCTACCTTTTGAAAATATGTTTGTGGTGGCCTGACTTACGTGCTTATTGAGTGGATCCCATTACAGGAAAGGGAAAGTTTGCACCTCTTCTGCCACCTGTCTTTGGTAGCTTGGCCTGATTCTCTCATTTCATCTCTAAAACCTGTTCCTTATCACAAGGTTGCAGTTTTACCGCATTACCTTCATAGCCCTCATATGCCCTGTGGTTCCATTCCTCATCCTTTTGCCCCTTCTCCCCTGTCTAAAAGCCCTTCACACTCTCACTGTGTACATCGTTGTCTTTGAAAATACGCCTCTATCTTTGCTGCATTTCCTAAGCTTCCTGGGTAGAACTGACTCTTCCTCCATTGTATCCTTAGTGTAATTAATTTACTGTAATTACAGACTCATCAATTACTTTTCTGATTTGTTTTCATATATCTTTGCCACACCTCCTTAAATGTAGGACAGACTCTATATTGTGTTTCTATGTTCAAATTATTCTCCCAGATAGTGTGTATGCTTGATAAACATAGTGAAGGTGTTTTGTTTTGCTAACAGATTGGTGTGTGAGTGAATCAATACATTTCCTGAATTTGGCTTTTCTTTTTCTCAATAGGAAGGAGCAAGAGAGTCAGAAGTTGAAGACAATACCAACACGATTGGTATTGTTGAAAGTGCTACACAAAAGGAAACAAGTAAAGACAATTTTATTTTTGTTATAAAAAATAATAAGAGGTGGTAATTTAGGGGAAATATCTCAAAAATTTAATGATTACGTGCTATTATGAAGTCAAAACCAATAATGGATATTGGTTTGATGCCCATTCCTTTGATTTATTGTATTGTTTTTATTAAATCATAACTGTGTACATTAATGTATTTATGAGGTATGATGTGCTGATTTTATATACAATTTGGACTGCTTAAATCCAGATTTTTTTTTTTTTTTTGTGGTTTTAGGCCCGGGCTGGGTTTGAACCCGCCACCTATGGCATATGGGACCAGTGCCCTACTCCTTGAGCCTCAGGCGCTACCCTTTTTTTAAAAATCTTTTTTTTTTTTTTTTTTGTAGAGACAGAGTCTTACTTTATGGCCCTCGGTAGAGTGCCATGGCATCACACAGCTGACAGCAACCTCCAACTCCTGGGCTTAAGTGATTCTCTTGCCTCAGCCTCCCGAGTAGCTGGGACTACAGGCGCCCACCACAACGCCCAACTATTTTTTGGTTGCAGTTCAGCCGGGGCCGGGTTTGAACCCGCCACCCTCGGTATATGGGGCCGGCGCCTTACCGACTGAGCCACAGGCGCCGCCCAAAATCCAGATTGTTCACATAGCCTTCACGTCACTTACTTAATTGTTGTATTAAGACATTGATACTGTACTCTTCATAGACTTCACATGTACATTTGCAAGATGCACCATAGGTGAGGACACAAGTATTTAATGTCCATTCCTTTTTAATATCTTTCTTTTGCCTTTTTTTATACTATAAACTTTTTCCTGAAACTGCTTTAACCTTGTGAAATTCTTTTTGCTATGAGTTTTATTTTACTGAAATAGTCACAAAGAGGTAGATTTGAATATGTTTTTAAAATGCAGTAATACTTTTGTCATTAATTTATCTGTAAATAACATTTTATAGATGAAATCTCTGTACTGTTATCAAGACAAGACAGACCAAAAGAACCAAGTTTGTATTTGGAGGTAATGTCTTTTCTTATCATTACTTTAAAATATAAGCATTGACAACTTTAAAACATAAAAGGGATGCTTTTAATAACCTTTTCTCAGCTGTGTATGTGCCCACAAGGAATTATTTTCTTACATTATCAGGCCATAATTAATAAAGTAATTATGTGGAAAGAATGAGCTGCTGAATAGTAAAATTCTGCTAATTTGCAAGATTCGTTTAAAAAGACAGTGTAATATAATACAAAATGATAAGGCTTAGGAGTTATAAGAATCCCATTTGGCTTTGAAGTTAAGTTTATTTAAAAACTAAAGAATTATTCAAGATCAACCTATAGCCAAATGCATGAGTCCGTAGTAAATATGGATGTGTAATAAAAGTCCTAATGAAATTCAGGGAAAAGCAGTTTGGAGTGTTGATTTTTATAACTTGGAACTTGAAATGATAAAATGTGGCACTCAAAACTGTTACTATGTTTGAATTGACCAGGCTAGATCATCAAGGAACGTTTTAGGAGAAAAAAAAAAAAATCATGGGGAGTAAGTGAACATGTGGGGCTGTAATAGTAACAATTTGATTTAGTGGCATTTTAAGCAGAAGTCATTTTCTAAAATAGAACACATAGAGTACTTTTGTGGCAGCCATGCTTCTGATATACTGTAGGTGTGAAATACTGACAATTTATTCGGAAGCAGAGCTCAGGTAGGAAGACATGTTAAAGGCTGACCTCTTGGAAGCAGTGGTTGGGCAGCAGCACCAGATTCAAATGGATGTCAAAAGACATGTTATTCTGGATCTTTCACTTTCTGTGGAAACTGAGGGAAATTATTTAATTAATTTTGAATGTCTGTGACCTAATTCCTAGACATGGCACTAATATCAACCTTTTAGTTATGTGTAATGAACAAATACAGTATGAAATCTGGAAACATTTTTATAGTCTGAAAAGTATGCATGCAAATGTAAGAAATGTTCACAGTTTTATTTAATGATTTAATAAATATGGGAAGTAGTTCTTTTTTTTTTTTTTTTTTTTGTAGAGACAGAGTCTCACTGTACCACCCTCGGGTAGAGTGCCGTGGCGTTACATGGCTCACAGCAACCTCTAACTCCTGGGCTTACGCGATTCTCCTGCCTCAGCCTCCCGAGCAGCTGGGACTACAGGCGCCCGCCACAACGCCCGGCTATTTTTTTGTTGCAGTTTGGCCGGGGCTGGGTTTGAACCCGCCACCCTCGGCATATGGGGCCGGCGCCCTACTCACTGAGCCACAGGCGCCGCCCGGAAGTAGTTCTTTTTAAAAAAAACAAACAAAGCAAAACCTTAAGACAGTAGTGTCAAGGAAAAAATGGGAAGTTAAGCAAGTTAGAACAGGCATGAGTCTTTGTAATTTGGGGTATAATAAGTTTCAGGAGACTATCGTGGCCAATATCCTGTAAGAATAAAATCACTCTAGTGATTTTGTGCTTAAGATCTTCCCAATGAGATTTGTACATTTTTTGACCTTGAACATGTAGAGACATGTACATGTACATGACCTTGAACATGTAAAGACAAAATCTCATTCTGTGCCCTGGGTGGAGTGCTATGGTGTCATAGCTCACAGCAACCTCAAACACTTAGGCTCAAGTGATCCCCTTGTCTCAGCCTCCGAAGTAACAGGGACTATAAGTGCCAATTATGTGCTAAGTAGTTAGACACTGAATGTACAATAGGATGCCTTATAGTAGTAGCAAGAGAAAACCAAACAGCAAAAAATTCTGATTTACTATGTGGGCTTCATATAGAGAAAGCAGAGAATATCAGGTTTGACAATATTGAGGAAGATTGCAGTTAATGGGGACGGGACTGGGGTGGAAATCCACAGTCAGGGAAGATATTTCTGAGTGTGAAGTTCAAGCTACCAGCTAAAGGCTGAGGAGGAGCCAGCCATGTGAAATTCGGAGAGGAAGATAGGGCAGAAAGAACAATGGATCACATATGTAAATCATTTTACTCTGAACATCCTGGGAACTCCAGGAAGCAGAAAGTAGGGTAATCATCAGCAGCAGCCAACTTTAATTTTATTATTATAATACATAGAAAAGAAAATGTGGAAATACATGTCTGGGATACCTTAGATGCTTCAAAAATAAATGTTCTTATTCTTTTATATTGAGGATTGCTATAGTTCTTGAAATTGATTTTTATTAGCATAAAGTTACATACTATATCTAATATTTGTTTGATTTTATGTAAACATAAAAAATAGTTATTTTAGCTGTGGTATCTTTTTATTCAACCATAAGTAAAAACTCTATCAAAACATATTTTAGATTTTTCTAACCTTTTGTTTACCTAAATAAAGCAGCTTCAGAAATTTTCTGTTTAGGTACACTTAGATTAATATGAATTAAAAATGAATATTTGGTTTATGCCCAATATGACATAACAAAAGTTTCTTAGAATGCTATATCTGAAATTTTTATGCTAAAATTTCATTAAAAATATTTTATGTGTTTAATGCATAACTATTATAGCAAGTGTATTTTGTTTTTTAAAAATGTTCTCTTATTCCTGGTGGTGAATGTGAAGTAATCATTTATTTTGAAGTTCGTTACATGTTGAAATATGCACATTAGTTCATATTTTTTGTGAATATGACTCATTTTGGCCTTTCATGCTGTGTCTACACATCGATATGCAGATAAAAGATGAGCTTAATCTAGACAGCATATGTGAACTTCTCTACTGAAATGTTTTGATTTTCAATACTTGTTCCTCTTTTGTATGTAATTGCTTTTACCAAAAGAAATTAAGATGCTTTGGAGAAAATGATTAGCAAATCTTGATGTAACTTATTATTTTTAACTGAACTCATATTGATATTAATTTTAATAGAATATCTCAGAGACTCTTTCAGAGAAGGATCTTAGTTATTCATCTCAGGATGCCAATCAAGAAGAGAAAAACAGAGTAAATGCACAAGTAGAAGGTAAGAACTGTATTTTCCTGTAAAAGACAATTTGATTTGACATATCCAGGACTTTCCACTTCTTTTTTTTTTTGGAGGCAGTGTCTCACTCTGTCACTCTCAGTAGAATTCTGTGATGTCATAGCTCACAGCAACCTCAAACTCTTGGGCTCAAGTGATCCTCTTGCCTCAGCCTCCTGAGTAGCTGGGACTACAAAAACCAATCACAGTGTCCACTCATTTTTACAGATGGGATCTTACTCTTGCTCAGGCTAGTCCTGAACTCCAGAGCACAGGCATCCACCTGCCTTGGCCTCCCAGAGTGCTGGGATTACAGGGTCGAGCTACCGCTCCCCTGGGACTCTGTGTTTCTTATACTTCCCAGGTGACTCCAATGCTGCGGGTTCTTGGACCACACTAAGTAACAAGACTATAGACATCCCTGTAGAGAAATATATAGGAAGATCTATTGGAGAACATTTCCAACAGAAGGATCAAAGGAGGGCCTTATATTGCTTTTACACGTATTTCAGAACATGTTCCTAGCCAGATGGGATAAAGAAAAAAGTGAACAATTCCAAATTATAGATATGAACTATTACTAGTCATTGAAGAGGAAAGAAGTGGCATAAATGATCCCTGAAAAGAATGGTGACCAGAGATTTGAAGAAAGATTCATGAGCAGGGAAAGAAGGAGGGAATAAGTTAGCCATGTAATGTTGCAGTTAATCATGAAGAAACCCGAGAGAATGCTTTTGTATCGATTCAAGAAAGTTTCCTTTACACAGATTAAGATTACTAAGATTACTTCTGCCGGGCAGCGCCTGTGGCTCAGTGAGTAGGGCGCCAGCCCCATGTGCCGAGGGTGGCGGGTTCAAACCCAGCCCCAGTGAACTGCAACGAAAAAATAGCCGGGCGTTGTGGCGGGCGCCTGTAGTCCCAGCTGCTCGGGAGGCTGAGGCAAGAGAATCACGTAAGCCCAAGAGTTAGAGGTTGCTGTGAGCCGTGTGACGCCACGGCACTCTACCCGAGGGCGGTACAGTGAGACTCTGTCTCTACAAAAAAAAAAAAAAAAAAAAAAAAAAAGATTACTTCTGCCACAGAGATCACTGGAAGCAAGAGAGTGTGCTAGAATTATAATGTGGAATTTAGAAGGATAGAATCTGGTACTTGAAACTATTTCTGTTTGAATTCTCCAGTCTGGATATTCAAGGAACATTTTGGGAGAAAAAAAAATTGTGGGGAATGGCGAATCTGTGGGGCTATAACAAAAATACATTTCTCCTCCTGTAAGTGTTAGGCATCAGAGAAATGTGCTATGTCTATATTCATTCACAAAAATAGATTAACTTGAATATAAAAACACTGGTCATTTTAAAAAATATTCTTTATTAAAATAGGTGTTTTCTAAAATCAGAAAGAGATTAATGTAATATCCCACATAAAATAAAGTCAAAACCCATAAATTTATAGAGCCCATTTCATGACTTTTCTTAATATTTTCAATGAATATGACACTGATTTTTAAATGGAAAAAATAGTTACTATGTTATAATGATGAGGTGAATCAGTCTGTTTCCTTTTTTTATAAATATGTCATATTTAGAGTGAATATGCATAATTACTTAGATGTATCTTACAAGGCTTTTGAATGAGTGGAGGAAGAAATATGAAGATGGGAAAGCTAGAGGATACAGTGTACACCTAATCTGTAGTCTGCAGGGTGCTCCATCTCATCCTGCTCTCATTTTTTCTTGGCCTCTCCAACTTTTCACCTTGCTCATCTCACCCTTTCCTTCTCAGCTCACACATGAGCTCTGGAAATGCCAACCTTGATGCATCTTATTCATTTTCCTTTAACCCCATTCCGTAATTATCAAGTAAAATAAGTAAAAACTGCTTGCCCAATGATGCTGTGGAATATTGTGTCCTACAGCCTTGAGATCTGGGGAATAGAAATGGAAATAAATAACTTACAGTTAAGATGGGGAAGTTGCAAAATAGAAATTCATAGAGTCTTGAAGCCTCACTGAGGGAGGATATGCCTGTTTATCCAGGGAAAGAGCCATAATGAATGGAGTCCTCACATAGCAATCTGTGTCAAAAAAAAAAAAAAAGAAAGAAAGAAAAAATGGAAAGAAGATTGTGAGCACATGAGCGAAAAGCATTTCACATATATATCACCAGGCATACACTGATGAAGGTATAAAAAGTAACAGCAACGTAATGATTAACATGTGCAATGCATTGAAGGTTCTAATAAGAGGTAGACAGGAGTACACAGGGCTACTTGATATGTTTTCCTGGATTGAGAAATTTTTCTTTGTTTATGATGGCTTTGTCATTTATGTTGTATGGATGAATTTGTGAGTGAATCTGTGATCTTTGTATACCTTCTACCTGGTGACATCTAGTAGTCTTCTGAGTGGTTTTTCAAGTGTTAGATAATTAGGAGTAATTTTTAAAGAAGTATATAGTCTGCTAAAGATTTAACTTCATCTAAACTCTCAATTTGTAAGATAAAAATAAGCTTAGGTTTGTAAATATTTTTATAAAGCTGAGAGATTTTATCACATCATTCTAAGCAACTCATTTAACTGAATATATGAAATTTACATGACTGAACATTTTATCAACATCAGTGAAAGTGGAAGAAGAGCCTAAAGGAAGTGAAAATAACCAGCCACAGGTATCAAGAAATATAAATTTAAGTTCCTTGTTTGATATTGTTTACATGAATGATGTGACATAGTCCAAGGGACATTTCCTACTGGAACAGCATTTTAGAATTCATACGTGGTTAGCTAATATTTAATTTTAAGAAGTTTTTAAAACTCGTTATAAAACTTAAACCTTCCTAAAGTGAAGAGTTACTTATATAGATAATCTTTGTCCTTGGAAGCGAGGCAGAATATTTCTGGTGTTTTCCTGGCTCTTTAGTTTTATAACCTTACATGATAAGAAAGGTAATGCCAAGTACGGAATCATATTACTAAGCAAGAGAAATTACGAGGAATTTTATCATGATGGCCACTGAGTTGGACTCATGTTCGGAGATTCCCAGTGTCCCAAACTGTAGTGTAATTTTATACTCCCAGTCATTAACGCCAGTTTGTTTACTTTTTCTGCCTTGTGGCCTCTAACTCAGTTCAGTGTGTGTGTTGCGAGAGGGAATGAGGTCATTAGATTGTGTCTATGAAGGAAATCCTACCTTGCAGAAAAGGACTTGGATGTGAGGATATAGCAGCAAGTTGTAACTCACTTATCTGCAGGAAATCATTAAAAGGTATCAAGGTTCCTTCACTCACTGTCTTATGAGGACATTAGAATATATTAGATGTGGGCTTAAGCATATAGTCTGTGTCAGAAGACAGCATCATTTGAATTCACATTTGAGAATTGGCTTTTCTTTCTGATTGCTATTAATTTTACCTTGTGATAATGTAAAATTTCCAAGTTTTCAGTTATCAGTTTTTAAAAACAGTACAGAAGGTATATGTGAATCTTAGTAAATGTGGAATGTAAAGGTCTTAGCAAAGTAACTAAGAAAATGCCAGGAAAGCTATGTTAACTAGTGTGGTGAAAATGTGTCAAACGGTCTATGAACCAAGTGTATGGTGCCCCATGATTATACTAATGTACACAGCTATGATTTAATAAAAAAAATAAAAAGATAAAAACAGTACAGAAATAATCACATTAATAGTGACTGGGAATGAATGAGGACTGATAGAATGCATCTACATATTCAGAACTTCCTTTTGTGCAAAAGTATGAGTGACTGTGCATCAAACAATGCAAAGTAGAATGGGGAAGTAAATAAAAACACCTGAGAAATGAGTTGAAACAGAGTTTTGGTTAAAACTTTGAATAATAGAAAATTCCTGCTTGTCCTATAGTGGAGTTTGTGTAAAGAAAGAGGGAAGTTTTGAAAAAGCACCATCTAATGTAACAAATACTATACCAGACTATGAGAGGAATGATGCACCTGGAGTGTCCACTTTTTATTGTTTGAGGCATTTTCTCAATGAAAAGGTCTCAGTCACAAAAATATTTCCCATCTCATGCCTACTTTGTGTTCCTGAAGTATAATCGGCACTCACCTTCTAAAGTTTATTTAAATGAAAAAAAAAAAGTATACTGTAAAAATGCTAACAATGCACACAGACACTCGGCGTGCATTTAACACAGGTGAGGAGAAATGTGAAGATAATACAGACACTAAAACAAGCAAGGAAATCAGAAGTTAAAAGTTGAAATGAAGGGACAATAAGTTTTTTTTTTTTCTGATGTACTTATTTTTATATCATAATTTTTTAACGAATCATAACTGTACATTAATGCTTTTATACACAGTTTCGAATGCTTACATCAAACTGGTTAACATAGCCTTCACTTCATTTGATTATTTGTCGTGTTAAGACATTGAGTCTCTACTCTTAATAGATTTGACATGTACCCTTACAATATACAACATAGGTGATGTCCCACCTTTTACCTTCCTTCACACACCGCCCCCCTTACTCTCCCCCTCTCTTCCCTCTTTCATTCTGGGCTATAGTTGTGATTTATCATTCATATAAAAGTGTGAGGGATTATATATACCTTTCATAATAGTACTGAGTACATTGGATCATTTTTCTTCCGCTCTTGATATACTGTACTAAGAAAAATATGTTCCAGCTCCATCCATGTGAACATAAAAGGGGCAAAGTCTCCATCTTTCTGATGGCTGCATAATATTCCATGGTATACATATATAACAGTGTTTTACTCCATTCAGGGGTCTATGGGTACCTGGGCTCCTTTCATGACTGGGCAATCATGAATTGGGCTGTAATAAACATTCTGGTGCAAATATGTTTGTTGTAAAATGATGATTGGTCATCTGGATGTATTCCTAGCAGAGGCATAGCAGGATCAAATGGTAGGTCTACTTTTAGTTTCCTAAGTGTTCTCCAAACCTCTTTCTAAAAGGAACATATTAGCCTGCATTCCCACCAGCAGTTCAGAAATGTTCCCTTCTCTCCACATCCACATCAAAATCTGTAGTTTTGTGATTTTGTGATGTGGGCTACTCTTCCTGGAGTTAGATGATGTCTCAAAGTGGTTTTGATTTGTATTTCTCTGATGATTAAAGATGATGAACAGTTTTTCATGTGAAAACCATGCACCTATTTTCTTCAGAGAAGCTTCTGTTCAATTCTCTTGCCCCAAATGAAATGGGATCACTTGTTTTTTTCCTTATTAATTAATTTGGGTTTACTGTTTATTCTAGTTATCAAACCTTTGTTGGAAACATACCTGGAAAAATCTTCTCCCATTCTGAGAACCGTGTGCCTGCTTTACTTCCTTTGTTCTTGGCTGTGCAGAAGTTGGGGTTTGATCAGATCTCTGTAATATATTTTCAGTGTTGCTTCAGTTGCCCAGGGGCTGGGATCCTCCTCATAACATATTCTTCCAGGCCAATTTTTTCAAGTGTTTCACCTGTCCCCTCTTAAAGTATTTTTATAGTTTCATGTCTTAAGTTTAAATCTTTTATCCAGGGAGAATCAATTTTTGTGAATGGTGAAAGATGAGGGTCCAGTTTCAGTGTTCTACAAGTTGCCAGCCAATTCATCCAGCACCATTTGTTGAATAGGGAATCTTTCCTCCTATTTATGTTTTTGATACGCTTATAAAAGATAAATGATAAAATGATAGTAAGTGTCCATGTTAATCTCTTGTTTCTCTATTCTGTTCCATACATTTACCTCGGTATTTTTGTGGCACTACCATGCTGTTTTGATCACTATAGATTTCTAGTATAGGCTGAAGTCTGGTAGCCTGATTGCTACTGCTTTGCCTTTATTTCTGAGTAATGTCTTGGTTATTCAAGGTTTTTTCTGATTCCATATAAACAAAGTACTAGTTTTTCCATGTTGCTTTGGGTAATATGGACATTTTAACAATGAATATTCTTCACAGCTGTGAGCATGGGGTATGTTTTTCCATTCGTTAACATCTTCACCTTTTTTTTTCTCTCAGAGTTTCATAGTTCTCTTTATAAAGATATTTCATGTCCTTTTTGAGGTAAATTCCCAAATATTTCATCTTCTATGGTACTACTGTAAAAGGAATCTAGTCTTTGACTATTTTTTCAGCTTGACTGTTGTTGGTATATGTAAAATCTATAGATTTGTAAGTATTGATTTTGTATCCTGAGACATGCTGTATTTTTTGATCAGAGGTGGGTGTTTGCAACAGAATAGAGAACCAAGAGAGAACTCAGCTATTTACCATTATATGACCTTTGACAAGCCAACTAAAAACATTCAGTGGGTAAATGATTCCTTATTTTACAAATGCTGCTAGGTGAACTGGCTGGCTACATGTGGAAGAATGAAACTGGACACACACCTTTCAGTATTAAATAAGATGGACTCACACTGTATTAAAATTTGCACTTCAGACATGAAACTTTAAAAATACTGTAAGAAAGTACAGGGAAAATACTTTAAGAAATTGACCTGGGTGAATATTTTATGAGGAGTACCCCCTGGGCAACTGAAGCAACACCAGAAATACATTACTGTAACCTGATCAAACTAAAAAGCTTCTGCACAGCCAAGAACACAGTAAGTAAAACAAGCAGACAGCCCTCAGAATGGGAGAAGATATGTGCAGGTTATGTCTCTGACAAAGGTTTAATCACCAGAATCCACATAGAAATCAAACATATTAGCAGGAAAAGAACAAGTGATCTCATCTCAGGGTGGGCAAGGGACTTGAAGAGAAACTTCTCTGAAGAAGACCGGCACACTGCCTACAGACGTATGCAAAAATGCTCATCATCTTTAATCATCAGAGAATTGCAAATAAAACCTCTTTGAGCTATCATCTAACTCCAGTAAGATTAGCCCCACATCACAAAATATCCAAACCAGAGATGCTGGCATGGATGTGGAGAAAAGGGAACACTTCTGCACTGCTGGTGGGAATGCAAATAATGCATTTCTTTTGGAAGGATATTTGGAGAACACATAGGGATCTAAAAATATACCTCCCATCGGATCCTACAATACCTCTACTAGGTATATATCCAGAAGTTTAAAACTTTAATCCAGTGAGAGTCTATCTTAGTTAATCCTGAAAGGTGTGGGTCCAGTTTCAGTCTTCTACACATTGCCAACCAGTTCACCCAGCACCCAGATTAAATAGAGAATCTTTCCCAAAAATGACATCTTTGATGGTCTTATCAAAGATCAAATGATTATAAGTGTCTGGGTTCCTCTCTTGGTTCTCTATTCTGTTCCATACATCTACCTCTCTATTTTTGTGCCAGTACCATGCTGTTTTGATCTGTATTGATTTATAGTATAATATGACACCTGATAGCATGATTCCTCCAGATTTGTTTTTATTTCTGAGGAATATCTGGCTATTTGATGTTTTTAATGATTCCATATTAAACGAAGTATTACTTTTTTGAGGTCTTTAAAGTATGACAGTCATGCTTTAATAGGGATATTGGTTTGGGTAGGATGGACATTTTAACAATGTTGATTCTCCCCAGCCATGATCATGGTATGGTTTTCTGTTTGTTAACATCTTTAGCTATTTCTTTTCTCCGAGTTTCATAGTTCTATTTTTAAAGATGTTTAGCATCCTTTGCTAGTTAAATTCCCAAATACTTCATCTTCTTTGGCACTACTATAAAATGAATGGAGTACTTGACTGTTTTTTCAGCTTGACTATTGTTGGTCTATATAAAGGATAAAGATTTATGAGTGTTGATTTTTTAACCTGAGACCTTGCTATATTCCTTGGTCACTTCTAAGAGTTTTTTAGTTGAATCCCTGAGGTTTTCCAGATATACAATCATATAATATGGGAAGAGTGAAAGTTTGATCTCCTCTGACATTATATGGATACCCTGATCACCTTTTCTTGCCTGATTGAGATGACTTCCATTACAATGTTAAAAAGTAGTGGAGACAATTGGCAACCATGCCTCATCCCTGATCTGACTGGAAATGATTTCAGTATAATTCCATTCAATATAATATTTGCTGTAGGCCTCTATCATTTTAAGAAATGTCCCTTCTGTACCAATTGTCTTACGTGTTCTGATCATGAAAGGATGCTGGATATTATCAAAAGCTTTTTATGCATCAATTGAGAGAAGCATATGGCCTTTGTTTTTTATTTTGTTCATGTCATAAATTACATTTATAGATTTATGGGTATTGAAACAGCTTTGATTCCCTGGGATAAAACCCACTAGGTCATGGTGTATAATTTGTTTGATCCGTTACTGGATTCTGTTTGTAGGAACTTTTTTATTATTTTTTGTAGTTGTTGGCTGGGGTCTGGTTGGAACCCTCCACCTCCGGTATATGGGGCCAACACCATACTCCTTGAGCCACAGTCACCAACCTATTTGCTATGATCTTATTGAATATTATTGTATCAATATTCATTAGAGATATTGGTTTATAATTTTCTTATTTTGGCGGGGTCTTTTCCTGGTTTAGAGTCAATGTGATGTTTGCTTCATAGAATGTGTTGGGTAGTATTCCTTGTTTTTCTATATTTTAGAAAAAGTTAGTAATATAGATACTAGTTAGTTTTTAAGGTTTGGTAGAATTCTTATGTGAAACGATCTGATCCCAGACTTTTCTTTTTGGGGAGATTTTGTATAGTTGATGCTGTTTCAGAGCTTGATATATACATGGTCAACAAGTCCGCTTCACTCTGGCTAAGTCTAGGAGGGTGGTGTGCTTCCAAGTATTGGTCTATTTCCTTTAGATTTTTGTATTTCTGAGAATAGAGTTTCTTATAATATTCATTCAGGATTTTTTGAAGTTTTGAGGAGTCTGCTGTTATTTTGTCTTTGTCATTTCTGATTGATGAAATAAGAGATTTTACTCTTTTATTCCTGGTTAGGTTAGGCAAAGGTTTATCTATTTTATTGACCTTTTCAAAAAACCAACTTTTTGATGTATTGATCTGCTGTATAATCCTTTTGTTTTCAATTTCATTTAATTCTGCCCGAATTTTGGTTATTTCTTTTTTTCTGCTGAGTTTGGGATTGGAATGTTCTTCATTTTCCAGTTGCTTGAGATGTTCTCTTGCAGTGTTATAAATTTCTCTTTTAGGCCAGCCTTTGTGATATCCAAGAGGTTCTGGAAATTGGTGTCTTCATTATCTTTTTGTTCCAAAAATTTGGTAATTTTCTTCTTAATCTCACCTATGACTCAGCTGTCATTCAGCATAAGATTATTTAGTTTTCATGTTTTTGTATGAGTATGCAGATTTCTGTTGTTACTTAATTCAACTTTTGTTGATGATGGTCTGAGAAGATGCAAGGAATAATTTATATTTTTTTAAATGTACTGAGTTTATACTTGTGACCTAAGATGTGATCAGTTTTGGAGGATGTTACATGGGCTGATGAGAAGAATGTGTATTCAGTTTTCTTAGGATGGAATGTTCTGTAGATGTCTGTTAATTCCAATTGTTAAATGGTTAGGTTTAAGTCCAAAATGTCTTTGCGTACTTTCTGACTGGAGGATCTGTCTAACACTGCCAAAGGAGTGCTAAAATCTCTATTATGGTGCTGTAGGAAATCAAATTACGCATATCTGTTAGAGTCTCTCTTATAAGTTGAGGTGCATTCTGGTTGGGTGCAAAAATGTTAATAATTGAAATCTCATCATGTTGAATGTTTCCCTTACCAACAATGAAGTGACCTTCATTATCGTTCCTTGCTTTTTGTAGACTATTGTATCTGTGGACTATTGTATCTGTAGACTATTGTATCTGTGAATAAATTGTCAACCCCTACTTTTTTTCTGATTTCCATTTTCCTGTATTATAGATGACCATCCCTTCACCCTGAGTATATATTTATCTTTTAAGGTAAGAGGAGATTCTTGTATGCCACAGATATCTGACTTGAGTTTTTGTATCCGGTCAGCCAACCTGTGCCTCTTTAGAGGACACTATCCATTCACATTAATTGACAATATTGAGAAGCCTAGTAGTATTTTGGGTATCATGTTTTTTCAAAAGTCCACTGGGAATTTTTAATCCTTTTTCCACTGCGAAGTTGGAATTTTATCAAAAGTTTCTGAGTGAGTTGACTTTGGTGGTAGAGGATTGTGCTGGTCACAATAGAGGATATGATTGAGAATATCCTGGAGAGGTAGTTTCGTTATGGCAAATTTCTTCAACATGTGAATGTCATTAAAGTATTTAACTTCTCTATCATGAATGAACCTCGGTTTAGCTGGATACAGGATCCTGGGTTGAAAGTTATTTCATTGTAGGAAGTTAAAGGTCAATGACCACCCTCTTCTAGCTTGAAAAGTTTCAGTAAAGAGATCTGCAGTCATTCTAATATTCTTACCTTTGTAGGTTATGGTTTTCTTATGTCTGGCTGCTTGTAGAATTTTCTCCTTCATATTAACTTTGGCGAAGTTAATTATAATATGTCTGGGAGATGCTTTATTTGGGTTGAGTCATGCTGGGGTTCTGAAACTGTCTGCTCTCTTAATTTCAGAATCTCTTGCCATGTTTGGTAAGTTCTCCTCAATTATCCCTTGCAGTAGAGCATCTGTGGCTTTCGAGGCAACCTCATCCCCTTCAGGAATTGGTAAAAGGCAAATGTTAGTTTTCTCTGAAGTGTCTCAGAGCTCTCTGAGAGAATGATCCATTTTTGCTCTCCATTTCTCATCTTTTTCGAGCATTTGGGAGCATTCAAAAGCTTTGTCTTCAATGTCAGAAATCCTTTCTTCTGCCTGCTCCACTCTGTTACTGAGGGATACTACTATATTTCTCAGATCTTTGAGGGCTGCAAGTTCTTGCCTCAATGTGTCAAAACTTTGTTGACTTTGTCTTTGAATTCATTGAATTCTTGAGACAACTCAATTCTCACAGAAATTGCATTTCTTTCCTGGGTATATTCTCCTGCAGGCCAGGTGCTATTTGAGTTAACAGAAATTATGACTGCCCTGTATCGCTCCTGTTGCACCAATTCTCACGGAGCTGGCATCTCTGTCTCCATTGCACTCTGTGTTGGGGCAGGTACAGTTAGAGCTTAGAAATGGCTCTAGTTTCAGCCCTTCCCTGGACTGATGCTGCTGCTCCACCTGCTTTTGTCCCAGCTATGCTCCTCTGGGGGCCAGTTGCATCTTGGGCTCGCAGAAGCAGCATTTCTGACTCAGCCCTGCCCTGGTTGTATACCTTCTGTGTGTTCACATGGATACTATTGTCTGTCCCTGTCACGCCACTCCAAGACAGGTACTGCCTCAGGCGTATCCTTTGGTCATGGGCCTGTGTGTCCATCTCAGATCTGTTCCACCCATGGCTGTCCCCAGAGCAGAAGCCAGCTGCCTGTTCTTGCTAAGAGAGGTGGGAATTGTTTCTTCAAAACATCACCAGGGGTGTGAGCCCTATTGTTCATGCCACTGCCACTGCTGTGCTGCCCCCATGGGGTGCCATCTCTTCTTCTCTTGTATGGCTCCCTTGCTTCACAGTCCCCACTTTCCACCCATGCCTCTGTTTTAGCACAGACTCAGAACAGCCCATGCCCTGTCCACAGCTCTCGAGAAAATGCCCAAGAATCTGGACTCTATGGGGGACAGGCTTTCCAGAATATAGGGTGAGAGTGGAGGGGAGTGGTGGGAGTTCAGAATTGCAGGTAGAGTCTATGTTCAGTTTTATGCCTGGTGGGAGAGCGCCATGGCACACTAGTGGTACGTCTCTGGGGAAGGAGTTCTGGTTTATAGAGTGTCTCTCACGTGGGATAAAATAGGAGGAGATCTGAACTCTGCTTGCTTGTTTGTAGAAAGTATACTGTGAGGTATTCTCATGGGGGAGAGGACTTACATCCACTTGGTGATGGGTTTTGTACTTATTGTTTGTTTCCTTGGGTTCTTAGCTCGCCTCAGCAGGGGTGATGTGTTCTTCAATCTTCACTCCTGTCTCAGCTCCAAACCATCAGCTTACTTGGTAAACTTCTGTCCTTTCACCCTCCTTTTGGACCGGTGCCTCTGTGGAAATCTGGCTCTGTGGAAATCTTGCCTCCTCCCCGACAGTGGACATTTTCAATCCTTTCACCATTGTGGATGTTAGATTTCATTCCAGGTTTTCTGGGTGAGTTTACTTCAGTGGTAGACCATTAATCTGATCATGATGGAGGATGAGTCTGAGAATTTCATTGATACCTGGCTTAGTTATGGCTAATTTCTTCCACATGTGTGTGTCAGTGAAGTATTTGGTTCCTTGATCAGAAATGAAAGTCAGTCTAGCTGGATACAGGATCCTAGGCTGAAAGTTATTTTCTTTTAGGAGATTGAAAATGGATGTCCATCCTCTTGTGGCTTGAAAAGTTTCCGCAGAGAGATCTGCAGTAATTCTAATATTCTTCATCTTGTAGGTTATACTTTAGTTACATCTGGCTGTTTGCACAATTCTCTCCCTCATGTTTACTTGGGCATAGTTAATTACAATGCATCCAGGAGATGCTTTATTTGGATTGAGCTCTTCAGAGAAGAAAAAGTTCAAGTTCAAAACGAGGTAGATGGTTCCCTTGCCTCTGCTGCTTTTTCCTTTGTCAGTGGTCTGGTCCATTCTAATTTTCCAAGTTTGCATGTTTTATTAATTACATCTAATTAATAAAGATTTGATTAGCAGAACTGAGGGTCACCATCTTCATCATGATTTTTATGTTCATTTGTATAATGTGTAGAAAAGAAAATGTACAAGCAAGTGCCCAGAACATTTTAGGTGCTTCTAAGAGATGTGTTCTCTATTCCTATCCTTCTATTTTTATTAAGGATTGCCATACTTTCTTGAAGTTGTTCCCTAACTGGGAAGGAGATGCACAGTTTATGTACTGTTTGCTTGCTTTTACTTAAACATAAACATAAGGCAAGTTGTTCTTATGAGAGGATTTCTTTTTCTTCAACAATTTTTCCTATCAGTAAATATTTTATCACAGAACATTTTGATGTCTTCAAGGCCTTGTTTAGCTAAATGAAGCAGCCATTGACATTGTTGAGCTTATACTCAACATGACATACTCCAAAGTTGCCCATTATGCCAGTATCTAATGTCAACACTGAAATATTCCTAGAGTGAGAAATATGTTAAGGATGTAATGCCAGAAGTATGATAGCCCATGTATTATATTATTCACAATGTTCATCTGTGTTTGGTGGAGAATGCAAAGTAATGTTATGGAAGGTGAAGTAAGATCCTTGTTGCTATATAACATGAGTTAATGTTGTGTTTTCCAATATGTTTCTTTTGGCTGCCCATGCTCAATTTACAGAACCTGTAGCCATGCAGAAGTGGAAGGTAAGGTTCATCTCGAGAACATATGTATGACTGCAATGCTCTGGTTTAGAAGACATTCTTTTTTTCTTTTAAAGTTAAAAAAAAATATTCTTGGGCGGCGCCTGTGGCTCAGTCGGTAGGGCGCCGGCCCCATATGCCGAGGGTGGTGGGTTCAAGCCCGGCCCCCGGCCAGACTGCAACAAAAAAATAGCCGGGCGTTTTGGCGGGCGCCTGTAGTCCCAGCTGCTTGGGAGGCTGAGGCAAGAGAATCGCATAAGCCCAAGAGTTAGAGGTTGCTGTGAGCCGTGTGACGCCATGCACTCTACCGGAGGGCGGTACAGTGAGACTCTGTCTCTACAAAAAAAGAAAAAATAAATAAAAATAAAAAATAAAAAAAAAATATTCTTAGAGTAGAAAATTCAAACATTTTTTGGGCAGCGCCTATGGCTCAGTCGGTAAGGCGCCGGCCCCATATACTGAGGGTGACGGGTTCAAACCCGGCCCTGGCCAAACTGCAACCAAAAAATAGCCGGGCATTGTGGTGTGCACCTGTAGTCCCAGCTACTCGGGAGGCTGAGGCAAGAGAATTGCTTAAGCCCAGGAGTTGGAGGTAGCTGTGAGCTCTGTGAGGCCACGGCACTCTACCGAGGGCCAAAAAGTGAGACTCTGTTTTTTCTAACATTCCATTAGAAATTTTGTGATTTTAAATGCCATTTCAGTGTGGAATATGTGACTGGGAGGAACTGGAGGCTGTATTCCAAAGGATATTTTTAGGTAAAGAAATGTGGACTCTTTAAATACAAAAAAAAAAAGAAAAGAAAATTCAAACATTTTTGACAAAAGTGATTAGGAAATCTTGATACCACTTATTGTAACTATAACATACTTGAAACTTAATAGTTGATGTTAATATTAACATAATTTATTGGAGAATCTTAGCAAGGATGATTTTGGTGGTTCTTCTCGAAGTGGAAATTCAAATGGAAACAAGAAAGTATGCAAACAATTAGAGGGTAAAAAATGTATCTTATGAAAAATGTCATGTGAACGAATGTTTATTGAGGAACATGAGCACCAAAAACAACCTTGGCTTTTAGATATGTATGGTAGAAAAAAAAAAACAAAAAGAAGCAGCAGCAGCAAAACAGTGATAAATTGTATCTCTTCTCAGGTGTCAGCAACAGATGATGATGAAATCAAGAGTATCACTAAATTAATGGAATCTTTAGTTCCATCTCAATATAGTGCAAGAGCTGAGCAAAGTCAGTAAATGAGGAAAAGGGCAGGTTTACAAAAGGGAATGAAGAATTGGGAAAGCAGACAGTACAGGGAATACATAGAGACAAAAGGAGCAGATGGATGTAATGGCAGAGTGTTCCAATAAAATACTTCTAAATAAAAGGTAGATTAAGGAGTTAGACAGGTGGGAAGAATATAATAAAATGATCTTCCAGGGCCAAAATGAGTGAGACAAGTAGCACCAACTTCCATGTTCTCCCTGTTTCTCTATGTTGGGAAGGCATTAAGGTCTGTGGGCCCTGGTCATGCAGAGCTGTCTGATGCAGTGTGGAACTGTACTGGTATGCAATTTCTCATCGTATAAAGTGATGTTTCCTCATATCATACGGTTCAATTCAATTGATAGAAGACAATAGGCTTACTCCTGGAGAGGTCAGGAAAGCTGTTGCCAAGTAAAATTCCCTTAGAAATTGTGTGATTATAAATGCCATTTCAGTGTGGAATATGTGACTGGGAGGAACTGGAAGCTGTATTCCAAAGGATATTTTTAGGTAAAGAAATGTGGACTCTTTAAATACAAGAGCTTCTCAAAACATTAAGAAATCATTGGGGACCATGTTAAAAATGCACATCGTGATTGAGCAGGTTTGTGATTCTACAGTTGTAATGCATTCTCATTTGTTTCCAGTGCTCTTGGTCCTCAGAATGCCCTGAATAACTAGGGTGTAGAGTTCTCTGTAGAGAAATGTGTAAGAGGCACCATTGAAGAACACTTCCAACGGAGAATCAAGGGAAAGCATTATTTTGCTCTTATTTCTGAGCATGTTCCTAGCTGGAGGATGACAATGAATGATAGAGAAATTGAAATTCTAGATATATGATGTTATTGCAAATAAAGAGGAAAGAGGTGGTAGAAATAATCCATCAAAAGAATGCAGATGGCAGATTGCAAGATTTTTTTTGCAAACCATGAGGGCTTGTGAGTGGGCATAGAGGCAAGGCAGAAAGAAGTTTAGCGAGGAAATTTCTCAGTTACTGATGAGCAAACATGAGAGAACTCAGTTCAGGTGGCTTCAGGAAATTTGCACACACAGAGAAGACTGGATTACTGCAGCTCCAGAGATTACTGGAAGGAGGAGGAAGTGCTGGTATTAGGGCAGAACACAGAGAGGCATTTGTTTTCTCCAGAAGGATCAGGCATCTGAGATATATGTTGCATTGATACTAATTAATAAGATGAGGTTGCATTGAACAAAGATGGGTGGCTTTTTTTGCAAATGCTATTTCTTTCTATAAAGTAGCTGTTTCGTAAAATCCCTTAATGAGTTAATGTGAGATCTCCAAGAACATTCATTTTAGAAACAGTACACTTATCATTTGATTCAATCTGTATAAAAGTAAACAATACAAGCAAAATATGTATCCCCTAATATTCTGAAAATTTTTTTAAAAGCCTAAAAGCTTATTTTTTCTGAATTTTAATGTCACGTGCAGTGAATATTCTAGTGATTTTTGAATACAAAAAATTCATTAACATCTAATAATTCTTTTTTAAAAACATTTTAACTTTTTTTTTTTTTTTTTTTTTTTTAGGGCCAGGGCTTGGTTTGAACCTGCCACCTCTGGCATATGGGGCTAGTGCCCTACTCCTTGGAGCCACAGGAGCCACCCAACATCTAATAATTATATGGCCATTCAGTGTTTCCTTTTTGATAAATAATTCACCATAGATAGCTCAGTATAATTTCTCACATACCTCTTATATGAATTGAGAAAGAAAGTTAACAGCACAAAAGTAGAGGACCTAAGAAATATTGGTATACTTGTGTGTCTTGTGGGTGTGGAAAAGATCAAATTTTTAAAACTGCTATTCTACAAGGGTCTAGCCATGCAGATCGATTGAACCATTCCTCTAATGAGAAATGGATTATGCCCTCATCTGAACTGTCATCATAGCTGTGTTTCTTCCTAAATGATGTCCACAAACTGAAGAACTTGGCAGTTAATTGCAGATTATTGTACAAATGATGTTTTGGGTTGTAGTAAAGACATGCTGTAAGCTTCTGCCATCGGCCTTGCCTTTTATGCTCTCTGGGTCATGATTTGCTCCTTCAAATAAAGACCACTCTTCACTCTTCTGTATGTGCACTTTTCTATATGAGTGATTTTCATTTGAAACATAATCTCACTTTTGAAGTTTTAACTGTATATTATATTAAACTTGTATTCCTATTGTCTTCAGTTTTTGTCTGTCATGCTCCTGTCTGCCCATAAATCAATCAATCCACCAATAAAAGAGAGAAAAAGCAGCCTGAAACCTAAAGTAATTATTTTCAAAGCCCAGCTTGAGGCTTCTGCTCAATAGGAACTCTCCTCCACTGTATGTTTGGCTTTGTCATATTTACATTTACAGTCATTTACACTGATTGTATATTCTCTTTTTTTTTCAGTGCATGTTAAGACACAACCTCAGTATCAGGTAATAATATTCATTGTCTTGAATTATTTTCTGTACATTATGTGAAATTATACTTTACTTATGATACAATTTCTTTCAAAGCTTACTCTGCGTGATGTTGATATAAAACCTCCTATTCCAAAAAAAGGAGTACAAAGGATTAAAGTTAAACCAGCTGCAACAGGTAATTTTCTTTTGTTGTTGTTGTTATTCTGCCTCCCATTGTTCTCTGATTTGACTTCCCTGTCCTTGTTAGGGAATTGACAGAGGTGAATTTGGTGATTCCACAACTTTCCAAGTGCTTCTTGGAATTCGAATCTTTACTTAGAGGAGCACTCCATGTTAACATCTCAGTAATGTTTAATTATTCCATCTTACTGATTTTACACTGATGATGCAAAGGAAGTCAGATGATCCAATTAGCAGAGTGTGTTTGTGTGAGGGAGTATCCTTATTAGTAAAATAATTAATCATTCCTTTATGACTATTTGGTAGACACAGTCTTAAAACCATGATCCTGAAAGGTTAATAGTAGGAAATAGTCCTTCCGTACTATTGAATATATTACACAGAAGTAATCAACACCGGGAGTTGTCTGGACATTATTTCCATAGACTTTCAAAGTGCGTCTGGTGATAAATATTGCTGAGAATTAGTCTTTGTGTCAGAAAACTGTACAAAGATGGTATACATTGCAACTTCTTTATTTGCTCAACTTTACATTTTTTGCATCTGTTGAGAATGACACTAGTACCCTTGTTTAATTTAAGCTCTCTATACCTTTCCAACATACGTGTACCACACTTAACTGAACACTCTGAACGCAGATTAGAAAAGGGGCATTCGTAAGTAAATGTGATTGGGGATCCCTAGGAGCCTTTGTATACAGTCCATTGTAAACATTAAAGGTATTTGTACCAGAATGTTTATTGCAGCCCAATTCATAATTGCTAAGTCATGGAAGAAGCCCAAGTGCCCTTCGATCCAGGAATGGATCAATAAATTGTGGTATATGTACACCATGGAATATTATGCAGCCTTAAAGAAAGATGAAGACTTTACCTCTTTCATGTTTACATGGGTGGAGCTGGAAAATATTCTTTTTAGCAAAGTATCTCAAGAATGGAAGAAAAAGTATCCAATGTACTCAGCCCTACTATGAAACTGATTTATAGCTTTCATATGAAAGCTATAACCCTATTAAAGCACAAGAATATGGGGAAAGGGGTAAGGGAGGGGAGGGGAGGGAGAGGATGGGTCGATGGAGGGTAAATGGTGGGATCATACCTACAGAGCATTTTAAAAGGGTACAGGTGAAACTTACTAAATGCAGAATATAAATGTCTGAACACAATAATTAAGAAAATGCCATGAAGGCTATGTTAACCAGTTCAATGAAAATATTTCAAATTGTATATAAAACCAGCACATTGTACCCTATGATTGCATTAATGTACACAGCTATGATTTAATTTAAAAAATCTTACTATACTGAACATTGAAATTGAAAAAAATTATAATACAAAACTCAGATTATTCATTCCATAAAAAACCACATTACACTGGAGGCTAACATTATGTGAAACATTTCTGGAACCACTCATATATTTCAGAAGTGCATTTATTTTGCAGTATAGCCTGTAAGTCATCTTCTGTTTATACATGTGGCCCTGGAATTTACCTTCCCTAACTGTGGTCCCTCTCCAGGGCCATTAGGATGATTAAGCAGACCTTGAATTGGTAATATAGTACCTATAACAGTACCTTAGGTCTCACATGGGGTTTTCACAATCTGACTTTTTCTCAACTCTCCATTTTAGCCCTTTTCCTGTGTGTCTGTCTTTTCACTAGCATTACTGAACTACCTCTGGGAGTGCCCTCTGAACCAATCCCTCTCTGTTGGACAAATGCACATCCTCTTTCAGACTTGTTTTTACTCCTGCTGCTTCCTGTCCTGCTCTCCCTTTTTCCTGGCCTCTCCATCTTTTCATCTTGCTCATCTCACCCTTTACTTCTCAGTTCAGACATGACTTCTGGAAAAGCCAACCTTGACAGATCTTATTCATTTCCCTTTAACCACAGTATAATTATCAAGTAGAATAGATAAAAACTGTGTGCCCAACAATGCTGTGGAATATTGTGACCTACAGCCTTGGGATCTGGGGAATAGAAATGGAAAGAATTAACTTATACTTCAGGTGGGGAAGGTGCAGAAGAGAAATCCGTAAGTGCTGAGGCCTCAGTGAGAGAGTAGATGCCGTTTGTCCAGGGAAAGAGCTGTAATTAACAGAGTCCTCACACAGCAATCTGTGTCCAAAAATAGAGAAGGAAAGAATGAAAGAAAAGAAAAGAAAGGAGGAAAATAACAAGAAGAAAAAAGTAAAGAACAAACGGAACAAATATTGTCAGCATATTAGAAGGAAAGCATTTCACACGTAAGTCACAGGGCATACACTGATTATGGTATAAAAAGTAACAGCAACTTAGTGAATAACATGTGCAATGCCTGGCAGGTTCTATTAAGTAGGAGAAAGAAGTAAACAGGGCTACTTCATATGTTTTCCTGGATTGAAAATTTTTTCTTTGTTTATGATGGCTTTGTCATTTATGTTGGGTGGATGAATTTCTGCGTGAATCTGTGATCTTTGTGTGCCTTTTACACACTAATGCCTAGTAGTTTTCTGAGTGGTTTTTCAAGTGTTAGGTAATTAGGAGTATTTTTTAAAGAAGTATATAGTCTGCTAAAGACAACTTCATCTAACTCTCAATCTATAAAATAAAAAGAAATTTAGCTTTCTATCCATTTTTATAAAGCTGATAGCTTTTACCACATAATTCTAAGCAACTGATTGTTAGATTAATTAGGAGTATTTTTTAAGGAAGTCTATAGTCTGCTAAAGACTTAACTTCATCTAAACTCTCAATTTATAAAATCAACAGAAATGTAGCTTTCTATCCACTTTTATAAAGCTGATAGCTTTTATCACATCATTCTAATCAACTCATTTACCTAAATATATGAAATTTACAGTATACAACTTTGTTACATCAGAAGAAGAGGAAGAAGAGCCTAAAGGAGATGAAAATGACAAGCCACAGGTATAAACAAATTTACATTTATGTTTCTGGTTTAATACTGTTTTCTTTGTGTGAATGATGTGACATAGTCCAAGGGACATTTCCTACTGGAATAGTATTTTAGAATTCATATGTCATAAGCTAATGTTTAAGTTGAGGGAGTTTTTTTAACTAGTTATAAAACTTAAACCTTGCTAGAGTGAGGAGTGACTTATAGCTAATCTTTGTCCTTGGAATCGAGGCAGAGAATTTCTGATGTTTTTCTGGTTCTTTAGATTTATAACCTTATATAATAAGGAAGGTATTGCCAAGTACGGAATCATATTACTAAGCAAGAGAAATTATGAGCAATTTCACCAAGATGGCCACTGAGTTGGACTCATGTTCAAAGAATCACCATTCCCAATGTCCCAAACTGTAGTGGAATTTTATACTGCCAGTCATTCATGCCAGGTAAAGTATTTCTTTCTCCTTATGGTCTCTGGCTCAGTTCAGTGTGTGTTGAGAGAGGGAAAGGGGTCATTAGACTGTGCCTATGAAGATAATCCTACCTTAAGAATGGGACATTGATGTGAGGGTGCAGCAGTAAGTTTGTAACTACTTACCTGCAGGACATTATTAAATGGTATCAAGGTTCCTTCACGCACTGTCTTAAGAGGACATTAGAATATCTTAGTCATAGGCTTAAGCAGATAGATAGTCTGTGTCAGAAAATAGCACTGTCATATTATGGATAGCATTTGAATTTACATTTGAGGATTGGCTTTTCTTTCTGATTGCTATTGATTTTATCATGTAATAATGTATAGTTTCCCAGGTTTGAGTTATCATCAGTTTTTACAAACAGTTTGGAAATGCAGTCTTGGGGGGGCCACTATTGAGGTTAGAAGGTTTTAGTTAGGGAGGCTCTGTATTCACACTAGTTATCTACTGATGCATTTGGTCATTTTTAAAGATAATAAGTTAATTCTGGACTGAATGAGAATGTTACATTTGCTAGTTCACAATTTTTTTTCTATGTGTTCTCTAAGGAATATTATTTTTTAACATGTATTTACAAGCCAGTGATTTCAGAGTAGATAAATACATTTAGGAAGTTTTCCAATACGATTCTTATTTTCTAATTTTATTTTGGAAAGAACATTCTCCTTGACAGAAAACACAACTGAGAAACAAAATAAGCACAAGAATATTGCATGTTTGCATATGAAAACATGTCTCCTGACTAGGAATAAATGAGGACTGATAGAATATATCTGTATATTCAGAACTTCCTTGTGTGCAAAAGTATGAGCAAATGTGGGGTCAAACAAGGTGAAGTGGAATGGGGAAATCAATAAAAACACCTAAGAAATGAGTTGTAACAGTGTTCTGACTAAAACTATGAATAATACAAAATTCCTGCTTGCCCTATAGCTGAGTTACTGTAAGGAAGAAGCAAAGTTTTTTAAAAGCACCTTCTGTAAGTGTCCTTGTGATAAACGGATTTTTTTTTTTTCTTTTGGGTAGATGCCCAGCAGTGGGATTGCAGGGTCAAATGGGTAGTGTAGCTTGAGGTCTTCGATGGTTCTCCACACTGCCTTCCAAAAAGGCTGTATTCATTTGCAGTTCCACCAGCAGTGTAAAAGTGTTTTCTCTCCTCATCCATGCTAGCATCTACAGTTTTGAGACTGTGATGTGAGCCATTCTCCCTGGGGTTAGATGGTATTTCAGAGTGGTTTTCATTTGCATTTCTCTAATTATTAGGGATGATGTGCAGTTTTCATATGTTAATAAGCCATTCCTCTGTTTGTCTTCTTTAGAAAAGTTTCTATTCATCTCTCTTGCCCAGTGATCTAAGGGATTGTTGACTCTTTTAATGTTTATTACTTCAAGTTCTCTGTAGATCCTAGTTATCAAGCTTTTGTCTGAATCAAAATATGCCAATAACCTTTCCCTATTTATTCCAGCCTATTTATTGAAGCTCAATTTACTATCACCAAAATGTGGAAGCAGCCTAAATGCCCACCAACTCAAGAATGGATTAAGAGCTGTGGTATTTGTATAGCATGGAATATTACTCAGTCACTAAAAAAGACGGAGATTTCACATCCTGTGTATTAACCTGGATGCATGTGGAACACATTATTTTTAGTAAAGCATCACAAGAATGGAGAAATAAGAACCCTGTGTACTCAATTCTGATATGTGGACAATTAAGGTCCTAGTACACAATGGGGGTGCGGGATGGGGAGAGCTGAGAAAAGGAAGGAGGGAGGGCGTGGGGGATAGATTTCACCTTTTGCGGGGCAGGACACAAATATAATAGGCTCCTTATCTGACAAAACCAATTAATGTAACCTACTTCTATGTACCCTCAATAAGTCCCCAATAATTAAAAAAAAAAAAAAAGAGCTTCATCTAATTTAACAAATAGTATACCAGACTGTGAGGGGAAAGATGCACCTGGAGTGTCCACTCCTTAGTGCTTCAGGCATTTTCTCAAGAAAAAGTCCTCACTCATAAAAACTATCTGTTTATCTCATGCCTACATTGTGTCCCCTAGGAATACTCACCACTCACCCTCTAAACTTTACTTAAATGAAAAAAATAAACTCTGAAAATTATAACAATCCAGATAGACATTAGGAATACACTTGACGCAGGTGAGGAGAAATGTGAAAATGTTACAGACAGTAAATAAGCAAGAAACTCAGAAGTTACAGTTGAAATGAATGGACACTAAGGTTTTTTTTATGTCTTTAATATGATGTTTTTATTTTATTTCTTATTTCATAATTTTTTTTTCAATCATAACTGTGTTCCTTAATGCCTTTATGGGGTATAATGTGCTGATTTTATATACAATTTGGAATGCTTACATCAAACTGGTTAACATTGCCTTCACCTCACTTAATTATTTGTTGTGTTAAGACATTTATACTCTACTCCTAATAGATTTAACATGTACCCTTAATATACACAATAGATGATGTCCCACCAGTACCCTTAATATGCACCATAGATGATGTCCCACCAATTATCCTCCATCTACATGGCGAACCCCTGCCCTTCCTCTCCTGTTCTCTGGTCATTTTGGGCTACACTTTTGTTTTATCATTTGTGTAAAAGTGTGTGGGATTATATGTTGGTTTCATAATAGTACTGAGTACATTGGATACATTTTTCCCATTCTTGAGATACTTTTCACTAAGAAGAATATGTTCCAGCTCCATCTATGTGACATAAAATAAATAAAGTCTCCATCATTTTATGGATGTATGATATTCAATTATATACACACACACACACATACACACACACATACACCATAAGTTGTTAATCCATTCATGGGTCTATGGGCACTTAGGCTTCTTCCATGACTGAGCAATTATGATTTGGGCTTAAATAAACATTGTGGTACAAATATCTATGTTGTAAAATGATTTGTGGTCATCTAATATAGACCTAGTAGAGGAATTGCAGGATCAAATAGCAGGTCTCCTTTCAGTTCCCTAAGTGTTATCCAAACCTCTTTCCAAAAGGAACATTTCAGCTTGCATTCTCACTAGTAGTGCAGAAGTGTTCCCTTCTCTCCACGTCCACACCAACATCTGCACTTTTGGGATTTTGTGATGTGGGCTACTCTCACTGGAGTTAGATGATGTTTCAATGAGGTTTTGATTTGCATTTCTCTGATGAATAGGGATGATGAGCAGTTTTTTTCATGTGTCTACAGGCAATGCACCTGTCTTCTTCAGAGAAGCTTCCATTCAAATCTTTTGCCCACAATGAAATGGGATCACTTGTTCTTTTTTTATTAATTAGCTTAAGTTTTCTGTGGATTCTAGTTATCAAAACTTTGTCAGAAACATAACCTGCAAATATCTTCTCCCATTCTGAACTTTATTTAAATGAAAAGAAGTATAATGTGAAAATGTTAATAATGTGCAAAGAACCTGGACATGTATTTAACAAACATGAGGAGAAATGTGAAAATTATACTGACACTAAAAGAAGGAAGGAACTCAGAAGTTACCACTGGAATGAAGGAAGACCATGACTTTCAAAGTGTAGTGGCAAGAAATAGGAACCAAACACCATTAATTGGATATTAGATATCAGAACTATGGTTCAATCTAGTAATGCAAAATTTGTGACTTGATAACTTTAGAGAAATGAAGTGTGGGCTTGTTCAAGTGAAAGGGCACGGTGCTTCTGCTTCTACAGGCACTTATGAAGAAGGAAAAGCAGTACATACTGCACGTGTTCCTGAGGCATGAATCAGAAAATATTCATCCCATCTTTTTTAATGGCTGGATATTATTCCATTGTATACTTATACCACAGCTTATGAATCCATTCTTGGGTTTGGGGGCATTTAGGCTGTTTCCACATGTTGACAATTGTAAATTGAGCTGCCGTAAACAGTCTAGTGCAAGTGTCCTTATGGGAAAAGGATTTTTTTTTCCTTCTGGGTAGATACCAAGTAATGGGTTTGCAGGATCAAATGGGAGGTCTGCCTGGAGTTCTTTGAGGGTTCTCCACACTGCCTTCCAAAAAGTTAGTATTACTTTGGCAGTGTAGAAGTGTTCCCTTCTCTCCACATTCATGCCAGTGTATGCAGTTTTGAGATTTTGTGATGTGTACTATTCTCACTGTGTTTAGATGATCTCTCAGGGTGGTTTTGATTTGCATTTTTCTAATAATTAGAGATCATGAGCATTTTTTCATATGTTTGTTAGCCATTAGTCAATCTTCTTTAGAGAAGGTTATATTCGTCTCTCTTGACCAGGGATTTATGGGATTGTTGGCTTTTTTCTTGTGGATTAATTTGAGTTCTCTGTAGATCCTAGTTATCAATCTTTTGTCTGATTCAAAATATGGAAATATCCTTTCCTATTGTGAAGTTATCTATTTGCTTTGGTTCTTGTCTCCTTAGCTGTACAGAAGCTTTTTAATTTAATTAAGTCCCATTTGTTTATTTTTGTTGTTGTTGCAATTGCTATGTAAGTCTTCTTCACAAGGTCTTTTCCCCAGGCTGATATCTTCCGGTGTTTTTCCAATGCTTTCTTTGAGGATTTTTATCATTTCATGCCTTAAATTAAGGTCTTTATTTCCATCTTGAATCATTTTTTGTGAGTGGAGAAAAGTGTGGGTCCAGTTTCAGTCTCTTACATGTGGATATCCAGTTCTCCCAGCACCATTTATTGATTACAGATTCTTTCCTCCAATATATGTTCTTGTTTGTTTTATCAAAGATTAGGTGGCTGTACCATGTTAGTTTCATTCCCTGGTTTTCTACTCAAATCCAAATGTATATGTCTCTATTTTTGTCAGTGTCATGCTGTTTTGACCACTATGGCCTTGTAGTACAGCCTAAAGTCTGGTATGCTGATGCCCTCAGGTTGGTTTTTACCCTTAAGAACTACTTTGGCTATATGGAATTTTTTATGGTTCCATACAAAATGAAGAATTATTTTTTCCAGCTCTTGAAAGCACAGCGAGTACTTTAATAAGAATGGCATTGAATCTGTAGTTCGCTTTGGGATGTATAGACATTTTAACAATGTTGATTCTTCCCAGCCATGAGCATAGTCTGTTCTTCCATTTGTTAATATCTTCTGTTATTTTTTTCTTAGGGGTTCGTAGTTTTCTTTGTAGAGGTCGCTCACCTCTTTGGTGATGTATATTTCTGGGCATTTCATTTTCTTTTAAGCTACTGTGAAGGGTATTATGTCCTTAATTACCTTCTCATCTTGGCTGTTATTGGCATTTGCATAAGCTACTGATTTTTGGACATTGGTTTCATATCCTGAGACATTACTGTATTTTTTTTTATCACTTCCAGGAGTCTTCTGGTTGCATCCTTATGGTTATTTAACTATAAGGTCATATCATCAGCAAAGAGGGAGAGCTTCACTTCTTCTGCCCCCTTTTGGATCCCCTTTCTTTCCTTCTCTTGCCTCATTGTATTGGCTAGAACTTCCAGCACTACCTTGAATAGTAGTGGTGATAGAGGACAACATTGTCTGTTCCAGTTCTGAGTGGAAAAGTTTTCAGTTTTATCCCATTGAGTATAATATTAGCTGTGGCTTTGTCATAGATAGCTTCAAGCAGTTTAAGGAATACACCACCAATGCCTATATTCTTCAGAGTTCTAATTAGAAAAGGATGTTTCATTTTTACCAAATTTTTTTTTTCTGCTTCTATTGAGAGCATGATATGGTCTTTGTTTTTGGTTCTATTGATATGGTGAATTACATTTATGGATTTGTATATGTTAAACCAGCCTTGCATCCCTGGGCTGAATCCTACTTGACCGTGATGTATGAATTTTTTAATGATAAACTGTCATTTACAGGCTAGGATTTTATCGAGAATTTTTGCAACTATATTCATTGGTAAAATTGGTCTGTAGTCTCCTTTTTAGTTGGATTTTTTCCTGGTTTTGGTATCAGAGTTATGTTTACTTCATAGAATGTTTTAGTGAAGATTCCTTCCTCCTCAATTTTTTGGAATAATTTTTTCAGTATGGGTATAAGCTGCTCTTTGAAAGTTTGATAGAACTGTGGTGTCAAGCCATCTGACCTGGGCATTTTTAGGGCGGGGGGATATTTTATTGCTTCTTTGATCTCAGTGCTTGAAATTGGTCTGTTCAGAAAGTCTATTTCTTCTTAAGTCTAGTACAAGGGCATGTTTCCAAGTATTGATCCATTTCCTCCACATTGTCAAATTTCTGGGCATAGAGTTTCTTGAAGTATTCAGTGATAATCTCTTATATCTCTGTAGCATCTGTTGTTATTTCACCTTTATCATTTATAATTGAGGTGACTAGAGATTTTACTTCCCTGTTTCCAGTTAGTGTGGTCAAAAGTTTATCTGTTATTTACTTTTTCAAAAATCCAACTTTTTATTTCATTAATTTTCTGAATTTTTTTTTTTTTGTTTTCAATTTCATTAACATCTGATTTAATTTTGGCTATCTCTTTTCTTCTGCTGAGATTAGGGTCTTTTTCCAATTCCATAAGATGATTTGTGAGTGTGCTGATGCACTCAATTTTGGGTTTTTGAAGGTGGGCTTGTAGCACAATAAATTTTCCTGTCAGGATAGATTTTGCTGCATCCCAGAGGTTTTGGTAACTTGTGTCATAACTGTTGTTATGTTTGAAGAAATTAACCCTTTCCTTTTTTTTTATCTCTTTCTGAACCCAACTATCATTCAGCATAAGGTTGTGAAGTTTACAAGACTTTGTGTCGGCATGAACAATTTTGTTGGAGTTGATCATCAGTATTACAGTCTTGTGTTCTGAGAAGAAGCATGATATAATTTCTATTCCTTTAATTTTGCCGAGATTTGATTTGTATCATAGGATGTGATCTATTTTGGAGCATGTGCCATGAGCTGATGAAAAAAAAAAAGTACATTCTTTTGCTTTAGGATGGTGTATTCTACCCATTTGTTCTAGAGTCATATTTAAGTCATTTGTAGCCTAGTTTAGTTTCTGTTTAGAGGATATGTCCAATTTTGTCAGAAGGGTGTCGAAGTCCTGACTGTTAAGATATTCTGGGATATAGGCGACGCCTGTGGCTCAGTGAGTAGGGCACCGGTCCCATATGCCGAGGGTGGCGGGTTCTGGCCCAGCCCCGGCCAAACTGCAACAAAAAAATAGCTGGGCATTGTGGCGGGTGCCTGTAGTCCCAGCTGCTTGGGAGGCTGAGGCAAGAGAATCACTTAAGCCCAGGAGTTGGAGGTTGCTGTGAGCCGTGTGACGCCACGGCACTCTACTCGAGAGTGGTACGATGAGACTCTGTCTCTACAAAAAAAAAAAAAAAGATATTCTGGGATATCACATTGCTGAGACCAGTCAAGGTCTGTTGTATAAATCTGGGAGTATTTAAGTTAGGTGCATAAATGTTTAAAATTGAGGTCTCTTCTTGTTGTTTTCTTCCTTTTACAACTATGAAGTGTCCTTGTTTTTCTTTCTTAACTAAAGATGCTTTGAATCTGATTGTATCTGAGAATATAATTGCAACCCTTTATGATTTCCATTTGCTTGGTGCACTGTTTTCTGTCCCTTAACCCTGAGGCTTGATTTGTCCTTCAGGGCTAGGTGTGTCTCCTGGAGACAGCGTATGGATGTCTTGGGGTTTATTATTGTTGTTTGTTTGTTTGTTTTTGTTTGTCTTTTTATCCAATAAGCCAGCCTGTGCTTCTTCAGTGGGGAATTCAATCCATTTACATTTATTGAGAATGTTGATTAGAGTGGTAGAAGTCTATTCATGTCATTATGAGATGGTTTGTTGTGTAATTTTATCCTTTCTGCCATTGTGGAAGCTAAGCTTTGGTTTTTGGCTTCTAGGTATTTTCTTTGTTAGTGGTTCACTGTGGTGTGCAGTATTGAGAATAGGTCTAAGTATTTCCTTTCGAGCTGGTTTTCTTGTGAGAAATTTCCTCAGTGCTTGTATATCAGCAAAAGATTGGATTTCTCCATCCATTTTGAAGCTAAGTTTAGCAGGACACAGGATTCTGGGCTGAAAATTATTTTGTTTAAGGATGTTGAAGGTGTATGACCATGCTCTTCTGGCTTGGAACGTTTCAGTTGAAAAGTCTGCTATCAACCTACTGACCTTGTAGGTCAATTGGCACTTATTCCTAGCTGCTTGCAGAGTTTTCTCCTTCATCTTGACTTGTGACACGTTGATCAAATTGTGTCTTGGAGAGGCTCTGTTAGAATTGAGATGACTCCGGTTTGATATCCATCTGAAAAGTGTGTGTCAGGATCTTTAGTAAAACTAGGAAAGTTTTCATGTATCATAGTCTCCAGTAGGGCTTCCTTGCCTTTGGGTCAGTCTTCTTCCTCTTTTGGTATTCATATCATCCATATGTTTGAATGCTTCATGGCATCTCCTAGTTCTATAAGCTCCTACTCTGCTTTCTCTCTCTTCTTTTCTGACTCTGTAACATCCTGTGTTAACTCAGACTTTATGCTCTAACTCTGATGTTCTTTCTTCTCTGTGGTATACTCTATTTGATACTTTTGACTGCTTCTTTACATTCCCTGATTGTCTGCTTCACTTATTTCAGCTCATCTGCATCCTATATTCTACCTATCTCTCATCTGACCTTTGGTTTTGTCTTTCCATTTTCTTATTCAATCCCTTTTGTGTCTCAATCATCCATATTTTCAAATTGCCTTTCTGTTAAATCCATTAATTCCTTATAGGAAGAGTCTTCCTTAAAAATTTCTTGACAGTCCCTTGGAAGAGTTGCTCTATTTTGTAGCCGGGCGTTGTGGCGGGGGCCTGTGGTCCCAGCTACTCAGGAGGCTGAGGCAAGAGAATCACTTAAGCCCAGGAGTTGGAGGTTGCTGTGAGCTGTGTGAGGCCACGGCACTCTACCGAAGGCCATAAAGTGAGACTCTGTCTCTACAAAAAAAAAAAAAAAAAAAAAGAGTTGCTCTATTTTGGTTCTTCATGGTGCCTGAGTTTTCTTTTGGTCCCTCCTCATTTGTGCTCTCTTCTTGTTCACTTCTTTTTGCTCCTTTCTCCTTCTCACTTCCTCCTCTCCTTCAAGTTACCTTGTCTCAGATTTTAGGTGGTGAAGAGGCCTCTTGTTGTGGGGTCAATAGGCAGAGGAGAGTAGGAGTAAGCAAGGAGAGGCAAGAGGAAAGAAAAAGAGAAAAAAAAGATGGAAAAAAGAAGGAAAGAGTAAGAGAAAAGCAAAAGAAAGGAACACAAAAGAAAAAAAAAAGCCAACGTGTGGAGGGGGAATAATGGAAGAAAATTGAAGAACAGGTGAAAAGGAGAATAGGAAGGGAGGATGAGAGTGATAGCACAAATGTTATTTTTCAGCAGGTTATATTTCAGGCATGTTATGGCCAAGCCTATAGCTCAAGGTTTTTGTGGATCTGGGCTGGGTGGATTCCTCTAGTTCAGGCACTCCTTACTAGCTTGAACACAGCCTGACTCTTCCTCTGCCATTAATAAAAACAAACAAACAACAACAACAAACCCAGAAACCAAGAAGCAAAAATTGAGTAAGGATGAAAAAAGAAAGAAAAAAATATATAGCAAAATAGGAAAGTTTTACAGCATGATCTTCCTAATACTATCTTCCTGGGGCCAACACTAGAAAGTTTTCCTGGCTTCTTTGAGCCAGACTACTGCTGAAATCTACCTGCCAGACCACCGCTGTGTCACACCCACCCTCAGCAAAGAAAGGATGGAAAAAGAAGAAAAAAAAATACAATATGAGAATAGATACATAAAATTAAGTGTACTGTTTAATCAAAGGAGAGAGAGAGGAGACAAATAAATAAAGAAGAAAGAGAACACACCAAGAAGAAAAAAAAAATGTGGGAGGGGAATATCCTAGCTGATGCAGAAGCACTTTGGGAGAGGTGATAGAGAAGAGTCTCTATCAACTGAGAGAATGCTGAGGAGTGAAGTGGGGACAGAAAAAATCAAGCTAAAATTCTGCAACAACAACAACAACAAAATACAGGAAACCTTGCCCTTTTTGAATGTAAAAATGAAAGTTAGTTAAAGAATCAGCCAAACAACTTAACAGGAAACAAAATACATTGAAATAAGATAAAGTGGGGGGGGGAAAGAAGCTCAAATAGCCTGATGTAAGCAATCTCAGCAACCAATAGAGGAAGGAAAGAAGAGAAATAAAAGAAACAATGATATCAACCCAAAGAAATTGTGTGTGTGTGGCTGATTCTTTAACTAACTTCCATATTTACATTCAACAAGGGCAAGGGTTCCTGTATTTTTTTTTTTTTTTGGTTCAGGATTTTAGCTTGTTTATATAGTACATGTATATAAACATACACATGTATATGAGGTAGGGATACAACTTTAGTAGGAATACATTTATGTTGCAATATGTACTTCCTGAACACCTGATGGTGCAGTGAATATGGGGGACAAACAACACAACTGTTAACTTCTCTCTGGTCCTCAGGCTTAGAGCTGTTTCCCAGGTTAGCTGTTGGTGATCGCATGTTCACCTGCTCAGCACTCAGGCTCTGCTGATCTGAGATTCCACAGCTCTCAAAAATTCTTTAGCCACAGGTCTGACAGATTTCTTCTACAACAGTTCCCATGGAGTTTGGGAGCCCCTCATGAGTGTAGGTCCACTCCTCACAGGAAGAACACAGATTACCACATCATAGGCCCCCAGCAAGAGGGTCCGCCCACAACCATCTGGTGCCCTTTATGACAATGGTGGCATTCTATATGGGGACTTTCCCCATGAGAATATTTCACCCACTGCCAAACTGCAGCAGAACTGCGCTAGATAGCACCCTAATGTGACCACCAAATTCTGCTCAGGAGTACACACTACAATCTTTTCACTCAATGCCCATCTTCCCCTAAGAACCAAAAACCCATGAAAGGCTTCTTCTGGGACAGCTGTGGGGAGGCTGGATGTCATGGAGGCCACTGCTGGTGACTCAGCCTCCACTGAAGCCAGAGTGGACTCACAGAAACTTGCCTGTTGTGGTGGGGCTTTACTGTTCCGGCAAATGCAATAGTACACCACATCACCATACACCCTGAATTACCACTCCATGCCAATATTCCATGCTGGCAATGGTCTGGCCTTCTCCAGGAGAGCTCAGTTAAATGTCTTTCCCATCCACTGTCATGCTCTGCCCCGTCAAGTTTTTCTTCTCATAGGGTTTCCTTTCTTTAAAGCATTTTCCCTATGAGCAAACATTTTATCAAAAATATTTAGATGTAGTCAAGGAATTGTTCAGCTAAATAGAGGAGTGTTGACAATGGTGAGGTTATACTTAACACAACATACTCCAAAGTTGTCCATTATGCCAGTATCTAATGTTAACATGGAAATATTTCTAGGGTTAAAAATATTTTAATGATGTAATGCCAGAACTATGACAACCCATGTGTTAATCTTTTGCAACATTCACTTGTGTTAGGGAATACAAAGTAATGTTATGGAAGGAGAAGTAAGTTCCTTGTTGCAATATGACATGAGTTAAGATTTTGCATTTGAATATGTTTCCTTTGGCTGTCCATGTGAGGTGACAGTACCAATAGCAATACCTAGGTGAAAGATAAGGTTCATCTAGAGAGCATATGTAAGGTTGCAAAGCTTTGATTTTCAAGAAATTCTTCTTTTATTTAAAGGTAAAATTATTGTTTTTAGAGTAGAAAATTCAGACATTTTTGAAGAAAGTGATTAGGAAATCTTGGTGCCACTTATTATACTGTAATTGAAACTCAATATTGATGTTACTTTTAACAGAGTCATTCTTTTGGGACTGGCAATTCAAATGGAACCAAGACAGTACCAGAACAAGTAAATGGTAAGGACTGCATCTTATGGAAAATGTCATGTGAAAGAATGTTTATTGAAAAACATGAGCACCAAGATATCATAAATGCCAAAGAAAACCACCTATTACATGTACAATTAAAAAAAATAAAATGAAAAAGCGAAACAGGTGTTAGGAACAAGTGAGGATGAAACAGAGAGTATCACTAAAGGAGCAGAATCTTTATCCCATCTCCATATAGTCTGAAAGCTGAGCAAAGTCAGGAAATCAGGAAGTGAACAGGTTTACAAAAGGGAGTGAAGAAAGGGAAAGGAGACAGTACAGGGGGTACATGGAGAGAAAAGGAGCAGATGGATGTAATGGCAAAGTGGTTCAGTAAAATACTTCCTAAATAAAAGGTAGATCAAGGTGTTATACAGGTGGGAAGAATATAATAAAATGAGCTTCCAGTGCCAAAAGGAGTGAGAGAAGTAGCACCAACTTCCCTGTTTTCTGTGTGTTTCTTAATGTTGGCAAGGCATTAAGGTCTGAGGCCCCTGGTCATGCAGAGCTGTCTGATGGAGAGTGGAGATGTTACATGTATGCAATTTCATGTCGTATAAAGTGATGGTTCTTCATAACATATGGTTCAATTGGATGGAATTGGATGGAAGACAGTAGGCTTAGTTGTGGAGAGGCCAGGAAAGCTATAAACCTCTAACATTCCATTAGAAACTTTGTGATTTTAAATACCATTTCCGTGTGGAATATGTGATGGAGAGGAACTGGAGTCTATATTCCAAAGGATAATTTCAGGGAAAGGAATGTATATCCCACTCTTTAGAGACCAGAGCTTCTCAAACATAAAGACATCAGTGGGGGCCATGTTAAAATGCACATTGTGATTGAGCAGGTTTGTGATTCTGCAGTGCTAATGCATTCTCAGGTGAGTCCAGGGCTGCTGTTCCTCACACCACCTTGAATAACTAGGGTATAGACTTCTCTGTAGGAAACCTGTAGGAGGCGCCATTGAAGAATACTTCCAACCTAGAATCAAGGGAAAGCTTTGTTTTGGTTTTATTTTTGAGCATGTTTCCAGATGGAGGATAACACTGAATTATAGAGAGATTGAAATTCTAGGTATAAAATGTTATTGCTAAATAAAGAGGAAAAAGGTGGTGTAAATAATCCATCAAAGGAATGCAAATGTCAGAATGTCAGATTTCAAGTTTTTTTTTTGCAAAGCAAGAGGGTTTGTGAGTGGGCACAGAGGCAGGGAAGAAAGAAGTTAGCTAGGTAATTTCTCATTCCTGATGCGCAAACGTGGTAGAACTCAGTTCAGGTGGCTTCAGGAAATTGGCACACACATAGAAGATTGGATTATTGCAGCCCCAGAGATTACTGGAAGGAGGAAGAAATGCTGGGATTGAGGCAGACCACAGAGATGCATTTCTTTTCTCTGGAATTATCAGGCATCAGAGATATGTTTTTCATTGATACTAGTTAATCAGATGAGGTTACTTTGAAAATAGATGACTGGCTTTTTTTTTTTTTTTTTTTTTTTTTTTTTTTTTTTTTTTGAATATACAAATGCCTGTTTTATTTTGTATTGGTTTGGGTTTTTGCTTGCCAGCATAGTCAAGTATGTATACATTTGTTTTTTTTTTTTTTTTTTTTTTTTTTTTTATTTTTATAGTTTTTTTTTTTTTTTTTATTGTTGGGGATTCATTGAGGGTACAATAAGCCAGTTACACTGATTGCAATTGTTAGGTAAAGTCCCTCTTGCAATCATGTCTTGCCCCCATAAAGTGTGACACACACTAAGGCCCCACCCCCCTCCCTCCATCCCTCTTTCTGCACCCCCCCATAACCTTAATTGTCATTAATTGTCCTCATATCAAGATTGAGTACATAGGATTCATGCTTCTCCATTCTTGTGATGCTTTACTAAGAATAATGTCTTCCACTTCCATCCAGGTTAATACGAAGGATGTAAAGTCTCCATTTTTTTTAATGGCTGAATAGTATTCCATGGTATACATATACCACAGCTTGTTAATCCATTCCTGGGTTGGTGGGCATTTAGGCTGTTTCCACATTTTGGCGATTGTAAATTGAGCTGCAATAAACAGTCTAGTACAAGTGTCCTTATGATAAAAGGATTTTTTTCCTTCTGGGTAGATGCCCAGTAATGGGATTGCAGGATCGAATGGGAGGTCTAGGTTGAGTGCTTTGAGGTTTCTCCATACTTCCTTCCAGAAAGGTTGTACTAGTTTGCAGTCCCACCAGCAGTGTAAAAGTGTTCCCTTCTCTCCACATCCACGCCAGCATCTGCAGTTTTGAGATTTTGTGATGTGGGCCATTCTCTCTGGGGTTAGATGGTATCTCAGGGATGTTTTGATTTGCATTTCTCTAATATATAGAGATGATGAACATTTTTTCATGTGTTTGTTAGCCATTCGTCTGTCGTCTTTAGAGAAAGTTCTATTCATGTCTCTTGCCCATTGATATAAGGGATTGTTGGCTTTTTTCATGTGTATTAATTTGAGTTCTCTATAGATCCTGGTTATCAAGCTTTTGTCTGATTGAAAATATGCAAATATCCTTTCCCATTGTGTGGGTTGTCTCTTTGCTTTGGTTATCGTCACCTTAGCTGTACAGAAGCTTTTCAGTTTAATGAAGTCCCATTTGTTTATTTTTGTTGTTGTTGCAATTGCCATGGCAGTCTTCTTCATGAAGTCTTCCCCCAGGCCAATATCTTCCAGTGTTTTTCCTATGCTTTCTTTGAGGATTTTTATTGTTTCGTGCCTTAAATTTAAGTCCTTTATCCATCTTGAATCAATTTTTGTGAGTGGGGAAAGGTGTGGGTCCAGTTTCAGTCTTTTACACGCAGACATCCAGTTCTCCCAACACCATTTATTGAATAGGGAGTCTTTCCCCCAAGGTAAGTTCTTGTTTGGTTTATCGAAGATTAGGTGGTTGTAAGATGTTAGTTTCATTTCTTGGTGTTCAATTCGATTCCAAGTGTCTATGTCTCTGTTTTTGTGCCAGTACCATGCTGTCTTGAGCACTATGGCTTTGTAGTACAGACTAAAATCTGGTATGCTGATGCCCCCAGCTTTATTTTTGTTACTAAGAACTGCCTTAGCTATACGGGGTTTTTTCCGGTTCCATACAAAACGCAGAATCATTTTTTCCAAATCTTGAAAGTACGATGTAGGTACTTTGATAGGAATGGCATTGAATAGGTAGATTGCTTTGGGAAGTATAGACATTTTAACAATGTTGATTCTTCCCATCCATGAGCATGGTATGTTCTTCCATTTGTTAATATCCTCTGCTGTTTCCTTTCTGAGGAGTTCATAGTTTTCTTTATAGAGGTCCTTCACCTCCTTCGTTAGGTATATTCCTAGGTATTTCATTTTCTTTGAAACTATGGTGAAGGGAGTTGTGTCCTTAATTAGCTTCTCCTCTTGACTGTTATTGGTGTATACAAAGGCTACTGACTTGTGGACATTGATTTTATATCCTGAAACATTACTGTATTTTTTGATGACTTCTAGGAGTCTTGTGGTTGAGTCTTTGGGGTTCTCTAAGTATAAGATCATGTCGTCAGCAAAGAGGGAGAGTTTGACCTCCTCTGCTCCCATTTGGATTCCCTTGATTTCCTTGTCTTGCCTAATTGTATTGGCTAGAACTTCCAGCACTATGTTGAATAGTAAAGGTGACAGAGGACAACCTTGTCTGGTTCCAGTTCTAAGAGGAAAAGCTTTCAGTTTTACTCCATTCAGTAAAATATTGGCTGTGGGTTTGTCATAGATAGCTTCAATCAGTTTTAGAAATGTGCCACCTATGCCTATACTCTTCAGTGTTCTAATTAGAAAAGGATGCTGGATTTTATCAAATGCTTTTTCTGCATCTATTGAGAGGATCATGTGATCTTTATTTTTGCCTCTGTTAATATGGTGGATAACGTTTATGGACTTGCGTATGTTGAACCAGCCTTGCATCCCTGGGATGAAGCCTGCTTGATCATGATGAATGACTTTTTTGATGATAAGCTGTAATCTATTGGCTAGGATTTTGTTGAGAATTTTTCCATCTATATTCATGAGTGAGATTGGTCTGAAATTCTCCTTTTTGTTTGGGTCTTTTCCTGGTTTTGGTATCAGGGTGATGTTTGCTTCATAGAATGTGTTGGGGAAGATTCCTTCTTCCTCAATTTTTTGGAATAATTTCTGCAGTACAGGAATAAGCTCTTCCTTGAAGGTTTGATAGAATTCTGGAGTGAAGCCATCTGGACCAGGGCATTTTTTACTTGGAAGCTTTTTTATTGTTTCTTTGATCTCAGTGCTTGAAATTGGTCTGTTCAGGAGGTCTATTTCTTCCTGGCCAAGTCTAGGGAGAGGGTGTGATTTCAAATATTGATCCATTTCCTTCACATTGTCAAATTTCTGGGCATACAGTTTCTGGTAGTATTCAGAGATGATCTCTTGTATCTCTGTGGGATCAGTTGTTATTTCCCCTTTATCATTTCTGATTGAGGTTACTAGAGATTTTACTTTTCTATTTCTAGTTAGTCTGGCCAATGGTTTATCTATTTTATTTATTTTTTCAAAAAACCAACTCCTTGTTTCATTAATTTTCTGAATGATTCTTTTGTTTTCAATTTCATTGATCTCTGATTTGATTTTGGAGATTTCTTTTCTTCTACTGAGTTTAGGCTTAGATTGTTCTTCTTTTTCCAATTCCATAAGGTCTCTTGTGAGATTGTTGATGTGCTCTCTGTCTGTTTTTCGAATGTAGGCATCTAAAGCGATGAATTTTCCTCTCAAAACTGCTTTTGCAGTATCCCACAGGTTTTGGTAGCTTGTGTCTTCATTGTTGTTATGCTTAAGGAAGTTAGTGATTTCCTGTTTGATTTCTTCCTGCACCCATCTGTTATTCAACAGAAGATTGTTTAATTTCCATGCCTTTGGATAGGGTCGAGCATTTTTGTTAGAGTTGAGTTCCACCTTTAGTGCCTTATGGTCTGAAAAGATACAAGGTAAAATTTCAATTCTTTTGATTCTGTTGATATTTGTTTTGTGTCCCAGGATATGATCAATTTTGGAGAATGTTCCATGGGGTGATGAGAAGAATGTATATTCTTTATCTTTGGGGTGGAGTGTTCTATATGCGTCTATCAAGCATAATTGTTCTAGGGTCTCATTTAAATCTCTTATATCTTTGTTTAATTTCTGTTTAGAGGATCTGTCCAGCTCTGTAAGAGGTGTGTTAAAGTCCCCTGTTATGATGGTATTATCAGATATCATATTGCTCAGACTGAGTAAGGTCTGTTTCAAGAATCTGGGAGCATTTAAATTTGGTGCATAGATATTTAGAATTGAAATGTCTTCTTGTTGTAGTTTTCCCTTGACCAATATAAAGTGACCATCTTTGTCTTTTTTGACTTTAGTTGCTTTAAATCCACATGTATCTGAAAATAAGATTGCAACTCCTCTTTTCTTCTGAATTCCATTTGCCTGAAAAATTGTCTTCCAACCCTTGACTCGGAGCTTTAATTTGTCTTTTGAAGCCAGGTGTGTTTCTTGCAGACAGCAAATGGATGGCTTGTGTTTTTTAATCCAGTCAGCCAATCTATGTCTCTTCAGTGGGGAATTCAAGCCATTAACATTTATGGAGATAATTGATAAGTGTGGTAGTATTCTATTCGTCTTATTTGGTGAGAGTCCATTGCTTAGTTTTATCTTTTGCATCAGTGTGGAGGTTAGGTTCTGTCCTTTGATTTCTGAGTTCTTACTTTGCTGCTGATCCATTGTGGTGGTCAGTGTGCAGAACAGGTTGAAGTATTCCCTGTAGAGCTGGTCTTGTTGTGGTGAATTTCCTCAATGTTTGTATATCCGTAAATGATTTGATTTCTCCATCAATTTTGAAGCTTAGCTTAGCAGGGTACAGAATTCTGGGCTGAAAATTGTTCTGTTTAAGTAGATTAAAGGTAGATGACCATTGTCTTCTTGCTTGGAAAGTTTCATTAGAGAAGTCTGAGGTCACTCTGATGGATTTGCCCCTGTAGGTCAACTGGCGCTTACTCCTGGCAGCTTGCAGAATCTTTTCTTTTGTCTTGACTTTGGACAGGTTCATCACAATGTGTCTTGGAGAAGCTCGGTTAGAGTTGAGGCGACCTGGGGTCCGATAGCCCTCTGAAAGCAGTGTGTCAGAATCTTTGGTGATGTTTGGGAAATTTTCTTTTATAATATTCTCTAGTATGGCTTCCATTCCTCTGGGGCATTCTTCTTCCCCTTCTGGAATTCCTATAACTCGTATGTTGGAACGTTTCATAAAGTCCCATAATTCTGACAGTGAACGTTCTGCTTTCTCTCTCTTCTTTTCTGCCTCTTTTACTATCTGAGTTATCTCAAAAACTTTGTCTTCTACCTCTGAAATTCTTTCTTCTGCATGGTCTAACCTGTTGCTGATACTTTCCATTGCATCTTTAAGTTCCCTGATTGACTGTTTCATTTCCTTCAGCTCTGTTATGTCCTTTTTATATTCTTCATATCGTTCATCTCTGATTTGATTCTGTTTTTGGATTTCCTTTTGGTTATTTTCCACTTTATTAGCAGTTTCCTTCATTGTTTCCATCATTTCTTTCATTGTTTTCAACATGTGTATTCTAAATTCCCTTTCTGTCATTCCTAACATTTCTGTATAGGTGGAATCCTCTGCAGTAGCTACCTCATGGTCCCTTGGCGGGGTTGTTCTGGACTGGTTCTTCATGTTGCCTGGAGTTTTCTGCTGATTCTTCCTCATGAGTGATTTCTTTTATCTGTTTCCTTGCCCTAATTTTCCTTTCACTTCCTCTTGCTCTTTAAGTTCTCGTGCCTGTGGACTAAGGGTTACAGGACCAGAAAGGTGAGAAGGTTGAAGAGCAAAAAAGGGATGAAAGAAAGGAGGACCGAGTGATAAGAAAAAAAAGAAAGATAGAGAAAGGAGAGGGGGTAGGGATAAGGAATATTGACAAAAAGAAGAGAGGCACAGAAAGAGGGAGACAGGGCAATATAGGTGTACAGTAGGGTACTTTGACACAACCTTAAAAAACCCCACCTTCTGGGGGTTGGGTGCCCAGTTGGGTGGTTCCCTTGAGGTCAGCAGCTCTTTGCTAACCTGGTCAGACACAGTACCCCACCTCCACCAAGTAGAGAGGAAAGACAAAAATGCTATAACTCAAACCAAAACAAGCAAACAGAAAACTTTATGGCGATAAAATTGGGTGAAAAACCAAGTGATAGCGGTAGAAACACTAGCAAAAATGAAGTTGTAGTTATTAAAAAAGGCAGCAATGGGAAATTATAATTAAACTAGAAAAATTGAGAAAGAAAAAGGGATCTGTATGGAAAAGATTGAAATTAAGAAACAAAAGAACATCAACAACGTCAAAATAAACAAACAAAAAAACCCAACCAAACAAAAAAAAAAGAAAAAAAAATACACAACCAAAAACAAAGCAGTTTGTATATGTTGATGAATATTGTCTGGGCAACACGTGGTCTTTTGGGGTATGGGATGTTAGTCACAGTTCCGATACGACTGGAGGCTGCCGATTTCTCAAACCCCAGCAGGTAGACACCCTAAATCTCTCTTCAGCCCACTTAAAAGGCACTTTGAACTTGTAAACTTGCTGAGCAGAAGCTTTCCCAGCTTTCTCGCTGGAATCGCTGCTGAAGTGGCTATCCACTTACGCAGTGTGCCAAAACCAGTCTCACTCTGCCCCTGAGGGTTAGGGCTGCAAGGCGGCTCAGACCCCACCCTTAGGCTACTTGGTTGCTGGGTTACCAGCTCCCACCCGTTTCTAGCTCTGTGACCCTGAGGGCGGAGCTTGCCGGGGCAGATCACTGACAATGGATCCGTGTGACCCACCGCCAAACACTATTAGCTCCGTCCGGCTCAGCGGCTCAGACTGGGGCCCTAGACAACGGCCAAAGTTCTCCGCACTCCCACTCAGGCCCTCCCCAAGGCAGTTCAACTCAGTGCCAAGTCCAAGGACATCAAAAGAGTTCACAGGTAAGGCCTTTCTGGTTTGCAGTCTCGCTGCTACTGAACTTACAGTTGTGGGCGGGTTTAGACGGGTTGAACACACGCGACCACTTGCCGGTTTTCCACTGTTTTAGTCCTCCTCTTGGGGTCCAGAAGTCTCTCGCTGACTCCCTGTATCCTCATAGGAGTGATGATAGGCAGTTCCCACCAGCCAGAGACGCCTGGAGTCCTATCTCCCCAGACTCACGGTGCCCAGATGCAAGGAAGCTGCCACTCGGCTGCCATCTTGCTCCGCCCCCCCCGATGACTGGCTTTTAAATGCTATTTTTTCCTATAAAGCAGCTGTTTCCTAAAATCCCTTAATGGATTAATGTGACAACCCCAAGGACACTAATTTTAGAAACAAAACACTTATCACTTGATTAAATCTGTATAAGAGGAAAGTAGGTAAACAAAATACGTATCCCTTAATATTCTAAAAATGTGAAAAACTGCCTAAAAGCTTATGTATGACTTTTATAAATTTTAATATCATGTCCAGTGAATAGTCTAGTGATTTTGGAATATAAAATTTCATTTATACCTCATAATTCTGTGGCCATTCAGTGTGTTCCTTTTTGATAAATAGTTCATGATTGATAGGTCAGTATATATAATTTCTTGCATACCTCTTATGTGAGTTGAGGAAGAAAATTAATATGACAAAGTAGAGGACACAAAAAATATTGGTATACTTGTGTATTTATGGGTATGGAAAAAAATCACATTTTTAAAACTGTTATTTTACAAGGATCTATCCATGTAGATCGATTGAACCCTTTCTCTAATGAGAAATGGATTATAACCTCCACTGAACTGTCATCACACCTGTGTTCCTTCTGAAATGGAGCACAGGCTGCATAACATGTCAGATCCTTGCAGCATATGGTATAAATGATGTTGTGGGTTGCACTAAAGACATACTGTAAGCTTCTTCCATCAGCCTGGTCCTTTATCCTCTCTGGATCATGATTTGCTCCTTTGAATAAAGACCACTCTTCACCCTGCTGTGTGTGCACTTTTGCATTTGAATGTTTTTTTTATTTATGTTTCATTGGAGTGAAAGCTAATGCCACTATTGAAGTTTGAACTGAACATGATATTAAAATTATATCCTATTGTCTTCAGTTTTTGTCTGTTATGTTCCTGTCTACCCCTAAATCAGTCAATCAATAAAACAATCAATACAAGAGGGAAAAAGCAAACCCAAACCTAAAGTAATTACTTTTAAAGCCAAGCTGGAGGGTTCAGCTCAATAGGAACTCTCCTCAACTGTATGCTTGGTTTCATCATATCTACATTTACACTGTCATTTACACCGATTGCATGTGTTCTTTGTTTTTTAGGGGATTCTAAGGTAGAACCTCAGTTTCAGGTAACAACATTCATTGTTTGTCTTGAATTATTCCCTGTATATTTTGTGAAATTATGCATTACTTATGATATACTTTTTTTCAAAGTTCACTGTAAGTACCTGTGACACAGACGCTGCTACTCCAGATAAAGGAGTAGAAACAATTAAAGTGCAAGAAGCCACAACAGGTAATTTTCTTTTCTTTTGTTGTTCTTCTGGTTTTGGTTATTCTGCCTCACATAGTTCTCTGATTTGGCATCCCTTTCCTTGTTAGGGAATTGACTGAGGTGAATTTTGTAACTCCACAATTTTTCAAGTGCTTATTGAAATTCAAATATTTACTTAGAGCAACACTTCATGTTAACACGTCAGTCATGTTTTAACTTTAATTATTCCATCTTACTGATTTTACTGAAATCAGATGATCCAATTAGCAGACTGTGTACGTGTGAGAGTGTATCCTTATTAGTAAAATTCTGCAACTTCTTTACTTTCTCAACATTACATTTTTTGGATCTGTCGAGATTGACCCTAGTGCCCTTGTTTAATTTAACCTTTCTATACCATTCCAACATACGTGTACCACACTTAACCCTCTGAGTTCAGATTAAAAAGGGGGCAAATGCAAGTAAAAGTGATTGGGATCATTAGGAGCTTTTGTATACCATGGGTTGTAAACATAAATACTTAGTGTAATTAAGTATTACACTGTGCTTCAAAATTGAAAAAAAAATGAAATACCAAACCCAGATTCTTTTATTTATTCAATAAAAATCCACATTACACTGGGCACTGACACTATGTGAAGCATTTCTGGAAACATTCATATATTTCAGAAGTGCATTTTTTTTGCTATGTGGCCTGTAAGTCATCTTCTATTTATTCATGTGCCCCTAGAATTCATCTTCCTGACAGTATTTACTGTGGCCTCTCTCCAGGGCCAGTAGGATGATTAAATGTTTTTAAATTAGTAAAATCCTAGTACTTTTAAGTTTCACAGAAGGCTTTTGTAATCTGACTTGTTCTCAACTCTCCATTTTAGCCCTTTCCCTGTGTGTCTGCCTTACTCTAGCACTACCGAAAAACATCTGGGAGTGCCCTCTGAGCCAATCCCTCTATTTTGGACAAATGCACACCCTATTCCAGGCTTCTCTTTCCTCTTGCTGCTTTCTGTCCTGCTCTCACTTTTTCCTGGCCTCCTCACTTTTTCACCTTGCTCATCTCACCCTTTACTTCTCAGCTCAGACATGACTTCTGGAAAAGCCAACCTTGATGCATTTTATGTACATATTATTAAACTTAGAGCCAATAATAGCCACATAAAACAAGATTCAGACTATTGGTCTAAGGGGACTTTGGAAGATTTCACCCTTAAATGGCTTATAAGACAAAGGGATAGAAATGGAAAAAAAAACGATTCAAAAGCAATTTAAATAACCAATAATTTTATGGCCCTATAATTTTCTGTAACAGATAAAGACAAGACAAAAAATCAAAAAAATTAAAAAGAAAATAAATTCATTTAAATTATATTGTGAAGGAAAAAGGAAATAAATGAACCACAGTTCAGGATTAAAAGTTGCAGAGGAGAAATCTAAGTAGTAAGGCAGCCCCAAGAGAGGCTAGATACCTGTTCATCTGGGGAAAATGCGAGAATCAGTGAAGGCTTGATAAAGCAGTCTAACAGTGCAAGGTGATTTGTCAGAATATTAGAGGAAAGCATTTCGCATGTAAGGAGCAGGGCATACACTGATAAAGGAATAAAACCTAATAGCAAATTTGAGAACTATTATTATTATTTTTTTATTATTGTTGGGGATTCCTTGAGGATACAATAAGCCAGGTTACAATGATTTCAATTGTTAGGCAAAGTCCCTCTTGCAATCATGTCTTGCCCCCATAAAGTGTGACACAACATGCACACTATGTTACAGGTACTATTTTGAAGTAGACCAGAGTATACAGTGATACCTTTATGTTTTACTAGATTTGTAAATCTTGCTTTGTTTATGAATTTTTTGCCATTTTTATTGAGTGGATGAATTTATGATATTTGTGGCTTTTATCCTCATAAAAGCTATCTAGTAGCATTCTCAGTGGTTTTTAAAGTGTTAGACAGTTAGGGCAGGAATGGTGGCTCATGCCCGTAATCCTAATACTCAGAGGCCAAAGCAGGTGGATCACTCAAGCTAGGAGTTTGAGATCACCCTAAGGAAGGGCAAGACCCCATCTCTACTGAAAATACAAAATCTAGCCTGGCATTGTGGTAGATTCCTGTAGGCCCAGCTTCTTGGGAATCTGAGGCAAGAAGATGGCTTGAGCCCAAGGGACTGAGGTTGCTGTGGGCTCGGAAGCCATGGACCTCGACTCAAGGGAACAGAATGAGACTCTGTCTGAAAAGAAAAATGAATAAAAAAAATGTGTAAGCTAATTAGGCATATTTTAAAAAGAAGTATGTAGTCTGCTAAAGATTTACCTTCATCTAAACCCTCAATTTATAAAATAAAAATAAATTTTGCTTTCTATCAATTTTTATAAAGATGATAGCTTTTATGAAATCATTCTAAGCAACTCATTTACCTAAATATATGAAATTTACAGTACTAAAGTCGGTATCCATATCAAAGGAAGAGCAAGAAGAGCTTAAAGGAAGTGAAAATAACCACCCACAGGTATCAACAAATTTTAATTTCAGTTCCTGGTTTAATATTATTTTCTTTACATGAGTAATGTAACATAGTCCAAGGGACATTTCCACTGGGATAGAATTTTATAATCCATATGCTGAAGGTAATATTTAATTTTAAGAAGTTTTTTCACTAGTTTAAAACTTAAAGATTCCAAAAGTAAAGAATGACTTACATCTAATCTTTGCCCTTGGAATAGAGGTAGAGGGTTTCTGGTGTTTTCCTTGTTCTGCAATTTTATAACCTTACATGATAAGGAAGGTAATGCCAAGTAAAGAATCATATTACTAAGCAAGAGAAAATATGAGTAATTTCACCATGATGGCCACTGAGTTGGACTCATGTCCAAAGAGTCACCATTCCCAATGTCCCAAACTGTAGCCATCAGTCATTCATGCCAGCTAGTGTACTTCTTCCTCCTTGTGGCTTCTAACTCAGTTCAGTGTGTGTTGAGAGAGGGAATGGGGTCATTAGACTGTGCCTCTGAGGAGAATCCTACTTTGCAGAATGGGACTTTGTTGTGAGGATGCAGCAGCAAGTTTGTAACTCACTTACCTGTGGAAATCTTTAAACGGTATCAAGGTTCCTTCACCCACTGTTTTATGAGGACATTAGAATCTATTAGACGTAGGCTTAAGCAGATCGTCTGTGTCAGAACATAACACGGTCATATTATGTCATATTATTTGAATTAAAATTTGAAAGTTCACTTATCTTTCTGATTGTTGTTGATGTTCTTTGCTGGCAAAGTAAAGTTTGTCCAGTGTCTCATTGTTAACCTTTAGAGAAAGTACTGAGAAGCAATGTAGGGATCTGCTATCAAAGATATATGCATGAAAGTTTCTCAACTGAGGAAGGCTTTGCAGTACTACAAGTCTTCTGCTAATACATTTTAGTAGGTTTAATAGATAATCAGTGAATTATAGGCAAAGAATGAAAATGCTGAATTACTAGTTCACACTTTTCTGTCATGTAGACTAAGGAAAATTATTTTTTTTAACTTTTTATTTGCAATCCAATGATTTGGGAGTAGCTAAATATAGATCCGAGGTGTTTTCCTGTTCCATTTTTGAATTTTCTGTTTTATTTTCTAACTTGGTGGACACATGATTGGTAAGGATATATTTATTTGGGAAAAAAATGCTCCCTGATAGAAAATACAACTGAGTAACAAAATAAGCACATTGAACTTGCATGTTTGCATCTGAAAACTTGTTTCAAGTAATAAGAATTAATCAGAATTATGGTGGAGAGAATATACTTGTATATCTGTCCTTGTGTAAACAAGTATGAGAAAGTACAGATCAAACAAGGCAAAGGAAAATAAAGAAATTAGGTAAGTCCCATGTCAAATGAGTTAAGCCACATGGTTAGTGATAAAAAAAAAAAAAATCATACATGTCCTGTACCAGAGTATAGAAGCAAAAAACTAAAGATGAAAAAGATTTAATTTTTAAAAAGCACCATTTATTTTGAAAAATAATATAGCTGATTGTGAAGGAAAAGATGCACCTGGAGTGTCCATCTTTATAGTGTTTCAGGTATTTTCTCAAGAAAAAGGCCGATGCACCTGGAGTGTCCATCGATATAGTGTTTCAGGCATTTCTCAAGAAAAAGGCCTCAGTCACAAAAATATCTTTCCATCTCATGCCTACTTTGTGTCCCTGAAGTATACTCAACACTCAACTTCTGAACTTTATGGAAATGAAAAAAAAAAAAAGATACAGTGAATATTGTAACAATGGAGACAGACTCTGGGCATGTGTTTAAGATAGGTGAGGAGACATGTGAAAAAGATACAGACACCAAAAGAAGTAAGGAACTCAGAAGTCACAGTTGAAATGAAGGGACCCCGAGAGTTTGGTAGTGAAGTGGCAAGAAATAGGTGCCCAGATATCATTAATTGGATATTAGATATCAGAACTATGCTTCAGTCTAGTAATGCAAAATCTGACTTGATAACAACAAAGAAATGAAGTGTGTGCTTGTTCAAGTGAAAGGACACAGTGCTTCTGCTGCTACAGACACAAGGAACGAAAAACAGTACATACTGCACGTGATCCTGAGGCATTAGATGAGGACAACAGTGCTACTATGTATAAGCCATGAACCTGAATCAGAAAACTTGCATCTCTCCCCACCATATAGAGACAGATCATCAAAAGCATAGGTGTTTATGAAGAAAGAAATACAGCAAGAGATGCTAAGGGTCAGGAATGAGGAAGGCAGGTTACCGGTAGAATTCCCATGTTTGGAGAAGAAAAAGTTCAAGTTCAAAATGAGGTGGATGCTTCACTTGTCATTGCCGCTTTGTCCTTGGTCAGTTGCCTGGTCCATTATGATTTTCCACTTTGTCACACTGTATTAATCACATATTTTTACCATTTTACTCTTATCTCCTACATCGACCAGAAAGCAGAACTTGGGGTCACCATCTTCATCATGATTTTTATTTTCATTACTATAATGTGTAGAGAAGAAAACATACAAGTAAGTGACTGGAACACTTTAGAAGTTTCCAGAAGACGACTTCTCTGTTCCCATCCTTCAATTTTTATTAAGCCTTGCCATACTTTCTTAAAGGTGTTTCCTAATTGGGAAGGAGTTACATGGTATATATACTTCTTTTGCTTTTACTTAAACATAAACCATAAGGCAAGTTTTGCTTATCATAGGTTTTCTGTTTCTTCAGCAATTTTACCTATCAGTAAAAATTGTACCACAAAACATTCAGATGTCTTCAAGTCCTTATTGTTGAGCCTATACTCAACATGACATACTCCAAAGTTGCCCATTATGCTGGTATCTAGTGTTAACACTGAAATATTTCTTGAGTAAGAAATATTTTAATGATGTAATGCCAGAAGTATGATAGCCCATGTATTAAACTTTTTGCAACATTTGTTTGTGTTGGTGGAGAATGCAAAGTAATGTTATGGAAGGTGAAGATAGTTCCTTATTGTGATATAACATGAGTTAATGTTTCCTTTGGCTGCCTGTGCTCCATTTACAGAATCAGTAGCCATACACAGGTGGAAGGTAAGGTTCATCTAGAGAGCATATGTAAGATTGCAATGCTTTGGTTTTCAAGACATTCTTTTATTTAAAGGTAAAATTAATTGTTTTTAGAGTAGAAATTTCAGACATTTTTGAAGGAAGTGATTAGGAAATCTTGGTGCCACATATTAAATTATACTGTAATTGAAACTCAATACTGATGTTATTTTTAACAGAATTTATCAGAGAATCTTACCAAAGAGGATCTTGGTTGTTCTTCTGGGAGTGGCAATTCAAATGGAACCAAGACAGTACCCAAACAAGTAAAGGGTAAGCAGTACATTTTATTGAAAAAGTCATTTGAAAAAATGTTTATTGAAAAACATGAGCACCAACATATTCTAAATGCCAAGGAAAATGACCTATTAAATGTATAGTAAAAAAAAAAATGAAGAAGCGAATAGTGTTAAATTGTATCTCTTCTCAGGTGTTAGCAACAGGTGAAGATGAAATACAGTGTATGACTAAAGGTGCTGAAGCTTTAGTCCCATCTCAATACAATTTGAGAGCTCAGCAAAGTCAGGAAATCAGGAAGAGGACAGGTTCACAAAAGGGGATGAAGAATAGGGAAAGCAGACAGTACAGGGAGTACATGGAGAGAAAAGGAGAAGATGGATGTAATGTCAGGGTGGTCCAATAAAATACTTCCTAAATAAAAGGTAGAGCAGGAGTCTCAGCTGGAGCGTGAGCCTGCTGGCTGCATCTCCGTAACTACCCTGCCTGCTCTGGCAGTCCCCAGCAGTTAGGCGGGCATGTTCCTGCCCTGAGGCCTCACCCAGCAGGCTCCAGACCCGGCTTGGAGCCCAATAGGCGCCTGGTGAAGGAGCTGCTAGAATAATAATGAGGCGGGGAGGTCAGGAGTGGCCAGCAAGAGGAGTATCTGGAAGTGGTGATCTGAGGTGCCCCAAGCCGGGCCCTGGACATCCCTCCCCTCAGCTCACCAAGCCTGGTGCCCAGGGATGGGGGAAAAACCATTGAAACTGATTTCAGTCACATTCTCAAGCAAGGCCACATGATGAAGAGCAGGAAGCTGAGAATCTACCGGAGGTGCTGGCTGGTGTTCTGCAAATCCTCCAACAAGGGGCCCCTGTGGCTGGAGAAGTATCCAGATGAGACGTCAGTGCACCTCCGAGGCTGCCCCAAGGTGACTGACATCAGCAGTGTCAAGTATGTGACATGGCTTCCCAAGGAGACCTAGCGGCAGGCAGCAGCCATCACATTTACCAATGACTGGGCACAAGTCTTCACCTGGGACCCAGAGCTGGAGGCTGAAGAGTGGTGCAAGACACTATCTGTGGAGTGTCTGGGGTCGGCTGAATGACACCAGTCAGGGAGAGCCTGACCTCCTGGCCCCAGGGGCGCATGGTATCTTCCTGCCTCAATGCCCCCACCTGGACGTGTCTGGTGAGTGCAAACTGCAGATCACCCAGGAGAACAGCTTCTTCCTCTGGGACACAGCAGTCTGAAGCTAGTCTCATTGCATCTCTATGACTGGGACGCAACATGCTTTACCTTTGAGGCTGGCAGCTTGTGCAGCACTGGAGAAGAGCTCTGCACCTTCTAGACACAGGAACCGGAGTGGATTTACCAGCGGGCCCACAGTGCCACACTGGCCATCGCCAAGCATCACAAGTGGGTCTTGCTGGAGATGGAGAAGAATGTGAGGCTGCTTAACAAGGAAACAGAACATTACTCGTGTCCTCACACACCCACCACCTTGCTGCCCCGCATGCTACTGGCACCACAACACAGATTAGCAGAACATGGCTGAAGCCTCCAGCTACACTCCTGAGGGTTATGCAGCAGCCCAGGCGAGTTCAGAAATGGACCTCCTCTACAGATTCATCTTGCTTAAGCCAAAACCCAGCCAGGGGGACAGCAGCGAGGCCAAGACCCCCTCCCTGTGACAGCTGTGCTGGTGAAAAGAGAAGGGTGCAGGGGGCAGCCTGCAGCCTTCCATGGACAGCCAGCCTCAAGGGGCTGTTGGCCAACAGCCTGAAGAAAGGGAGGAAGCGGTCCCGCTCCTTGCCTCCAAAGGGGAGACTGGACCAAGGGAAAGGGCTGGCCACACCACCCGAGCATGTGTGATGCTGATTTGGGGTATAAGGGCAGCAGTTTCCATTGCCTCCATGGCACACACCTGTTTCTCTCTCTCTCAATGACTTTATTTTGTTTTATTTTGTTTTATTTTAGGTACAATGTGCTGATTTTATATAGAATTTGGAATGCTTACATCAAAGTGGTTAACCTAGCCTTCACCTCAGTTAATTATTGTGTTAAGGCATTTATACTCTACATTTTTTTTTTCTCTCTCCTTGATTTTTCTGGAATTTTTTTTTTTTATTAAATCATAACTGTATACATTGATATGATTATGGGGCATCATACACTCGCTTCATAAACCATTTGACACATTTTTATCACAGTGGTTAACATAGCCTTTCCGGCGTTATCTCAGTTACTGTGCCAAAACATTTACATTCTACATTTACCAAGTTTCGCAAATACCCCTGTAATATGCACCACAGGTGTGATCCCACCGATCCCCCTCCCTCTACCCACCCCCTCCTTTCCCACTTCCCCCTATTGTTAAGTTGTAGCTGGGTTATAGCTTTCATGTGAGAGTCCCAAATTAGTTTCATAGTAGGGCTGTGTACATTGGGTACTTTTTCTTCCATTCTTGGGATACTTTACTAAGAAGAATATGTTGGAGCTCTTTGACATGTACCCTTGCAATATGCACCATAGGTGAGGTCCCACCAATTATCCCCCCTTCCCTCCCCTCTCCCTCCTCTTCCCTCTGTCATCTTGGCTATATTTGTGTTTTATCATTTGTGTAAAAGTGTGGGGGATTATATATTGATTTCCTAATAGTACTGAGTAAGTTGGATACTTTTTTTTTTCCATTCTTGGGATACTATACTAAGAACAATATGTTAATTGGCCTGGGAGAATACTTTATGAGGAGCACCCCCCAGGGAATTGAAGCAACACCAGAAATATATTACTGATCAAACTAAACAGCTTCTGCGCAGCCAAGAACACACTTAGTAAAGCAAATAGACAGTCCTCAGAATGGGAGAAGATATCTTCAGATTATGTTCCTAACAAAGGTTTGGTGATCAGAATCCACAGAGAACTCAAACTTATTAATAAGTAAAGAACAAGTGATCCCATTTCATTGTGGGCAAGAGACTTGAACAGAAGCTTCTTTGAAGAAGACAGGTGCATGGCCTACAGACAAATAAACACATACTCATCATCTTTAATCATCAGAGAAATGCAAATCAAAACCAGTATGAGATATCATCTAACTCCAGGAAGAGTAGCCCACATCACAAAATCCCCCAAACTACAGATGTTGGCATGGATATGGAGACAAGGGAACAGTTCTGCACTGCTGGTGAGAATGCAAGCTAATATGTTCCTTTTGGAAAGAGGTTTGGAGAGCACTTAGAGAACTAAAAGTAAACTTGCCATTCGATCCTGCAATTCCTCTGCTAAGTATATATTCAGAAGACCAAAAATCGTTTTATAACAAAGTTATTTGCACCAGAATGTTTATTGCAGGCCACTTCATAATTGCCAAGTCATCAAAGAAGCCCAAGTGCCCATCCACCCATGAATGGATTAATAAATTGTGGTATGTGTATGCCTGAAACTGAACACAACCCTCTTTCTGCCAGGCCTTGTTTGAACTGTGAGGGCCAGAGGAGGGGGACAGTCAGAACTTGAGGCAGGCTGGCACTCTGAACAGCCCGGGGGCCAGATAACAGGTGGCTTCTCAGTTTCTCTGGGCCTAGAATGGCACAGGAAGGACCTAACCTTCCTCTGTGCTACTTGCCAGTCTTGGGCTTGGTATGTTAAGCAGAGGGGATATCTGGGTTTGCCTCAGGTGAAAATCTGTTTTTACAATGTAATTTGCACACAAACACTTTCCTGCTTAGTAGGCTGAGAAGATGCCCTTGGGGTGGGGTGTCAATTACCTCAGCCTTGCTGAGGAAGGCTAGAGCTTGTTTCTTCCCAGGGCCAGGCCGGGCGGGAAGGTTACAGAGCACTCCTGCTGCCCTCCGTCACTGACCAGGGGTAGACAATGCCCCAGCAGAGGGAGGCCCTCTGCCCAGTGTCTAGCCACACTTGGCCAGCCAAAAGCACTCAGAAACCAAGACCTTCCCATTTTCTCCTCCCTACATGGTGTTGAGGCTCCCTGCTGAAATGCAATTAAAGCAATTGCTTTTCAAAAAAAATTAAAAAGGTAAAGCAAGGTGTTAGGTGAGAAGAATATAATAAAATGAGCTTCCAGTGCCAAAATGACTCAGAGAAGTAGCACAAACTTCCCTGTTCTTCCTATGTTTCTCCCTGTTGGGAAGGCATTAAGGTCTGAGGGCCCTGGTCCTGCAGAGCTGTTGGATGTAGTGTGGAGGAGTGGAAGCAGAGAAGGTGAGCCGTACATGTATGCAATTTCATGTCATATAAAGTGACAGAACTTGGTACTTCATAGCATTTTATCATGTAATTGAAGGTTTGTGAAGCAGGAAGAATACAGTAGTTGTATCTATCAAGTGCTCAGGGCATCTCTCACCTTATGAAGATTGCACTGAAATCTGTATTATTTTTTATTTCCTTTCTATTTGGAGGATGTGATAGGGAAGAACTTGAGGTTAGACTCTAAATAGGTAAATTCAGGTAAGTTATGTGTTACACCCACTCAGTATAGATCAGAACTGTCAAATTAGAACTGTGCTGGGAATCTTGTTTAAAATGCACATTTTGATTTAGTCGGCATGGGCTTCTGCATTTTTTATACATGTGATGTTGGTGCTGCTGGTTGTTGGGCCACCCTGAGTGGCAAGTGTGCAAACTTTGTTGTAGAGAAATCTGTAGAGAGAGCCATTGGAGAGCACTTTCATGATGTGTTAATCAAGGAAAAGCATTGTTTTTCTGTTATGTCTGAGCATGTTTCCAGCTAGAGGGCACGGAACAAAGAAATGAAGTCTTTGAAATAATAGATATCATATATTTCTGCTAAGAGAAAAGACATGATGAAGATGATCCAGCAGGAGAATGGAGACCTCAAATCTGAAGGTTACTGTGCAAAGGAATAGGCATTTTAAATGGGACAGAGGGAGGCTAGAGGGTGTTATCTGGGTAACAGTGCAGTTAATGATGAGAAAACAGGAGAGAACTCACTGCAGATAGATTCAGCAGATTTGCACTCAGAGGTAAGATTAGGCTCCAGATATCTCTAGAAGCAGGAGGGAGTGCTAGATTTGGGACAAACCACAATAACCCATTTCATTGCTCCATAACTATCAGTCATTAGAGATCTGTGTTTCATTAATAGTATTTAATTGGAAATTAATTTACATATACAAGCATTGACTACTATTTTCAGAACTAGCTATTTTTTCTATAAAATAGCTATTTTATAGAAATAGCAATGCACTCAACCCTACTATGAAACCAATATATAAGCACCCACACTTCCATATGAGAACTATAACCCAACTACAGCCCAAGATGAAGGGAAAAGAGGAAGGGAAAGGGAGGGGAGGGGGAAGGACAAGTGGAGGGAGGGTAATTGGTGGGACCACACCTATGGTACATTTTACAAGGATACATGTGAAATCTGTTAAGTGTAGAGTATAACTATCTTAACACAATTAAGAAAGTATGATGAAGTCTATATTAACCAATTTGATGAAAGTATTTCAGATTATATATAAAACCAAGGCATTGTACCCTATAAATCATTAATATACACAGCTATGATTTAATAAAAATTATACTAGTATAGGAATATTAACTTTGACTAAAATTAATGAAATTTTCAATGCCTGACACAACGCTCTTTATGGTAGAGTCCTTAAGATAATTGCAGATGTAATTAAAGGCAATATTATTTAACAGAATTTCATGGAAGACAGAAGAAACTCAGTTCCAAGAATGCACAAAATGTGGATGATATAGCATCTTTTCTGTGTGTGTGTATCAAGTACAAACACGCAAATTAACCTGAATGTACATAAATGCTCATTTAGGGCAATTTTAGAGATGAAATTCCTTAAAGATCTTAACAAATGTAGATAAGTGGTTGTATATTCAAAACCTGGAATTTATCAGCACAATTTCTCTCCCAACTTGCAATCACTTTAAAGAACACAGAACACAATGTGGCAGATGATATTAGTCTTGTAAGTGTCAGCCCTCTTTATATGACTTCTACAAGGAAAGGACTTGTAAGATAGCTAAAGAAGAAACAAAAAATATGAACTTATGGTATCCTAAAAAGGACTTAGCTATTATCTTGCGTAGGATTTCCATTCCATTAGGAGGGTACGTAGGAAGATCACTTGCTGACCAAATGATAACTTTGTTTTTTCTTTAATCTTCTTATAAGAAATAGCCCGGTGTTGTGATTATTTTAAATCTTTTTTTTAATAATAGACATTGCTTAAGGTAGATATCATCTAATTCAATCTAGAAAATATTCATCTGACTGCATGTCAAAGTATTTTTCAAACGTACGGATTCCCTTAATATTGTATTACATATAATCTATAATCCTATTTATGATTCTTCTTATTTAAGATTTACGTGAGTTTGGGAGATTGCTGATGTTTTTATATTATGAAAATTTGCTAATTTTTAAACTTTAAAAAGAAATAACTATTAAGTCATTAAGACATAGAAATAGTCATTAAGCCATTAAAGTGATGTCTACTCCACTAAACTAATTTTAGAAAAGATAAAATTATATAGGTTATTTCTTGAATTTTTTGTTATTTTCAATTAATTTTCCATTTATCTTGAATTGTGGTTATTAATGAAATTTGTAGTAATTTTATGGTATTCATTTTCTCCTTTTTGATAAATATTTTAATAATGACAGCTTATTTTATGTAATTTCTCCATTATATCCTATATACCGCTTGATTGGGTCAATGAAAGTCTTTAAAATGACAAAACTAGAGGACATAAGACATGTAGTTCTATTCTTAGTTCACATGAGCATGGGAAAATGTGAATATTTTTCTCTACTGTTATTCTACAAGAATATATACATGCTTGCCAATTAAAAACACGAAACACAGTATACATTCAACTAAATTGTGATCCCAACTGTGTCCTTCCTAAATAACATGACAAACTGAAGAACTTATAGTGTAATGGTATAAACAATTCTTATGTGTTGCTCTGAAGATATCCCATAGGCTTCTACCATCAGCCTTGTTATTTATCTTTCAGGGTTATAGTTTGTTCCTCTGATTAAAGATCACTGCTCACATTGGCATATGTTCAGTTTTCTATTTAAATTTTCTTATTTGAAACATAATCTTTCTTTTGAAATCTTAGCTGCTTATTATATTCCTATTTTTCTTCTACTTATTTCTGTCACATTTCTGTCAGCAGCAAGAAAAATAATAACAATAATAGAATGATCCAAAACCTAAAGTAATTAAATTATTTTCTTACTTGAGGATGCAGCTCAATAGAAACTTTCCATGAATGTATGTTTGGCTTTGTCATATTTGCATTTCTACTGTCATTTAAATTGATTATATGTTCCTTTTGTTTTTTAGGGTCTTTTAAGAAACATCCATTGAAGGTAATAGCATTCATTTTTTCATCTGGAATTATTCATGGCACATTGTGTGCAATGTTCATTATTTATGTTACAATGTGTTTTCAAGGCTATTCAGAGCACTATTAACATGACAGTTTCCAGTCTGAAGAAAGCAGTAGGAAGGAAGAATGTGAAAATATCCAGATCAGGTAATTGTTTTTTTCTTTGATAAAAATCCTTTCATTGCAGTACAGCATTTAAAGTTTATATAGCCATGTTTACTATGAATTATTTTTATTAAAATATCTGTTAGAATATTGAAGTGTTACTAATAACAAATGTTAACATTTTTTTTTAAATTCCGTAGGCCATGACATTTTAATATATGGATAAAATCCCCATTTAAAAGACTTTAAGCATAACTGTACACAGGGAATCTTTTATAAAATGTCATTATTTACTGTTCATTGAGTCTTATAGAAATTTAGTTTTAAAAATGCATTTGTTAGTTGTCTTCTGTTTTGAAAAACCTTTTTACACTGTATAGTTCTCACTAGATGATCATCCTTACTCTTCTCCAGTGAGTAAAACAAAAACTCAGTAAATATTTTTTTAAGATTGCTCTTCTTCTAACATATTTTAGGTATATAAAGCAGGAGATTCATAATAATAAAAGCAGCAGTATGAGAAAAATTAAATGGTTGTTTCATATTTACTGAACAAATTCATTGTGAAAACTCTACACAACTAGTTGTGGTGGCTTTCTCACATCATCTGTAATGAAAAGGAAGGGAGGGAGGAAGGGAAAGAAAAGAGAGAGGAAGGGATGGAGGAAAGAAAGTGTAGTAAAAATGAAACAGAAAAAAGAAAAAAATAAGCAAAGGAAAAGAGAAAGAAAGAAATTGCTACAGGTTCTTTTTTTAACCCCTTGCCTTTATTTTTTATTCATTTTTAAAATTTTATTATTGGGGAATCATGGAGGGTACAAGACCAGGTTATGCAGCTTGCATTTGTTAGGTAAAGTCCCTCTTATAATTGTGCCCCGCCCCCAAGAGGTGTGTCACGCACCGTGAGCTGCCAACACCCTCCCCGCTTCCTTCTCTCTGTTCCCCAACTCCCCCACCCCCAAAATCCCCCACCCCATAATTAATTGTCCTCATATAGAATTGAGGACCTTGCTTTCTTTCTTTTCCATTCTTGTCATGCTTTACTAAGAAGAATGTATTTCAACTCCAAGTTAATACAAAAGATGTAAAGTCACCATCTTTTTTAGTGACTGAATAGTATTCTATGGTGTACATGTACCACAGCTTGTTAATCTATTCCTGGTTTGGTGGGCATTTAGGTTGTTTCTACAATTTGGCAATTGTAAATTGAGCTTCAGTAAGCAGTCTAGTGTAAATGTTCTTATGATAAAATTATTTTTTTTTTCCTTTCTGGGTAGATGTCCAGTAATGGGTTTGCAAGATCGAAGGGAGGTGTAGTTTGAGTTATTTGAGGATTCTCCATACTTCCTTCCAGAATGGTTGTATTAATTTGCAGTCCCAGCAGCAGTGGAACAGTGTTTCCTTTTCTCCCCTTCCACACCAGCATCTACATCTTTGAGATTTTGTGATGTGGGCTATTCTCACTGGGGTTAGATGATATCTCAGAGTGGTTTTGATTTGCGTTTCTTTGATGATTTTAGACAATGAGCATCTTTTCATCTTTCTTATCCATTCATCTATCTTCTTTAGAGAAGGTTCTATTCATCTCATTTGCCCACTGATATAAGTGATTGTTGGCTCTTATTGTTGTTGCTTAATTTGAGTTCTTTGTAGAGTCTATTTATCAAAGTATTTTTTTTGTTTCTTTTTTTTTTTTTTTTCAAGAGGCATAGTTTCACTTTGTTGCCTTGGAAGGGTGCTGTGGTGTCACAACTCATAGCAACCTTCAGCTCTTGGGCTTAGGGGATTCTCTTGCCTCAGCCTCCCGAGTAGCTGGGACTACCACACCTACCACAACGCCCAACTTATTTATCAAGGTTTTGTCTGATTCATAATATGAAAATATCTTTTCCCATTCTGCTGGTTGTCTGTTTGCTTTGGTTGTTTTCTCCTTAGCTGTGCAGAAGCTATTCAGTTGAATTAAGTCACATTTGTTTTTCTTTTGTTGCAATTGCCCCAGGGCCATAACTGCAAGTGATTTCCCCAGAGTTTCTTCAAGGATTTTTATTGTTTCATGCCTTATATTTAGATCCTTTCTCCATCTTGAATCAATTTTAGTGAGTGGAGAAAGATGCGGGTCTAGTTTCAGTCTTTTACATGTGGATATCCAGTTCTCCCAGCACCATTTATTGAATAGGGATTCTTTTCTCCAGTATATGTGATTGTATGGTTTATTAAAGATCATGTGGCTATACTATATTAGTTTCATTTCATGATTTGCTATATGGTTCTAGATGTCTATGTCTCTATTTTTTGCCAGTAAGATGCTGTTTACATTATGATGGCATTGTAGAATAGCCTAATGTCTGGTAGGTTGATACCCTGACTTTGCTTCTGTTACTAAGAATTCCCCCTTGGCTATCTGGAATTTTTTCTGGTTCCATAAAAAATGAAGTGCTATTTTTCCCAAATATGTAAAGTATGACAAAGTTATTTTAATGGGGATTGCATTGAATCTGTAGATTGCTTTGGGAAGTATAGAAATGTTAACAATGTTGATTCTTCCCAGCTATGAGATGGTATGTTTTTCCATTTATTAATATTTTCTGCTACTTCTTTTCATACAGTTTTGTAATTTTTTTAAAAGGTGTTGCATCTTTTTGGTAGGTATATTCCAAGGTATTTCATTTTCTTTGAAGTTTGGTGAAGGGAATTATTTCCTTGATTTACATCTCATTTTGGCTATTATTGGCATATGCAAAATCTACTGATTTGCAGATATTGAATTTTTGTCCTGCAATATTACTGTGTTTTTGATCATTTTTAGGAATCTTGTAGTTGAGGCATTGGGGTTTTCTAAGTATATCATCAGCAAAGAGGGAGAGTTTCATTTCCTCTGTCCCCATTTGAATGCCCTTTATTTCCTTCTCTTGCCTGATTATTTTGGCTGGGACTTTTATCCTGATTAGTAGTGATAGAGGACAACCTTGTCTTCTTCCAGTTGCTGAGTGGAAAAGCTTTCACTTTTACTTCATTTAGTATAATATTAGCCATGGGTTTGTCATAGACGAGAACATGACAGACATAGGAACAGGATATACACTGATGAAGGTATAAAAAGCAACGCCAACTGTGTGAACCATTAATATAAAGAACACACAGGCAATGTTTTTGAACATACAATTATGAAGTAGAGACTAGTATACAGTAATACTTCATATGTTTATGATAATTTTAAATTTTGTTCATTTATGTTGGGTAGACAAATGGAAGAATGAATATTTGAGATGTTGGTATGCCTTGAATCTGGGGACATCTGATGCCTCCCTGAGTGTATTTTGAAAATTTTTATACGAAAGTAAATACTCTTCTAAAGATTAACTTCCATTTAAACTATCAATTTATAAAATGAAAAAAATTCTCTCTTCTTTTATAAACGCTATAGCTTTTTTTGGATCATTCTAAGTAGATTATATTAACTAAATTTATGGTTTTGACAGCAAAACAAGACTTTATGGTAATATCAGAGGAAAAGCAAGAAAAGCACGATGGAAGCAAAAATAATCATCCACAGGTATAAAAAATTGAAATTTTAATTTCGGGTTAATTATGGTTTTATTTGCATTGGTACAATAGAATAGTTGAAAAGAAATTAAAATTTGGACTAGCATTTAAGAATTGATAGGTTAAAAAAAAAAAAAAAAAAAAAAGAATTGATAGGTTATAATTTGATATTAAATTTTAAAAAGCCATTTAACTATTGCAAAGTTTAAAACATTTTTTAAAAGAAATAATAAATTATAGATAAATTTGCCATTGGTATAGAGGCAAGTGATTTCTGGGATTTTGTGTATTTTATAATTTTTATAATTATATTCCTTGTATTATAAATTTCTTATGTGATAAGGAAGGTAACATCAGCTGTTTAATCATATTGCTAAGCAATAGAATTTATGAACAATTTTACAGTGGTGGCCACTGAGTACATTAAAAGAATAATCATTCACAGTGTTTCCAAATTTACAATTTTATGTTGCCAGTCAGTAATGCTTAGGCTAAATATTTCTTATGCCTAGTGATCCCTAACTCACTTCAGTGTCTATATTGAAGGAGAGATTTGAGTCATAAACATTGTGTCTATGAAGAGAGTTTGTATCATAAAGTATGAGGCCTTAGGTGAAACTTACTAAATGCAGAATATAAATGTCTGAACACAATAACTAAGAAAATGCCATGAAGGCTATGTTAACTAGTTCGATGAAAATATTTCAAATTGTATATAAAACCAGCACATTGTACCCCACGATTGCATTAATGTACACAGCTATGATTTAATAAAAAAAGGGAAAAAAAGAATGAGGCCTTTGGTAACGGGGCTCATTATTCTTGGGGTAACAATAGCAAGCTTATAACATATTTACATGTAGTAAATCAGTAAACAGTATCAAAATGATTTTGTTCACTGTCATTAGAGGACATTAGGATGTATTAGACCTAGACTTAAGCAGTTAGGCTGTGTCACAACATAGCACTTTCATATTATTTTATATAATTTTAATTAAAGCTAAATAATTGACTTTTATGTCTGATTGCATTGATTTAGACTGCTAATAGCATAAAGCTTTCCAAGTCTCCAAATGTTGCCCTTTAGAACAGTACTGAAGTACAGTGTAGAGGTTTACTATTGAAGTTAGGTAAAATCATTTTAAGTGAGGAAGGAAGTCATTGTAATATTACAAAATTACCTGCTTATTCAGTTTTGGTAGATTGAAAATATAATAAATTAACTTAATTTCAAACAGAGAGTGATAAAGTTGTCTAGTTCCTATTGGAGGCTGAGGAAAACTATTTTTCACTTGTTAGTTGCAGTCCAGGATTTGGAAGTAGCTAAATACAGATTTAAGAAATGTGTTAGTTAAAGTTTATTTATTTTCTGAATATCTTTGCCCATATTTGGGTGAGAGGATCACATCATTTTGAAAACCTGTACCCTGACAGAAAACATAACTAAGTAACAAAATAAACACATTAATCTTTTATGTTTGCATCTGCAAACAGTTCTCAAAAACTAGAAATACATAGGGTTTGTGAAAGAGGGGATATACTGTGTATTATGGATTTCCTTATGTGCAAAAGTTAGAGTAATTGTGGATAGATCAAGGCAAAGTAGAGTGGTGAAATAAATTAAAATTTAAGAAAAATGAGTAAAACCAAAGGTTTGGTTAAATTTGTGAATACATATAACACAAAAGTCCAGTTTGTCCTTAGGCAGAGTTACTACACAACTCTAAAAGAGTAGCAAGCTTATATTAAAAAGAAAAAAAAACCCTCTAATTTGGCAAAATTACAGATTCCTCCTGATTGTGAGGATAATAGATCCACCTGAAGTGTCCATCTCTAAAATACTTCATGCATTCTCTGAACAAAAGCACATCAGTCTCAGAAATGTCTTTTCATCCCATTTCTACTTAGTGTCCCTGAAATAAACTTGACACTTATCTTCTAAGCTTTATTTAAAAGAAAACACAGTATATCGGGAATATGAGAACAGCCCTGGCAGACCCTGGGTATGTTGTTGTTGCTGGGTTTTTTGGTTTTTGTTTTAATTTCATATTACTATGAGGGTAAAAATGATTAGGTTACATTGTTTGCATATCTTAGGTAAAATTCAGGTTGGAGCTGATCCCTTCACCCATGGAGTGTGCTGTGTGTCCTCACATTGTGTACATTTGATGAGAGCAAATGTGCACACTATGCACTCTCCTTCAGCCCTCCCATTTCAACTCAATTGTTTTTTTCTCTCCTGTGGGTGTGTAGTTCTTTATGTAATTGTTTCATATTATTTTTGAGTATATTGGATACTTTTCTATTCATGCACACTTTGCTACCTGGATGGAGTTGAATGCTTTTCAACTCCATCCAGGTAAATGCAAAATATGTAGTTTACATCTTTTTCTTTTTTATGACTGAAAGGGAGTCCATGGTATACATGTACCACCATTTTTTAATCCATTTCTGGGTTGATGTGCACATGGGTTTCTTCTACATCCTGGCAATTATGAATTGAGCTGCAATAAAGATTCTAGTGTGGATGTCTTTATTGTAAAATGTTGTTTTCTTCTGGGTAGATACCTAGTAAAGGGATTGCAGGATCAAATAGAAGGTATACTTTTAGTTCTTTGAGAATTCTCCATAATTCTTTCCACAGAGGCTATGGAAAATATCTGTTTGCAGTTTTACTAACAGTGTAGAAGTGTTCCCTTCTCTCCACATCCACACCAGCATCTGCATCTTTGGGACTTTGTGATGTGGGCTATTCCACTGGGATTAGGTAATACCTTCATGTAGCTTTGAATTGCATTTATCTGATGATAAGTATTTTTTCATGTGTTTGTTGGCCATTCATCTATCTTCTTCAGAGAAGTTTTTGTCCACTTTTGACATAGGATTGTTTTTTCTTTTCTTGTGTATTAGTTTGAGTTCTCTGTAAACTCCAGTTATCAGCTCTTTGTCCGAGTCATAGTGTGCAAATACCTTCTACCATTTCATAGGCTGTTTTCTTTAGTTCTTGTGCCTTTAGTTGTGCAGAAGCTTTTTAGTATGGTTATGTTCAATTTATTTATTTTTAATATTGCTGTAGTTGCCAAGGGGGTCTTGTTCATAAGCTGTTTCTCAGGCTGATTTTGCCAAGAGTTTTTTCCACCCTTTCTTCCAGATTTTTTGTCATTTAGTGTCTTAAATTTAGATATTTTATCCAATGAGAGTCACTTTTTGTAAGTGGTGAGAAGTCTAGTTTTAGTCTTCCCATTGTGGCTAACCAGTTCTCCCAGGACTATGTATTAAATATGAATTCTTTTTCCCAGTGTATGCTTTTGTTTGGTTATCAAAGATCAGATGGTAAGTGGCTGGGTTCACTTCTAGGTTCTCTGTTTTCTTCCATAGGTACCTATTTTTTTGCCAGAATCGTACTGTTTTGATCACTGTAGATTTGTAGCATTACCCGAAGTCTGGTGCTATAATGCCTCCAGATTTGTTTTTATTGTTTAGAATTGCATTTATTATTTGTTTTTTTTTCTAGTTCCATATGATGCACAGTATTATTTTTTCTACATCTTCAAAATATGACATTGATGCTTTGATGGGGATTGCATTAAATCTGTAGATTGTTTTGGGTAGTATGGACATTTTATGATGTTGATTCTTCTCAACTGTGAGTGAATATGGTATGTTCTTTCACTTGTTAATGTCTTCTGCTATTTCTTTTCTCAGGATTTCATAGTTCTCTCTGTAGAAATTCTTCACATCCTTTGTTAAGTATATTCCCAAGCATTTCATTGTTTTTTTTAAGCTACTGTGAAGGAATAATGTGTCTTTGACCTTGTTCTCACCTTGACTGTTACTGGCATACTATACTGGAGGGTCCTGATTTGTGGACCTTGATTTTATGTACTAAAACTTTTGATTCCTTGCTCACTTCCAGGAACCTTGTAGTTGAGTCCCTGAGGTTTCCAAAGTATAAAATCGTATGATCAGCAAAGAGGAAGATCTTGACCTCCTCTGCTCCTATTTCAATGCCATTAATATCCATCCCTTGCCTGATTGCATTGGCTAGATCTTTCAGCACTAGGTTGAGTAGCAGTGGTGATACTGGACCTCCTTGTCTGGTCCCAATTCTAAGTGCAAAAGCTTTCAGTTTTCCTCCATTCAGTATGCTATTGTCTGTAGGTCTGTTGTGGGGTGGCGTCGATCAGTTTAGGAAATGTCCCATTTATGCCTATTTTCTTAAGTGTTCTTGGAGAAAGGGATGGTGACTTTTGTTGAATGCTTGTTCTGCATCTATTGAGAGACTCATATGGTCTTTCCTTCTGAATCTATTTCAATAGTGAATTATATTTATGGATTTATGAATCAACTTTCTATCCCTGGGATAAAACTCACTTGATCATGATGTGTAATTTTTTAATGTGTAGCTGTACTCTGTTTGCTAGGATTTTATTGAATATTTTTGAATCAATATTTATTAATGATATCGGTCTGTAGTTTTCCTTTTTTGTTTGCTCTTCCTCTGGTTTTGGAATCAGGGTGATGTTTGTTTCATAGAACGTGTTGGGGAAGTTTCCTTCCTTCTTTATGTTTTGGAATAGTTTCTGCAATATAGGTATAAGCTCTTCTTTGAAGGTTTGGTAGAATTCTGGTGTGACACCAGCTGGTCCAGGACTTTTTGAGGGAAGATTTATTGTTATTGCAGTTCTGGTGCTTTATACTGGTCTGTTTAGAGTTTCTAGTTCTTTATGGTTGAGCTTAGGGGAGATGATATGAGTCCACATTTTGGTACAGTTCCTCTACATTTTAAAATTTCTGAGCATATAGATTTTTGTAGCAGTCACTGAAGATTTTTTTGTATCTCTGTGGTTTCTATTGTTATTTTCCCTCTTTTATTTCTGATTGAAGTTATTAGAGATCTTTTCTGTTGCTAGTCAGTCTGGCCAAGGGTACTTTGATTTTATTAATATTTTAAAAGAAACAACTTTTTCTTTCTCCGATCTTTTGAATGGTCCTTATGTTCTCAATTTCATTAAATTCTGATTTTAGTTTATGTCTTTTCTCCTACTAAGCTTGAGATTGGATTATTCTTTCTTTTCCGGTTGCTTCAGATGGTTTATTGGGTTACTGATTTGCATTTTTTTCTGTTTTTTTGAATGACAGCATTTAATCCAATAACTTTCACCCTTAGGACTGCCTTTGCAGTATCCCACAGGTTTTGATAGTGTGTGGCTTCATTGTCATTTTTTCATGAAAGATAATGATTTTTTTCTTTATCTCCTCCTTGACCCAGTTCTTTGCTCTAAGGTTACTTCATTTCCATGACTTTGTACAGGCATGCAGGCATAAGGATCTTTTTTTTCAGTTGAGTTCTGCCTTTATTCCCTAATGATCTGGAAAGATACAAGATACAATTTCTATTCTTTAGATTTTGTTGAGGTTTGATTTGTGTCCATTTTTTTGGAATATAATCCATGAGCTAGAGAGAAGAACGCATACTCAGTAGTTTTTGGATTTATGTTCTGAATATTTCCGTAAAACCCTATTGTTCTAGGGACACATTTAACTCCCTTGTTTATTTGTTTAGTTTCTGCTTGGAGAGTCAGTACAGTTTTGTCAGAAGCGTGTTGTAATGCCCACTTAATATAGTTTCACAGGATATCATGTTGTTCAAATTGGTTAGGGTTCATTTTAAATGTCTGGGAGTGTTTCAGTTGTGTGCATAGATATTTAGGATTCAAATGTCTCATTGTTATATTGTTCTCTTGACCAGAGAATAGCATCCATCTTTGTTTTTGTTTATTGGTTTAAATCTAATAAACATCTCATAATATCTAAAAATACAATTGTACCCCCTACTTTCTCCTGATTTCCATTTGCCTGAAATATTTTTTTTCCTACCATTCACTCTCTTCTTATCCTTCAGAAATCCCAATGATTTGAATGCTTGATCTTTTGGAGTAGTTCTATAACTTGCTCAGAGAAAGCTGTTTTTATTCTCCTTTTTTCCCCTGTCTCTTTGAATGATTAGGTTAGTTCAAAATTCTTGTCTTCCATTTCTGAGATTCTTTCTTCTCCATGTTCTGTTCTACTGCTGAGACTCCATACTGTTTGAATCTCCTTGAATGCCTCTTTCCATTTCTTAAGCACTGCTATAATTGTGTCCAGATCCTTGGTGACTAAAACTAAATCTGGTGGGCAGAAGTCAGATCCAGAGACTCCTGTGTGTGGAGTTCCTCACTCTACTTTACACCTAACTATTCAAACAAACTCTTCTTTTTCTCTGAAGTCCCAGCTGTGACAGATTCAAACTGAGGAGGCTTTTTGACTATGGTAGGGAAGGGAGATCTTGGGCCTACCATCTGCTTCCAAGGCTTTCCCGGATTGGGTTCCCTGTCAGAGACTAGGCCCATCCACCTTCAATTTGGCAGGAGTGGAGTCAGGGGCCAAACCTCCAGGAGGGGCCTGCTAGGCACAGATGCTAGACAATACCATTCCAATGGGTAGGGAAAGATCCCCCCAGCAGGATAGAGGCTTAGGAGGGACCTTGTCATGCATTGTCAGTGCAGCCAAGCCACCATTTCCTCCAACAGGGTTGAGGCATGCTCAGTTCATTGGGCCACACAATGCAGAGGTCTCTCAGAGTCCACATGGCCTGATAAAGACCCTGATGATTCTTGGTGACAGAGAAAGCAACCTCTGTAAACCCTCGCTCCCTCAGTTGCTCTGAGGGGCGGGTAGGGTCCAAAGCACTTTCACCTGCTGTTGCCGGGGGTGGGTCAACCCGCCCTCCAGTCTGGGCTGGGCTAGCGCTCCTAGTTTCTGACACTGGAAAGCAGAGTTCTGCAGTGAGGGCAGACTGTTGGGCAACCCAAAAAAGAGAGGGTATGGGCTGGTGTTGAAAGGAAGCTAGTGCCAAAATTGCTCTCTATTCTGCCAGGCACGATACAGACTCAGAAGCAGATATGACTTGGTGCAAAAATAGTGGGATGTTTTATCCTTCTTGGGACTTCCTTATCAGGCAAGTGATGGTGTGTTTTGCTGTTTGCAGAAAGACCTGCAGGTGGGAGAAGGCTCACCCTTACCCTTCTGTTTTCAGGAATCCTCTAGACTGATCCACTCTAACTCTCCTCAGTTCTCTTCCTTCCTCTTACTCATCTTGGTCCTCGCAGTTTGTCTCTGCAGGGTTACTGAACCCCTTGATTCTTCTTGCAATCTAGCCCCCAATTACACTACTCTGGGTTACTTCATTAAAATTCCCCTCCTTCTGGATGAGAGTTTCCACAAAATCTGCCTCTAGTCAGCCATCTTGTCCCTGTCCCAGCACTGGGCATGTGAGGAGAATATTATAATGACACACACACTAAAAAAGCAAGGAGCTCAGAAGATACAGTTGAAACAAAGGAACACTAAGAAGTTTGATTTTGAAATGGCCAAAACAATTTTTTTTTTGGAAATTGGACATCAGAAATGTACCTCAGTCAAGAAATCCAAAATTTGTGGCTTATAAGGAAATGAAGTGTGTGCTTCAAACAAAAAGGTGCAGTATTTCTGCTGCTATATCCACTAATAATGAAGGAAAACCAGTACATACTGTACGTGTTCCTGAGGCATTAGATGAGGACAGAGATGCTGAAAAGTACAAACCATGAAACCTGAATCAGAAAATATGCATCCCTCCCCACCACATAGTGACAGATCATCAAAAGCACGTGTGTTTATAAAGGAAGAAATATAGCAGGATATGCAAAAGGGTAAGAATGAGGATGACATGTTACCAGTAGAATCCCCACCTTTGGAGAAGAAAAATTCAAGTTCAAAATGAAGTAGATGTTCATTTGTCACTGCTGCTTTTATCCTTTTTCAGTTCTCTGGTCCATTCTGATTTTCCACTTTTGCATGTTGTATTAATCACATCTATTCACCATTTTATTCTGAACTTCTTGAAATGACCAGAAAGCAGAACCTGGGGTCACCATGATTTTTATTTTTATTATTATAATGTGTAGAGAAGACAAAATACAAGTAAGTGCTTGGCATGTTTTATATGCTTCAAAAGCAAATGTTCTTATTCTTCCCTTTTTATTGTCTTGCTATGGTTTATTGAATTTATATCTTAATTGAGAAAGAGATGCATACAGCATATATGTGTATATATATTTATATATACACACACACACACACACACACCATGGAGTGCTATTCAGCCATAAAAAGATGGAGACTTTACATCTTTTGCGTTAACCTGAATGGTGTTGAAACACATTCTTCTTAGTAAAGTATCATAAGAATGGATAAGCAGACTGAAGCCAGTTTTCCACAGAGGCTCCCATCCATTAGGAAAGTTAAAGGACAAAAATTCAGCAAGTAACCTAGTGGATTTGAGCTGCACTAAGAGAGAAGGTTGAAGAATGCACATCAACCCCGCTGAGGTGAGCTGCGACCTCAACATATAAACAAAAAGTACAAAATCCATCACCATGTGAACAGGAGTCCCCTCCCCCATTAGAACGGATCAGAGTGCCCCACAAACAATCGGGCAGAGTTCAAAGGTCCTCCTACTACACTCCACGGGACAGACCCTCTAAAAACTGGACCTACCTCCCCTACTAGGGTGCCACAGCGTTCTCCTGCCAGGCATAAAACTGTATAAAACTGTGTATAGTCTCTACCTGGAATTCTGAGCTCCCAGCGCTCCCCTCCACTCACACTGAGGTCTGGATGCCAGTCCCCCAGGAGTTCAGAGTCTTAGGTGATTTCTCAAGGGGTGTGGACGAGGCCTTGACTGCAGCTGGTCAGCACCAGCTGTGGGCACGGGAGTGAGGAGAGGACGGTCGGCGGAGAGGGGACCGCACCGGAGCAGCAGTCCCTTGAGGCACAGTGCAACAGCCATCTTTTGGTGACAATATGGCCAGGCATAAAACTGTGTGTTTTCTCTGCCCATAACCCCAGGCTCCCATTGCTCCCCGTGGTCCCCTCTGCTCTCGCTCCAAGGTCTGGAGGCCTGTCCCCCATGGGTCCAGACTCTTGGGCGATTGCTCGAGGGGTGTAGACAGTGCTGGGCTGCAGCCAGTTGGGGCAGACTCTGGCGCATGGGAGCAGAGAGAGGACAGTTGGCCAGAGGGGAGCTGCACTGGAGCAGCGGTTCCGTGAGGCATAAAACAGCAGCCCTCTTTTGCTAGCAATACAGCTCACTACTGAATATTCTGAAGCCACACCCCCATCTCCCTGGGCAACCAGAGACTGTGAGTATAGGATTTGCCTGAGGCAACTCCAACTTGCAAACCAGGGAAACTCCCAGGGCGGGGCTGACCCAGAGGTCCGCTTTACTGAACCTAAGACGTACCTGGCCCTCAGGGGATCATCTGCCTATAGATAATACAAGAGCAAAGACAAGCTGATTTGAAACTCAATTCAGCTTCTCTTCTGCAGGGGAACCGAAAATTTGGTGTGTTCTGTTCTGTCAGTAACATTAATCAGGGGTGAGACTGGACCTGAGTGAAAACCCCCCCAAAATTTATCAAGCATCCGAGGTTGTCAGGCCTCACCTCCTCCAGCTAGAGAGAGGCTGAGCGCAGCGGCCTGACAGACTTCCTTGTGATTCAGGCAGGTGCAAACTCCTGGAGTACCAGTTCACTACAGGCAACTGTATCAGCCAACTGCAGGGCTATCAGTGACTGGGTGTGACAGTGGTGCAAGGTGGGGAAGGAGGCAGCAACCTTACCAGACTGAACTATTGGCTGAGTGGCTCCTCCTGAGTCCACGCAGCACTGGAGCAAGCCACACCAGAGTAGTCACCAGACCCCTGTGATCCAGTTCCCAGAGACCTCTTAAACTCTCTCACCTGAAACAGGTGGAGACTGAGAACTGATTTGGACCTTTTGAACAGTACCAATCGCCTGAGGACAAATCAGGTGGTGCCGTGGGTGCACGGTGGTAGGAAGGTTTGATTTTTCTTTTCCAATTTTTTGCCAATGTGGGGTGGGGTGACTTAATTGCTGATATTTCTCCACAGCTGAGACTTCAGTCCGGAGTATCTGTTTCACTAGGGTGGAACAGAAACCAACTGAAAACAAGACAGAACCACTTAGCCCCACCACACCAGACAGGACCCCAGTTTCTCAGGCCACAACACTGTACAGGCCCTCGACAAAGCCCCAGGGGGAAAAATCAAAGGGAGTAAAACAACCATGGGGCAGAATCAGCGAAAAACTCTGGTAACATGAATAATCAGAATAGATCAACCCCCCCAAGGAAAGATATGGCAGGCCTAATTGAAGATCCCATTGATAAACAACTGGCTGAGATGTCAGAAATCGAATTCAGAATTTGGATTGCAGACAAGATTAATAAAGTGGAATTAGGAATTCGAGGAGAAATTCAAAAGTATTCTCAAGAATTTAACGAATTTAAAGACAAAACCACCAAAGACACACTGAAGCAAGAACTTGCAGCCCTCAAAGATATGAAAAATACAGTAGAATTCTTCAGTAACAGAGTGGAACAAGCAGAAGAAAGGATTTCTGACATTGAAGATAAAGCCTTTGAACACTACCAAACACTCAAAGAGGAAGAGAAATGGAGAGCAAAAACGGATCATTCTCTCCGAGAGCTCTGGGATAATTCAAAGAAGGCGAATATCCGAATCATTGGAGTTCCAGAAACAGATGAAGTGGCCTCGCTGGGCACAGAGGCCCTTCTGCATGAAATTATGAAAGAGAATTTTCCAGACATGCCTAGAGATTCTGAAATTCAGATAGCGGACAGCTTCAGAACCCCAGCATGACTCAACCTCAATAACACATCCCCCAGGCATATCATAATTAACATCACTAAAGTTAATATGAAGTAGAAAATTCTCAAAGGTTCCAGGAGAAAGAAAACCATTACCTTCAAAGGGAAGAATATTATAATGACTGCAGATCTCTCTGCTGAAACTTTTTAAGCCAGAAGAAAGTGGTCACTGACTTTTAATCTCCTAAAGCAAAATAACTTTCAACCCCGGATCTGGTATCCAGCTAAACTGAGTTTTATTTATAATGGAGAAATTAAATACTTTAATGACATTCATATGTTGAAGAAATTTGCCATAACCAAACCAGCTCTTCAGGATATTCTCAGACCTATCCTCCATAATGACCAACCCAATCCTCTACCACAAAAGTAAACTCACTCATAAACTTCGGATGAAACTCCAATTTCAACACTGGCGAAAGTGTTAAAAATGCCCACTGGACTTTTGAAAAACTCGATACCCAAAACTTCACCAGACTTATCAATATTCTCCATTAATATGAATGGCTTAAACTGTCCTCTAAAGAGGCATAGGTTAGCTGACTGGATACAAAAACTCAGGCCAGATATTTGTTGCATACAAGAGTCACATCTTAACTTAAAAGACAAATACAGACTCCTGGTGAAAGAATGGTCATCCATATTTCAGACAAATGGTAATCATAAAAACGCAGGTGTTGCAATTCTATTTGCAGATACAATAGGCTTTAAACCAACAAAATTAATGAAGGACAAGAATGGACACTTGATATTTGTTAAAGGTAATACTTAACATTATGAGATCTCAATTATTAATATCTACGCACCCAACCAGAATGCACCTCAATTTATAAGAGAAACTCTAACAGACATGAGCAACTTGATTTCCTCCAGCTCCATAATATCGGAGATTTCAACACTCCTTTGGCAGTATTGGATCGATCCCCCAAAAAGAAGCTGAGCAAATAAATCTTAGATTTAAACCTAACCAGCCAACATTTGGATTTAGCAGACATCTACAGAACATTTCATCCCAACAAAACTGAATACATATACTTATCATCAGCTCATGGAACTTACTCCAAAATTGATCACATCTTAAGTCACAAGTCTAACCTCAGTAAATTTAAAGGAATATAAATTATTCCATGCATCTTCTCATACCACCATGGAATAAGACTTGAGTTGAGTAACAACAGGAATCTGCATACTCATACAAAAACATGGAAGTTAAATAACATGCTGAATGATAGCTGGGTCAGAGATGAGATTAAGAAAGAAATCGCTAATTTTTTTGGAACAAAACACAAACATTCAGAACCTCTGGGACACCGCAAAGGCAGTTCTAAGAGGGATATTTATAGCACTGCAAGCATTCCTCAAGAGAACGGAAAGAGAGGAAGTTAACAACTTACTGAGACATCTCAAGCAACAGGAAAAGGAAGAACATTCCAACCCAAAAGCCAGTAGAAGAAAAGAAATAACCAAAATTAGAGTAGAATTAAATGAAATTGAAAACAAAAGAATAATACAACAGATCAATAAATCAAAAAGCTGGTTTTATGAAAAGGTCAATAAAGGGCGGCGCCTGTGGCTCAAGGAGTAGGGTGCCAGTCCCGTATGCCAGAGGTGGCGGGTTCAAACCCAGCCCCAGCCAAAAAAACACACAAAAAAAGAAAAGGTCAATAAAATAGATAAACTTTTGGCCAACCTAATCAGGAAAATAAGAGAAAACTCTCTAATCTCATCAATCAGAAACAACAAAGACAAAATAACAACAGACTCCTCAGAAATCAAAAAAAATCCTTAATGAATATTACAAGAAACTTTATTCTCAGAAATATGAAAATCTGAAGGAAATTTACCAATACATGGAAGCACATCACCTTCCAAGACTTAGCCAGAATCGAGTGGAAATGTTGAACAGGCCCATATCAACTTTGGAAATAGCATCAACCATACAAAACCTCCCTAAAAAGGGAGGGGACCAGATGGTATCATGTCAGAATTCTACCAAACCTTTAAAGAGGAATTAGTACCTATATTACTCACGCTGTTCCAAAAGGTAGAAAAAGAGGGAAGACTACCCAACATGTTCTATGAAGCAAACATCACCCTGATCCCCAAACCAGGAAAAGACCCAACAAGAAAAGAAAATTGTATACCAATGTCACTAATTAATATAGATGCAAAAATATTCAACAAGATCCTAACAAACAGAATCCAGCAACACATCAAACAAATTATACATCATGACCAAGTCGGTTTTATCCCAGAGTCTCAAGACTATTTCAATATACGTAAATCTATAAATGTAATCCAGCACATAAATTAAAAAACAAAGACCATATGATTCTCTCAATCGATGCAGAAAAAGCTTTTGATAATATCCAGCATCCCTTCATGATCAGAACACTTAAGAAAATCGGTATAGAAGGGACTTTTCTTAAACTGATAGAGGTCATCTACAGCAAACCCACAGCCAATATCATATTGAATGAAGTTAAATTGGAATCATTTCCACTCAGATCAGGAACCAGACAAGGCTGCCCATTGTCTCCATTGCTTTTTAACATTGTAATGGAAGTTTTAGCCACCGCAATTAGGGAAGAAAAGGCAATCAAGGGTATCCATATAGGGTCAGAAGAGATCAAACTTTCTCTCTTCACAGATGATATGATAGTATATCTGGAAAACACTAGGGACTCTACTACAAAACTCTTAGAAGTGATCAAGGAATACAGCAGCGTCTCAGGTTACAAAATCAACATTCATAAATCGGTACCCTTTATATATACCAACAATAGTCAAGTTGAAAAAACAGTTAAGGACTCTATCCCATTCACAGTAGTGCCAAAGAAGATGAAATATTTGGGAATTTATCTAACAAAGGACATGAAAGATCTCTATATAGAGAACTATGAAACTCTAAGAAAAGAAATAGCTGAAAATATTAACAAATGGAAAAACATACCATGCTCATGGCTGGGAAGAATCAACATTGTTAAAATGTACATACTACCCAAAGCAATATATAATTTCAATGCAATCCCTATTAAAGCTCCACTGTCATACTTTAAAGATCTTGAAAAAACAATACTTCATTTATATGGAATCAGAAAAAACCTCGAATAGCCAAGAAGACATTACTCAGAAGTAAAAATAAAGCAGGAGGAATTACTCTACCAGACCTCAGACTATACTACAAATCGATAGTGATCAAACAGCATGGTATTGGCAGAAAAACAGAGAAGTAGATGTCTGGAACAGAATAGAGAACCAAGAGATGAATCCAGCTACTTAACGTTATTTAATCTTTGACAAGCCAATTAAAAAAATTCAGTGGGGAAAAGATTCCCTATTCAACAAATGGTGCTGGGTTAACTGGCTGGCAACCTGCAGAAGACTGAAACTGGACCCACACCTTTCACCATTAACAAAGATAGACTCTCAGTGGATTAAAGATTTAAACTTAAGACATGAAACTATAAAATACTAGAGGAGAGTGCAGGGAAAACCCTTGAGGAAATCGGTCTGGGCGAGTATTTTATGAGGAGGACCCCCCGGGCAATTGAAGCAGCTTCAAAAATACACTACTGGTACTTGATCCAACTAAAAAGCTGCACAGCCAAGAACACATTAAAGCAAGAAACAGCCCTCAGAATGGGAGAAGATATTTGCATGTTATGTCTCCTACAAAGTTTAATAACCAGAATCCACAGAGAACTCAAATGCATTAGCAAAGCTAGAACAAGGGATCCCATCGCAGGCTGGGCAAGGGATTTGAAGAGCAACTTCTCTGAAGAAGATACGTGTGCTGCCTTCAGACACATGAAAAAATGCTCATCATCTTTAATCATCAGAGAAATACAAATCAAAACTACTTTGAGTTATCATCTAACTCCAGTGAGACTAGCCTATATCACAAAATCCCAAGACCAGAGATGTTGGCGTGGATGTGGAGAAAAGGGAACACTTTTGCATGGCTGGTGGGAATGCAAATTAATACATTCCTTTTGGAAAGAGATATGGAGAACACGAGATATCTAAAAATAGATCTGCCATTCGATCCTGTAATCCCTCTACTGGGCATATACCCAGAAGACCAAAAATCACAACATAACAAAGATATTTGTACCAGAATGTTTATTGTAGCCCAATTCATAATTGCTAAGTCATGGAAAAAGCCCAAGTGCCTATCGATCCACGAATGGATTAGTAAATTGTGGTATATGTACACCATGGAACATTATGCAGCCTTAAAGAAAGATGAAGACTTTACTTCTTTCATGTTTACATGGATGTAGCTGGAACATACTCTTCTTAGTAAAGTATCTCAAGAATGGAAGAAAATGTACCCAATGTACTCAGCCCTACCATGAAACTAATTTAGGGTTTTCACATAAAAGCTATAACCCACTTACAACTTAAGAATAGGGAGAAGGGGGAAATGGAGGGGAGGGAGGGGGAAGGTGGTGGAGGGAAGGGGATTGGTGGGATTACATCAGCGGTGCATCTTACAAGGGTATATGTGAAACTTGGTACATGTGGAATGTAAGTGTCTTGGCACAGTGACTGAAAGAACGCCTGGAAGGCTATGTTAACCAGTGTGATGAAAGTTTGTCAAACGGTCTGTGAAGCTAGTGAATGATGCCCCATGATCATATCAATGTACACAGCTATGATTTAATAAATAATAAAAAATAGAATGGATAAGCAAGTATCCAATATACTCAATACTAATATGAAACCAATATATAAACAACTACAAGCCCACATCTAACAAAAATGCTAGTCTCATGAGATGGAGGAGAGAGGAGGCAGAGAGGAGAGAAGATGAAGGGAGGGTGATTGGTGGGATCCGATCTAATGTGCACAATGTCAAAGTGTTCAGCATGTCTCTTGGGTGAAGGGCTCAACTAAAAATTGAAAATTATTTTAGAAATGAAAACAATGTTATCTAAAAGTTTATGTCCTCATATCAATCTAAAGTTTGAAAAATATAAATTTGTTTTAAAGTATTGTTTACCTAAATAAAGAAGCTTGGATAATGTTCAGTTTATGTTCATAATGACATACTCCAAAGGTTCCCATTTGGCCAATACTAATTTATCACCAACATATTTCTAGAATAAGGAATATCAATGTATTTAATGTTGTAAGTATTATAGTCAGTATATTGTATGTTCTTATAATGTTCACTTATTTTTGGTGGGGAGTGAAGATTAGATTTATGTATTTTGAAGAAAATTCCTTGTTGACATAGGCATATAAATTTATATTTTCTCAATTAACCATTGAATATTAGGTGGGTCTTTCTTTCTTTTTTTTTTTTTAGCTCCCTGTTTAGTTCACAGAATCAGTCATGAAAAACAGATGTAATACAGGCTTCATCTGGAGACCAAATATGAAGTCTTCAATTGCAGTGTTTTCCTTTTAAACAGATACTGCTTTTATTATAACTGCTTTTTCATAAAAAATTCTGATTGGGAAATTTTCACGAACCTTAATACTTTAAGGTAGTGATTAGGAAATCTTCAAGGACCTTAGTATTTTAATTTATTTCAAACTCAATGTTGTTATTAATTTTCACAGAGCATCTCACAGAATCTTAAAAAGAAGGATCTTGGGTATTCATCTGAGGCTTCTAATCAAAAAGGAAAAAATACAGTAAATGAACAAGTCGAAGGTAACAATTATATATTTCTGAAAAAGCTATTTGACACAGAATTTGCTTAAAATGCATTGATATATTGTAAGAGCCAAGGAAAGTCACCAATTGCATGCATACAAGGAGAAGAAAGAGAAGTGAAATGGTGATAAGTTGTGCGTGTTCTTTTAATTTTTTTATTAAATCATAACTGTATGCATTTATGGAGCAAAATGTGGTGATTTGATATACAATTGGAATGCTTAAATCAAACTGATTAACATAACCACCACTTCATTTATTTTTTATGGTAAGACAAAATTTACTCTTCAGTTATTTTGAAGTATACATTTGCATTATGTACTTTAGGTGAGATCCAAGCAAATAACCTCCCTCTTCCCACTTATCACCTTCTCTCTTCCCCTCCCATCTCCCATTCCTCTTGTTAGACTGTATTTGTGTTTTGTCATTCTTATGAGAGTATAAGTGTTTATATATTGGTTTCATAATAGTATTGAGTACATTGAACACTTTTTTTTGTTTGTTTGTTTCCATTCTTGAGATATTTTACTGAGAAGAATATGTTCCAACTGCATCCAGGTAAAAATAAAAGATGTAAAGTCTCCATTTTAATTCATTTATTCACTTATTTGTTTATTTATTGTTTGTGATTCATTGCGGGTACAAAAAATAAGGTTACACTGATTGCATTTGTTAGATGAAGTCCCTCTTATAGTTGTGCCCCACGCACAAGAGGTGTAACATACCCTGCCACCCCAGCCCTTTCCCTCCACCCCTCTTCCCACTTGCTCATTCTCTTAGCCCCCGCCCCTGTATTAGGGGCTGCCTTCATATTGGAATAGAGTACATTGGATTCTTGCTTCTCCATTCTTTTGATGCTTTACTAAGAAAACTTTGTTCCACCAAGTCTTCATTTTTTTATGGCTGAATATTTTCCATGGTATAATTAAAAAGCTCTTTTGCATCCTTTGTAAGATAAATTCTCAGATATTTCATCATCTTTGGCACTACTGTAAAAGGAACAGAATCTTTGATTATATTTTCAGTTTGACTATCATTGGAATATATAAAAGCTACTGATTTCTAGGTATGGATTTTGTGTCCTGAGACACTGCTATATTCCTTGATCAGTTCTAAAAGTTTTGTAGTTGAGTCCCTGGGGTTTTCCAGGTATAATGGGGTATCATGTCATATGTGAAAAGCAAGAGTTTGACCTCTTCTGTCCCCATTTGAATACCCTTGATCTCCTTCACTTACCTGATTGAAATGGATGTTGAATAGCAGTGGAGACACTATCCTTGTCTAGTTCCAGATCTGAGTGGAAATGTTTTCAATTTTACTTCATTCAATATGATATTGACTTTGGGTTTTCTGTAGACGGCCTCTATCAGTTTAAGAAATGTCCCATCTAACCCTGTTTTCCTAAGTGTTCCAATCATGAAATGATGCTCGATTATCAGAAGCCTTTTCTGCATCAATAGATAGAATCATGTGGTGATATATTTTTTTATTTTTTATGTGCTATATTATATTTATAGATTTATGTATGTTGAACCAAACTCATAACCCTGGGATAAAACCAACTTGATCATGGTATAAAACTTTTTTGATGTGTCACTGAATTCTGTTTGCTAGGATCTTATTGAATATTTTTGCATCGATATCCATTAATGATATTCATGTATATTTTTCTTCCTTTGTTGGGGCCTTACATGTTTTGAGGATCAAGGTGATATTTGCTTTGTAAAATGTGTTGGGGAGGATTTCTTCCTTTTCTATGTTTTGGAATAGGTTATGTAATATAGGTACTAGTTCCTCTTTGAAGGTTTGATAGAATTCTGATGTGCACCATTTGAATTTTTATTTTGGGGAGATTTTGTATAGTTGATAGTTTAGTGCTTGATAAAGGTCTATTCAAAATTTCTAATTCTTTTCTGGTTCCATCTAGGAAGGTGATATGCTTACAGATATTGGTCAATTTCCTTTATATTATCATGTATCTGAGAATAGAGTTATTTTGTGGTAGTCATTGAGAATTTTTTGAATTTTTGTGGTATCTGGGTTCCCCCCCCCTTTACTGTTTCTGATTGACGTTCTTAGAGATTTTATTTTTCTTCTTTTGCTTAGTCTAGCCAAAGGTTAATTAATTTTATTAATCTTTTCAAAAACCCAACTTTCTGTTATGATGACCTACTGAGTGATTCTTTTGTTTTCAATTCTGTTTAATTCTGCTCTAAGTTTGGTTATTTCTTTTCATCTGCTGGGTTTGCAGTTGGATTTATCTTTCGTTTCCTGTTGCTTAAGATAGGCTATTAGGTTGCTGACTTGCTCTCCTCTTCTTTTCTTGATGAAGACTTCTAATGCTATGAATTTCCCTCTTAGGACTGCCTTTGCAGTATCCCACAGGTTTTGATAGTTCGTGTCTTCATTATCATTTTGTTCCCCAAATCTGATGATTTCTTTCTTAATCTCATCTTTGACCTAGCTACCATTTATACTAAGCTTATTTCACTTCCATGACTTTGAGTATGTATATTTCTTTTGCTAGAAGGTATAATTGGTATTATTTTAAATGCATTGAGGTTAGACTTGTGTTTGAAGATATGATCAGTTTTGAAGATATGATCTGTGGGCTGATGAAAAAAATGTGTATTCAGTTTTATTAGGATGAAAGATTCTGTAGTTGTCGGTTATGTCCATTTTTTTCGAGGGTCAAGTTTAACACCATTATTTCTTAGTTTCTTTTTGGATGATCTATCCTGAATAGCTAAAGGGGTATTTAAAATGTCCAGTTATTTATAGTACAGGAAGATATCATATTGTTCAGATCCATTAGGGTTTGTTTTGTAAATAGAGGAACATTCAGAAAGGGCACAGAAATGTTAATTATTGAAAGCTATTCATGTTGATTGTTGCCCTTGACAAATATTTAGTATCTGTCGTTGTATTTTGTTATTTGTTTTTGTTTTAATTCAATTATATCTGCAACTAAGATTGCTATCCCTGCTTTTTTCTGATGTCCATTTGCCTGATCTCCATTCATTCGCTGAGTCTTTCTTTGTCCTTTGAGGTAAGATGAGACCCCATTGGCAACAATTACTGGCCTTAGTTTTTTAAAATCAGTCAGCCATTCTGTGCCTTTAGGGGAGAATTTAGGCTATTCACATTAATTGAGATAATTGATAGGTATGGTAGTATTTTGGTTGTTTTCTTTTTCAAATGTCTAGTGCATATTTTTAACCCTTTGACCATTGTGAAATCTAGGCTTTGTTGTTTAAATTCTGGGTGTATTTCTTTGGGTGGTAGACAACTGTGCTGGTCATTACGGAAAATGGTTCTGTGTATTTCCTGGATAACTCATCTTGTTATGGCAAATTTCCTCAACATGTGGGTATCAGTGAAGTATTTGATTTCTCCGTCACAAATGAAACTCATTTTATCTGGATATGGGATTCTGGGCTAAAAGTTATTTTGTTTTAGGAGATTGAAGGTCCATGATGATCCTCTTCTGCCTTGAAAAGTTTTGGCTAAAAGATGTGTGGTCAACCTAATATTTTTCCCTTTGTCGGTAAGATTTTTGTTACACTTGGCTGTTTGTAGGACTTTTTCTTTGATATTAATTTTGGCAAAGTTAAATACAATGTATCTAAGAAATGGTTTATTTAGATTGCATTGTGCTGGGGTTCTGAAACTTTCTACTATCTGAAATTTTGTATCTCTTGCAATGCTTTGGAAATTCTCCTGCATAATATCTTGGAGTCAAGCATTTGTGCCTTAAGGATCATCATTTTCTTCTTCAGGAATCTCTATACTTTGGATGTTTGATCTTTTGGAATGGCCCCACAACTCTTTCAGAGAATGTTCTGTTCTGATTCTCCTGTTTTCTGCCTGTTTGAATAATTGGTATCACTCAAAAGCCTTGTCTTTAATTTCTGATACACTTTATTACCTGCTAAACTCTATTAGTGAGGAACCCTACTGTATTTCAAAGTTCTTAGAACACTTTTTTCATTTCATTAAGCTCTGCTATATCTTTCTCATTCTGTTCATATCCTTGGTGACTTTGTCTTTGAATTCTTTAGTTTCTTGAGACAACTTTTGAACAGTTTTTTGGATGTCTCTTTTCATCTTTTCCTCCATTCTATTCATCTTATTTTTCAACCATATTCTGAATTCTGTTTCTGACGTTTGAGCCACTTCTCAATGAATAGTATCTTTTGTTGTATCTCCTTTGTCATCCCTTGGTGTAGGTGATCTTCACTGATTTTTCATGTTGCCAAAGTTCTTCCACTGGTTCTTCCCCAGGAGTATTTTCTACAATATTGCATTTAAAACTTGTGGGGCAAGTTTGGTTTGGTGGCTTCAGGTACTGGTGCTAAGCAGCCCATTACCAGTGACCTGGAGCTTGTGATTGTGGCTTTTCCCCTACAGCCTTTGACCATTGTGAAAGGTCAATCCTGTTGAATCTCAGCTGTAGAACTATATAAACATCTGTGTTGCCCCACATCCCCCACACCAGTAACAACTAGAGGAGGAGAATCTATAACTCTCCACTACAAAACAACTACAACTCAACTTTGGAGGGTCCCCAGGTAGACATTCCAGGTTGAAAGTTCTAATCAGATTGTCCCAGGGAGTACAATCACTGTTCACGAGAAAGAGTTCAGAGTTTCAAGCATCCGGATTTAGGAATTCACAGGCATTCTGTCCAGCAAACCCATGGGGCTAGACTCTGGTCCCCTCTGGTGAGTAAGGGAGTCAGGAAAGTTGCCCATTAATGTCAGAACTTGGGTGTCAGTTCCTCTGCTGGCTGCACACCATCTCCACATCCCTCTCTCTCCAGACACCACTCTCTCTCTGCAGCCCCCGCTTCCTCACTAGTTGCTGTCCATGATGCCATCTATATGTCTACACAATGCCTGGGCCTCTCTGTGAATTCACCAAACACTCTGGGCTCTGCAGGGGGTATACTTTCAGGCATCCAGGCTCCTGGCAAAGGGTTAACTGTGCATTCAGATTTTCAGGGAAAATATTTGATTGATTTTATGACCAGTCAGATGGCACCTAAGCTCACAGGTGAGAACTCCCGGGAAGAAGAAGACAGGGAGGAAGTACACTAAGTGAAAAGGATCAGGTGGCATGATTCAGGTTGGTCAAATGATACAATTTCTGGAGAGGGTGCATGGGTGGTAAGGGTCTACGTGTTATGTGGTGAAGCGGTAGAATGGTTCTGGGTGAGTGAATTTGAACAGTCCCGGCCCTGAGTCTCCAAGGCAGCTACTGCTGCTGCCACAGATAGTGGGAGCTCAGAGAGCTGCTGGGTTTGTGCCTGATTAACTTTCTAGCAGGAGAATGATCATGGAGGTGGTCCCTGCCAAAGTGAAAGGTTTGCTTCCAGAGGAGATAATGGACACTGGTATAACTTCAGTTGGTGACCATAGTATTGAAGCTGGGGAAGATCCAATTCTCCTAGAGACAGAAGTGGAAGAAATTGTCAACATAAATTTTACTGGTGGCTCTACAGCCATGCCTATTTCCATGGAACCAATTACAGTGGACAGTAAGCACACCAACCAAGTTACAGGGAATGACACAATTACTAAGGCAAATTGTAACACCACAGTGAAACCAGCTTTTCCAAGTGGCGTTCAGAAATTTGGTGCTAGGATTCCTATGACTATATCAGTCCATCATATTATGTTAAACAAAGTATCACAGACAGCTGATGTTAAACTGGTAGTCAGAAACTTAAACCAGATGAACAGTGGTTTAACCACTTTGGTTAAGTCTCATTCTAGCACTACCCCAAAGCCAACTACCACCGACTCAGAAAGTTACAACTGAGGCCCAATCAGGAGATAGTAAGTTACCACTGCAGCAAATTAAAATAGTTAATTATGGGAAGAAGGCCAGAGGTGAAACCTGTCATTGGAGTCTTAGCACTGACCCCAGGAAGCCAACAGATGAATAGTGTAACACAGCCCTTGTTATAGACCAAAGAGTAAAAAACACTACAGATTGCTAAGAAGCCTCAAATACCAACCTCTGGTTTGGTAATCAAGAAGCTGATCTTTGCAAAACCAAGTAGTAGGAAAGCAGTTACAGGACAGACAACTCAAGTATCACCTCCAGTCATTGCAGATAGGGTTCTTTCACAGTCTATTCCCAGAACTCCATGAAAGACCACAACAATATCTGAAAGTGGTTTTATTGGATCGCCTTTAAATTACACAACACAGACACTAAAGAAAATAGCCGTATCTCCTTTGAAATCACCAAATAAGGCAGTGGAATCAATTGTGCAGACCATCACTGTTAGGGGAGTAAGCACATCAAAGTTTAAAGCAATTGCACGTCTGGAAACTGCTCTCAATGTCCGGAAGATTCAGTTACCTGGAAGCAAGTTTTATTATGTCTGACTTGTTACTGCCACACAACCAGTAGCTCACCTCAGCCAGATAGAATCCCAGTACAAACACTTGACCTTTTCAGCAAGCAAAGCCATTGGTTGTGAATACAACCCCAGTTCAGATGTCCGTTCCAATTATCGTGGCTTAGGTTGTCAAACAAGTTGCTCCCAACCAATCAATCCAACTTCACAAATCATAACTACCAGCCAACCACAGGACCGGCTCATCATGCCTGCCGCAACACTGCCACAGATTCAGCCCAACCTCACCAACGGGCCACCAGGCCTTGTCCTGGCAGTGTCTTGGCCACAGCCCTGGGAACAGGGATTGTGGGCTATGCTGTGCTTCCAGCTCAGTACTTTACTCAGCTACAGCAGTCTTCATACGTGTCTGTAGCAAGCTATTCTAACTTTGTTGGAATATTTGGTATCCAGATCCAGTCGAGGCTTCCATTCAATGGTATAATCCCATCTGTGTCTTCCATTGGTCCTAGAAAGCCCTGTAAGTGTAAAATATCACTGTGTTTGACATTATATTGTGATTGCAGTGCAAATAGTGAATTTTACAACATCCACAATTTTACTAGTTATTATAATAATTTGGAACATGAAAATGAAAGACAAAAAGCAATAAAAGCATGCCTTGACAGAAATCCAGAAGGCTTCAAGTGAAAGGAAAGGAGGGAGAATCAGATTGATTTCATAGCAAAGGATGTAATTGCAAATGATCAGGCTGTCTTAAAAACTATTGTGAATGCTATGAGGCAAAAATAATGTGTTCCTCAATATACAAATGTAATGGGTGTAAAATTTTGAGAAAGCCCAGAAAGAAAGACATTGATGCACTTGGCAGAGGCAGCTGAAGTAAGAGTACAGCAACAAACAGCAGCAAAGACTAAGTTGTCTTCTCCAATTTCAGACTTGTTTACTAGGCCAAACAACTTTGAATAGTGGATGAGGAAAATTGTTGTTTACAGTCGTGACTAAGGAAGTAGCTGAAGCCATGTGTGACTACCTTCTTGCCCAGACAGAGCAGGCAGACAAGAGGGAAAATAAAAAGCAGCAGCTGAAAGAGTAATAGGAACACATTTATAAGAGGGACTTTGCTTGACAAATGCAATTAGTGTAACCTGGATGTTTGTACGCTCAATGAATCCCCAACAATAAAAGAAGTAAAGGATTTGGATGAGGTTTGATGAGCATCATTAACTTAGCAGGAAAAGCAAAATGTGACCCTTGTGCCATGAATTGCTACCTCTTGCACAAAAGACTGATAAATGCAACAGTACAGAAAATTTAAGGTGCAGGGACACTTGATTTTTTGAAAAATGGTTTAACAATTACTGTGTTTTAATTCACTTCTTGTTTTAAGAGATTCAAATTATAACATTGAAAGAGAAGAGATTTTAAATGAGGAAATTAGTGCATTTTAAATCTTACTTAAATCTGCTTATAGCCTAAATTTAAGTTTTCTTTCTTGTATTATATAGATTTTTCATTGGCTTAAGTTTTTTTTTTTTTTTTTTTTTTTTTTGTAGAGACAGAGTCTCACTTTATGGCCCTCGGTAGAGTGCCGTGGCCTCACACAGCTCACAGCAACCTCGAACTCCTGGGCTTAAGCGATTCACTTGCCTCAGCCTCCCGAGTAGCTGGGACTACAAGTGCCCGCCACAACGCCCGGCTATTTTTTGGTTGCAGTTTGGCTGGGGCCGGGTTTGAACCCGCCACCCTCGGTATATGGGGCCGGTGCCTTACCGACTGAGCCACAGGCGCCGCCCATTGGCTTAGGTTTTTAAACAGTTAGATGGTCTATCCTTCTGATTCTATTGACAAAGGATATTTATAATTACTATAATTTACAATGTGTGGTGTCACATGATTTTTTTCAGTAGAGAAGGTCAAAGTACCAGTGGTTGTTAACCATTCATCCTTTGAGTATAGATTTAGAGCATATTCAGACAGAATGTCTAACATAAAAAATTTTTAAGAAACATTCAGATGGCCCTTTGTGTTTAGAAAAGCACCACATTTAAAAAAAAATCAAGTTTTAATGTGGATTCTGGAATAATATCTTGTCGTTAATTTGGGAATATCAGAAGGGAACCCTCAGGCACACTCTTAAAATTAAGAGGGGGAGAGGGATAGGGTGAGTGGAGGGAGGGTAGTATAAATGTCTAAACACATAACTAAGAAAATGTGGTGAAGGCTATATTAACCAGTTTGATGAAAGTATTTCAGATTGTGTACAGAACCAGCACACTGTACACCATAGTTGCATTAATGTGCACAGCTACGATTCAATAAAAAAAGAAAAAATTAAACATATAAAATACTAAGGGGGGTAGCACCTGTGCCTCATTGAGTATGGTGCTGGCCCCATATACTGAGGATGGCAGGTTCAATCCTGGCTCTGGCCAAACAGCAACAAAAAAATAGCCGGGCATTGTAATGGGCACCGGTAGTCCCAGCTACTCTGGAGGCTGAGGCAATAGAATCACCTAAACCCAAGAGCTGAAGATTGCTGTGAGCTGTGATACCACTGCACTCTACCGAGGGTGAAAAGTAAGACTCTTTCTCTAAAAAAAAAAAAGTAAAAAAGACAGTAAATGATAAATGATACTTAGAGAATTAACAATGTGTTTCTATGATAAGGAATGGCCAACAAAAACTCCCATTTTCTCTCAAAGAGTTGGCATGTATTTGAAATAATAAATTGTCAAAGTGATTACTGAGTGCTATACAAATAAGAGGTGTGTATAAGTAGAAGTAAACTTATCATGTAGTGATTATATAGAATCTCACATAATTATCAAGTATAAAATTTGGCCTAGGTGAAGAAATAAAGAATAAGGAAGCTGTAAGAAATGAATTTGGAGAAGGCTTTTTCATCTATACAAATATTTCTCTTTGTAAACTTTTGAACTAAGAAGTTTCAAATCAATACATGACTCTTACTTGATTTACTGAAATGGGCTTCCCAACAAAGCCTTCAAAATTATAATGGGAAAAATTCTTTTTATAACAGTAGTCAGGCATGTTGTCCATTGCTCTATTGGTTTGTTTTTATAATGGAAGTTTAATGTAGCATGAATTTTACTCAGTTATTTGGGTAAGCGGAAGGTATGAGTATAATTACTCAAATAATCTAAATCATTTTCAGTAATTCTAAAACTCTGAATTTAGGAGTGTGTTGTAATGGGACTCTTGGTTCATAACAATAAAAAAGACCATGTTGGAATTCAGTAATTTTGTTAGGTACCTTAATCCTCAGTAATTATTCATGTAAGATTATTGCAGTTCCTAAAGGTACTCTATAGTGTTTCTGTATGTAGTGAGAATATACGTTCATATGAACAGTCCTGATATAGGCAATAGAAACTAAGTGATCCAAAAGAGGATTCCATTATTCAATAAACAGAATCCTTCCTTTTGAAATTTGGATTTATAAAATTATAGGGCATTAACTTTAAGTATACATAGTGCACACATTCTTAGCACCTCAATCTAGTATGTTTAATTAAAATTTTATAAATGTAAATTAGCGTAAGATGGTAAAATAATGTCTAGTCAACTTATTTTCAACAAATCGGAATATGTTTTTGGTCTAGGCCTAAATTTTGTTCATTTTGCAAATATTCTGTATTAATTCTAATTGTACATTTGTGATGTGTATTTCTATACAGTGTGAAGAAAATGTGAAATTTTGTTTACAATTGTAGATTATATGTGGTGGCATTGTTTAAGAGTGTTTGCTTATAGAAATTTTGAGGTGGAATCAAATGCTACCAGTTTTTCTGATTTTCAAGAAGCTTTGTAAAATACTAAGCCATTTCCTTCCTCTGTAGTACTTACTAAACATTTTGTATTTAGGCATTTGCATCAAATTGCTGAACAAAAGAAATAGCCATATTAATTCAACAATTTTAAAAACTACTTGAAGAGGTTTGGACATATAATTTTTAGCTCTAATTCTATAACAAAGTAGAAAGATTAAATTTATATTTGTTAGAGCTATTCAAAGAATACAATTTTCTACACTGTAGAAACAGGACAGCCAATTAATAATACAAAACAATTAACATTTATGCTGTCTTAAAAGAAATCAATTTCTTTTTTTTTTAATGTTGAGGATTCATTGAGAGTACATGAAACCAGGTTACACTGATTGCATTTGTTAGGCAAAATCCCTCTTGCAATCCTATCTTGTCCCTAAAAGGTGTGGCACACACCAAGGCTCCACCTCCCTCTCCTCCCTGCTCTCTGCTATTCTTTTCCCCACACCTCCCTCCTTTCTCTCTCTGCTCTCCACTTTCCCTACCCCTACCATGTCCTTAATTGTTATTAATTGTCCTTAAATTAAAATTGAGTACATAGGAAAAATAGTAATTTCTTAGTGCAAAGTGGAACAGAGCATTACAAAGGTGGCAAGAATATAAAGTGAGCTCCCAGTTTCAAAATGTGTCAGAGACAGAGAGCACATACCCTCGCTGCTCCCATGTTCCTCACTGTTAGGGAGGCATGAAAGACTGAAGTCTCTGATCATGCAGAGGCGTGTTTCATCTAACACAGAGGAAAGGAAGCATAGGGTCAGGCACAAATGTCTATAATTCAGTGGCATATAAACTATTTTACTTTATTGAACAGTAGTATCATATACTTCACAATTAGGAAGCTAGAATGGAGAGAAGAGGGTTAGTTATGAAGATATATTGGAAAGTATAGCCTGATAAAAAGTCCATCAGAAACTTGATGATTTGTGATGCCTTTTCATCTTGGAGTATGTTACACGGAGGGACTGGTGGTGAGATTCTAAAGGGGAAGCTCGGGTAAGGAAATGTGGAAGCAAATCACTGCAGACCAGAGCTTCTCAAACTTTCTGATATCTCCTGGATACCTGGTTAAAAATGCACTTTGTGATTCAGTAGGTCTAGGTATCTTCATTTCTAATACACACAAGTGACGCTGAGGCTGCTGGTCCTTGGATCCCCATGAGTAGCAAGGGTATACACTTGCCTATAGAGAAATCTGGAAAAAAAGCCTGGAAGAACAGTTTCACCATAGCAGGACCAAGAAAAGGCATTATTTTTCTCTTATTTCTGAGCGTGATTTTAGTTGGAGTAAAAGGAGCAAAGAAACAAAGAAATCAAGTTATAAATGTGAGATCGTTTTGCTAAATGAAGAGGGTAGAAATGGCAGAAATAATCCATGAAAACAATGGAAGACCAGAGGGTTACAGAATACTTTTTGAAGGGAAGAGACATTCTGGGTAGAGAAAGAGGGTGGAAAGAAGAAAGTTAACTAGGTAATTTTATAGTTAATGATGAGGAAACTTGAGAGTACTGACCAAGATGGATTTAGGAAACTGGCACTCACACAAGATAGATTGTTGCTGCCCCAGAGATCACTAGAAGCAGGAGAGTGCTGGAATTGGGGTAAACCAGAGAGATGCATGTCTCCTCTCCACAAATGCCAGACATGCATTTGCATTGATGCATGTTGCATCGATATTACATTATCAAATAAGACTATTTTGAATACAAGCAGTGGCTGCTTTTTTAAGACAATTTTTTTGTTCTATAAAATGGCTATTTTCCAAAGATCTTAAAAGATTAATAGGATATACCAAAGGAAACTAATTTTATAAAAATGTAATTATCTTCCATGACTTGGCAATTATGAATTGAGCTACAATGAACAATCTGGTGCAAATATTTTTATTGCCAAATGACTTTTGGTCATTTGGATATACACCTAGAAGAGGAATTGCAGGATCAAAAGTCAGGTGTACATTTAGATCCCTGAGTGTTCTCCAAACTTCCTTCCAAAAGGAACGTACTAGCTTGGATTTCCACCAGCAGTACAAAAGTGTTCCCTTTTCTCCACAACCACACCAACATCTAGAGTTTGGGAATTTAGTGATGTGGGATACTCTTACTGGAGTTAGGTGGTATCTCATAGTAGTTTTTGTTTGCATTTCTCAGATGATTAAAGATGGTGAGCATTTTTTTCATGCATGTGTCTGTAGACCATGTGCCTGTCTTCTTCAGAGAAGTTTCTGTTCACATCTCTTGCCCACAATTAAATGAAATCACTTGTTTTTTTTTCTTAGTCATAATTTTGAGTTCTCTGTGGAGTCTGGTTATTAGACCTTTGTCAGAAATATAACTTGAAAAAAAAAGAAATATAACTTGAAAAAATCCTCTCCCATTCTGATGGCCTATTTGCTTTATTTACTGTTTTCTTGGCAGTGCAGAAACTTTTTAATTTGATCAGATCTCAGTAATGTATTTTTGATGTTGCTTCAATTTTCCGGGGTGTCCTCCTCATCAAATATTCTCCAGGCCAATTTTTTCAAGCATTTCCCTGCACTCTCTCTACGAATTTTTTATAGTTTCATGTCTTAAGTTTAAGTCCTTTAACCAGTGAGAGTCAATTTTTGTTAGAGGAGAAAGGTGTTGGTCCAGTTTGAGTCTTTTACAGGTTGCCAGCCAGTATACCATGAAGCACTATGCAGCATTAAAAAAAAAAAAAAAAAGAGACTTTACCTCTATTATGTTTACATGGATGGAGCTGGAAAATAATCTTCTTAGTAAAGTATCTCAGGAATGGAAAAAAAAGTCTAATGTACTCAGTGCTACTGTGAAACCAATCTATAATCACTCACACTTGCATATGAAAAATGAAACACGGGGCGGTGCCTGTGGCTTAAAGGAGTAAGGCACCGGCCCCATATGCCAGAGGTGGTGGGTTCAAACCCAGCCCTGGCCAAAAACTGCAAAAAAAAAAAAAAAAAAGAAAGAATAATGAAACGCAACTTTACGCTAGGATGAAGGATGGAAGGGGAGAGAGAAGGGAAAGGAGGGGGATGGGTTGATAGAGGGAGGGTTAGTAGGGGGATCACAACTATGGAGCATATTGCAAGTACAAGTTGGATCTATCAGGTGTAGAACACAAATGTCTTAATGCTGCAATTGGGGAAATGAGGTGAAAGCTATGTTGATTAGTAGGGTGTAAGTACTCCAAATTGTACAAATAATCAACACATCGAATCCCATAATGGCATAAATGTACTTATGATCTATGTACAAATGACTTAATTAAATATATATGTGTGTATATATGTATGTATTCATGTTTTTTTTAAAACTTTTTCTTATTTTTAGCAAATATTGCTTTTATTTTGAAATGTAAAAGGTTATTAATTTCATATAATTCTGTGACATTTCAATTTTTTTCTTTTTGGATAAATGTTTTGATATTTGAAATGTATTGTTCATAATTTCTTTGATGTATTTTATATGTCCTTAGGTGAGTGGGTAATGAAACACTTAGATGGCAAAAGTAGATGGTAGAAGAAATATAGGTATATCTGCAGCTTACATGGATATGGAACAAAGGGAATGTTTATATTAACTATTATTCTACAAGTGTACATCCATGCTGCTCTATTAAAAATACTTTATCTAAGAGAAATATATTATAGATTAAACTGTACTGTCATTAGAAGTGTGTCCTTTATAAATAACAAAACAAAGATCAGATGAATACTTATATGTATAAAGGATGCTTTTGTGTCTCATTAAAGCTATGCTGTAGGCTTCTGCCATAAGCGTTGTCATTTATCCTCTCAATGGTGTGATTTGCTCCTCTGATTAAAGACACCATTCACATTGCCATATGTGCACTACTGTATGTGAATGGTTTTCCTCTGAAATACTTTAGAAATCTTAAGTGGACGGTGTATTAAATGTATGTTCCCTTTCTTTTCTTTGTTTATTTCTGTCATATTGCTGTCCACAATAAAAAAAGAAAAAGGAAAACAACTTCAGAGCTAAAATAATCATGTACAAAGTCAAACTTGAGGATTAAGCTCAATATTAACTCTCCATAACTGCACGTTTGGCTTTATCGTATTTACATTTATATTGTCATTTACATTGATTGTCTGTGTTTTTTGTTTTTTTAGGGTTTTCTGAGAAACATTGCCAGTTGAAGGTAACCACATTTATTTTTTTATCTGGAATTATTCACTGTGTGTCATACGAAATATACATTACTTATGAAACCCTTTGTTTTAAAGTCCACTCAGCATGCCATTAAGATGGAAGATTCCCATGGCAAGAAAGCAGTAAAACAGAAGAATGTGCAGCTATCCAGATCAGGTAATTTTTGGGGGGGAAAGTGGATACATGTTCTTGCTATGTGTAGTGACTATAGTTCACTGTAACTTCAAAATCCTGGGGTGAAGGGATCTTTCTTCCTTCTTTAATTTTCAACTTAAAATTCCTGTTTTTGTTAGGGAGTGGACAGAGATGAACTATGAAACTACACAATTTTCTAGTAATTCAAAGAATTTGTGAAATTCTGACTTCACATAATGGAATGCATTATACTAACAAGTTGGTCTTCTTTTAACTTTAGTTATTTTATCCTATTGTTACACTGATGATATTAAGGCAATAAATGTCTGACTAGCAGAACCTATGTGCATGTGTGTCATCATTAATTATTAAAAACAAGGAAAATAATAAATTATCCTTCCATGGCTATTTGAAAGACATAGTCTTTTAAAATGGCAGTACTAAATGTTTTGGCTTTAGGGTCCTCTCAAACTATTACAAATAATTGAGTGGAAGTATCCAACACCTAGAATTAGCTGTATGTTATTACTATGAACTCATACTCTGAAAATGTTTTACTTTATAGGTGACATAGGTGTACAATCATAATTTGTTTCCATGTCCTAAAATTTCATATAAATGATATATACACTGTGTACAAAATAAGATGATGAAGTGAACTCATCCTAGAAAAAGCACTGCATACCTCATTGCTGAATATCACCACAGTCACCTTTGAAGTACTTCCCTTGGAAAGTTGTGCACCAATACCAGTGCCTAATCCAGGCTCCAAAGCAATTTTGGAACTTTTTTTCTGGAATAGCCATCAGCACTGACATTGTATTATCTTTGATGTCCTAAATGTTATCAAAATATCTTCCTTTAAAATGTTCCTTCATCTTTGGGTAAAGAAAAAGGTCATTGGGAGCCAGATTATATGAGTAGGGAGGATGTTCTAATACAGTTATTAGTTTACTGAGTAAAAACTCCGCACAGACGGTGCTGTGTGACTTGGTTCATTGTCACACAGCAAGAGCCATTGCCCCCCTGATGCAAGAGCCATGATTTGGCAAAAAGTTCAGGTCATTTTCATCTAACTTTTCCATGTAGCCTTTTCAGCACTTTCAAATAGTAAACTTTGTTAACTGTGCAGTTGTTGAAAATTCCTAATGAACAATCCCTCTGATATCAAGAAGGTTAGCAATATCATTTTGACATTTTGTTTGAACTAAAGGAATGTTTTGGTTGTGGAGAAGACTGACTTTCATTGTGCACTTTGATGCTTTTCTTCAGTTCACGTTGGTATGTCCATGTTTCATCACCAGTGATAACATGGCTCAAAACTTGCTTCTCTGTGAGGTCTTGTGAAAATTTGACTCTCCTTTTCATTTTTTTTCCACTGGTGATCTACTTTGGGAATCATTTTGTTCAAGTTTTTTCTTGTCAAGATTTTCCAGTATGATTTTCCTGATATTTTTATTAGATCATAACTGTGTACATTACTGCATTTGTGTGGTACAGTGTGCTGATTTTATATATAATTTGGAACGTTTACATCAAACTGGTTAACATAGCATTCACCTCCCCTCCTTCCCTCCCCTGTTTGACTTGGGTATTTTAAAAAAAATTTTCCCGGGTGATTCCATTAATCCCTATAACCCAACTATTGATATGACAGACGTATGTGTGTATATTGACCTTTCAAACACACATTATACTACATTTATCTAATGCTACACTCTTCTTACATAATTAAAAGTTTGCTAACTAAAAGAAAGAAAAAAAAAACATAGCATTCACCTCACTTATTTATTTTCTTTTTCTTTAAGTTTTTTGCTGGGACCGGGTTTGAATCCATCCTCTCTGGTCTATGGGGCTGGCTCCCTACTTCTTTGAGCCAGAGGCACCACCCACTGATTTAATTGTTGTGTTTAGACATTTATACTCTACTATTAATAAAATATTAAATTTAATACTAATAGCAGAATATACATGTCTACAAATTTTAATACCAGTATTAATATTTAATAGTATTGATATTTAATTAATCCTTAATATTTAATAGTATTAATGCTTAACTAATAGTAGATTAAAAATGTCTACAAAACTTAAGAGTAGTGTTAATATTTAATAGTACAGTATAAATGTCTAAACACAACAATTAAATAAGTGAAGTGAATTCTGTGTTAACAAGTTTGATTTAAACATTCCAAATTGTATATAAAATCAGCACATTATACTCCATAAATGGAGTAATGTCTGCAGTTATGATCTAATAAAATAAATTAAAAAAAAGACTTTCCTACCTGTTTCTCTCTTGATGTTTACTTGATATGCTATGCTTCTCACAGTCAGCTAATAGTTTTGATGCAAAATTCAATGAATTTTTGTAAGGTTTTCATGACTTTCATTCTTATTACTGGGCACCCTTACCTCTCTTCTTCAATGCTGCTTTTTATCCCTTCAGAAAACTATTTAATCTATTTGCAAACTGCTTATTTTTTTGTGGCATTATCTGCAAACTAACATGTCCCTGACTTCCCTTTCATGCTTGCTAAGTTTAACAAGATTAACATTTATTCATCGCTCTAATTCAGGTTCTGAAATTCTCATAACAGCACACAATCATGCAGCAATGATAATGAACTCCATTCTGAAAGACAGTCAACATAAACACAACTATGAGACACTGATACACCAAAGTTATGAAACTTTAATGAGGGGCTTGTACAGTACTAACAACGTAAGCACACGGTTGTGAGCTTGTGAACTTAATTGTCAAGGCTTCATATGTCATTTTGTGACATATTTCTTTCTTTTATTTGCACAGTATCGTATTTGTGAGATCAATCCATATTGACACATGTATATTTGGCTTAATTTATTTTGATTTTTATAACATTCCATCACATAAATGCTGCAACATCAAACTCTTCGAAAGCTGATATATATATACATATATATATATATCTCGTATATCCATATGTATATATGAATGATAGTCATAATGGCTTTTGTATTATATAGGTGTATCCACAGATATGTATTGTATTGTTTATTAATACTGAAAAAATGAAAATACAAAACCAAGTTTTATATGTTTATTTATTTTATAAAAACATCCATCCTATATGGGACACTGATATTTGATATCCAAAATATTTCCGTAAACATTCACTTATCTCAGGCCCACATTGCCTTTATTTTCCAATATTTCCTTGTAATTCATCTTCTGCCATTCACTTGTGTTTTTCTGAAATTCGTCTTTCATATAGAATTTACAGTGATTTACTTCAGTGAAAATGGGATAATTAATATCTCTTTGAAATACTAATATTCAACCACCATGAAATTTCATAGAAGGATTTCTGCTATCCCTTCTTGTCTGCATTTTTTTTCTGGCATTCCTGAGATTCTAGAATGCCTGGCTCACCAATCCCTCTACTGCAGACAAATACATACACATTTGTTTCTTCAGGAATTTTTCTCTCTCTCTTTCTGCTTTCTGTCTTGCTCTCATCCTTTCCTGGCCCCTATGCCCTTTAATTTGGCTCATCTAACATTATAAGTATCAGCTCAGACATGATCTCTGAAAAACTCATTTTTGACAGTTTTATTTATATTCCTTCCAGCCACAGTGTCAATCATTATTGAGTAAAACAGATAAAGACTGTTCCAGAAGTTTTGAAATATTGTGCTTACAGTCCAGCGGCAAAGGGTAAAGACATGGCAAGAAACGACTTACAGTTTTGGTATGAAAATTGCAGTAGAGATGACACTAGAGTACTGAGGCAGCCCTGAGGGAGGAGATGCCTATTTATCTGGGGAAACAGCAGGAATAAAGGAAGGCTTCATGTTGCAGGCTAAGGCCTTAAAAGATAAAATAAAATTGTTAGAATAGCAGAGGAAATCTTTTCACATGTAACAGACAGGATGTACACTGATGAAAATAGAAAAAGTAACAGAAATTTGTGAATTATTGATAAAACAACATGCACAGCATGCTGTTGAAAGGTATTTTATGAAGTAGAGAATAATCCACAATGTTATTTCATATGTGTGTATTGTATATTTAAATTCTGTTTTTCTTCTGACATTATGTGTGTATATGTTAGGTGGATAAATCTGTGAGTAAATCTGTGATATGTCTGTATTCGTTGAACCTGGTGACATCTACTGCCCTCTGGGTTGTTTTGCGAAGTTTTGGATAATTAGGAGTATTTTTTTTTTTTTTTACGGAAGTAAATATTTGGCTAAAGATTAAGCTTAACTTAAACTCTCAATTTATACAGAAATTACTTTTTTACCCTTTTGTATCAAACAATGTCAATTTTGTTGAACTGTGGTCCATTTAACTAAATGTATGGTCTATCAGCAGAACAAGCCTTGCAGATGTCATCAGATGAAGAGAAAGAAAGTCATGAAGGAAGTAAAAATAAACAGTCAAAGGTATGAAAATATTTAATTTTAGATTTCTGATTTAATATTGATTTCTTTTGCAATGGTATTTTGAATGGTATTTGCAATGTAGAATAGTCCAAAATAAAATTATATTTTGGACTAACATCTTAGACTCAGTAGGTCAAAATTTAATATTTTCTTTAAAATATATTCTCAAATACTTAAAATAATTAAAAATCCTGAAATCTCATATAGCCTTTGTCTTTGGAATAGAGATAAAGAATTTCTGGGTGGAGCAAATTGGGGAATCAGAAACATCATTCAGCTGAGCTCTCCTAGAAGGACTGGGGAAAAAGAGAGAACCCAGCTATACCTGGCATGAAGACCTTACCCAGAGTCATAGCTAAGGGAGCACAGTGATGAGGTGGTGAGATGGATATAGTGTATGATCTGGAGGGGTGGAAATCTGATGAATTAAGTAGGTGATTGAGACTGGCTGGGATCAGCTGGCCACCCACAGAGGCTTGGGACAGAAAGAAGCCTTTCTTGAATTTTCAGTTGTTGGGGCAAGCTGTGTGTTGAGTGAAAAGCTTGGACGAGAAGGCAAGCTCAAACAGCATGCAGCAACCAGATTCAAATGCTGGTTTGAGTGGATGTGCCATAGGTTTGTGGCTGGTGAGGCAACTATAATGAGAAGGTCTCAGTGGCCAGGAGGCTGCCATTGTGGGAAGTCCTGAGAAAGTCTTAGCAGGAGCCTAAAGCACGGCTGTCTTAATTCCTTCCGCCAGGATCAGAACTCATCTATTGGGGCAGGCTGAGGTACTCCTGCAACCTACAGGAACTAGAGTCAGGGGGCACTGTGAAACCTGCCCCTGAAGGATTCTAGTGAGCTTTAAGATCCCAACCCAGCAGGATCTGAATGCTGAGAAAACAATCAGGCGATTGCCCAAGGCAATAATTTTGGAATTAGGAAAATAGAGGTTGCTGGCTGTGCTCTCGGTCTCCTAAAAAACCCACGGCGCCACCTGGTGCCACAGAAACATACTGTCATCATGCAACATACTGTCATCAAGGGCAAGGACTTTTCTTTAAAACAAACGAGGTAGTGAGAAGTAAAAAGGAGCATAAGGAGGTAAACAAGAAGAAAGAACATGAGGAGGAACCAATAGAAAAATTCAGGCAACCTGAAAAATAAGAACAGAGGATCCCCCGCAATGAACCATGAGGCACCTACTACAGAAGACGCCATCTATAAAGAATTAGTGGACTTCTCCCAGAGCTGGACAGATCCTCTAAACAGAAATTAAACAAAGATATAAGAGATTGAAATGAGACCCTAGCAAAACTGTGCTTTATAGATGTATATAGAACACTCCATCCCCAAAACAAGAATATACATTATTGTCATCATCCCATGGAACATTCTCAAAAATTATTACATCCTATGACAGAAAATAAAACTCAACAAAATCAAAAGAATTGAAATTTTATCATGCATCTTCTCAGACCACAAGGCACTAAAAGTCGAACTCAACTTCAACAAAAACGTTCAACCTCACAAAAAGGCATAGAAGTTCAACAACCTTGTGCTGAATGACAGTTGGGTGCTGGAAGAAATAAAAAAGGAAATCATTAAATTCATTCAGTATAACAACAGTGAAGATACAAGTTAAAAAAAAAAAACTGTGGATATAGTAAAAGCAGAAAAAAATGATCACTTTAGAAGCCTATATTCAAAAAACAGAAAAAAAGAAAGATGGAGACTTTACCTTTTTTATGTTTACATGGATGGAGCTGGAACATATTTTTCTTAGGAGAGTATCTCAAGAACGGAAGAAAAAGTATCCAGTGTACTCAGCCCTACTATGAAGCTAATGTATAGCTTTCATATGAAAGCTATAACTCAGTTATAACCTAAGAATATGGGGACCAGGGAGAGGGAGGGTAGAGAGGGGGTAGATGGGCGGAGGGAGGGTGATTGGTTGGATTACACCTGTCGTGCATCTTACAAGGATACATGTGAAACTTAGTAAATGTAGAATATAAATGCCTTAACACAATAACTAAGAAAATGCCAGGAAGGCTATGTTAACCAGTGTGATGAAAGTGTGTTAAACGGTCTATAAAACCAGTATACGGTGCCCAATTATTACATTAATGTACACTGTTACAATTTAATAAAAAAAAATTAATGTTCAAATAATGTACCTTGGTCAAAATTAAATCCAATTTATGTGAGAATTGGTCACAAAATTGCCCTCTAAAGAGACACAGGATGGTTGACTAAATAGAAAAACTGAGGCCAGACATCTGCTGCATTCAAGAGTCTCATCTTTCCTTAAAAGACAAACATAGACTCAAGATGAAGGAATGGTCACCTTTAATTCAGGCAAATGGAAATCAGAAAAAAGTAGGTGTGGCAATTATATTCTCAGATACAATAGGCTTTAAAACAAAGTAAGAAAAGAGAATGATGGTCACTTCTTATTTCTTAAGGGCTACACTCAACATGATGAGATTTCAATTATCAACATTTATGCACCCAACCACAATGCACCTCAATTTATAAGAGAAATTTTAGCTGACATGAGCAACTTGATTTCCCCCGCACCATAATTGTTGGAGACTTTAACACTCCTCTGGCAGTGTTGGATATATCCTCACACAAAAAAGAAGCTAAGCAAAGAAATTTTAGAACTAAACTTAACCATTCAACATTTACATATAATAGACATCTACAGAACATTTCATCCTAATTAAACTGAATACACATTCTTCTTATCAGCTGATGGATCATCCTCCAAAATTGATCACATCTTGGTTCACAAGTTTAACATCAGCAAATTTTAAAAAATATAATTCATTCCGCGTATTTTCTCAGACCATCATGGAATAAAAGTTGAACTCAGTAAAAACAGGAATCTCCACATGCATACAAAAACATTGAAACCAAATAACTTCATGCTGAATGATAGCTGGGTCATAGATGAGATTAAGAAGGAAATTACCAAATTTTTGGAACAAAACAATAATGAAGTCACAAACTATCAGAACCTCTGGGATACCACAAAGGCAGTCCTAAGAGGAAAATGTATAGCATTGCAAGCCTTCCTCGAGAGAACGGAAAGAGAGGAAGTCAATAACTTAATGGGACATCTCAAGCAATGGAAAGTGAAGAAGTTTACAACCCTAAACCCAGCAGAAGAAAAGAAATAATTAAAATTAGAGCAGAAGTAAATGAAATTGAAGACCAAAGAATCATACAACAGATCAACCAATCAAAGAGTTGGTTTTTTGAAAAGCTCAATAAAATAGATAAAACTTAGGCTATCCTAACCAGAAGTAGAAGAGTAGAATCCCCTATTCATCAATCGGGTAAGATAAAGGCCAAATAACAACAGACTCCTTAGAAATCCAACAAGTCCTTAATGAATACTATATAATATATATTATATAATATTCATACTATATAATAAAATTCTACTCTCAGAAGTATGAAAATCTGAAGGAAATAGATCAATACTTGGAAACATGCCACCCTCCTAGACTTGGCCAGAAAGAAGTGCAAATGTTGAACAAGCCTATAACAAGCTCTGAAATAGCATCAAGTATAAGAAATCTCCCCCAAAAGAAAAGACCAGGACCATATGGCTTCACATCAGAATTCTACCAAACCTTTAAGGAGGAACTAGTACCTATATTACTTAATCTTTTCCAAAACATACTAAAAGAAGGAATACTTCACAATACATTCTATGAAGCAAATATCATGCTGATATCCAAACCAGAAAAAGACCCAACAAGAAAAGAAAATTAGATACAAATATCTCTAATGAATATTGATGCAAAAATATTCAATAAGATCCTAGCAAACAATCTAATAACACATGAAGCACATTATACACCACAACCAGGTGTGTTTCATCCCAGGGTCCCAAGGATGGTCCAATATACATAAATTCATAAATATAATACATCACATAGACAAAAAACAAAGACCATATGATTCTCTCAATTGATGCAGAAAAAGGTTTTGACAATACCCAACATCCTCTCTTGCTCAGAACGCTTTAGAAAATAGGTATAGAATTTATTGAATTCTTGAGACATCTTTTGGGTAACTGCTTGGAATTCTAATTCAATCAATTGGCACTTGCTACTGGCTGCTGGAAGAATTTTTTTCATCTTGACTTCAGACAGGTTCATTACAATGTGTCTTGGAGAGGCTCTGTTAGCATTGAAATTACCCAGGGTTTGATATGCATCTGAAAGGGGTGTGTCGGGGTCTTTAGTGAAACTTGGGAAGTTTTCCTTTATGATAGTCTCCTGAATGGCTTCCATTCCTTTGGGGCAATCTTCTTCCCCTTTAGGAATCCCTATTCATATATTTGAATACTTCATGGAGTATTGTACTTCTCTAAGGACATGATATGCTTTCTCTCTCTTCTTTCTGCTAATCAACTCTTTGGGTTAAGTCAAAATTTTGTCCTGTAGCTCTGAGCTTCTTTTTTCTCCATAGTCTACCCTATTTTTGATACTTTTCACTGCAGCTTTACATTCCCTGATTGTTTCCTTCATTTCCTTAAGCTCCACCATATCCTTTCTGTATTGTACATATCTCTTGTCTCATTTTTGGTTCTTTCTTTCCATGTTCTTGCCCATTCCTTTTAATGTCTTTATCATCCATATTTTAAATTCCCTTTCTATCAACACCATTAATTATTTTTTTTATTTTCTCCATACATATACATGTGTTTATTTGGTTTCCACTTTTTTCCTGCACAAAATTAAAAAGACTTAAAATTTAAAAACAATGGCATTGATTACAATAAGCACTAGAAACAAAAATGTCATCAAGAACGAGCAAAGATAAAAACATTCATAGACGAGATCAGATAATTGCTGCCAGAAAATATTGAGCAATAATAATAAGAATGCAAAAAAAGTAACATTCATATTGTTGGATAAGAGTATGTCTATCATAGAATGCTTTGACTTTGAGGTTCAGTATGGGGTCATCAGTTAACTTCTTTTTCTTTTTTCCAAAGTCTCAAAAAATAGACAACTATTCTTGCTAATACGTTTGAGTTCTCTGTGGATTCTGGTTATTAAACATTGGTCGAAGGTTTAACCTGCAAATATTTTCTCCCGTTTTGAGGGCTATCTGCTTGCTATACTTAACTATGTTCTTGGCTGTGCAGAAGGTTTTCAGTTTGATCAGGTTCCAGTAGTGTATTTTTGATACTGCTTCAATTGCCCGGGGAGTCCTCCTCATTAAATATTCACCAAGGCCGATTCCTTCAAGAGTTTTCCCTGCTCTTTCTTCTAGTATTTTTATAGTTTCATGTCTTAAGTTTAAAGATTTTACTGAGTGAGAGTCTTTCTTAGTTAATGGTGAAAGGTGTGGGTCTAATTTCAGTCTACTACAGATCGCCAGCCAGTTTCTCAGGGTGGGCAAAGGAATGGAAGAGAAACTTCTCTAAGGAAGACAGGCGCATGGACTACAGACACATGAAAAAATGCTCATCATCCTTAATCATCAGAGAAATGCAACTCAAAACTACTTTGAGATATCACCTAACTCCAGTAAGAGTAGCCCACATTACAAAATCCCAAAACCAGAGATGTTGGCATGGATGTGGAGAAAAGTGCACACTTCTGCACTGCTGGTGTGAATGCCTACTAATACGTTCCTTTTGGAAGGATGTTTGGAAAATCCTTAGAGACCTAAAAATAGAGATGCCATTCGATCCTATAATTCCTTTACTAGGTAAATGCCTAGAAGACCAAAAATCACAATATAACAAAGACATCTGTACCAGAATATTTATTGCAGCTCAATTCATAATTGCTGAGCCATGGAAGAAGCCCAAGTGCCCATCAACCCACGAATGGACTAGCAAATTGTGGCACATGTATACCATGGAATGTTATGCAACCTTAAAGAAAGATGGAGACTTTATCTCTTTCATGCTTACATGGATAAAGCTGGAACATATTCTTCTTAGCAAAGTATCTGAAGAATGGAAGAAAAAGTATCCAATGTACTCAGCCCTACTGTGAAGGTAATTTATAGCTTTCATATGAAGGCTATAACCCAACTGTAGCACAAGAATATGGGGAATGGGCCATGGGAGAGTCAGGGAGGGGGGAAGTCAGGGTGGAGGGAGCATAATGGGTGGGGCCACACCTACGGTGCTTATTAGAATGGGTACAGGCGAAACCTACTAAATGCAGAATACAAATGTCTACATACAATAACTAAGAAAATGCCATGAAGGCTACTTTGAACAGTTTGATGAGAATATTTTTGATTGTATATGAAACCAGCACATTGTACCCCTTGGTTGCACAAATGCACACAGCTATGATTTAACAATAAAAAAAAAGAAGGAAAATAAGTATAGAAGTAACATTTCTTAAACTGATAGAGGCCATCTGCTGCAAACCCACAGCCAATATCATAGTGAATGGAGTAAAATTGAAATCATTTCCACTCAGATCAGGAACCAGACAAGGATGCCTACTGTCTGCACTACTTTTTAACATTGTAAGGGAAGTTTTAGCCACCATAATCAGGCAAGAGAAGACAATCAAGGGGATCCAAATAGGACCAGAAGAGATCAAATTGTCACTCTTCACAGACGATATGATTATATATCTGGAAAATCCAAGGGAATCAACTACAAAACTCCTAGAAGTGATCAAGGCATACAGTAATGTTTCAGGATACAAAATTAACACTCTTAAATCTGTAGCCTTTATATATACCAACAATAGTCAAGGGGAAAAAACAGTCAAGGACTTCATTCCCTTTAGAATTGTCCTAAAGAAGATGAAATATCTGGGAGTGTATCCAACTAAGGACATGAAATATCTCTATAAAGAAAACTATGAAACTCTGAGAAAAGAAATAGCAGAAGATGTTAACAAATCGAAAAATGTATCATGCTCTTGGTTGGGAAGAATCAACGTTGTTAAAATGTCTATACTACCGAAAGCAATCTACAGATTTAATGCAATCTCTATTAAAGCACCTCTGTCATATTTTAAAGACCTGGAAAAATTAGTACTTTGTTTTATACGGAAACAGAAAAAAACTCAAATAGCCAAGACATTACTCAGAAATAAAAACAAATTGGGAGGTACCACGCTTCCAGACTTCAAACTATACTATAAATCGATAGTGATCAAAACAGTATGGTACTGGTACAAAAATAGAGAGGTAGATGTGTACTCAGCCCTACTATGAAGCTAAATTATAGCTATCACATGAAGGCTATAACCCAACTGAAGCACAAGACTATGAGGAAAGGGCCAAGGAAGGGGAAGGGAGGGGGCAGATTATGGTGGAGGTAGAGTAATGGGTGGGGCCACACCTACCGTGCATCTTAGAATGGGTACAGGCCAAACTAACTAAAGGTAGAATACAAATGTCTACATACAATAACCATGAAAATGCCATGAAGGCTACGTTGAATAATTAGATTAGAATATTTCAATTGTATATGAAACTAGCACATTGTACCCCTTGATTGCACTAATGTACACAGCTATGATTTAACAATAAAAAAATAAAAAATAAATAAATAAAAGGCAAAAAAAGAGGTAAACCCAGACACTTATTGTCATTTGATTTTCGATAAGCCTATTAAAAATATAAATTTTGGGAAAGATTCCTTATTCAATAAATGGTGCTGAATGAATTGGCTGGAAACTTGTAGAGGACTGAAACTGGACCCACATCTTTCTCCTCTAATAAAAATTGACTCTTACTGGTTAAAAGACTCATACTTAAGACATGAAACTATTAATATTCTTAGAGAAAGTGCAAGGGAAATGCTTGAAAAACTTGGCCTGGGAGAATACTTCATGAGGAAGACACCCCGGGCAATTGAAGCACCATCAAAAATACATTACTGGGATCTGATCAAATTAAAAAGCTTCTGCACTGCCAAGAACACACTAAGTAAAGCCCTCAGATAGACAGCCCTCAGAATGGGAGAGGATTTTTGCAAGTTATACTACCAACAAAGGTCTAAGAACCAAAATCCACAGAGAACTCAAACTTCTTACTAAGCAAAAAACAAGTGATCCCATTTCATTGTGGGCAAGAAACGTGAACAGAAGCTTCTCTGAAGAAGACAGACACATTTCCTACAGACACATGAAAAAATGCTCATCATCTTTAATCATCATAGAAATGCAAACCAAAACTACTCTGAGAAACCATTTAACTCCAGTAGGAGTAGCCCACATCACAAAATCCCAAAACAACAGATGTTGGTGTGGATGTGGAGAAAAGGGAAGACTTTTGCACTGCTGGTGGGAATGCAAACTAGTATTTTCCTTTTGGAAGGAAGTTTGGAGAACACTCAGGGATCTAAATGTAGACCTGCCATTTGTCCTACAATTCCTCTTCCAGGTGTATATCCAAAGGACCAAAAATCTTTTGGCAATAAAGATATTTGCACCAGATTGTTCATTGCAGCTCAATTCATAATTGCCAACTCATGGAAGAAGCCCAAGTGCCCATGGACCCATGAATGGATTAATAAATTGTGGTATATGTATACCATGGAGTACTAGCAGCAGTAAAAAAAAAAAAAAAATGGAGACTTTACCTCTTTTATGCTTACATGGATGGAGCTGGAAAATATTCTTCTTAGTAAAGTATCTCAGGAATGAAAATAAAAGTATCTAATATACTCAGTACTACTGTGAAACCAATTTATAATCACTCACACATGCAAATGAAAAATGAAACACAACTTTAGCCTAGGATGAAGGAGGGAAGGGGAGAGTGAGGGGAGGGAAGGGGGTGGGAGGGATAGTAGGGGGACCACACCTATGGAGCACATTGCAAGTACAAGTTGGACCTATTATGTGTTTACCACAAATGTCCTTATAATATAATAGGGTAAATGAGGTGAAATCTATGTTGATTAATATGATGTAAGCACTACAATTTGTACAAATAATGAACACATTGAAAATGGCATTAATGTATTTATGATCTATGTACAAAAGAATAAAAAAAGAAAGAAAAAAATCATACATTATGATCAAATAAGATTCATCTTACATTAATTTTTTGAGTGGTGAGAAGTATGGATTCTTTTTTATTCTGCATATGGCTATACAAATACAATTTTACCTGCACCTTTTATTGAAAATGGAGAGATTCCCCCAATGTATGTTGTTGTCTGCTTTGTCAAAGATAAGGTGGCTATATGTGGATGGTTTACTGTATGGGTATTTTGTCTTGTTTCATCAGCCTGTGTCTCCATTTTCTGTCAATACCATGCTGTCTTGGTTACTATAGCCTTGTAGTGTAGTTTGAAGGTGGTAATGTGATGCCTCCAAATTTGTAAAAGAAGCATTATATCAAAAAATACCTGTATTCAAATGTTCTTTGCAACACAATTCACAATTACAAAGATGGGGAATCAACCAAATGCGCATCAATTCATGAGTAGATTAATAAAACCTGGTACACGTATTCCATAGAATACTAAACCACAAACAATGACTTAATGCCTTTTCAACAATCTGTATATAACTAGGGACCATTAGAACTAGGGACGATTATCCTCAGTGAAGTATCTAAAGAATGAAAACACGAATACAACATGTACTTACTACTAAATTGGAATTAAATTGATGGGCACACATGTGAAGTAAACCTCAATAGAAATGAAGGAGGAGGTTACAGGGGGAGAGGAAGCAGAAACCTATCTAACAGGTAGAGCGAACACTCTCTGGGTGAAAGACATACTTCCAATGATGACTGAAAGATTACAAAAAGAAATCTACATAACCAAAATATTTGTACCCCCATAATACTTTTAGATAAATAAATAAGTATATAAATAAATAAATGAAAGGATAGAAGATGGCATCTTTTGTGTGTCTTTTTATTTCTCAATTTCTGACAGTGAAATGGGGTGAAAATTCATTCAATACCAAGAGGAAAGGGGAATGACAAAGTTAAGAATGGCCCTTTTTGAAATTTTGAAAAATTCTGTTTGACTCACTCAAAGAGAAATAAAGAAGATTCTCCAAACAATTTAAATAACAATTATAATTATATCTCACAATTATGTGATAATACTCAAATGTAATGCTAAAATTAATAACAAAATATTTTGCTGGCTCTAATCATAACAAAGTAAAGTGATAAAATCAATGAAAAGAAAAAATTTCTTTTTGTAGACTAAAGTAGTAGCAATTATCCTTTCTATTAAACTTTTCATCAAGGTTAAAAAACAAAGGAAGAAGTGTGAAGCTAATGAGATAGAAGTATCTAAATACCTCTGTGATTTTGCAACTGATAACAGTGATGATGATGGATTAATTCAAAAAAGAAAGGCTGGAGAAACCTACAATCAGCAGTTTTCCAGGAAGGAGAATGAAAAGTGGGACAGGTGAGCCTGTAGCGGTGTTTCATAGTAGATAATTATTACTGTACAAGAAAACTAATTTTAATTTGGACTAACATTCACAATTAACAAGTTGTATACTTAACCTAAGGATTTTCAGCCTTTGCCTGCTATAAGAACAATGCAAATTTACAAACAATGGGATATCGTTGTTTTCAGTCATGCTGACATTTTTTTTTTAACAAAAACAGTGCTGAGAAATGTGCAGAAAAGTTATTGTCATGCACTATTTGTTGATAAAACCAGTAAATCCTTTTGACAGGTGATTTAGCAATGGGCATCAAATTTCAAATATGTCATTCACTGAATGTAAGAGGTCCAGTTCTGCAGCTAGATCCTACAGGAAAATCTGACCCATCTAAACACACAGACGTGTTAAGAACATTTGTTATCTGTGATATATACTTAAAATAAACCAATATTTATGTATCTAATATATAATATGTGTTAAGATACATAGTATTTATGTATGTTAAGGACATTTATATAACTATGTTATCTATATATGTGTATTACAGAAGTTTATTATAACATTGTCATATCAAAAGTTGGAGATAGTCTAAATATGTGTCAGTAAGGAAATACTTAAAATACCACACCCATAAAGTAATGTTGCATACAACGATTTTCTAAAATGAGGTGAATCTGTAGTATACTAATCATTTCCCAATGAAAGTATGTTTAAAGTATTTAGTTTAGTGATACATACAACCAAATTTTGATAGAATTGCTTAAATATCTGCTGAGTTGCAAAAGGCAGCTACATGTTGTATTGGCATTCTAGCTTATAACCAAGAAGGTTGGAGGTTATTATATTTTTGGTTTTGTTCTCAATATATGAGTACTCAACTATTGGAACCTCAAATTAGTCTGAATATCAGCAAATGATTGCACATGGCACTCATTTTCCAAATATACATTTCAATAAGGTGTAAAAATGATTACATCAAAGGTTGTTTAATCTAATAAAATTAGCCTTGGCCAAATTTTCCTTTAAAAAGCCAGAGAGTAAATATGTTTTAGACTTTGTGGGCCATATGGTTTTTGTTATAGTCCAAAATCTGTCATAGAAAGTGAAGGAACCGGCATGCCTGTGATCCAATAAAACTTTGCTGACAAAAGCAGGCAGTGGGCTGAGCTTGGCTCACATGTGCTAATTTACTGACTCTTGTGGTAAAACCCAGTACTACTAATGCAGCAAGTCTTCTTTTAAAAGATTATGCATTTCAATATGAACCACATCACATTATTCAACAGATCTCATGTTACATTATTTACACAATAAGATTGTTTTTGCAATTTTTCCCCTTTTATTTCCATTATGGAATTCAAAATTTTAACATAAATATTTACTTTGTATAGTGAATGAGTCTAAAATATCCTAAATTTGGATGGTTTTTATCACGCAATACATACTTCCCTTGAAATTTTAGTCATTCTTTGGTCTTTATTTATATACATGGGCAAAATGGTAATCAGGTCTTTTCCAGTTTCTTTTTTTTCTTTTTAATTTCATGTTAATGTGAGGGTATAAACAACTAGATTACGTTATTTTCATTAGTTAGGTAGAGTCCTTCTTGTAGTTGTGTCTCACACCCAAGAGGTGTTCCATGTAACCTTAAAAGCTGCTTATTAGGTGGGAGCACACCAATCTCCCTCTAACCTTCTTTTGCCCCTTCCCTTGTTCCCCTTCCTCCTAACTTGAACTGAAATGAGATTTTCTCTTATGTGGACATGTATTAGGTTGTCTATTGGCTTTATATTACCATTGAGTATGATGGATATTTGTGTTTCTATTTTCTGATGCTTTGCTAAAGAATGCATTTCACCTCCATCCAGGTTAATATCAAAGATGTAAACTCTCCGTTTTTAAAATGACTAAGAAGTACGGTGTACACATACCACAGTATTTTGATCCATTTTTGAGTTGATGGGCATTCAGGTTGTTTCAAAATCTTGGCAAATGTAAACTGAGCTGCAGTAAACAATCTAGTGAAAATGTCTTTATTAAAAAATATTTTTTTTCTGAGTAGTTCCATCTCTATTAATGGGATTGCAGGATCAAATAAAAGTTCGATTTGAGTTCTCTGCGGATTCTCCATACTTTTTTCTAAAGAGGCTGCATTAGTTTGTAGTCCCTGCAAGGGTGTAAAAGTGTTCCCCATTACCAACATCAGCAATTTTGGGACTTTGTGATGTGGGCTATTCTCACTGGAGTTGGATGATATCTAGGGTGTTTTTGATTTGCATTTCTCTGTTGATCAGGGAAGATGAGTAATTTTTTATTTGTTTGTTAGCCACTCATCTGCTTCCTCAGAGAAGGGTCTGTTCATATCACTTGACCAGTAGTAGATGGATATTTTTTTGCTCTATTGATGTTGATTTAATTTGAGTTCTCTGTAGATTCTAATTATAAAAACTTTATCAGATCCATAACATGTAAACCCATTCTGAAGGTTGTCTATTTGTTTTACCTGTTGTGTCCTTAGCTGGACAGAAGTTTTTCAGCTTAATTAAGTCCCATTTGCTCATTTTACTTGTTGTTGTGATTGCTACTGAGGTCTTTGTCATAACATCTTTCCCGAGTCCAACATCATCAAGAACTTTTCCCACACTTTCTTCTAAGATTCTTATCATTTCATGTCTTAGATTTAAATCTTTTATCCATCTTAAGTCAATTATTTTAAGGGGTGAAAGGTATTGGTTGAGTTTCAGTCTACTACAAGAAATTATGTCTAGAAATTTGGCAATGTGGAGGAAATGGACCAATAGCTGCAATCATGAGATCTTCCTAGACTTAACCAGAAATAGATCTCCTGAAAAGGCATATATCAAATGTTGAGAGTGCAGAAACAATAAAAAAGGTTATAGCACCAACAGCAGCAACAGAAGCCCAGGACCAGATGGCTTCACAACAGAATTCTATCACACCTTCAAAGATGAACTTCTACCTATACTGCAGAACCTGTTTCAAAATATTGATAAGGCTGGAGCCTTCCCAAACATATTCTATAAACCAAATATCACTTTTGTTTTGATTCCAAAACCAGGAAGGGACTTAACAAACAAGAACTTCAGACCAATTTAACTAATGAGTATAGAGGGAAAAATACTCCACAAAATCTTAGCTAATAGATTACAGTTACTCATTTCAAAAAAATTATGCATTACCATCAAGTATATTTCATCCAAGAGATGTAGGTTGTTTTAACATATGTAAATTCATAAATGTAATACATCCTATCCATAAAAACAAAGTCTATATGATGCTCTCAAAAGAGGCAGAAAAAGCATTTGTTATAATTCAGAATTCTATACTAACAAGAACATTTAAAAAATAGGCAAATTTGTATATTTCTTAAGATGATTGAAGTCATCTGTCCACAGTTAACATCATGCAGAATGGTGTAAAATTGAAAGCTTTTCCAAAGAGAACTGGAACCAGACAAGGATGCACACTCTCACCACTATTATTCAACATGGTTCTAGCCAATACAATCAGGAAAGAGAAGGATATACAGTGCATCCAAATTGCTTCAGAGGAGATCAAACTCTCCCTCTTTCCTGATGATATAATCTTATACTTAGAAAACCCAAGAGACTCAACCACAAACTCCTGGAAGTTATCAGGAAATACAGTAATGTCTCAGGGTATAAAGTCAATTTCCAAAGATCTTGTATATGCCAGTAACAACTAAGCTGTTCAGCTTCTCTTGATTTGAGAAGCAAATCAAGGACATAATTCCCTTCAGAGTATCTTCAAAGAAAATTAAATACTTAAGAATATACCTAACAAAAGAGCTGAACTATCTTTTCACAAAGAATTATGAAACCCCAGGAAACAAAATTGCAGAAAATACTAACAAATTGCAGAGCATACCATGCTCTTTGCTGGGAAGAATCAACATTGCCAAAATGCCTATTCTACACAAAGTAATCTACAAATTTAAGGCAATGGGGATTAAAATACTGACATCATATTTTGAAGAACTGGAAATAATAGTACTTCATTTTTTATGGAACCAGAAAACAAGCAATATAGCTAAGGCTATTCTTAGTAGTAAAAACAAAGTCAGAAGCATCACCCTACCAGACTTTGGGCTGTATTATAAGTCTGCCGTAAACAAAACACCATGGCATTGACACACATAGACATATGGAACCAAATTTAAAACCAAGAGATCAAACCAATCTCCTCTTGCCATCTGATCTTTGATAAACCAAACAAAAATATACAGTGTGGAAAATAATTAATTTTCAAAAAATGGTGCTGGGAAAACTACATAACCACATGAAAAGACTGAAACTTTCCCCACAAATTTAACCCATTATAAAACTTGTCTCAAGATAGATGAGAGACATCAAACTAAGACACAAAACAATAAAAATCTTGGAAGAAAGCATAGGGGGAAACTCTTGATGATGTTGAGCTAGGGAAAAATTTTATGACAAAGACTTCAGACCCATCATAACAGCAACAAAAATTAACAAATGGACTTAATTAAGCTGAAAAGCTTCTGCATCACTAAGGACACAACAAGGAAAGCAAGAAGATAATCTTCAGAATGGTAAAAGATATTTGCCAGGGTATGAATCTGACAAAGGAATGATAACTAGAATCTACAGAGAACTCAAGTTAATCAACAGAACAGAGTAAACAATCCCATCTACCTCGGGGCAAGAGATACAAACAGAACCTTCTCTGACAAAGACAGACAAGTGGCTAAGAAACATTTGAAAAATGCTCATCTTCCCAGATCATCAGAAAAATGTAAATCATAACTACCCTGAGATACCACCTAACCCCAATGAGAATAGCACACATCACAAAGTCTTAAATCTGCAGATGCTGGTGTGGATATGGAGAGAAGGGAACACTTTTACACTGCTGGTGGTACTGAAAACCAATACAACCTTTTTGGAAGGAAGTATGGAGAATCCTCTAAGAACTCAAACTAGCCCTCCCATTTGATCCTGCATTTCCACGGTGAGGCATCTAGCCACATGGAAAAAAATCGTACTAAATATTTGCACTGGACATTTGCAGCTCACTTTACAATTGCCAAACTGAGGAAACCACCTAAATGCCCACGAACCGAGGAATGGATTAATAAGCTGTAGTTTCTGTATACCATGAAATACTATTGTGCCATTAAAAAAGATGGAGATTTTACATCTTTTTTACTAACCTGTATGGAGGTGGAACACATTCCTCTTCATAAAGCATCAGAAGAGTGGAGAAGAAAGAATTCAGTGTACTCAATTCTAATAAGAAGGCTGTAAGTGGTCTAATAGAAGGTGGGGGGTAGGGAAATGAAGGATGGGGAGAGGGGCGGAGGGAGTATGGTAAGGGGTCACAGTGTATGGCACACAACTTGGGGGTGGGACACAATTACAAGAGGGAGTTTACCTAACAGCTGCAATCGGTGTAACCTAATTCTTTGTACCCTTAATAAATTTCAAACAATAAAAATAAATAAAATAAATACATAAATAAATGAATAATAAAATTGAAGATAGAACAAGGTGCTTTTATAAGATTGCTCAATGCTAATCCCATGAAGCCCAAGGATGGCTCAGAGAAGGTGTCCTTAGCTATGGATCATCCCCAGAATCTCTTAATTATGGGTGAAGCTCTTGATCTTGAAACCTATAAAGCAAAGAAAAAGAATGGAGAACCTCATGCACAGATGGTTAATTTGTGAAACTCTGAATACTTGAGTGTCACATCCAGGCTCAGTACTGGAAACTCAGTGCACAACAGGCTGACCTAAAGTCCACCTTATCCAGAGGATAAATTCCAAAGAAGTTTGCCTGCAAAGTCACCAGCCTAGAAGAATGGCTATGTCAAGATGGTTTTTACCACTGAGGAGTTTCTTCTGCATCCTATGTGGCCTCAGTTGCAGCAGCTGTTGTGCCTAGGAAGATGATTTAAACCACTCTGAGCAATCTCGTTGTCAAAGGTGCAGACTTGATCATTCAGGAAACAAAACAAATACTCAGAATGCCCCAGAAGAGCTTGTCTTGCTCTGAGGAGTTCAAAGAATTGAGGGATCTGCCACTGAGTGGAGCCAGAAGCCTGTAGCATTTAGTCAAGACCATGACTACAGGGATTATGGGAAGCCCCAAACCTGCCATGCAGTCTGTATCGGCATCGGACCTCTTAAAACAACAGAAGCAGGGCGGCACCTGTGGCTCAGTGAATAAGGCACTGGCCCCATATACCGAGGGTGACTGTTTCAAACCCAGCCCCGGCCAAACTGCAACCAAAAAATAGCCGGGTGTTGTGGCGGGTGCCTGTAGTCCTAGCTACTCGGGAGGCTGAGGCAAGAGAATCGCTTAAGCCCAGGAGTTGGAGGCTGCTGTGAGCTGTGTGAGGCCATGGCACTCTACCGAGGGCCATAAAGTGAGACTCTGTCTCTACAAAAAAAAAAAAAAAAAAAAAAAAAACAGAAGCAGCAGATGTTGGAGATGAGGGAAAGGAAATCAGAAGCTTTTTGGAGGCAATTTCTCCAAGGCTCAATTGAAGTCAAGAGCCTGGCTCTGCCATCCTCATCTTAATAGCCCACTGCCCAATCTGCGTAGATGGGGACTGAATTCCCCAGGCTGGAAGGAAGTCTGACCATGTGGATGACCAAGATTGGGTGTGGCAACTCAAAAGGAGATGACGTTCTCTTTTCTGATGAGTCACAACCACCAAAACCAAAACTGAGTGCTTTAGCAGAAACGAAAAACTTGGCTGCTATCACCAAATTATGAGCAAAGTCCAGGTTCTTACAGAAACACACCAAAACAGCCTCTAAATGATACAAAAGGATTCCCAGTATACCGTGGGAGTGATGAAATGTGTAGAAAAGAACACCATGTTTTCTTCCCAAGCTGAGGATGAACTGGAGCCTGCCATGAAGAAAAGGAGAGAGCAGTTTGCCTGACTGGAATCTGAGTAATTTCAGGAAATTCTAAAAGTAAAGTCAAAGTGCACAGGTGTCCTGAAAGAGGCTGAGGCTGAGCTGCATAAATGCTATTTTGAGGCACTGGTGAAAAAAGAACAAATGGAAGAAAAGATGAGAAACATCAGAGAAGTGAAGTGTCTGGTCGTGACATGCAAGGTGAGTACCTACTCCCATCTCAATGTGCTGGAGACCTGTGTCAATGAGCAGCACGACCTCCACTGGCTCAATGGCATGAAAAAGTTTTTCAAGTGTCCCTGTGGGGACAGACTCCCACACAAGCACTGCATTAATCATGGCCTCTAAAAAAAAGGGAGGGAATGCTAAAAGAAAACTCTGGTCCATAGATCAGAGGAGAAATTTTGTTACCAAGAGGAGAACACGCCAAATTTCTAAATAGCCTCAAATAACCCTAAAGTCATTTGCCTCAATCTTTTTTTTCTTCATGTGGCTCTGGAAAGGCCTAGGATGGACTCCGGATTGCCTTTGTTTCTGACTGACACCAGCTAAAACCCATGCTGGTTAAGCCCATAAGCCTTGTCTGCTTATTTCTGCAGTTGTGTGGGCTTGACACCAAATTTAACATTGATGTTTAAGTGGAAAACCAGAATATTGTCTTCCCTGTTCTCACTACAGTATTGTGGCAACATTACAGCTTTCACGGAAATTTTTGGCCCCAAACTGGAAGGTAAACCAAGAGGTGTGTTTCTGTACCTCTTGGTTATACACTCCTTTACCTCAATGAAGTTCTAGTGTTACATGGAGATAAAAATATACATTGTATAATGACATTAACAATAGCATCATTGTGATTTTACGAGATACTCTAAATTATCAGAGGTATAACCTTTATAGTTTAGACAAGGGAAGATTTTGATTATGTACAATAGAAAAATAAAAGATTACTGCTTTCACAGAAATTTTTGGCCCCAAACGGGAAGGTAAACCAAGAGGTGTGTTTCTGTACCTCTTGGTTATACACTCCTTTATCTCAGTGAAGTTCTAATGTTACATGGAGATAAAAATTTACATAGTATAATGGCATTAACAATAGCATCATTGTGATTTTATGAGATACTCTAAATTATTAGAGGTATAAACTTTATAGCCTAGACAAGGGAAGATTTTGATTATGTACAATAGAAAAATAAATGATTGACAGTTTATTTCAGATAACACTTTTTTGTATTATAAATTTATAAAGTTTGAAAACCACGTTTCTTTGTACCAATAGTGTCATGGACGTGTATTGTGTGCTCAATAAGTATTTGTTGAGTACATGAATAAACAGTTGAATAAATTAGTGCTGATGATGAATTTTCTTAGAAAAATTTTTCTTAGAAAAATAAGTTTTGAACTTGTTGAAAGTAGGTTTCTCTAATTGCCTAGATACAACAATATGAAGGCTTTTAGTTTTTAAAAAATATGTGAGATTTAGAAAATTTTATTTATAATTATGGCCATAAATAGAATGATTATATGGATTTATCTACTATCCTATCATTTAAGAGCAGTTGACAATAAATTTGATTTTCACAACAGGCTATGAAGCTCATGTGTTGGAGCCAGAATTCTGGGGTTTGAATGTGTGGTCTCTACTGACCATCTGTATGTGGTGGGCAAATTACTTGGTGTTCTGAGCCTAGTCTCCTCCTTTATAAAACCATACAGGATGATAACATCTCTAAAACAGTAGCTACATCACAAAGCTCTTGTAAGGATTCACATTAATTAAATACATGTACAGTGTTTTAAGTACTACATAGTAAGGACATAGTAAGTTGTGAAAATACAGATGAAAAACATTATTATTATTGTTCTTTTTTAAAGACAGAGTCTCACTTTGTAACACTTGGTAGAATGCTATGATGTCACAGCTCACAGCAACCTCAAACTATTGGGCTTATGCGATTCTCTTGCCTCAGCTTCCCAAGTAGCTGGGACTACAGGCCCCGACCACAATGCCTGGCTATTTTTAGTGACAGTGTCTCACTCTCGCTAAGGCTAGTCTTGTACTCATGAGTTTAGGCAGTTCACTGCCTCTGTTTCTCAGAGTCCTGGGATTACAGGTGTGAGCCACTGCTTCTGGTCTTGAATTTAACATTATTAATATTATTACAAAAAGAATTTCCCTCATATAAGTATGTTAGAAAAATAATGCAAATAAGTCTTAGTGCCTATAAATGACCATGTTTATTAAAAAGGAGAGTGACAAACACCTGGTATATTTCTATCAAATAATGCAAGTATGATTGTCCTTTCTCTTTTTCAGAAAGCTTGATCTAAATGTAATTCTTTGTTAGGATGTTATGTAGTATGTTTTCTTCGTCTCTTAATGTTACTGTTTATACTTCAATCCCTCTTGTAGAAAATGATTGATTTTACATTATGTATTAAAAACCCTAAAAACTCTATAAGTAGGAGAAATAAATGACAAATGCAGATATTTTATTAAACAGCAATAGTTTTAGATATTTTGCATTTGTATATTTCCTATTTGCTAAAAGGAATTATTTGTGTTTTTTAGGCCTACAAAGAGAACATCTAAGAAAAAGAACAAGGTATTACTAAAAAATCATCAAACATGTCATTATTTGAAAATATAAAGTTAAAGTAAAAAACAGAGTCTTTTGCTATAAAGACATTTCCTTTAAAAACTGATTAAGGAACCATAGCCATAGGTAAAAGTGTCATCCTTTTAGCACACATCAGTACTTTACAAAATATCTGTGGTTTTGCTCATATAAAAAATAGATAATTTTTTTTTCATTCCTGAGATACTTTATGAAGAAGAGTATTTTCCATCTCCATCCATGTAAACATAAAAGAGGTAAAGTGGTAGAAATAATCAACACATTGAATCCCGAAATGGCATAAATGTGTTTATGATCTATGTACAAATGAATTAATAAAAAAAAAAGAAAGGAAGAAAAGAAAAGAAAATGGATAACTACCACTTCTGTACATTTAGACTATGCTGTAAACATTTGGGGGACATTTTGAAGCACTGTTCTTTATTTTATAGGTGAAAAAACAAATACACACTACGGATGACCATGATGACATAACCTGGTCATCTGAGGGAGACTCAGAGGATTATGAGTTGCCTTCTGTTAATTATAAGAATTTGACATTTCTTGCTAAACAACATGGAAAGCACTATAAAGGTAGGACCATTGCATGAGTGTAAGGCCTTTTTATGTGTCCTACAGTAGCATATGCATTGCTTAGCACTGCACCATTGAGCACAGAAGTGTTATGGTGACATTAATCTCAGAAATGTGCTTTATGTTCATATACAATGAGAACTAGGGTATGTTGTGAACTCTCAGTCAAAGAGCTCTGACAATCCCACTGTACTTCTCTCAGTGTGAATGACACCCCCGGTGTGTTGCTGACCCTACTTCTCTCTTACGCTTTCCCAAGATCAGGTTGCCATTATCTCCCACTCGGAATGCTAGGGTAACCTTGGAACTGCTTTCCTCACAACCCCATCTCCTGAGGCCATGCTCTACTCTGCAACCATTATATATATCATCAAGCCTCTGTGAGTTGACCTCCCAAGGGACTATAACAAACTGGTCAACACAGGGAGATGGCCAACATAAGGAACTAGGCCTACTGTACAGATACGTATGTGTGGTGCATGTGTGGTCAACTTGAGGTCAAATTGAGGTGGTCAGTGCAGGGCGGTGGTCAACTATGGAGGGTCTACTGTACTTTTAAAAATGAGGATCCCATTGTGTTAAAAATCCTTGTTGAAAATACATTTACCACTTCTCATTATTATAAGATTAGAGATCTCAACTCTAGCATTATCCTCCTAGAGTTGTGTCTGGCTGTTCTTTCCTGTGTGTTTCGGTCACTATCTTAGGTGTTTGTTCCTGCTTTCAGTGGCTTTAGAGAGGCGTAATTAGTATATGATCAACTGTTCACATTTCTAATGTACAATATCGTAAGTTTTGAAACATACAAGTGAACCCATGGCCATAATAAGGGAGTTAACATATTCATCACCCACAGCACTCTCTTCCTGGCGTTTTGTATTCCCTTATTTTAGAACCTGCTAAGTTACTTTCCATAGTATTCATAGTATTTGTACCATTTTCCATTCCTGACAGCAGTCCATGACAGTTCCATTCTCTGCATCTTCACACTCAGTATATCATTGTTTTTAATTTTAGACATTCTGATGTGTATGCATTGTGCATACTATTTTGGTTTCAATACACAGCATCCTAATGACTCATAATGTTGAGCATCCTCCCATGTGCATATATGCCATCTGTACATCTTCGATGAGCTATCTTTGCAAATTTCTTGCCATTTAAAAAATTAGACTGTTCTTCTCTTTGTTGAGTTTTAAGAGTTCTTTATATATTCTGGATACAGTTTCTTTACTAGCTTTGTTTCTTGCAAGGAATCTTTCCTGGTTTGCATTCCAAGGAATGTTTCCAAACATTCCAAAAACTGTTTCCCAGTTTTCATTTTTTAATAGTATTCCAATGAATTCTGTTTTATCTGTTTGTTTAATTATGGCATCTCCACATCCCTCTCTCTCCAGACACCACTCTCTCTCTGCAGCCCCCTGCTTCCTCAGTAGTCACTGTCTGTGATGCCATCCAGAGGTCTACACAATGCCTGGGGCTCTCTGGGAATTCACCAAACACTCTGAGCTCTGCAGTGGGTAGACTTTCAGGCAGCCAGGCTCTGGGCAAAGGGTTAACTGTGCATTCAGAGTTTTAGGGAAAATATTTGATTGCTTTTATGACCAGTAGGATGGCACCTAAGCCCATAGGTGGGACCTCCCTGGAAGAGGAAGTACATTAAGGGAAAAGGATTAGGTGGCATGATTCAGGTTGGTCAAATGATACAATTTCTGGAGAGGGTGCATGGGTGGCAAGGGCCTACGTATTATGGGGTGAAGCGGTAGAATGGTTCTGGGCGAGTGAATTTGAACAGTCCCTGCCCTGAGTCTCCAAGGCAGCTACTGCTGCTGCCACAGATAGTGGGAGCCCAGAGAGCTGCTGGGTTTGTGCCTGATTAACTTTCTAGCAGGAGAATGATAATGGAGGTGGTCACTGCCAAAGTGAAAGGTTTGCTTCCAGAGGAGATAATGGACACTAGTATAACTTCAGTTGGTGACCATAGTATTGAAGCTGGGGAAGACCCAATTCCCATAGAGACAGAAGTGGAAGAAATTGTCAACATAAATTTTACTGGTGGCTCTACAGCCATGCCTATTTCCACGGAACCAATCACAGTGGACAGTAAGCACACTAACCAAGTTACAGCGAATGCCATAATTCCAAAGGCAGATTGTAACACCACAGTGAAACCAGCTTTTCCAAGTGGCATTCACAAATTTGGTGCTCAGACTCCTATGACTATATCAGTCCATCATATTATGTTAAACAAAGTATCACAGACAGCTGATGTTAAACTGGTAGTCAGAAACTTAAACCAGATGAACAGAAGTTAATTTTAACCACTTTGGTTAAGTCTCGTTCTAGCACTACCCCATAGCCAACTACCACAGACTCAGAAAGTTACAACTGAGGCCCAATCATGAGATACTAAGTTACCACTGTAGCAAATTAAAATAGTTAATTATGGGAAGAAGGCCAGAGGTGAAACCTGTCATTGGAGTCTCAGCACTGACCCCAGGAAGTTAAAAGATGACATGTAACACATGTCCTTGGTGTTATAGACCAAACGGTAAAAAACACTACAGATTGCTAAGAAGCCTCAAATACCAACCTCTGGTTTGGTAATCAAGAAGCTGATCTTTGCAAAACCAAGTAATAGGAAAGCAGTTACAGGACAGACAACTCAAGTATCACCTCCAGTCATTGCAGGTAGGGTTCTTTCACAGTCTATTCCCAGAACTCCATCAAAGACCACAACAATATCTGAAAGTGGTTTTATTGGATCGCCTTTAAATTATACAACACAGACACTAAAGAAAATAGCCATATCTCCTTTGAAATCACCAAATAAGGCAGTGGAATCAACTGTGCAGACCATCACTGTTAGGGGAGTAAGCACATCAAAGTTTAAAGCAATTACACCTCTGGAAACTGCTCTCAATGTCCGGAAGATTCAGTTACCTGGAAACAAGTTTTATTATATCTGACTTCTTACTGCCTCACAACCAGTAGCTCACCCCAGCCAGTTAGTCAGAATCCCAGTACAAACACTTGACCTTTTCAGCAAGCAAAGCCATTGGTTGTGAATACTACCACAGTGCAGATGTCCGTTCCAATTATCGTGGCTTAGGTTGTCAAACAAGTTGCTCCCAACCAATCAATCCAACTTCACAAATCATAACTACCAGCCACCCACAGGACCGGCTTATCATGCCAGCCACAACACTGCCACAGATTCAGCCCAACCTCACCAATGGACCACTAGGCCTTGTCCTGGCAGTGTCTTGGCCCCAACTCTGGGAACAGGGATTGTGGGCTATGCTGTGCTTCCAGCTCAGTACTTTACTCAGCTACAGTAGTCTTCATACGTGTCTATAGCAAGCTATTCTAACTTCGTTGGAATATTTGGTATCCAGATCCAGTCGAGGCTTCCATTCAAAGGCATAATCCCATCTGTGTCTTCCATTGGGCCTAGAAAGCCCTGTAAGTGTATAATATCACTGTGTTTGGCATTATATTCTGATTGCTTTGCAAATAGTGAATTTTACAACAACCGCAATTGTACTAGTTATTATAACAATTTGGAACATGAAAATGAAAGGCAAAAAGCAATAAAAGCATGCCTTGACAGAAATCCAGAAGGCTTCAAGCCTAAGATAGGGAAAGGAAAGGAGGGAGAATCAGATTGACATCATAGCAAAGGATGTAATTGCAAATGATCAGGCTGTCTTAAAATCTATTGTGAATGCTATGAGGCAAAAATAATGTGTTCCTCAATATACAAATATAATGGGTGTAAAATTTTGAGAAAGCCCAGAAAGAAAGACATTGATGCACTTGGCAGAGGCAGCTGAAGTAAGAGTACAGCAACAAACAGCAGCAAAACTAAGTTGTCTTCCCCAATTTCAGACTACTTTAGTAGGCCAAACCAACTTTGAATAGTGGATGAGGAAAATTGTTGTTTACAGTCGTGACTAAGGAAGTAGCTGAAGCCATGTGTGACTACCTTCTTGCCCAGACAGAGCAGGCAGACAAGAGGGAAAATAAAAAGCAGCAGCTGAAAGAGTAATAGGAACACATTTATAAGAAGGACTTTGCTTGACAAATGCAATTAGTGTAACCTGGATGTTTGTACGCTCAATGAATCCCCCAAAAATAAAAAAAGAAAAGGATTTGGATGAGGTTTGATGAGCATCATTAACTTAGCAGGAAAAGCAAAATATGACCCCTGTGCCATGAATTGCTAGCTCTTGTACAAAAGACTGATGGTACAGTACAGAAAATTTAAGGTGCAGGGACACTTGATGTTTTGGCAAATGGTTTAACAATTACTGTGTTTTAATTCACTTCTTGTTTTAAGAGACTTCAAATTATAACATTGAAAGGGAAGAGATTTAAAATGAGGAAATTAGTACATTTTAAATCTTAGTTAAATCTGCTTATGGCCTAAATTAAACTTTCCTTTCTTGTATTATATAGATTTTTCATTGGCTTAGGTTTTTAAACAGTTAGATGGTCTATCCTTCTGATTCTATTGTCAAAGAATATTTATAAATTACTATAATTTACAATGTGTGGTGTCACATGATTTTTCTTGGTAGAGAAAGTCAAAGTACCAGTGGTTGTTAACCAGTCATCCTTTGAGTATAGATTTAGAGCGTATTCAGACAGAATCTCTAACTTAAAAAATTCTTGAGAAACATTCAGATGGCCTTTTGTGTTTAGAAAGCACCATATTTTAAAGAAAAAATCAAGTTTTAAGGTGGATTCTGGAATAATAATATCTTGTTGTTAATTTGGAAATGTCAGAAGGGAACCCTCAGGCACACTCTTAAAATTAAGAGGGGGAGAGGGATAGGGTGAGTGGAGGGAGGGTAGTATAAATGTCTAAACACATAACTAAGAAAATGTGGTGAAGGCTATATTAACCAGTTTGATGAAAGTATTTCAGATTGTGTACAGAACCAGCACACTGTACCCCATAGTTGCATTAATGTACACAGCTATGATTCAATAAGAAAAAAATAAACATATAAAATATTAAGGGGGGCAGCACCTGTGCCTCATTGAGTAAGGTGCTGGCCCCATATACCGAGGGTGGCAGGTTCAATCCTGGCTCTGGCCAAACAGCAACAAAAAAATAGCCCGGCATTGTAATGGGCACCGGTAGTCCCAGCTACTCTGGAGGCTGAGGCAATAGAATCACGTAAGCCCAAGAGCTGAAGATTGCTGTGAGCTGTGACACCACTGCACTCTACAGAGGGTGAAAAGTAAGACTCTTTCTCTAAAAAAAAAAAAAAATTAAAAAAGACAGTAAATGATAAATGATACTTAGAGAATTAACAATGTGTTTCTATGATAAGGAATGGCCAACAAAGATTCCATTTTCTCTCAAAGAGTTGGCATGTATTTGAAATAATAAATTGTCAAAGTGATTACTGAGTGCTATACAAATAAGAGGTGTGTATAAGTAGAAGTAAACTTATCATGTAGTGATTATATAGAACCTCACATAATTATCAAGTATAAAATTTGGCCTAGATGAAGAAATAAAGAATAAGGAAGCTGTAAGAAATGAATTTGGAGAAGGATTTTTCATCTATACAAATATTTCTCTTTGTAAACTTTTGAACTAAGAAGTTTCAAATCAATACATGACTCTTACTTGATTTACTGAAATGGGCTTCCCAACAAAGCCTTCAAAATTATAATGGGAAAAATTCTTTTTATAACAGTAGTCAGGCATGTTGTCCATTGTTCTATTGGTTTGTTTTTATAATGGAAGTTTAATGTAGCATGATTTTACTCAGTTATTTGGGTAAGCGGAAGGTATGAGTATAATTACTCAAATAATCTAAATCATTTTCAGTAATTCTAAAACTCTGAATTTAGGAGTGTGTTGTAATGGGACTCTTGGTTTATAACAATAAAAAGACCATGTTGGAATTCAGTAATTTTGTTAGGTAATTATTCATGTATGATTATTGCAGTTCCTAAAGGGACTCTATAGTGTTTCTGTATGTAGTGAGAATATACATTCATATGAACGGGCCTGATATAGGCAGTAGAAACTAAGTGATCCAAAAGAGGATTCCATTATTCAATAAACAGAATCCTTCCTTTTGAAATTTGGATTTATAAAATTATAGGGCCTTGACTTTAAGTATAGATAGTGCACACATTCTTAGCACCTCAATCTAGTATGTTTAATTAAAATTTTTATAAATGTAAATTAGCGTAAGATGATAAAATAATGTCTAGTCAACTTATTTTCAACAAATCGGAATATGTTTTTGGTCTAGGCCTAAATTTTGTTCATTTTGCAAATATTCTGTATTAATTCTAATTGCACATTTGTGATGTGTATTTCTATACAGTGTGAAGAAAATGTGAAATTTTGTTTTCAATTGTAGATTATATGTGGTGGCATTGTTTAAGAGTGTTTGCTTATAGAAATTTTGAGGTGGAATCAAATGCTACCAGTTTTTCTGATTTTCAAGAAGCTTTGTAAAATACTAAGCCATTTCCTTCCTCTGTACTGAACATTTTGTATCTAAGCATTTGCATCAAATTGCTGAACAAAAGAAATAGCTATATTAATTCAACAATTTTAAAAAATACTTGAAGAGGGTCGGGCATATAATTTTTTAGCTCTAATTCTATCACAAAGTAGAAAGATTAAATTTATATTTGTTAGAGCTATTCAAAGAATACAATTTTCTACACTGTAGAAACAGGACAGCCAATTAGTAATACAAAAAAATTTAACTTTTATACTGTCTTAAAAGAAATCAATTTCATTTTTTTTTAATGTTGAGGATTCATTGAGAGTACATGAAACCAGGTTACACTGATTGCATTTGTTAGGCAAAATCCCTCTTGCAATCCTATCTTGTCCCTAAAAGGTGTGGCACACACCAAGGCTCCACCTCCCCCTCCTCCCCGCTTCTACTATTGTTTTCCCCACACCTCTCTCCTTTCTCTCTCTGCTCTCCACGTTCCCTACCCCCACCATGTCCTTAATTTCATTAATTGTCCTTAAATTAAAATTGAGTACACAGGAAAAAAAATAATTTCTTAGTGCAAAGTGGAACAGGGCATTACAAAGGTGGCAAGAATATAAAGTGAGCTCCCAGTTTCAAAATGTGTCAGAGACAGAGAGCACATACCCTCGCTGCTCCCATGTTCCTCACTGTTAGGGAGGCATGAAAGACTGAAGTCTCTGATCATGCAGAGGCGTGTTTCATCTAACACAGAGGAAAGGAAGCATAGGGTCAGGCACAAATGTCTATAATTCAGTGGCATATAAACTATTTTACTTTACTGAACAGTAGTATCATAAACTTCACAATAAGGAAGCTAGAATGGAGAGAAGAGGGTTAGTTATGAAGATATATTGGAAAGTATAGCCTGATAAAAAGTCCATCAGAAACTTGATGATTTGTGATGCCTTTTCATCTTGGAGTATGTTACACAGAGGGACTGATGGTGAGATTCTAAAGGGGAAGCTCAGGTAAGGAAATGTGGACGCAAATCACTGCAGACCAAAGCTTCTCAAACTTTCTGATATCTCCTGGATACCTGGTTAAAAATGCACTTTGTGATTCAGTAGGTCTAGGTATCTTCATTTCTAACACACACAAGTGACGCTGAGGCTGCTGGTCCTTGGATCCCCATGAGTAGCAAGGGTATACACTTGCCTATAGAGAAATCTGGGAAAAAAGCCTGGAAGAACAGTTTCACCATAGCAGGATCAAGAAAAGGCATTATTTTGCTCTTATTTCTGAGCATGAGTTTAGCTGCAAAGAAACAAAGAAATCAAGTTATAAATGTGAGATCCTTTTGCTAAATGAAGATGGAAGAAATGGCAGAAATAATCCATGAAAACAATGGAAGACCACAGGGTTACAGAATACTTTTTGAAGGGAAGAGACATTCTGGGTAGGGAAAGAGAGTGGAAAGAAGAAAATTAACTAGGTAATTTTGTAGTTAATGATGAGGAAACTTGAGAGTACTGACCAAGGTGGATTTAGGAAACTGGCAGTCACACAAGATAGATTGTTGCTGCCCCAGAGATCACTAGAAGCAGGAGAGTGCTGGAATTGGGGTAAAGCAGAGAGATGCATGTCTCCTCTTCACAAATGCCAGGCATCAGAGATGCATGTTGCATTGATATTACGTTATCAAATAAGACTAATTTGCATACAAGCAGTGGCTGCTTTTTTAATACAGATTTTTTGTTCTATAAAATGACTATTTTCCAAAGATCTTAAAAGATTAATAGGATGTACCAAAGGAAACTAATTTTATAAAAATGTAATTATCTTCCATGAGTTGGCAATTATGAATTGAGCTACAATGAACAATCTGGTGCAAATATCTTTATTGCCAAATGACTTTTGGTCCTTTCGATATACACCTAGAAGAGGAATTGCAGGATCAAAAGTCAGGTGTACATTTAGATCCCTGAGTGTTCTCTAAACTTCCTTCCAAAAGGAAGGAAGCTAGCTTGCATTCCCAGCAGCAGTGCAAAAGTGTTCCCTTTTCTCCACAACCACGCCAACATCTAGAGTTTGGGGATTTTGTGATGTTAGATGGTTTCTCAGAGTAGTTTTGTTTGCACTTCTCAGATGATTAAAGATGGTGAGCATTTTTTCATGTGTCTGTAGACCATCTGCCTATCTTCAGAGAAGCTTCTGTTCATGTCTCTTGCCCACAATTAAATGGAATCACTTTTTTTTTCTTCTTAGTCATATGTTTGAGTTCTCTGTGGATTCAGGTTATTAGACCTTTGTCAGAAATGTAACTTGCAAAAATCCTCTCCCATTTTGACGCTATTTGCTTTATTTACTGTTTTCTTGGCAGTGCAGAAACTTTTTAATTTGATCAGATCTCAGTAATGTATTTTTGATGTTGTTTCAATTGCTCGGGGTGTCCTCTTCATCAAATATTCTTTCAGGCCAATTTTTTCAAGCATCTCCCTGCACTCTCTCAATGAAATTTTTATAGTTTCATGTCTTAAGTTTAAGTCCTTTAACCAGTGAGAGTCAATATTTGTTAGAGGAGAAAGGTGTTGGTCCAGTTTGAGTCTTTTACAGGTTGCCAGCCAGTATACCAGGGAATACTATGCAGCATTAAAAAAAAAAATGGAGACATTACCTATTTTATGTTTACATGGTTGGAGCTGTAAAATACTCTTCTTAGTAAAGTATCTCAGGAATGGAAAAAAAAATCTAATGTACTCAGTGCTACTGTGAAACCAATTTATAATCACTCACACTTGTATATGAAAAATGAAACACAACTTTAGCCTAGAATGAAGGAGGAAAGGGGAGGGAGAAGAGAAAGGAGGGAGATGGGTTGATGGAGGGTTAGTAGGGGGATCACACCTATGGAGCATATTGCAAGTACAAGTTGGATCTATCAGGTGTAGAACACAAATGTCTTAATGCTGCAATTGGGGAAATGAGGTGAAAGTTATGTTGATTAGTAGGATGTAAGCACTCCAGTTTGTACAAATAATCAACACATGGAATCCCATTTGGCATAAATGTACTTATGATCTATGTACAAGTGACTTAATTAAATATATATGTGTGTATATATATTTATGTATTCATGTTTTTTTCAAAACTTTCTTATTTTTACCAAATATTGCTTTTATTTTGAAATGTAAAAGGTTATTAATTTCATATAATTCTGTGAGATCTCAATTTTTTTTCTTTTTGGATAAATGTTTTGATACTTGAAATGTATTGTTCATAATTTCTTTGATGTATTTTATATGTCCTTAGGTGAGTGGGTAATGAAACTCTTAGATGGCAAAAGTAGATGGTAGAAGAAATGTAGGTGTATCTGCTGCCGCGGACCGCCGGTCGATGGGCCTCAGTCCGAGGGTGCTCAGGGAGAACGGTACAGGTTGGTTGAGAGGTCGACGCAGGAAAATGACAGTCTGCACACAGCACTTGGTGAAGTAAGCAGCTGCAAATTTTACTGAGAATATATGTTGGTATTTATACATTTTCTTTCCAAGGTTCAAACAATGTAATCTTCATTTTGCTTATGCTTATAAATTATCTTTGTGTCTGCATATGCGGTTTATCATGCATTACATGTTTTCAAGGTTTTGCTCTTCGGAGGGAGGTGGTTTATTTTTAACACCTGGTTACTTCCTCTTATCTAGGAATGTCAAGGCTTGTGACTTCTCTTAGCTCTGTAATTGTTCTCAGTTTCTTATAATCTCTTTTAAAAACAGCTGAACATAATTTTTTACGTATAATGCTTGACTACTTCTATATATATATTTTCTATATATTTTTACTCTTATTAGTAACTATATTTTGATTCATAATTAATTGTTTGTCAAACATTAAACTACTCTATTGATTTGTATTACCTATGAAAATTAGTGAAGTAAGATGTTTTTCTAAGTAAAGTTTTACTGCAGGTGGTGAAAGTGCATGTCATGTTGGAACATCTTGTTTGCTGTTCCTGCATTGTCTCAAGTCACTGACATTTATGGTAGGGACGTGCTGTTGTGCAGGCTCTCTTGGAGCCACTGAGTCTGGCACAGCCATTCTTTTCGTGTTTAATCTGGATCAGTAAATCACTATGTTCATTATTGATTACTTAGACAGGACAAACAAGCATTCAACATTACATACAAGTTACTAAGCCATACCCTTTAGGTTTTCTGCGTCAAAAAACAGTATGCTGGGCAACATTTCTGTCGCTGCGCACACTGGGGGTGCTGGGGGCTTCGCTCCGGGGAGCACAGACCTCCTAACCATTCGTTTTACAACGCGGACAGCGCCACCTCGCTGCGGCTTGGTGCCGAGGGTGCGGCAATCTGCAGCTTACATGGATATGGAACAAAGAGAATGTTTATATTAACTATTATTCTACAAGTGTACATCCATGCTGCTCTATTAAAAATACTTTCTCTAAGAGAAATATATTATAGATTCAACCCTACTGTCATTAGAAGTGTGTCCTTTATAAATAACAAAACAAAGATCAGATGATTACTTACGTGCATAAATGATGCTTTTGTGTCGCATTAAAGCTATGCTAAAGGCTTCTTGCCATCAATCTTGTCATTTGTTCTCTCAGGGGTATGATTTGCTCCTCTGATTAAAGACACCATTCACATTGCCATATGTGCACTGCCGTGTTTGAGTGGTTTTCCTCTGAAATACTTTAGAAATCTTAAGTGGATGTTGTACTAAATGTATGTTCCCTTACTTTTCTTTGTTTATTTCTGTCATATTGCTTTCCACATCAAACTGTTCGAAAGCTTTTTTATATATATTCATATAGTGTGTATATATATATATATGAATGATAGTCATAATGGCTTTTGTATTATATAGGTGTATCCACAGATATTTATTGTATTGTTTATTAATATTTAAAAAATTAAAATACAAAACCAAGATTTATATGTTCATTTATTTTATAAAAACATGCATCCTATATGGGACACTGATATTTGATATCCAAAATATTTCCATAAACATTCACTTATTTCAGGCCCACATTGCCTTTATTTTCCAATATGTCCTTGTAATTCATTTTCTGCCATTCACTTGTTTTTCTGCCATTCACTTGTTTTTCTGAAATTCATCTTCCATATAGAGTTTAGAGTGATTTACTTAAGTGAAAATGGGATAATTAATATCTCTTTGAAATATTAACATCCAAGCACCATGAAATTTCATAGAAGGATTTCTGCTATCCCTTCTTGTCGGCATTTTTTTCTGGCATTCCTGAGATTCTAGAATGCCTGGCTCACCAATCCCTCTACTGCAGACAAATACATATACATATGTTTCTTCAGGAATTGTTTCCTCTCTCTCCTGCTTTCTGTCCTGCTCTCATTGTTTCCTGGCCCCTATGCCCTTTAATTTGGCTCATCTAACATTATAAGTATCAGCTCAGACATGATCTCTGAAAAACTCATTTTTGACAGTTTTATTTGTATTCCTTCCAGCCACAGCATCAATAATTATTGAGTAAAACAGATAAAGATTGTTCCAGAAGTTTTGAAATATTGTGCTTATAGTCCAGGGGAAAGGGTAGAGACATGGCAAGAAACAACTTACAGTTTAGGTAGAAACATTGAAGTAGAGATGACACTAGAGTACTAAGGCCGCCCTGAGGGAGAAGATGCCTATTTATCTGGAGAAACAGCAGGAATCAAAGAAGGCTTCATGTTGCAGTCTAAGGCCTTAAAAGATAAAATAAAATTGTTATAATATCACAGTAAATCTTTTCACATGTAACAAACAGGATGCACAATGATGAAAATACAATAAGTAACAGAAATTTGTGAATTATTAATAAAACAACATGCACAGCATGCTTTTCAAAGGTACTATTATGAAATAGAGAACAATCCACAATGTTATTTCATATGTGTGTATTGTATATTTAAATTCCGTTTTTCTTCTGACATTATGTGTGTATACATTAGGTGGAAAAATCTGTGAGTAAATCTGTGATATGTCTGTATTTGTTGAACCTAGTGACATCTAGTGCCCTCTGGGTTGTTTTGCAAAGTTTTGGATAATTAGAAGTATTTTATTTTATTTTTTTTATGGAAGTAAATATTTTGCTAAAGATTAAGCTTAACATAAACTCTCAATTTACACATAAATTACTTTTTTACCCCTTTTTATCAAACAATGTCAATTTTGTTGAACTGTGGTCCACTTAACTAAATGTATGGTCTATCAGTAGAGCCAGCCTTGCAGATGTCATCAGATGAAGAGAAAGAAAGTCATGAAGGAAATAAAAATAAACAGTCACAGGTATGAAACAATTTAATTTTAGATTTCTGATTTAATATTGCTTTCTTTTGCAATGGTATTTTGAATGGTATTTGCAATGTAGAATAGTCCAAATAAAAATATCTTTTGGACTAACATCTTATACTGAATAGGTCACAATTTAATATTTTCTTTAAAATATATTCTTAACTAGTTAAAATATTTAAAAATCCTGAAAACTCAGATAGCCTTTGTCTTTGGAATAGAGGTAAAGAATTTCTGGGCTTGGGATGGAGCAAGTTGGGGAACCAGAAAACTCATTCAGCTGAGTTCTCCTAGAACGACTGGGGAAAAAGAGAGAAACCAGCTGTACCTAGCATGAAGACCTTACCCAGAGTCCTAGCTAAGGGAGCACAGTGAGGAGGTGGTGAGATGGATATAGCTTATGATCTGGAGAGGTGGAAATCTGATGAATTAGGTAAGTAATTTTGACTGGCTGGGATCAGCTGTCACAAACCTCTGTGGAAGGAAGCCTTTCTTGAACTTTCAGTTGTTGGGGCAACCTGTGTGTTGAGTGGAAAGCTTGGAAGAGAAGGCAAGCTCAAACAGTAAACAGCCTAACCATATTCAAATTCTGGTTGGAGTGGATGTGCCATAGGTTTGTGCCTGGTGAGGCAGCTATAATGAGAAGTTGTCGGTCACCAGGTGGCTGCCATTGTGGGAAGTCCTGACAAGGTCTTAGCAGGAGCCTAAAGCACTGTTGTCTTAATACCTTCTGCCAAGATCAGAACTCATCTATTGGGGCAGGCTGAGGGACTCCTGCAACCTACAGGAACTAGAGTCAGGGGGCACTGTGAAACCTGCCCCTGAAGGATTCTAGCCAGCTTTAAGATCCCAACTCAGCAGCATCTGAATGCTGAGAAAACAATCAGGTGATTGCCCAAGGCAATAATTTTGGAATTAGGATGATAGAGGTTGCTGCTGTGCTCTCTGTCTCCTAAAGAACCCACAGCACGACCTGATGCCCCAGAAACATACCGTCATCATGCAACATACTGTCATCAGAGCAAGGACTTCTCTTTAAAACAAACGAGGTAGTGAGAAGTAAAAAGGAGCATAAGGAGGTAAACAAGAAGAAAGAACACATGAGGAGGAACCAATAGAAAAATTCAGGCAAACTGAAAAATAAGAACAGAGAATCCCCCGCAATGAACCATGAGGCACCTACTGCAGAAGACCCCATCTATAAATAATTAGTTGACTTCTCTCAGAGCTGGACAGATCCTCTAAACAGAAATTAAACAAAGATATAAGAGATTGAAATGAGACCCTAGAAAAACTGTGCTTGATAGATGTATATAGACCACTCCATCCCCAAAATAAGAATATACATTATTGTCATCATCCCATGGAACATTCTCCAAAATCATCTCATCCTGTGACAAAAAATGACACTCAACAAAATCAAAAGAATTGAAATTTTACCGGGCATCTTCTCAGAGCACAAGGCACTAAAAGTCAAACTCAACTTCAACAAAAACGTTCAACCTCACAAAAACGCATGGAAGTTCAACAACCTCATGCTGAATGACAGTTGGGTGCTGGAAGAAATACAAAAGGAAATTATTAACTTCCTTGAGTATAACAACAATGAAGATACAAGTTAAAAAGAAACTGTGGGATACAGCAAAAGCAGAAAAAAAATACCACTTTAGAAGCCTATATTCAAAAAACAGAAAAAAAGAAAGATGGAGACTTTACCTTTTTCATGTTTATTACATGGATGGAGCTGGAACATATTCTTCTTAGCAAAGTATCTCGAGAATGGAAAAAAAAGTATACAATGTACTCAGCCCTACTATGAAACTAATTTATAGCTTTCATATGAAAGCTATAACTCAGTTATAATTTAAGAATATGGGAAAGGGGGAGAGGGAGGAGGAGGATGGGTGGAGGGAGAGTGATTGGTGGTCTCCTGTGGTGCATCTTACAAGGGTACATGTGAAACTTAGTAAATGTAGAATATAAATGCCTTAACACAACTAAGAAAATGCCAGAAAGGCTATGTAAACCAGTGTGATGAATGTGTGTCAAACAGTCTATAAAAGCAGTATATGGTGCCCAATGATTGCATTAATGTACACTGCTATGATTTAATAAAAAAAAAATTAATGTTCAAATAATGTACCTTGGTCAAAATTAAATCCAATTTATGTAATAATTGGTCACTAAATTGCCCTCTAAAGAGACACAGGTTGGTTGACTAAATAGAAAACCTCAGGCCAGACATCTGCTGCATTCAAGAGTCTCGTCTTTCCTTAAAAGATAAACATACACTAACGGTGAAGGAATGGTCACCTTTAATTCAGGCAAATGGAAATCAGAAAAAAGTAGGTGTGGCAATTATATTCTCAGATACAATAGGCTTTAAACCAGTCAAAGTAAGAAAAGATAATGATGGTCACTTCTTATTTCTTAAGGGCTACACTCAACATGATGAGATTTCAATTATCATTTATGTACCCAACCAGAATGCACCTCAATTTATAAGAGAAATTTTAGCTGACATGAGCAACTTGATTTCCCCACCACCATAATTGTTGGAGACTTTAACACTCCTCTGGCAGTATTGGATAGATCCTCACACAAAAAAGAAGCTAAGCAAAGAAATTTTAGAACTAAACTTAACCATTCAACATTTATATATAATAGACATCTACAGAACATTTCATCCTAATTAAACCGAATACACATTCTTCTCATCAGCCGAGGGATTATCCTCCAAAATTGATCACATCTTGGGTCACAAGTTTAACATCAGCAAATTTTAAAAAATATAATTCATTCCTTGTATTTTCTCAGACCATCATGGAATAAAAGTTGAACTCAGTAAAAACAGGAATCTTCACATGCATACAAAAACATTGAAACTAAATAACTTCATGCTGAATGATAGCTGGGTCATAGATGAGATTAAGAAGGAAATTACCAAATTTTTGGAACAAAACAATAATGAAGTTGCAAACTATCAGAACCTCTGGGATACCACAAAGGCAGTCCTAAGGAAAATATATAGTATTGCAAGCCTTCCTCAAGAGAATGGAAAGAGAGGAAGTCAATAACTTCATGGGACATCTCAAGCAACTGGAAAAGGAAGAAATTTCCAACCCTAAATCCAGCAGAAGAAAAAAAAGATAACTAAAATTAGAACAAAACTAAACGAAATTGAAAACCAAAGAATCGTACAACAGATCATCCAATCAAAGAGTTGTTTTTTGAAAAGGTCAATAAAATAGATAAACCTTTGGCTAACCTAACAAGAAGTAGAAGAGTAGAATCCCCTATTCATCAATCAGAAAAGATAAAGGCCAAATAACAACAGACTCCTCAGAAATCCAACAAATCCTTAATGAATAGTACATAAAACTCTACTCTCAGAAGTATGAAAATCTGAAGGAAAGAGATCAATACTTGGAAACATGCCACCCTCCTAGACTTAGCCAGAAAGAAGTGGAAATGTTGAACAAGCCTATAACAAGCTCTGAAATAGCATCAAGTATAAGAAATCTCCCCCAAAAGAACAGCCCAGGACCAGATGGCTTCACATCAGAATTCTACCAAACCTTTAAGGAGGAACTAGTACCTATATTACTTAATCTTTTCCAAAACATACTAAAAGAAGGAATACTTCTCAATATATTCTATGAAGTGAATATCATGCTTATATCTAAACCAGAAAAAGACCCAACAAGAAAAGAAAATTAGAGACCAATATCTCTAATGAATATTGATGCAAAACTATTCAATAAGATCCTAGGAAACAATCCAATAACACATCAAACACATTATACACCACAACCAGGTGTGTTTCATCCCAGGGTCCCAAGGATGGTCCAGTATACATAAATTCATAAATACAATACATCACATAGACAAATTAAAAATCAAAGACCATATGATTCAATTGATGCAGAAAAAGCTTTAGACAATACCCAGCATCCTCTCTTGATCAGAACACTTAAGAAAATAGGTATAGAATTGACTGAATTCTTGAGACATCTTTTGGGTTACTGCTTGGAATTCTAATTTGATCAATTGATGCTTACTACTGGCTGCTTGAAGAATTTTTTTCATCTTGACTTCAGACAGGTTCACTACAATGTGTCTTGGAGAGGCTCTGTTAGCATTGAAATTACCCAGGGTTTGATATGCATCTGAAAGGGGTGTGTGGGGGTCTTTAGTGAAACTTGGGAAGTTTTCCTTTATGATAGTCTCCTGAATGGCTTCCATTCCTTTGGGGCAATCTTCTTCCCCTTTAGGAATCCCTATTCATATATTTGAATACTTCATGGAGTATTGTAGTTTTCTAAGCGCATGTTATGCTTTCTTTCTCTTCTTTTCTGCTCATCAACTCTCTGGGTTAAGTAAAAACTTTATCCTGTAGCTCTGAGCTTCTTTTTTCTACATAGTCTACCCTATTTTTGATATTTTTCACTGCAGGTTTACATTCCCTGATTGTTTCCTTCATTTCCTTAATCTCCACCTTATCCTTTCTATGTTCTACATATCAATCATCAGAGTTTTGGTTCTTTCTTTCCATGTTCTTGCCCATTCCTTTTAGTGTCTTTATCATCCATATTTTAAATTCCCTTTCTATCAACTCCATTAATTCTTTTATTTTCTCCATACAAATAAATGTGTTTATTTGCTTTCCAATTTTGCCTGCACAAAATTAAGAAGACTTAAAATTTAAAAACAATGGCATTGATTAAAATAAGCACTACAAACAAAAATGTCATCAAGAACAAGCAAAGATAAAAACATTCATAGAAGAGATCAGATTATTGCTGCCAGAAAATATTGAGCAATAATAATAAGAATGCAAAAAAAAGTAACATTCATATTGTTAGATAAGAGTATGTCTATCATAGAATGCTTTGACTTTGAGGGTCAGTATGGGGTCATCAGTTAACTTCTTTTTCTTTTTTCCAAAGTCTCAAAAAATAGACAACTATTCTTGCTAATACGTTTGAGTTCTCTGTGGATTCTGGTTATTAAACATTGGTCAAAGGTTTAACCTGCAAATATTTTCTCCCGTTTTGAGGGATGTCTGCTTGCTATACTTAACTATGTTCTTGGCTGTGCAGAAGGTTTTCAGTTTGATCAGGTTCCAGTAGTGTATTTTTGATACTGCTTCAATTGCCTGGGGAGTCCTCCTCATTAAATATTCACCAAGGCCGATCCCTTCAAGAGCTTTCCCTGCTCTTTCTTTCAGTATTTTTATAGTTTCATGTCTTAAGTTTAAAGATTTTTACCCAGTGAGAGTCTATCTTACTTAATGGTGAAAGTTGTGGATCCAATTTCAGTCTACTACAGATCGCCAGCCAGTTTCTCACTGTGGGCAAAGGAATGGAAGAGAAACTTCTCTAAGGAAGACAGGCGCATGGACTACAGACACATGAAAAAATGCTCATCATCCTTAATCATCAGAGAAATGCAACTCAAAACTACTTTGAGATATCACCTAACTCCAGTAAGAGTAGCCCACATAACAAAATCCCCAAACCAGAGATGTTGGCATGGATGTGGAGAAAAGTGCACACTTCTGCACTGCTGGGGGGAATGCACACTAATATGTTTCTTTTGGAAGGATGTTTGGAAGACACTTAGAGACCTAAAAATAGAGGTGCCATTCAATCCTATAATTCCTTAATTAGGTAAATACCAGAAGACCCAAAATCACAATACAAAAATGACATCTGTACCAGAATATTTATTGCAGCCCAATTCATAATTGCCAAGCTATGGAAGAAGCCCAAGTGCCCATCGACCCATGAATGGACTAGCAAATTGTGGTACATTTATACCATGGAATATTATACAGCCTTAAAGAAAGATGGAGACTTTATCTCTTCCATGCTCACATGGATAGAGCTGGAACATATTCTTCTTAGCAAAGTATCTCAAGAATGGAAGAAAAAGTATCCAATGTGCTCAGCCTTACTGTGAAGGTAATTTATAGTTTTCATATGCAGGCTATAACCCAACTGTAGCACAAGAATTTGGGGAATGGGCCATAGGCGAGGAAGAGAGAGGGGAATTCAGGGTGAGGGAGGTTAATGGGTGGGGCCACACCTACGGTACATATTATAATGGGTACAGGCAAAACCTACTAAATGCAGAATACAAATGTCTACATACAATAACTAAGAAAATGCCATGAAGGCTACGTTGAACAATTTGATGAAAATAATTTAGATTGTATATGATACCAGCACATTGTAACCCTTGATTGCACAAATGTACACAGCTATGATTTAACAATAAAAAAAGAAAGAAAATAAGTATAGAAGTAACATTTCTTAACTGATAGGGGCCATCTGCTGCAAACCCACAGCCAATATCATAGTTAATGGTGTAAAATTGAAATCATTTCCACTCAGATCAGGAACCAGGCAAGGGTGCCTACTGTCTCCACTGCTTTTTAACATTGTAATGGAAGTTTTAGCCACCGCAATCAGGCTAGAGAAGACAATCAAGGGATCCAAATAGGACCAGAGGAGATCAAATTGTCACTCTTCACAGACGATATGATTATATATCTGAAAAATCCAAGAGAATCAACGACAAAACTCCTAGAAGTGATCAAGGCATATAGTAAGGTCTCAGGATACTAAATTAACACTCATAAATCTGTAGCCTTTATATATACCAACAATAGTCACAGGGAAAAAACAATCAAGGACTTCATTCCCTTTACAATAGTCCCAAAGAAGATGAAATATCTGGGAGTGTATCCAACTTAGGATGTGAAATATCTCTATAAAGAAAACTATGAAACTCTGAGAAAAGAAATAGCTGAAGATGTTAACAAATCGAAAAATGTATCATGCTCATGGATGGGAAGAATCAATGTTGTTAAAATGTCTATACTACCTAAAGCAATCTACAGATTTAACGCAATCTCTATTAAAGCACCTCTGTCATATTTTAAAGACCTGGAAAAATTAGTGCTTTGTTTTATACGGAAACAGAAAAAAAACTCAAATAGCCAAGACATAACTCAGAAATAAAAACAAATTGGGAGGTATCATGCTTCCAGACTTCAAACTATACTATAAATTGATAGTGGTTAAAGCAACATGGTACTGGTACAAAAATAGAGAAGTAGATGTGTACTCAGCCCTACTATGAAACTAAATTATAGCTTTCACATGAAGGCTATAACCCAACTAAAGCACAAGACTATGAGGAAAAGACCAAGGAAGGGGAAGGGAGGGGGGTGATTATGGTGGAGGCAGGGTAATGGGTGGGGCCACACCTACGGTGCATCTCAGAATGGGAACAGGTGAAACTTACTAAAGGTAGAATACAAATGTCTATATACAATAACCATAAAATGCCATGAAGGCTACGTTGAACAGTTAGATGAGAATATTTCAGATTGTATATGAAACCAGCATAGTGTACCCCTTGATTGCACTAATGTACACAGTTATGATTTAACAATAAAAAATAAATAAATAAATAAAAGGGGAAAAGAAAAGAGGTAAACCCAGACATTTATTGTCATTTGATTTTCAATAAGCATATTAAAAATATAAATTTTGGGAAAGATTCCTTATTCAATAAATGGTGCTGGATGAATTGGCTGGAAACTTGTAGAAGACTGAAACTGGATCCACACCTTTCTCCTTTAACAAAATTGACTCTTACTGGTTTAAAGACTCATAATTAAAACATGAAATTATTAATATTCTTACAGAAAGTGCAAGGGAAATGCTTGAAAAACTTGGCCTGGGAGAATACTTCATGAGGAAGACACCCCAGGCAATTGAAGCACCATCAAAAATACATTACTGGGATCTGATCAAATCAAATGCTTCTGCACTGCCAAGAACACACTAAGTAAAGCAAATAGACAGCCTTCAGAATGGGAGAGGGTTTTTTTTTTTTTTTTGTAGAGACAGAGTCTCACTGTACCGCCCTCGGGTAGAGTGCCGTGGCGTCACACGGCTCACAGCAACCTCTAACTCTTGGGCTTACGCGATTCTCTTGCCTCAGCCTCCCGAGCAGCTGGGACTACAGGCGCCCGCCACAACGCCCGGCTATTTTTTGGTTTCAGTTTGGCCGGGGCTGGGTTTGAACCCACCACCCTCGGCATATGGGGCTGGCGCCCTACTCACTGAGCCACAGGCGCCGCCCGGGAGAGGGTTTTTGCAAGTTATACTACTGACAAAGGTCTAAGAACCAGAATCCACAGAGAATCCATTCAAACTTCTTACTAAGCAAAAAACAAGTGATCCCATTTCATTGTGGGCAAGAAACATGAACAGAAGCTTCTCTGAAGAAGACAGATGCATGGCCTACAGATACATGAAAAAAATGCTCATCATCTTTAATCATTAGGGAAATTCAAATCAAAACTACTCTAACATACCACCTAACTCCAGTAAGAGTAGCCCACATCACAAAATCCCAAAACAACAGATGTTGGTGTGGATGTGGAGAAAAGGGAAGACTTCTGCACTGCTGGTGGGAATGCAAACTATTATGTTCCTTTTGGAAGGAAGTTTGGAGAACACTCAGGGATCTAAATGTAGACCTAGCGTTTGATCCTGCAATTCTTCTTCTAGGTGTATATCCAAAGGACCAAAAATCATTTGGCAATAAAGATATTTGCACCAGATTTTTCATTGCAGCTCAATTCATAATTGCCAACTCATAGAAGAAGCCCAGGTGCTCATGGACCCACGAATGGATTAATATATTGTGGTATATGTATACCATGGAGTACTATGCAGCAGTAAAAAAAATGGAGACTTTACCTCTTTTATGTTTACATGGATGGAGCTGGAAAATATTCTTCTTAGTAAAGTATCTCAGGAATGAAAATAAAAGTATACAATATACTCAGTACTACTGTGAAACCAATTTATAATCACTGACACTTGCATATGAAAATTGAAACACAACTTTAGCCTAGGATGAAGGAGGGAAGGGGAGGGAAAGGAGAAGGGAGGCAGTGGGAGGGATAGTAGGGGATAGAAGGAGGACCACACCTATGGAGCACCCATGCAAGTACAAGTTGGATCTATCATGTGTAGACCACAAATGTCCTTATAATATAATTGGGTAAATGAGGTGAAAGCTACGTTGATTAATATGATGTGTAAGCACTCCCAATTTGTATAAGTAATCAACACACTGAAAATGGCATTAATGTGTTTATGATCTATGTACAAAAGACTTAATAAAAAAAGAAAAAAAATCATACATTATGATCAAATAAGATTCATCTTATATTAATTTTTTGAGTGGTGAGAAGTATGGATCCTATTTTATTCTTCTGCATATGGCTATACAAATACAATATTACTGGCACCTTTTATTGAAAGGGAGAGATACCCCAACATATGTTGTTGCCTGCTTTGTCAAAGATCAGGTGGCTATATGTGGATGGTTTTGTATATGGGTATTTTGTCTTGTTTAATCAGCCTGTGTCTCCATTTTTGTGTCAAAACCGTGTTGTCTTGGTTACTTTATACTTGTAGTATAGTTTGAAGGTGGTAATGTGATGCCTCCAAATTTGTAAAAGAAGTCATTTTATCAAAAAATACCCGTACTCAAGTGTTCATTGCAACACAATTCACAATTACAAAGATGGGGAATCAACCAAAATGCGCATCAATTCATGAGTAGATTAATAAAACATGGTTCATGTATTCCATAGAATACTAAGCGTCAAAGAATGACTTAATGTCTTTTGCAACAATCTGGATATAACTAGGGACCATTAGAACTAGGGACGATTATCCTCAGTGAAGTATCTAAAGAATGAAAACATGAATATCACATGTACTTACTACTAAAATGGAATTAAATTGATGGGCACACATGTGAAGTAAACCTCAATAGAAATGAAGAAGGGGGTGACGGGGGAGGGGAAGCAGAAACCTATCTAACAGGTACAGTGAACACTCTCTGGGTGAAAGACATACTTCTATCGATGACTGAAACATTACAAAAGCAATCTACGTAAACAAACTATTTGTACCCCCATAATACTTTTAGATAAATAAGTATATAAAGAAATAAATGAAAGGATAGAAAGTGGCGTCTTTTGTCTTTTTATTTCTCAATTTCTGACAGTCAAATGGGGTGAAAATTCATTCAATACCAACAGGAAAAGGGAATGACAAAGTTAAGGATGGCCCTTTTTGAAATTTTGAAAAATTCTGTTTGACTCACTCAAAGTGATATAAAGCAGATTCTCCAAACAATTTAAATAACAAAGTTATATCTCACAATTATGTGATAATACTCAAATGTAATGCTAAAATTAAAGTAATAACAAAATATTTTGCTGGCTCTAATCATAACAAAGTAAAGTGATAAAATCAATCAAAACAAAAAAATTCTTTTTAAGGACTAAAGTAGTAACAATTATCCCTTCTATTAAACTTTTCATCAAGGTTAAAAAACAAAGGAAGAAGTGTGAAGCTAATGAGATAGAAGTATCTAAATACCTCTGTGATATTGCAACTGATGACAGTGATGATGATGGATTTACTCAAAAAAGAAAGGCTGGAGAAACCTACAATCAGCAGTTTTCTAGGAAGGAGAATGAAAAGTGGGACAGGTGAGCCTGTAGCAGTGTTTCATAGTAGATAATTATTACTGTACAAGAAAACTAATTTTAATTTGGACTAACATTCACAATTAACAAGTTGTATACTTAACCTAAGGATTTTCAGCCTTTGCCTGCTATTAGAACAATGCAAATTTACAACAATTTACAAACAATGGGAGATCATTGTTTTCAGTCATGCTGATATTTTTGTTTAACAAAAGCAGTGCTGAGAAATGTGTAGAAAATTTATTGTCATGCACTATTTGTTGATAAACTGGTAAATTCACGTTGACAGGTAATTTAGCAATGGGCATCAAATTTCAAATATGTCATTCATTGAATCTAAGAGGTCCAGTTCTGCAGCTAGATCCTACAGGAAAATATGACCCATGTAAACACACAAACATGTTAAGAACATTTGTTATCTATGATATATACATAAAATAAACCAATATGTTTGTATCTAATATATATATAACCTATGTTAAAATACATAGTACTAATTATGTATGTTAAGAACTTTTATATAACTATGTTATCATATATGTGTATCACAGAAGTTTATTATAACATTGTCATAATCAAAAGTTGGATATAGTGTAAATACGTGTCAGTAAGGAAATACTTAAACACCACACCCATAAAGTAATGTTGCATGCAATTATTTTCTAAAATGAGGTGAATCTGTAGTATACTAATGAGGTGAATCTGTAGTATACTAATCTAAAATGAGGTGAATCTGTAGTATACTAATCATTTCCCAATGAAAGTATGCTTAAAGTATTTAGTTTAGTGATACATATAACCAAATTTTGATAGAATTGCTTAAATATCTGCCTGGTTGCAAAAGGCAGCTACATGTTGTTGGAATTCTAGCTTATAACCAAGAAGGTTGGAGGTTATTATATTTTTGGTTTTGTTCTCAATACATGAGTGCTCAACTATTGGAACCTCAAATTAGTCTGAATATCAGCAAATGATTGCACATTGGCACTCGTTTTCCATATATACATTTCAATAAAGTGTAAAAATGATTACATCAGAGGTCGTTTAATCTAATAAAATTAGTCTTGGCCAAATTTTCCTTTAAAAAGCCAGAGAGTAGGTAGGTGGCGCCTGTGGCTCAGTGAGTGGGGCGCCAGCCCCATATGCTGAGGGTGGCGGGTTCAGACCAAGCCCCCGCCAAACTGCAACAGGAAAATCGCCGGGCGTTGTGGTGCGCGCCTGTAGTCCCAGCTACTCGGGAGGCTGAGGCAAGAGAATCGCGTAAGCCCAAGAGTTAGAGGTTGCTGTGAGCCGTGTGACGCCACAGCACTCTACCCGAGGGCGGTACAGTGAGACTCTGTCTCTACAAAATAAATAAATAAAAAAAAAAAGCCAGAGAGTAAATATGTTTTAGACTTTGTGAGCCATATGGATTTTGTTATAGTCCAAAATCTGTCATAGAAAATGAAGGAACCGGCATGCCTGTGATCCAATAAAACTTTGCTGACAAAAGCAGGCAGTGGGCTGAGCTTGGCTCACGTGTTAATTTACTGACACTTGTGGTAAAACCCAGTACTACTAATGCAGCAAGTCTTCTTTTAAAAGATTATGCATTTCAATATGAACCACATCACATTATTCAACAGATCTCATGTTACATTATTTATACAGTAAGATTGTTTTTGCAATTTTTCCCCTTTTATTTCCATTATGGAATTCAAAATTTTAACATAAATATTTACTTTGTATAGTGAATGAGTATAAAATATCCTAAATTTGGATGATTTTTATCACACAATACATACTTCCCTTGAAATTTCAGTCATTCTTCGGTCTTTATTTATATACATGGACAAAATGATAATCAGGTCTTTTCTTTTCCTGTTTCTTTTTTTTTAATTTCATGTTAATGTGAGGGTATAAACAATTAGATTACATTATTTTCATTAGTTAGGTAGAGTCCCTCTTGTAGTTGTGTCCCGGATTCAAGAGGTGTTCCATGTACCCTTACATTCTGCCTATTAAGTAGGAGCACACCAATCTCCCTCCAACCTTCTTTTGCCCCTTCCCTTGTTCCCCTTCCTCCCAACTTGAACTGAAATGAGATTTTCTCTTATGTGGACATGTATTAGATTGTCTACTGGCTTTGTACTACTATTGAGTATGTTGGATATTTGTGTTTCTATTTTCTGATGCTTTACTGAAGAATGCATTTCACCTCCATCCAGGTTAATATCAAAGATGTAAACTCTCTGTTTTTAAAATGACTGAGAAGTATGGTGTACACATACCACAGTTTCTGGATCCATTTCTGAGTTGATGGGCATTCAGGTTGTTTCAAAATCTTGGCAAATGTAAACTGAGCTGCAGTAAACAATCTAGTGAAAATGTCTTTATTAAAAAATATTTTTTTTTCTTCTGAGTAGTTATATCTCTATTAAAGTGATTCGAGGATCAAATAAAAGTTCCGATTTGAGTTCTCTGAAGATTCTCCATATTTTTATCCAAAAAGTTTGCATTAGTTTGCAGTTCCTGCTAGGGTGTAAAGTGTTCCCCATTACCAACATCAACAACGTTGGGACTTTGTGATGTGGGCTATTCTCACTGGAGTTGGATGATGTCTAGGGCGGTTTTGATTCGCGTTTCTCTATTGATCAGGGAAGATGAGTATTTTTTTCATATGTTTATTAGCCACTCATCGGTTTCCTCAGAGAAGGTTCTGTTCATATCACTTGACCAGTAGTAGATGGAATTTTTTTACTCTATTGATATTGATTTAATTTGAGTTCTCTGTAGATTCTAATTATCAAACCTTTATCAGATTCGTAACATGTGTAAAACCATTCTAAAGGTTGTCTATTTGCTTTACCTGTTGTGTCCTTAGCTGGACAGAAGTTTATTCAGCTTAATTAAGTCCCATTTGTTCATTTTACTTGTTGTTGTGATTGCTACTGAGGTCTTTGTCATAACATCTTTCCCGAGTCCAACATCATCAAGAACTTTTCCCACACTTTCTTCTAAGATTCTTATCATTTCATGTCTTAGATTTAAATCTTTTATCCATCTTAAGTCAATTATTATAAGGGGTGAAAGGTATTGGTCGAGTTTCAGTCTACTACAAGAAATTATGTCTAGAAATTTGGCAATGTGGAGGAAATGGACCAATAACTGCAATCATGCCATCTTCCTAGATTTAACCAGGAAGAAATAGATCTCCTGAAAAGGCAGATATCAAATGCTGAGAGTGCAGAAACAATAACAAAGCTTCTAACACCAACAACAACAAAAGCCCAGGAACAGATGACTTCACAACAGAATTCTATCACACCTTCAAAGATGAGCTCCTATCTATACTGAAGAACCTATTTCAAAACATTGACAAGGCTGGAGCCTTCCCAAACACATTCTATAAAGCAAATATCACTTTTGTTTTGATTCCAAAACCAGGAAGGGACTTAACAAACAAGGAGAACTTCAGACCAATTTAACTAATGAATATAGATGGAAAAATACTCCATAAAATCTTAGCTAATAGATTACAACTACTCATTTCAAAAAAAGTATGCATCACAATCAAGTAGATTGCATCCAAGGGATGCAGGTTGTTTTAACATATGTAAATTCATAAATGTAATACATCCTATCCATAAAAACGAAGTCTAAATGATGCTCTCAATAGAGGCAGAAAAAGCATTTGTTAAAATTCAGAATTCTTTACTAACAAGAACATTTAAAATATAGGCATATTTGGTATATTTCTTAAGATGATTGAAGACATATGTCCACAGCTAACATCATGCATAATGGTGTAAAATTGAATGCTTTTCCAAGAGAATTGGAACCGGACAAGGATGCACACTCTCACCACTATTACTCAACAGAGTTCTAGAAATTCTAGCCAATACAATCAGGCAATAGAAAGAAATAAATGACATCCCAATGGGAGCAGAGGAGGTCCAACTCTCCCTCTTTCCTGCTGATATACTGTTATATTTAGAAAACCTGGAGACTCAACCAAACACTCCTGGAAGTTATCAGGAAATACAGAAATGTCTCAGGGTATAAAATCAATTTCCAAAGATCAGTAGCCTTGTATATGCCAGTAACAACTAAGTTCAGCTTCTCTTGATTGAGAAGCAAATCAAGGACATAATTCCCTTCAGAGTATCTTCAAAGAAAATTAAATATTTAAGAATATACCTAACAAAAGAGGTGAACTATCTTTGCACAAAGGATTATGAAACCCTACGAAAAGAAATTGCAGAAGATACTAACAAATTGCAGAACATACCATGCTCTTTGCTGGGAAGAATCAACATTGCCAAAATGCCTATTCTACACAAAGTAATCTACAAATTTGAGGCAATGGGGATTAAAATACTGACATATTTTGAACAACTGGAAAAAATAGTACTTCATTTTTTATGGAACCAAAAAACAAGCAATATAGCTAAGGCTATTCTTAGTAATAAAAACAAAGTCAGAGGCATCACCCTAATAGACTTTGGGCTATATTACAAATCTGCCATAAACAAAACACCATGGCATTGGCACACAAATAGAGACATAGACATATGGAACCGAATTTAAAACCAAGAGATCAAACCAATCTCCTCTTGCCATCTGATCTTTGATAAACCAAAAAAATATATACAGTGTGGAAAATAACTAATTTTCAAAAAATGGTGCTGGGAAAACTACATAACCACATGAAAAGACTGAAACTTGCCCCACACATTTCACCCCTTATAAAAATTGGCTCAAGATAGATAAGAGACTTCAATCTAAGACACAAAATGATAAAGATCTTAGAAGAAAATGTAGGGGGAAACTCTTGATGATGTTGAGCTAGGGAAAAATTTTATGACAAAGACTTTAGGGCCCATCATAACAACAACAAAAATTAACAAATGGACTTAATTAAGCTGAAAATCTTCTGCATCACTAAGGACACAACAAGGAAAGCAAGAAGATAATCTTCAGAATGGTAAAAGATATTTGCCAGGGCATGAATCTGACAAAGGACTGATAACTAGAATCTACAGAGAACTCAAGTTAATCGAAAGAAAAAGAGTAAACAATCTCATCTACCTCGGGGCAAGAGATACAAACAGAACCTTCTCTGACAAAGACAGACAAATGGCTAAGAAATATCTGAAAAATGCTCATCTTCCCTGATCATCAGAGAAATGTAAATCATAACTACCCTGAGATACCACCTAACCCCAATGAGAATAGCACACATCACAAAGTCTTAAATCTGCAGATGCTGGTGTGGATATGGAGAGAAGGGAACACTTTTACAGTGCTGGTGGTACTGAAAACCAGTACAACCTTTTTGGAAGGAAGTATGGAGAATCCTCTAAGAACTCAAACTAGCCCTCCCATTTAGTCCTGCATTTCCTTAATGAGGTATCTAGCCACATGGAAAAAAAAATTGTACTAAACATTTGCACTGGACATTTGCAGCTCAATTTACAATTGCCAAACTGTGGAAAAAACCTAAATGCCCATCAACTGAGGAATGGATTAACAAGCTGTAGTTTCTGTATACCATGAAATACTATTGTGTCATTAAAAAAGATGGAGATTTTACATCTTTTTTACTAACCTGTATGGAGGTGGAACACATTTCTCTTCATAAAGCATCAGAAGAGTGGAGAAGAAAGAACGCAATGTACTCAATTCTAATAAGAAGGCTGTAAGTGGTCTAATAGAAGGTGGGGGGTAGGGAAATGAGGAATGGGGAGAGGGGCGGAGTCAGTATGGTAAGGGGTCACAGTGTATGGCACACCTCTTGGGGGTGGAACACAATTACAAGAGGGAGTTTACCTAACAACTTCAATCAGTGTAACCTAATTCTTTGTACCCTTAATAAATTTCAAACAATAAAAATAAATAAAATAAATACATAAATGAATAAATAGTAAAATTGAAGTTAGAACAAGGTTCTTTTATAGGATTGCTCAATGCTCACCCGTGAAGCCCAAGGATGGCTCAGAGAAGGTGTCCTTAGCTATGGATCATCCCCAGAATCTCTTAATTATGGGTGAAGCTCTTGATCTTGAAACCTATAAAGCAAAGAAAAAGAATGGAGAACCTCATGCACAGATGGTTAATTTGTGAAACTCTGAATACTTGAGTGTCACATCCAGGCTCAGTACTGGAAACTCAGTGCACAACAGGCTGACCTAAAGTCCACCTTATCCAGAGGATAAATTCCAAAGAAGTTTGTCTGCAAAGTCACCAGCCTTGAAGAATGGCTATGTCAAGATGGTTTTTACGACTAAGGAGTTTCTTCCGCGTCCTATGTGGCCTCAGTTGTAGCAGCTGTTGTGCCTACGAAGATGATTCAAACCACTCTGAGCAATATGGTTGTCATAGGTGCAGACTTGATCATTCAGGAAACAAAACAAATACTCAGAATGCCCCCAGAAGAGCTTGTCTTGCTCTGTGGAGTTCAAAGAATTGAGGGATCTGCCACTGAGTGAAGCCAGAAGCCTGTAGCATTTAGTCAAGGCCATGACTACAGGGATCATGGGAAGACCCAAACCTGCCATGCAGTCTGTATTGGCATCGGACCTCTTAAAACAACAGAAGCAGCAAATGTTGTAGATGAGGGAAAGGAAATCAGAAGCTTTTTGGAGACAATTCCTCCAAGGCTGAAATGAAGTCAAGAGCCTGGCTCTGCCATCCTCATCTTAATAGCCCAATGCCCAATCTTCATGGATGGGGACTGATTTCCCCAGGGTGGAAGGCAGCCTGACCAGGTGGATGCCCAAGATTGGGTGTGGCATCTCAAAAGGAAATGACATTCTCTTTTCTGATGAGTCACAACCACCAAAACCAAAACTGAGTGCTTTAGCAGAAACAAAAAAACTTGGCTGCTATCACCAAATTATGAGCAAAGGCCAGCTTCTTACAGAAACACAACAAATTAGCCTCAAAATGATACAAAAGGATTCCCAGTATACCGTGGGAGTGATGAAATGTGTAGAAAAGAACACCATGTTTTCTTCCCAAGCTGAGGATGAACTGGAGCCTGCCATGAAGAAAAGGAGAGAGCAGTTTGCCTGACTGGTATCTGAGTAATTTCAGGAAATTCTAAAAGTAAAGTCAAAGTGCACAGGTGTCCTGAAAGAGGCTGAGGCTGAGCTGCATAAATGCTATTTTGAGGCACTGGTGAAAAAAGAACAAATGGAAGAAAAGATGAGAAACTTCAGAGAAGTGAATTGTCTGGTCGTGACATGCAAGATGGGCACCTACACACATCTCCATGTGCTGGAGACCTGTGTCAGTGAGCAGCACGACCTCCACTGGCTCAATGGCATGAAAAAGTTTTTCAAGTGTCCCTGTGGGGACAGACTCCCACACAAGCACTGCATTAATCATGGCCTCTAAAAAAAAGGGAGGGAATGCTAAAAGAAAACTCTGGTCCAAATATCAGAGGAGAAATTTTGTTACCAAGAGGAGAACACGCCAAATTTCTAAATAGCCTCAAATAACCCTAACGTCATTTGCCTCAATCTTTTTTTCTTCATGTGGCTATGGAAAGGCCAAAGATGGACTCCGGATTGCCTTTGTTTCTGACTGACACCAGCAAAAACCCATGCACAGATGGTTCAGTTGTGTGGGCTTGACACCAAATTTAACATTGATGTTTAAGTGGAAAACCAGAATATTGTCTTCCCTGTTCTCACTATAGTATTGTGGCAACATTACAGCTTTCACAGAAATTTTTGGCCCCAAACTGGCAGGTAAACCGAGAGATGTGTTTCTGTACCTCTTGGTTATACACTCCTTTATCTCAATGAAGTTCTAGTGTTACATGGAGATAAAAATATACATAGTATAATGACATTAACAATAGCAGCATTGTGATTTTATGAGATACTCTAAATTATCAAAGGTATTACCTTTATAGCCTAGACAAGGGAAGATTTTGATTATGTACAATAGAAAAATAAATGATTGACAGTTTATCTCAGATAACACTTTTTTGTATTATAAATTTATAAAGCTTGAAAACCACGTTTCTTTGTACCAATAGTGTCATGGACGTGTATTGTATACTCAATAAGTATTTGTTGAATACACGAACAAACAGTGGAATAGATAATTTAGTGCTGATGAGGAATTTTCTTTAGAAAAATAAGTTTTGAACTTGTTGAAAGTAGGTTTCTCTAATTGCCTAGATACAACGATATGAAGGCTTTTAGTTTTTAAAAAATATGTGAGATTTAGAAAATTTTCTTTATAATTATGGCCATAAAAAGAATGATTATATTGATTTATCTACTATCCTATCATTTAAGAGCAGTTGACAATAAATTTGATTTTCACAACAGGCTATGAAGCTCATGTGTTGGAGCCAGAATTCTGGGGTTTGAATGTGTGGTCTCTACTGACCATCTGTATGTGCTTGGGCAAATTACTTGGTGTTCTGAGCCTAGTCTCCTCCTTTATAAAACCATACAGGATGATAACATCTGTAAAAGGGTAGCTACATCACAGAGCTCTGTAAGGATTCACATTAATTAAATACATATACAGTGCTTTAAATACTACATAGTAATTACATAGTAAGTTGTGAAAGTACAGATGAAAAACATTATTATTATTATTCTTTTTTTAAGACAGAGTCTCACTTTGTAACACTTGGTAGAATGCTATGGTGTCACAGCTCACAGCAACCTCCAACTATTAGGCTTACGCGATTCTCTTGGTCAACTTCCCAAGTAGCTGGGACTACAGGCCCCGACCACAATGCCTGGCTATTTTTAGTGACAGTGTCTCACTCTCGCTCAGGCTAGTCTTGTACTCATGAGTTCAGGCAGTTCACTGCCTCTGCTTCCCAGAGTGCTGGGATTACAGGTGTGAGCCACAGCTTCTGGCCTTGAATTTAACATTATTAACATTATTACAAACATTTAACATTATTAAAAAAAGAATTTCCCTCATATAAGTATGTTAGAAAGATAATGCAAATAAAAATAAGTATTAGTGCCTGTAAATTACCATATTTATTAAAAAGGAGAGTGACAAACACCTGGTATATTTCTATCAAATAATGCAAGAAGTATGATTGTCCTTTCTCTTTTCAGAAGGCTTGATCTAAATGTAATTCTTTGTTAGGATGTTATGTAGTATGTTTTCTTTGTCTCTTAATGTTACTGTTTATACTTCAATCCCTCTTGTAGAAAATGATTGATTTTACATTATGTATTAAAAACCCTAAAAACTCTATAAGTAGGAGAAATAAATGACAAATGCAGATATTTTATTAAACAGCAATTGTTTTAGATATTTTGCATTTTGAATATTTCCTATTTGCTAAAAGGAATTATTTGTGTTTTTAGGCCTACAAAGAGAACATCTAAGAACAAGAACAAGGTATTATTAAAAAATCATTAAATATGTCATTATTTGAAAATATAAAGTTAAAGTAAAAATAGAGTCGTTTGCTATAAAGACATTTCCTTTAAAAACTGATTAAGGAACCATAGCCATAGGTAAAAGTGTCATCCTTTTAGCACACATCAGTACTTTACAAAATATCTGTGGTTTTACTCATATAAAAAATGAATAATTTTTTTCATTCCTGAGATACTTTACGAAGAAGAGTATTTTCCAGCTCCATCCATGTAAACATAAAAGAAGTAAAGTGGTACAAATAATCAACACATTGAATCCCAAAATGGCATAAATGTGTTTATGATCTATGTACAAATAACTTATTAAAAAAGCAAGAAAAGAAAAGAAAATGGATAACTATCACTTCTGTACATTTAGACTATGCTGAAAACATTTGGGGGACATTTTGAAGCACTGTTCTTTATTTTATAGGTGAAAAAACAAATACACACTATGGATGACCATGATGACTTAACCTGTTCATCTGAGGGAGACTCAGAGGATTATGAGTTGCCTTCTGTTAATTATAAGAATTTGACATTTCTTGCTAAACAACATGGAAAGCACTATAAAGGTAGGACCAGTGCATGAGTGTAAGACCTTTTTATGTGTCCTACAGTAGCATATGCATTGCTTAGCACTGCACCATAGAGCACACATGTATTATGGTAACATTAATCTCAGAAATGGCTTTATGTTCATGTAGAATGAGAACTACATTATGTTATGAACTCAGTCAAAGAGTTCTGAGAATCCCACTGTACTTCTCTCAGCGTAAATGGCACCCACGTGTGTTGCTGACCCTACTTCTCTCTTACACTTTCCCAAGATCAGGTTGCCATTATCTCCCACTCGGAATGCTGGGGTAACCTTAGAACTGCTTTCCTCACAACCCCATCTCCTGAGGCCATGCTCTACTCTGCAACCATTATATATATATATCATCAATCCTCTGTGAGTTGACCACTCAAGGGACAATAACGAACTGGTCAACACATGGAGATGGCCAACATAAGGAACTAGGCCTACTGTACAGATACGTATGTGTGGTGGATGTGTGGTCAACTTGAGGTGGTCAATGCAGGGAGGTGGTCAACTATGGAGGGCCTACTGTACTTTTAAAAATGAGGATCCCATCGTGTTAAAAATCCTTGTTGAAAATACATCTACCACTTCTCCTTATTATAAGATTAGAGATCTCAACTCTAGCATTATCTTGCTAGAGTTGTGCCTGGCTGTTCTTTCTTTGTGTGTTTCAGCCACTGTCTTAGGTGTTTGTTCCTGCTTTCAATGGCTTCAGAGAGGCGTAATTAGTATATGAAGAAATGTGCAATATCATAAGTTTTGAAATATACAAGTGAACCCATGGCCATAATAAGAGAGTTAACATATTCATCACCCACAGCACTCTCCTCCTGGCGTTTTACATTCCCTTATTTTAGAACCTGCTAAATTACTTTCCATAGTATTCATAGTATTTGTACCATTTTCCATTCCTGACAGCAGTCCATGACAGTTCCATTCTCTCTGCATCTTCACACTCAGTATATCATTGTTTTTAATTTTAGACATTCTGATGTGCATGCATTGTGCATACTATTTTGGTTTCAATACACAGCATCCTAATGACTCATAATGTTGAGCATCCTCCCATGCCCATGTGCATATTTGCCATCTGTTCATCTTCAATGAGCTGTCTTTGCAAATTTCTTGCCATTTAAAAAATTAGACTGTTCTTCTCTTTGTTGAGTTTTAAGAGTTCTTTATATATTCTGGATACAGTTTCTTTACTAGCTTTGTTTTTTGTAAGGAATCTTTCCTGGTTTGCATTCCAAGGAATGTTTCCAAACGTTCCAAAAAATGTTTCCCAGTGTTCATTTTTTTTTTTTTTTTTTTTTTTGTTGAGACAGAGTTTCACTTTATGGCCCTCGGTAGAGTGCCGTGGCGTCACACAGCTCACAGCAACCTCCAACTCCTGGACCTAGGCGATTCTCCTGCCTCAGCCTCCCAAGTAGCTGGGACTACAGGCGCCCGCCACAACGCCCGGCTTTTTTTTGTTGCAGTTTGGCCGGGGCAGGTTTTGAACCCGCCACCCTGGTATATGGGGCCGGCACCCTGCTCACTGAGCCACAGGGGCCACACCCCAGTGTTCATTTTTTAATAGTATTCCAATGAATTCTGGTTTATCTGTTTGTTTAATAATGGCTTTTGTTTTGTCCTATTTAAGAATGGTCTACCTAGTGCAAGGTCACAAATAACTTCTCCTATACATCTAAAAGTTTTACAGTTTTTGTTGTTACATTTAAGCTTATAATCCTTCTTGAATTCCTCTTTGTTCATGGTTTGAGGTATGGATTTCAGTTCAATTTGGGGATGTGGAACTCCAGTTTGTTCATATGCCAAAAAAGCCATTGTTGCTCTGGTGCATTGACATTGCACCTTTGTTGAAAACAAGTTGTCTGTACACATGCTGGTCTGTTTCTGGATGTTCTGTTGTGTTCCCCTAATCTATAGGTGCTCCTCAAATATACAGCTATGTCCTGATAAAACCATCATAATTAAAAATCCATTTAATGCCCCCAATAAGTCCATCAAAAAGTTGAAAAATTCTAAGTCAAACCATCTTAAGTTTGGCTGCCATTATACAAGTTGAGCATCCCTATTCCAAAACTCTGAAATATGAAAGGCTACTAAATCTGAATTTTTTTTAATTTTTTTATTTATTCCTTTTTTTGAGACAGAGTCTCACTATGTTGTGCTCAGTAGAGTGCCATAGCGTTACAACTCACAGCAACCTCAAACTCTTGTGCTTAAGCAATTCTCAGGTACCTCAGCCTCCCAAGTAGCTGGGACTCCAAGCACCTGCCACAATGCCTGGCTATTATTGTTGCTGTTGTCACTGTTATTTACTTGGCCTGGGCCAGGTTAGAACCTGCCACCCTCGGTGTAGTGGCTAGCGCCATAACCACTGTGCTATTGGCACCAAGCTGTACATGTGAAACTTTTGGAGTGTCAACATAATACCACAAGTGGAAAATTCCATACCTGACCTCATGTACACAAACATTGTTCATGCACAAAATTATTCAAAAGCCTGTAGAAAATTATTCTCAAACTATTGCAAGATGTATATAAAACCTAGGTGTAATTTCGTGTTTAGATTTAGGTTTCATCCCCAAGATGATCTTATTTTATGTATACGTATGTTTCAAGATCTGAAACACTTTTGCTCTCAAGCGTTTTGGATAAGGGACACTCAAGCTGTGTCTGTTTCATGTTGTTCTAGTTAATAAGGGTTCATACAATTCCTAAAAGCACCCCTTCAATTTGGTTATATTTTTCAGGGTTATTTTGGTGCATAAATGTTAGAATAGCTTGTCAATTAAAAACAAGTTACTGGGTGGCGCTTGTGGCTCAGTGGGCAGGGCGCCAGCCCCATATACCGATGGTGGCGTGTTCAAAGGATGGTTGCAGCCTGGCCCCGGCCAAACTGCAAATAAAAAATAGCCAGTAGTTGTGGCAGGTGCCTGTAGTCTCAGGTACTCAGGAGGCTGAAATAAGAGACTGACCTAAGGCCTGGAGTTGAAGGTTGCTGTGAGCTGTTGCCCTACCAAGGGTAACAATGTGAGACTCTGTCTCTACAAAAATGAACAAACAAACAAAAAGAAGCAAACAAACAAACAAAAAACAACTTACTGGCCTACTAGGAATTAGGTTGTGCTTATGATGCTTCTATAGGTTAATTTGGAGATAATTGACTTCTTAACAATAATGAATTATTTCATTCCTGAATAAAGTGCATTACTTTATTTGTGAAGGTCATATTTAATTTTCTCAGCTAACATTTTGTGCTATGGTGTATATACATCCTCCCTATTTTATTGCATTTATCTGTATTTTATGTTGTTATAAATGACATTTTAAACATTTTTGCTTTTATATTTTAATGCTAATTGTATTTGGACATACAGGTGATTTCTATATGTTGATTTTGTATCATCAACTTACTCAACTCATTTATGACTTGTAGTACCTTCTTTGATAGATTCATTGAGATTTTCTAAATGGACTGTATGTTGTCAAAGCTTTGCTTTCTCAAACTACTTTCTTCATGGATGTGGAGAAAAGGGAACACTTCTGCACTGCTGGTGGGAATGCAAGCTAATACATTCTTTTTGGAAAGAAGTTTGGAGAACACAGGGAACCAAAAGTAGACTTGCTATATGATCCTCCAATTCCTCTCCTATATCCAGATGACCAAAAATCATTATACAACAAAGATATTTGCAGAATGTTTATTGCAACCAATGCATAATTGCCCAATCATGGATGAAGCCCAACCGCCCATGAATGGATTAATGAACTGTGGTATATGTATACCATGGAATGTTATGCAGCCTTAAAAAAACATGGAGACATTAGCTCTTTTATGTTTACATGGATGGAGCTGGAACATATTCTTCTTAGTAAAGTATCTCAAGAATGCAAGAAAAAGTATCCAATGTACTCAGTACTTTTGAGAAACCAATATGCAATCACCCCCACTTTCATATGAAAGATAAAACACAACTATCGCCCAGAATGAAGGAGGAAAGAGGACAGTGAGGGGAGGGGAGGGGTCAGGTAATTTGGGGGTGCAGGTAATTTCAAGGGTACATGTCAAATCTATTAAGAGTAGAGTATAAATACGTCTTAACACAATAAGTAAGTAAGTGAGGTGAAGGCTATAGTAAACAGTTTGATGTAAGCATTCCAAATTATATATAAAATCAGCACATTGTACCCCAGAAATGCATTAATGTAAACAGTTATGATTTAATAAAAAATTATTGAGAAATAAAAAAAGATTGTAAATATTTTAAACCTGTTGTAAAGCAAACTCTGATGTAGCTCATCAATTCTGTCATTATTGTATAACAGTAGTCATAGAGCAGTCAATACAGACATTAATGAACATCTGCGTTATCATAAAACAAAGCTAGCTCACAGGTTGGAGTTCACTCACCCTAGCATGTGATCATGGTTGTAAATAAAGATCACGTTTTACTTCTTCCTTCCAATTAGGATGCCTTTGATTCCTGTTTCTGGCTCACTGTACTGGCCAGAATGTTCAGTGCAATGCTGAATGACAGCACTGAAAGCAGCATTCCTGTGTTGTTCCTGGTCTTAGAGAGAAAGCATTCAGTTCTCCCCATGACATCTGTTAGCTGAAAGTTTATCACAGGTGCTCCTTGTCATGCTGAAGAAGTTCCTTTATATTCTTAGTTTGCTGAGAGTGTTTTTAAATTAAGAATGAGTATTAAATTTTTTCTCATGCCTCCGTCTACTGAGATGGTCCTATAATTCACTTTTGATTTGTAATATGGTGAATAACAGGGATTTTTGAATGTTAAATTAACCCTGTGTTCCTGGGATAAACCTCATTTGTTTATAAGGTATTATCCTTTTAATATATCTTTGAATTTTATTTGTTAACATTTAGTTTAGATTTTTTTAAAGATTTCATTTCTTTTAGAGCCATCTTATTTTATTTATTATTTCAGATTAATATGAGGGTAGATGCCTAGTAATGGGATTGTGGGATATCTGGAAGGTCTGATTTGAGTTCTTTGAGGATTCTCCATACTTCTTTCCAAAGAGGCTGCATTAGTTTTCACTCCCACCAAAAGTGTAAAAGCATTGATAATGAACTCCATTCTGAAAGACAGTCAACATAAACAGAGTTATGAGACACTTATACACCAAGGTTGTGAAACCTTAATGAGGGGCTTGTACAGTACTACCAACATAAGCACACGGTTGTGAGTTTGTAAACTTAATTGTCAGGCTTCATATGTCATTCTGTGACTTTCTTTTATTTGCTCAGTATTTGTGAGATCAATCCATATTGACACAAGTATATTTGGTTTAATTTATTTTGCTTTTTATAATATTCCATCACATAAATGCAACATCAAACTCTTTGAAAGCTGTTATGATACTCCTAATGGCTTTTGTATTACGTAGACATATCCACAGATATTTATTATGTTTTTTATTAATATTGAAACAATTAAAATACAAAACCAGGGTTTATATGTTTATTTATTTGGTAAAAACATCCAACCTATATGGGGCACTGATATTTGATATCCAAAATATTTCCAAGAAACATTCACTTATTTCAGGCCCACATTGACTTTATCTTCCAATATTTCCTTGTAATTCATCTACTGCCATTCACTTGTGTTTTACTGAAATTCATCTTCCATATAGAATTTAGAGTGATTTACTTCGGTGAAAATGGGATAATTAATATCTCTTTGAAATACTAATATCCAAGCACATGAAATTTCATAGAAGGATTTCTGCTATCTCTTCCTTGTCTGCATTTTTTGCTGGCATCCCTGAGCTTCTAGAATGCCTGGCTCACCAATCCCTCTACTGTAGACAAGTACATATACATATGTTTTTTCAGGAATTTTTCTCTCTCGCTTTCTGCTTCCTCTCCTGCTCTCATCCTTTCCTGGCCCCTACGCCCTTTAATTTGGCTCATCTAAGTGTCAACTCAGACATGATCTCTGGAAAACTCATTTTTGACAGTTTTATTTATATTCCTTCCAGCTACAGCATCAATAATTATTCAGTAAAACAGATAAAGAGTGTTCCAGAAGTTTTGAAATATTGTGCTTACAGTCCAGGGGCAAAGGGTAGAGACATGGCAAGAAACGACTTACAGTTTAGGTAGGAACATTGCAGTAGAGATGACACTAGAGTACTAAGGCAGCCCTGAGGATGGAGGTGCCTATTTATCTGGCGAAACAGCAGGAATCAATGAAGGCTTCATGTAGCAGTCTAAGGCCTTAAAAGATGAAAATAAAATTGTTAGAATAGCAGAGGAAATCTTTTCATATGTAACAAACAGGATGTACATTGATGGAAATATAAAAAGTAACAGAAGTTTGTGAATTATTAATAAAACAACATGCACAGCATGCTGTTGAACGGTACTATTATGAAGTAGAGAACAATCTACAATGTTATTTTATATGTGTATTGTATATTTATATTCTGTTTTTCTTCTAACATTATATGTATATACATTAGGTGGATAAATCTGTGAGTAAATCTGTGATATGTCTGTATTTGTTGAACCTAGTGACATCTAGTTCCCTTTGGGTGGTTTTGTGAAGTTTTGGATAATTAGAAGTATTTTTTCATCAAAGGTTTCTCATAGATCACAAATATCTCAGTTTTGTGAATATTTTCTTTCATGATATCTAATCTTTTTTTTTTTTTTTTTTCCTATCTGGTGTAGTCTGCCTCTCTGACATTACAATTTACACGTCTATCAGTACAGGTTTTTTTAATTTTTAATTTCTTCCATGTCTATACTTATCTTCTTAAGATTTACATAGGGATAGGGTTGCACTACTTTAAAACAGCTTGTCCCTTTCTGCTGTTGCTTTTATAATTTGAGATAATACCCTACGCAAGAGGCAAGATGTATTTCATGATTATCTTATGCAGTCTGTGTTTTTCCATCCTTCATTATGAGAATGGACACTTTCTGGCACTATATGAGCACCGGGCTTGGTTTACCTTGATGTTGTTTAGATAATTTTTCTCTTAGTCTCAAATAATTCCTAGCACACATGCACAGTTGACTATTCTGATAAATACCTGAGAGGGGAACCTCCACACATCTCCAGGATTCTTTCACTATACTGCTTTCTCCTCTTCAGTTGCTATCCTGTGATCACTGTCTGCTTTGGTCTTTTCAGACTGTCCTTACTCAACAACAATTAGGGGAGTCTGGTAGCGTGTAGGTCAGGCTTTTTCTTTTTTTTATTTTTTTTCTCCAGGTGTGCTTTCCTGAAAACTCTGTTAAGACAGGGATCTGGGGCATTCCCAAGGCTTCCTTCTCTTGTTTTCTATTTTTCAAAGATCTTTGTCTTTGTTGCCTAAATTCTACTGTCTTAATAATAACTGTTTAATGTGTTTTGGCTGGGTTTTTTTTTGGGGGGGGTAAGGGGGAAGATGGAAAATTAACACCTGTTCCTCTGTCTTGGCTAGAAGGAGATTGCAGTAGAACTTCAGCACATGCTATGGACTGGCCAGCATGCTTTTATTCTTGCTTTACTTTACTGCTTGCTTCTCATCCTTCATTTGTCAGTATGGCCATCTCTTCCTCAGAGAAATCTTCCCTGGGCCCAGTATAGATTAAATTCTCTTACATAACAGACTAATTTTCTTACAGAATCTATCTGAATTAATAATTGTCACTGTTTTGTCTTTTTTTTTTTTTTTCACTTTACTTCAAGCTAAATAAGAGCAGAGGTCCTGTCTAGTCTGCAGAGCTCAGTATCACATGTCCGCCACGGTACCCACTGGGTTATATATGTATAATGTGTGAGTGAGTGACTGTGAGAATGTGAAGCCCTTTATATATAAAAACTGTTCCTGTATTCTCTTTCTTTTTTTTATACTGATATAGATTCTTTTAACCAATTGGAAATTCAAAACACAGCTCTTCCCTGTAAGAGCCATGCAGAACGTAATAAAAATTATTATAAAAAACTTACAGATAATATCAAAGCACTGGAAACTATGATTATTTTTCTAAAAATGAAGCTATCTAAAACGAAAGGAATAAACTTACAGTTATACCATCAAAGATGTGAATGGGAGCAAAAACTCCACAGTTTGAGGTATGAAATCCTAGCTTTAAAGAAACATTTGAACTATTTATTTAGAACTATTTATTTGAAATATTTATTTATTTATATATTGGAGAATTTTTGACATTGCTGACATATCATCTGGTATTTAATAGGAGAGAAGTCATCTTAGTCTTCTGTGGTATAAAATTCTTGGAAATAATAAAATAAGTTCTTAATTGTAATTACAATTACTGATAATTAAATGTATATTCTTTTAAATCATAATTCTAATAACTATATTAGAAGTTCACCTTAGGGAAATCTCCTTTTATTTAACAAATTGAATTTGGAATTTTAAATATTTGTATTATAATTAATACTGTTATGAACATTTTTACACAAGTCTTAATTTTCAAATTATATGCCTTTAACATATTCTTCAATATAGAATTCTTGGGTTCAAGTAATCTAATGAAAATGGCTTTGATCAATATTTTGAAATGGTTCTCAGGAATGTTTATGCAAATTTATAACTCAACCAACAGAGTTTCAATTGGCCTTTTTCAACCCAGAAGAAGTTTCTTAAGGAAATTACATAGTTTGTTTTCATAATGCAGGGAATGAAAAGGAAAATGGAAAGTGACTACTGATTCGCTTGTTCAACATCTCTCCTACACAGATAAAATTAATTTAAACTTTTGTGTTGAAAACATATATTATTCTTCATTGTTTAATTAAATATTAGACCTTGTCTTTCCCCAAAAGGAATTTCAGAATTGTTTATAATATATACCAGCATCAACAAGTACCTTGAAATTATCACTCAAAACAGAAACACAGAACACGTGGGTAGCAAATATAAAATTAGCAGTCTGCAATTATATGTTGTGTGAGAGACATTGGAATGAGTTCTCTTACACTGCCAGTGACTTTCAGGAATGCTTGTGTTGTTTTGTGGAGATGAACATTTCCCTCCAGTGAATTCATAAACTTATTTATAAATGGTAAATTTTGGTTAGTTTACACTCCATGATCTGTCCCAGTTTGGGAGTAATTATGACTATGTAAAAAAGTAATTTTCAACTTATACATTTGAAAATTTTCAATATCCTTTTCAAGAGTAACTAAACTAACAGAAACTTACCAATTAGGAGAATGTTCTTTCACATCTACTTTTCATGTGTACATGTCTTTTGGGAGAAAATGAAGTGAGATATTCAAAACCTTAGAACTAGAAAAAACAAATATTCAAGAAAACAGACATTTTATTAGATAATCAATGACTAGATGAAGAATCAGGTCTCAAAATGAACTTTTCGCTAACAAAATGAATTTTAAGATAAGTATATTTAACTGCAGATTCACACTAAAAGAAATGGAAGAGATGAGAAAAAATGATTCTATAGCATTTGAACAAATTAAGGAAAAGTTAACAAGAGAAATAGAGCAACATAGAAAAGAAGTTGCGCTAAAAGAAGAATTGGAACACAGACTGAGAGCCCAAAATGTGGAGTTGGGGACCCTTAGAAATAATCTGGAGGTAAATTAATCTTTGGTTAACATCACATTTATTATTTTACTTCATCACTATTAGTTGTGATGTCTCTTTGATTCAATGCTTATTGTTATAAAACAAACCAAAATCGGGCGGCGCCTGTGGCTCAGCGGGTAGGGCGCCGGTCCCATATGCCGGAGATGGCGGGTTCAAACCCAGCCCCGGCCAAAAAAAAAAAAAAAAAAAACCAAAATCTTGCCTTAAAAATTAACTATGATATTTATAGCTAAAGTTGTTTATTATAAATCTTGGCATCCAAGTAGTATCTTATTTCAATACAAAGAATTTTTTAAAATAATATACCATAATATATACTTAATGATGACTTATTAGATGTTTTGTTCCTAGTAAAATAGTTCAGTGATTTTTCCCCTATTTCACATTTATTACAACTTCAAACATTATGAAGAGGAAAGAAACAAAATGTATTGTAATCTAAAGTAATCTCATGATTTTCTAAGAAGACCTCTGCAAATTTTATCTTATTTGTCATTTGTGTTTTGAAATATAAGGCTTATTTTGCATTTATCTATTTATTCCAGAGAGGTAACTGTGATTTGGTAGATGAGCCTCATGGGTTAGGATCAGAAGACTGAGGAAAATCCTACAAGGGGCTTATACGTTTAATCTATCCTTTTCAGAATTGTGATCAGTAACTGAGTTAATTGATATATAGAGAAATGCTTTGCACAATGCCTAGATTTGTCATTTATCAATAGATACAATTGTTATAACTTAGGATAAAAATGTTAGAAGAGTAGAATATCTATAGAATGCTCTCAGAAAAAAAACTTAAAGAACGTTGGCAAATTTTGCCTGTTCTAGTATACGCAGAGCTGAGGCTCCTACTATGGAGGGGGATGTAGGTTAGACACCAGAGTGTACACCCAACTTTCTAGTGTGTCACAGTTATTAGAGTTTTGTGCATTTGGATTTGTTGTCATTCAAAGAAAGCCTTTTCCAATTTGGAGATTCATAAAAATTCTTTACTGATTTCTTTTTTGCTTTCACAGATTCATTGCATTCATGTAAATTTTTGAACTTAAAGGAATTTATGCTCTATAAGGTTTGAGGTTTGGATCCAGCTTCTTTGCCCAGTTAGCTGCTTTTTACAACCCTTTCATTTCATAAATGTGCATGTTATTATTTACTTTCTGGGGAAATCGTGATATTTTATTGAGTGATAGCTAAAAGTTTCCTTTCTTTTACTTAGAATTGTCAAAGGCATGAACATGAAAGAGATCTCCTGAACAAAGAAATTGTCAGACTAAGATTGAAAGTAGAAAGAATGAAAATGAACAATGAGGAGATAGACAAGAAACACTTGCGGGACTTGGAAATCATCAAAGACAAGACTGATGATCTTCAAAATGCTGTAAAGCTCAGTGAAGAAAGGTTAATGAAAGTAACAGCCCAGTATAATGGCCAGCTCAACATACTACGAGACGAGAATAAAGTGCTACAAGCCAAACTGAAGGAAGCGAAAGAAAACCAGGAAAAACTAGAAGCAGAACTTGAATCCCACCGTCTCAGACTGGCAGATGCTAACAATGAGCGTCACCAAAGTCAGGTCTCCCAAAGAGACCTTGCCTTCATTGTCCAGAGAACAAAAGAAGAATGGTCTGGTACACTGGAGTATATGAACTCTCGTGCCGAAACCCTTTTCCAACAACTCTGTGATGCAGAAGAGAAATTCAGTTGCCTGCAAGCTGAGTTTTTTCACATGAAAGATGCTCTTCGAGAGAAGAGTTTTGCTCTAGAAGGTGCACAGAGAGACCTGATGGAAGCACAGTTGGAAAAGCAGAACATTCAACTGAAGTATCAAAGTGAACAAAGAACAGTGAGTATGTACATTGTAAAGCAGGAGTCTTTAGAGCAGAGACTGTCCGGACTGCAATGTAAAACTATGTCACTTCAACAACAGCTGGATGATGTTCACAAGGATTCTGCAGATAAAGAGAAGGCAAAACACAGCAGAGACAGCCCGTGTGCTGCAGTGGTGAAGGCTCTTGAAGTAGGGCATGAAAGGTACAGTCTGCTTTTGGAAGAGGAAAACAAGAAGTTGCTTGATGAATGCAATCACTTAAAAGAAAGGCAGTACCAATATAAAAAAGAGAAAGTGAAAAGAGAAGTAAGTATCAAGAAATAAACATTTTTCAAACTTCCAAAAAGAAAAGTGAAGTGGTATTTGGTAGTGACTAAGCATCGTATCTGGTTGAATGTGAGACTATCTAGATCTATATTTGTGATATCAGCCTAGAAACATACCTTGTTTCCAGCAAATAAAAGTTAGTGCTGAGAGATGTTTTACCTTGACTAAAGACAGTGTGTCACTTACAACATTTTAAGAGTTTAAGTTATAAATTGTTAATAGACATAGAGTAAAAATGCTGAAATCATAATTTTAGTGTCTTTATGTTGCCTCATTTTAAGACAGAGCCGAAGCAGAAAAAAGTGAGTAGGAAGCTGAGTAGGGGTAGGACTTGCAGGAGTTGAGATTAGGGAGGGAGGTGGAGGCCAGCTTACTTAGGGCCTGCAGGAGCCATTGGAATTTTACTTTTATTCTAAAATAGGGATTATTGGGAGAGTTTGAGCAGAGGACTGAATTTGTGAGAAACTTTGAGGCTGATCTGAGCTTCTAATCAAAAAGAAAGAAACCATTTTACAGGGTAGAATTTGCCACCACTATCCCATCCACATGCATATGAATCTTGTTATGCATTTCACATTCCTTTTAAGCCTTCAGTTGGTCCTTATGCATTTCACATTCATGAGGGGAGGAATGAATAGAGGACTGAATCTGTTGTCTGAGCAGTAGAATACTGACTTGGCGGGGAGGTAGCACTTTCCTTAGTGTCCTTAGCCAAATTTAGTGGTCAACAGGAATGTGTACACAGGAGGAAAAGAAGGTGAGTCAATGCAATGTATGTGATGATAATCTTCAAGGTATATATGTTAAAGTTAAATATTATTAACACATCCTAATAATAAAGTGTTTATAATATCTGCAACAAAAATATCTTACCAGGCAGTTTTGAGACAACTTCGCCAAGAACTGTGTGATACCATGCAAAAACTATCCAGATCGGAGACGTTACTAGAAACTACATCACGTTGTCACATTCATTTAGAAGATGAGACCCAACATTCAATGAGAAAAATAAGTCAGATGACAAACCAAGTATGTACATAATTAACATGCCACCCGTTAATCTAGAGCTGATCCAATAAAATAAAGTGTTATAGAACACTAGCTGCAGGTGACAGCTTTCTTTTTATATTTTCATTATGAGTAGTTTTGTACAATTTTATTATCTTTATCATGTACTTATTTCTTAAATTCTGACTTTCATTCTTCCACTTTTCCTTAAAATTACTTAGAAATATACCATATTTTCTTATAATATATGCCCTTAGGAAAGTCGAGGATTATGCATCATTTTTCACAGAAGTTGTGAGACATTTTTCCTGTTAAGCAGTAGTTTTCAGTGATTTCTCTATTGCCATTGTGAGGCAAGCCAGATTAAATCAGGGTAATGTCTAATGAAATGTTCCAGAACATATCTTCAATTTTGTGAATGGATACAAAATCTGTGTATACTTATTTCACGGATTTCAGGTTAACTCATAGAGAAAGGCCTTTATATTCTTGTCTAAAATGAAAATGCTGCTCGGGAGACTGAGGCAAGAGAATCGCTTAAGTCCAGAAGTTGGAGGTTGCTGTGAGCTGTGTGAGGCCACGGCACTCTACAGAGGGCCATAAAGTGAGACTCTGTCTCTAAAAAAAAAATAATAAATAAATAAATAAAATGAAAATGTTTTAGGTTAATTTATAAACTCTTTGCAAAGTTAATTGCCTTCATTTCCATTTCACTTTAATTATATTGTAAAAGCACAGAAATATTCAGGTCTTGGATAGGAGGTACATCCAAAATAAAGAATTAAGAAAATTATCCAGATCCTGCCATTGGATTTTTAAAAGCAAATGTATTGAGGTCTCATTCACATACCATGCAGTTCACCACTTAATGTCTCTTAGTATATTCACAGGGTTGTGGAATCATCATCACAATCAATTTCAGAACATTTGCATCAATGTGAAAAGAAACCCCACATCTTATAACCATAACCTCCACCCTAATCTTATCCCTCCACTTTCCCCAGGCCTGGGCAACCACCATCTACCTTTATCTCCATAGATTTGCTTATCTAGACAGTTCATTTTTGGGGTGGCGGGGTGGGGGGGAAGGAGACTTTATCAATCAAATTTTATTTTATTTTTTTCCAAGGGACATATTATACATCCTCACAATGTGCACAATAGGTGAGATCTTGCCTCGTGCCCTCCCTCACTCTGCCAAACGTTCCCCACCCCGCTTCACTCTACCCACAAACTGGACTATAAGAGTGTTTTATTGTTCTTATGAGCATGTAATTGTTTATATATTGATTTCATATAGGTATGGAGGTATGGATTTCATATTGGATATTTATTTTTCTATTCTTATGGTACTTTACTAAAAAGAATGTATTTCAATTCCATCCAGGTAAATGTAAAAGATGTAAAGTCTCCATCTTTTTAATGGCTGAATAATATCCCATGGTATACATATACCACAGTTTGTTGATCCATTCATAGGTTGATGGACACTTAGGTTGCTCCCATGACTGGGCAATTATGAATTGAGTCACAGTAAACACTCTAGCGCAAATGTCTTTGTGGTAAAATGATTTTTGTTATTCTTGATAGAAACCTAGTAATGGGATTGCAGCGTCAAAATGGTAGGTCTACTTTTAGATTTTTGAGGATCCTCCATACTTCTCTCCAAAAAGGCTGTATTATTTTGCAATCCCACCAGCATGGTAGAAGCATCCCTTCTCTCCATATCCACAATAGCATCTGTAGTTCTGGGATTGCTGGGGTTAGGTGATATCTTAGAGTGGTTTTGATTTGCATTTCACTGGTGATTAAAAGACAATGAGCATTTTTTCAAGTGTTTGATGGACATTCGTCTGTCATCCTCAGAGAAGTTTCTGTTCAAATCTCTTGCCCACTTATAGAGAGGGTTGTTTATACTTTCTTATGGTTCAATTTGAGTTCTGTGTACGTTCTAGTTATCAGGCCTTTGTCAGATTCATAACATGCAAAAACTTTCTCCCATTTGAAGGCTGGCTGTTGGTTTCATTTGCGATAGCCTTAGGTGTGCAAAAGCTTTTAAGCTCGATCAAGTCCCAGGTATTGATTTTTGGTGTTGCTGTAATTGCTAAGAGGGTCTGTCTCACAAAGTTTTTTCCCAGGCCAATGTATTCAAGTGTTTTCCCCCACTCTTTCCTAGAATTTTTATTGTTTTGTGTCTTATAATTAAATCTTTCATCTACGAAGAATCAATTTTTTGTCAATGGTGAGAGGTGCAGGTCCAGTTTCAGTCTTCTACATGTGGATAACAAGTTCTTCCAGCACCATTTGTTAAATAAGGATCTTTTTCCTCATTGCATGCTCTTTGTAGGCTTTTCAAAGATTAAATGGCGATATGTGGCTAGGTTCATCTCTAAACTCTCTATCCAATTTCATAGATCTACATCTTTATTTTTGTGCCAGTACCATGCTGTTTTGTAGACAGTTCTTATAAATGGAGCCATATACTACTTAGTCCTTTGTGACTGGATTCTTTCACAAAGCGTGTTTTCAGGATGAATCCACGTTGTAGTATGGATCAATACTTCATTTCTTTTCATGGTCTGGTACTGTTCTATTGTGTGGTCCTACTGGTGATCGATTCTTCACTTGCTGGACCTTTAGGTTTGTTTCTACTTTTTGCCACCAATGCATCATAGTCCCATGAACATTAATTTAAATGATATCAAGCGGACGTGTTTTCATTTCCCTGCCATTGACTATCATCCTCAGTTAGTTAGCAGATTTGACCATCTCTCTGCCTTGCTCATGCTGTGCTTCCCGCTTTTTTAGCTTCTGATCATCTAACCTCATTCAGACCTGAGCACAATTTTTCCTTCTTCATGAAACTTTCTCTGAGTGTTCTGACTTTCGTTGACTTTATTCTTTAGTACTTGATATCTAATCTGTGCAGAATAAGTTAGTCCTTCATTTTGCATTGCTTTTTTTAATTTTTTTATTATTAAATCATAGCTGTGTACATTTGTGCAATCAAGGGGTACAATGTGCTGGTTTCATATACAATCTGAAATATTCTCATCAAACTGTTCAACATAGCCTTCATCGCATTTTCATGCTTATTGTATGTAGACATTTGTATTCTACCTTTAGTAAGTTTCTCCTGTACCCATTCTAAGATGCACCGTGATGTGGCCCCAGCCCTTACCCTCCGTCCACCATAACCTCCCCTCTCCCTTCCCTTCCCTTGGTCCTTTCCCCATATTCTTGAGCTATAGTTAGGTTATAGCCTTCATATGAAAGCTATAAATTAGCTTTATAGTAGGGATGAGTACATTGGATACTTTTTCTTCCATTCTTGAGATACTTTGCTAAGAAGAATATGTTCCAGCTCCATCCATGTAAACATGAAAGAGGTAAAGTCTCCATCTTTCTTTAAGGCTGCATAATGTTCCATGTTATACATGTACCACAATTTGCTAGTCCATTCGTGGGTTGATGGGCACTTGGGCTTTTTCCATGACTTAGCAATTATGAATTGGGCTGCAATAAACATCCTGGTACAGATGTTTTTGTTATATTGTCATTTTTGGTATTCTGGGTATATACCTAGTAAAGGAATTATAGGATCGAATGGCAGGTCTATTTTTAGATCTCTAAGTATTCTCCAAACATCCTTCCAAAGGGAACATATTAGTGTGCATTCCCACCAGCAGTGTAGAATTGTGCTCTTTTCTCCACATCCATGCGAAGATCTCTGGTTTGGGGATTTTGTTATGTGGGCTACTCTTACTCAGGTTAGGTGATATCTCAAAGTAGTTTTGATTGGCACTTCTCTGATGATTAAGAATGATGAGCTTTTCTTCATGTGTCTGTATTCCGTGTGTCTGTCTTCTTTAGAGAAGTTTCTCTTTAAGTTCTTTGCCCACCCTGTGATTGGATCACTTGTTCTTTTCTTGCTAATACGTTTGAGTTCTCTGTGGATTCTGGTTATTAAACCTTTATCGGAGGTATAACCTGCAAATATTTTCTCCCATTCTCAGGGCTTTTATTTTTTCATAAAGAGTCATCTTGTTCAATTATAAATTTGCTTAAGGTGAGAATAATATCTAAGTTGTATATAAAACGAGCACATTGTACCCTATAATTGCGTTAATGTACACAGCTATGATTTAATAGCAAAAGTTGATACGCCTATAAGTTATCCTTATTAAATTGAAAATGTTTTAGATTAACATTTGTTAGAATATAATTAAATACTTTATACTATACTGATAATTGATATAATAAAATTTTATTCTAAATATATTTTAAGCAATAAAATATAAAATTGGAACTTTTTTATTAAAAAAACAGAAAAAAACTCTTTCTTGCTATTGTTACTAATTTTCTCTATTTGGGATATATATTTCAGTGACTTTTCCCAAGTTATTTTATAATTAATAGATGGTATTTAACAGAATTTAGTGAAAAGTATTTTGTAAATATGTCTAGCTGTGATTTATCCATTGCAATATATTCCCAATGAAGTTTGTAATTGGGGAATTAAGGAAATTATATGGAAAGAAGGTGAAGGGGAGTCTCAGGGAAACTTGCCCTTTTCCCCTAGGTTGATGTGCTGAAAAGATCAACTCACAGTTATAGTAGATAATAAGAGAAAGGTTTATTTCCAAATACCATGCACATGGGGGGTATGAATGATTGCCCAATGTTTCAGTGATAGTCAGTGGCTTTTAAAGATGCCTTTTAGAAGGGAGGGGGGAGAGAAACTGTAAAATATATGTGTAGCAAGTGGTTGCGAGGGATGATGGGTAGATGGAGGGAAACAGACTGAGTTGCAGTTTAACCTGAGAGACAGGTCTCAGTGCTTCAAAGGACATTAGGGCCAGGCCTATGTGATAAGGACTCCAGCAGCCCCTTTTCTGATTCTAAATCAAGTTATTCAGGTTTTATAGAGGAGAGACTAGTGCATTCTAATCAAAAATGGCCTTTTCATTGAAAATATTCTCTATACCAAGGAATTATATTTTGATTTCCTTATCTCCTTCAAAGATATACATCTGGAAAGTACTCTATGTCTTTGCTTATCTCCTCATGTAATCTTATTTAATATTGATAAAGTTTGAAATATTTCCTGTAGTTCTTTCTTATTGTTCGTTGCTGTTTCAACAGTAGCAAGAAAATATTTTTCTGTTTTTTGTTTTTTTCTTTGTTTGTTTTAATGAGTTAGGGCCAAACCAGTCTGCTTCTTTCCTGCTAATACTAATTTAATTTCCAAGGAAAGTGTTCAACCAAATAAATAAGTGAATGTAGATGCAACCAGCAGGAAAAAAATATATTCATATCATTCTCACTATAGAAAAAAAAATTAAATTAGTACTCCTTCATTACAAAGTCAGAATTGGGACTTGTAGATTGATAATTGCCTTTCCAACTGAAAAGCTCTGGCCTTTCTGATCTACCACAGCACATGACCTTAACTTGATCATCAGAGTGCTTGCTAGTGCAGCCCATCATATCCAGTTGCTGGGAATGAAGTGATCAAGGCACCTTGATTTATCAATGGAGTACAGTGTTTTCAGGTTGAGGCTATTGCCTGGGGTCATGTAAGTTCCATACAACTCACTCTAGAAGATGCTCTGTGCACTGCAGTGCATGGTCATCCATCCCACTGATTGCTATGGAGACAAGTAAGCCATTAATTCTTATGAGTGGACGAAAACACTGCTGGCTACTGGAGTTGGTGACTGTTATCTACAGAATTTGGGACTGTTGTGGGCATCATGCTATGCATTTATTGCCCATTTCAGTAGTGTGGAGATAGTTGAGTGCAGCTGTCGGGGACCATTTTCATTGGCATGTCACCTGCCTAAACTATAAAATTAGAGCATAAAATACAACAAGATGTTAATAGTAAATATTATATGCCACTCACCATGTGCCTCACGTTTTTCTAAGTGCATTACGTGTATTCCCCAGTTCAGTCTTCCCAACATCCACATGAGGAAATCAGTGCTATTCTGTCCATGTTGTAGATGAAGAAACCAAGTTGCTAATTTGCTAAAGGTCACACAGCTAGTACTGGTGGAGCCAGTACTCAAACCCAGATCTTTTGGCCTCTGTAAATGTCCACCTCTCAAACTATTCCATGAGACATCTGGTTGTCATCTGAAGCATACACACAACTGAGATGTGAGAGAAAAAGGAAAACCTGGTCCCCTTGCTCTGTGGGAAGCTGAAGTGTGCTGTCCCCCGTGTAGCAGTGCACAAAGTTCTAGCCTTTTCTCTATTTTCCCTGTAAATTGGCTCAGAGACTACAATGTGTCTATGAATATGGACAGTTAGCATTTACCAACTTGTGCCTGTCTACTTGCTCATGTTCACAAAAAGAAAAAAAATAAAATAAACATCTGGTCACGATGGTTAGTAAAACATAGCTTTGACGTGACTGGGTAGGTTAAGTGGTAATTTTAACATCATGGCCTCTCCTTTGTCATGTTTAATTGCAAAGTTTAATAGTCATCCTCACAGTTTAAGGCGACACATTTAGATTAAATTCTCTCCTAGTGAAAACTTAAGCCTTGCGACTTAACTTTGGGGTTGACATTCTCTGTTGTACTTTTCTTCCCATTTATTTTTAAAAGTCCTTTTTCTTTTCCTAAAAGAAAAGATGATGGTGAGTGTTAGATGCTGAAAGTATATAAGTTGCCTTGTTACAATAAAATTAAATGTGAATAAAATAAAATAATAAAAGTTGATGTTGTGATCTTAGAATACAAAATATACATGCTTATCATAATGTAATCTCTTTCCCCATTTTATCAATTTTATAAATTTGAGTATTTATCTCATACAATATAGTTTGTAAAATTAAGAATAGTGTATTTATTGAGTATTTAATAGTATTTATGTAATACAATATAATTTGTAAAATTAATAATAATACAATATAATTTGTAAAAGCAAGAATAATGTTGTGTTTTCATCCTATAACAAGAGTAGATAACCTTCTCTGTGAAGGGCCAAATAGTATATTTTAGGTTTTATGATCCAGAAGATTCCTGTTGCAACAGCTCCACTGTGCAGCGATGGCAGAAAAGTATCTATAAATAATATGCAGAATGAAGGGGTGTGTCAGGGTTCCAATGAAATTTAGCTAAATAATCTCTTCAGGTGATGAGCAGATTTGTACTAGATCATTATTATTTTTAATGCAAATAGTGTGTTAGTCTAAAAACCTTGTTTTCTATATGCTATATTTTTTAGCTGTCCATCCAGTGAGGGAAATGTGGGTCATTTCCAAGTGTAAACATTTTTCTAATCTTTGTTTTAGTTTCAAGAAGTAGAGGATCAACTCAAAGAGGAAGGACACCGTGCCGAGAAGATGCTAGACCAATGGAAAAAGTATGCTTTCAAGCAGCAAAAAAGAAAAATAAAAAGACTTGAGTATTATAAAGAAAATAAGTGTTACAGTTTGAGACTAGTGCTAGTTGTAATAGTAACTATATCTGTGTGAATCTTAGGAAAATTTTCAGCTTTAAGATATTTTGAAATGCATATTTTTTTTTACTTTGTTTCTAAATTTTGCACATTATGCATGGACATTGCTAGAAAAATGATATAGTTGCTTAATCATCTACTTTTCAAATATCTAAGGATTCACATAAACATACCTTCAAGTGTTTGTTCAAAAATTGCATGATATTTAAAAAAATTATCTGACATTAATTATTTTAAAAATTATATTTTAGGATCAAAATGGCAAATTCCAAATTAAAACTTACTGTCAAAGACCAAGCCGAAAAACTCAACCAGTATGAGAAAGACTTGTCAAGTGCAAGTTTCGTAAGTTAATCTCTTATTTTAGTTCTGTGGCAGAATAGGCCGAGTGTATCTTACTCAAAATGCTTTGGACTAGAAATGTTTTGGATTGTGGAATATTTGTACATGCATATTGAAATATCTTGGGAAGGGAATTCAAGTCTAAACCCAAATTTATTTGTAATATATACACCATATTCACACACCCTGAAGAAAATTTTATGTAATGTTTTATAATTTTGTGCATGAAGCAAAGATGTTTTCACTGCAACATGGCACATGAAGTCAGATGTCAAATTTTCCATTTGGAATGTCATTTTGACCCTAAAAGTGATTAGGATTTGGGGGCATTTGGATTTTAGGTTCTAATATTAAGATGCTCAACCTGTAGTACAGATGCTCACTGACTTTCAATGGGATTATATCCCAATAAACCCATCCTCACTCAGCCTAGCCTACCTGAAACATGTTCAGAGCACTTACATTAGCCTTCAGTTGAAAAAATAATCTAGTTGGGCGGCGCCTGTGGCTCAAGGAGTAGGGCGCCGGTCCCATATGCCTGAGGTGGTGGGTTCAAACCCAGCCCCGGCCAAAAAAAAAAAAAAAAAAAAAAGAAAAATAATCTAGTATAAGTCTGTCTATAATAAAGCATTGTATGTCCCTCATACCACATATTGCTAGCCTGGGAAGGATCATGAATCAAAATTCAACATACATTGAAATTGGGGTGTTTCATATCATTTTAAAGTCAAAAAAATTAAGGTAGCCATCATCATTATGTCAAACTTGCAAGGGCTTCACATCATTATGGAGTCACACAATAGGAAGTTGGAGGATCCCAAGTCAGGGACAACCTGCGTATAAGAATATGGTAGACAATATGAAAAACGTCTCTGATAAAAATATCTATCCCCTTCATAGTGATAGTACTTATTGCAAGTAGTGCCTGTCCCCTTGACTTTACAAAAGAAATTGACTTAATTCTTAAAATTAATGATTTGGGTAGTAAGATTTTAATAAAAACATTGTCATAGCCCAAGAATAATATTTTTATGTATACCACATTTCATTTATCCATTAAACCATTGGTGGACATTTTGTTTTTCCAAGTGTAAATTATTTTTAATCTTTTGTATTAGGTGCAGAAATCTCTGGAAGATCAGTTAGCAGAGACTATAAAATGTAAAAGGATGATGGAAGACCGCATGAAAGGTACAGTTAAAAGCAGCACACAAAATAACTTGAGTATTCATAAAGCAAATAGCAGTGTAATATGAGATTGTATCTGTTCAGATAATAAGTATGTTTGTGTGAAGCCAAGGAAAGTTTCAACTTTAAGCTATTTTGAAATGCATGCCTTTGTATATTTTTTCAAAATTTTATACATTTTCCAAAAATACACCTAGAAAAATACCTTTGCCAAATCATCTGCTTTGTTAATCTTTGAGAAATTCTCTAATTATGCCTTTAGATATTTGTTCACAAGCTTTATGGCATTTTGAAAATTTATCTGTGATAAGAATTATTTTATAATATGTATTTTAGCCTTGAAAAAGAAAATTCAAAAATGAAAGTAAACTTTGGAAAGGCACTGGACTGCATTGAGAAGTACGTGTCATCTGCAAGTTCAGTAAGTCAATCTCTTACTTTCTATCATACTTAAAAGGAACTTTTTTTCTCTACTAGTACAGGCTGTACATTCTGCACCCCAAATGCCCAGAAGTATTTCAGATTTTAGAATATTTATATATACACAATAAAATATCTTGAGGATGGGATCCAAGTCTAAACACAATATTCATTAATGCGTCATGAACAACTTATGCACAAAGCCCGAATGTAACTTGATATAATATTTTTAAGTACTAAATTTTGCATGAAACAAAGATGTGTGTTTTCAATGAAACCTGTCACATGAATTCAGATGTGTAATTTTCCACTTGTGCTGTCATCTTTATATGTAAGATGAATAACATTTTGAAGCATTTTGGATTTCAGGTTTGGAGATTTCAGGATAGATGCTCATCCAGGAGCACAGGGAAGGGCCTAGTCAGTGCCTGCAGGTAGTGCTGAGAGGTAAAGCAAACTAAAACTCAAAGATATGGCCTTGATGGCCCTCTTTTTTAATTGGAAGTGTAGGATTGTAGAAGATTTTAGTTTAAAAAAGTGATGAAAAATAGATCTCTGGATGATACCTTGTATTAAGGAATATTAATACACAGTTATGCGATGGAATCCCAGCACTTTATGAGGCCAAAGTAAAAAGGCCAAGGCAAAAAGATCACCTGAAGCCTGGGCCTATCTCTACAAAAACTATAAACCAATTAGCCCATCATGGTGAACTGTAGTCCTAGCTCCTTGGAGACCCAGTCAGGTGAATCACTTGAGCCCAGGAATTAGAGACTTCATCAAGCTGTGATGGTAGCACTGTATTTGATCTTGGGTGACAAAGTTATACCTATTCTCAAAAAAAAAAAAAATAAGAGTTCAAAGCAAGGGGAGAAACAGGATGATAGAAAAGCTGTAAGAGGTGATTCATGCCTGTAATCTAAGCACTGTAGAAGGCTTGAAACCAGGAGCTGTAGACAAGCCTAGGTAATGTGAGAACAAAAAGAAAGAGAGAGAGAGAAGAAAGAAAGAGAAGAAAGAAATGAAGAAAGAAAGGTAGGAAGGATGGAAGGAAGGAAGGGAGGGAGGGAAGGGAAAGAGAGAAAAGGAAGAAAAGAAAAGAAAAGAAAAGAAAAAAGAGAGAGAGAGGAGAGAGAGAGAAAGGAAGAAAGGAGGGAGGGAAGGAAGGAAGGAAAGAAGAAAGGAAGTAAGGAGGAAGGAAGGAAGGAAGGAGGAAGGAAGGAAGGAAGGAGGGAGGGAGGGAAGGAAGGAAGGAGAGAAGGAAGGAAGGAAGGACCTGCAGGTGGTGCTGAGAGGTAAAGCTAACTAAGACTGAAAGATATGGCCTTGATGACCCTCTTTTTTAATTGAGGAAGGAAGGGAGGGAGAGAGGGAGTAAGGAAGGAAAAGGAAAGAAAGAAAGAAAAAATAATTATCCAGGTGTGGGTGTGGTGATGCTTCCCTATAGTCCCAGCTATTCAAGAGGCTGCAGTGAGAAAGTAACATGAGCCTTCATATTAGAGGTTGCAATGAGCTATGATCATGGCATTGTACTGAGTCAGAGCAAGACCCTGGCTCAAATAAAAGAAAGTTTAAAACAGAAATAAATAAAATTTAAAATAGAAAGTAAAAATAAAAATAAATGAAAAGCTGCAAGAAACAGGGAAAAGGCATGTTTATTATAGAGAAGTCTTAAACTTTGTGGGGGTTTGTTTTGTTTTGTTTTTGAGTTTGTTAGGGAAAGTCCCTATTATAATTGTTTCTCACTCTGGGGAGATGTGCCCTATGTTCTTACATGTGCCCATTAGGTGGGACCACACTGATCCCCTTCCCTTCTCCCCCTTTTTCCTCCCCCCTTAGCTCAACTGGAGTTAAATTGACTTTTTGTTTTGTGGGGGCATGTATTAGTTGGTCTACCAGCTTCATATTACTGTTGAATCCATTGGATACTTGCTTTTCCATTCTAGTGATACTTTACTAAAAAGAATGTTTTCTAACTATCCAGATGTACATTCTCCATCTTTTTATGGCTAAGTAGTATTTCATAGTATACATATACCACAGTTTGTTAATCCATTCATGAGTTGGTGGGCACTAGGGTAGTTTCCACATCTTGGTGATTGTAAACTGAGCAGCAATAATCAAATGCAGATGTCTTTATGATAAGGTGCCATTTTTTTCTTCTGGGTAGATGCCTAGTAGTGGCATTGTGGGATCAAATGGGAGGTATAATTTGAGTTCTTTGAGGACTCTCCCTACTTATTTCCAAAGAGACTCTATTAGTTTGCAATCTCAACAACAGTGTAAAGATGTTCACTTTTCTCCACATTTGCACAAGCATCTCATTTGGGACCCTGTGATGTAAGCTATTCTGAGTGGGGTTAAGTGATATCTAAAAATGATTTTGATTGTATTTCTGTGATGATTAAGACCATTTTTTTCATGTTTGTTAGCCATTCATTTGTCTTCTTCATAGGTTGTGTTCATGACAATTGCCCAGTGATAGATGGGATTGTTTATTCTTTTTATGTTGATTAATCTGAATTCCCTGTGGATTCTAATTATCAACCCTTTGTCAGATTAATAACCTGCAAATATCTTTTCCCATTCCAAAGGTTCTTTATTTGCTTTAGTTTTTTTTTATTTTTATTAAATCATAGCTGTATACATTAGTATGATCATGGGGCACCATAAACTTGGTTCGTAGACCGTTTGACACATTTTCATTACACTAGTTAACATAGCTTTTGTGGCATTCTCTTAGTTATTTGGCTAAGACATTTACATTCCACTTTTACTAGGATTCACATATTCCCTTGAAGATTACTCAATCTGTTCCAAAAGGTAGAAAAAGAAGGAAGACTACCCAACACGTTCTATGAAGCAAACATCACCCTGATCCCCAAACCAGGAAAAGACCCAACAAGAAAACAAAATTGTAGAAAAATATCACTAATGAATATAGATGCAAAAATATTCAACAAGATTCTAACAAACAGAATCCAAAAACATATCAAACAAATCATACATCATGACCAAATCGGTTTTATCCCAGGGTCTCAAGGCTGGTTCAATATACGTAAATCTATAAATGTAATTCAGCACATAAACAAATTAAAAAACAAAGACCATATGATTCTCTCAATCGATGCAGAAAAAGCTTTTGATAACATCTAACATCCCTTCATGATCAGAACACTTGAGAAAATTGGTATAGAAGGGACATTTCTTAAACTAATAGAGGCCATATACAGCAAACCCACAGCCAATATCATATTGAATGGAGTTAAATTGGAATAATTTCCACTCAGATCTGGAACCAGACAAGGCTGTCCATTGTCTCCATTGCTCTTTAACATTGTAATGGAAGTAGGCTCAGTGCCTGTGGCTCAAGCGGCTAAGGTGCCAGCCACATACACCTGAGCTGGCAGGTTCAAATCCAAAGCAGAGGCCCACCAAACAACAATGACAACTACAACCAAAAAATAGCCAGGTGTTGTGGCCAGCACCTGTGGTCCCAGCTACTTGGGAGGCAGAGGCAGGAGAATCGCTTAAACCCAGGAGTTAGAGGTTGCTGTGAGCTGTGATGCCACTACACTCTACCCAGGGCGACAGCTTAAGACTCCATCTCAAAAAAAAAAAAAAATTGTAATGGAAGTTTTAGCCAGCAAAATTAGGGAAGAAAAGGCGATCAAGGGTATCCACATAGGGTCAGAAGAGATCAAACTTTCACTCTTCGCAGATGATATGATTGTATATCTGGAAAATACTAGGGACTCTACTACAAAACTCTTAGAGGTGATCAAGGAATACAGCAGCGTCTCATGTTACAAAATCAACATTCATAAATCAGTAGCCTTTATATATACCTACAATGGTCAAGTTGAAAAAACAATTAAGGACTCTATTCCATTCACAGTAGTGCCAAAGAAGATGAAATACTTTAGAGTTTATCTAACAAAGGACGTGAAAGATCTATATAAAAAGAATTATGAAACTCTAAGAAAAGAGATAGCTGAGAATGTTAACAAATGGAAAAATATACCATGCCATGGTTGGGAAGAATCAACATTGTTAAAATGACCATATTACCCAAAGCAATATATAATTTCAACGCAATCCCCATTAAAGCTCCCCTGTCATACTTTAAAGATCTTGAAAAAACAATACTTAGTTTTATATGGAATCAGAAAAAACCTCGAATAGCCAAGACATTACTCAGAAATAAAAACAAAGCAGGAGGAATCACTCTACCAGACCTCAGACTATACTACAAATCAATAGTGATCAAAACAGCATGCTGGGCAGTGCCTGTGGCTCAAGGGGATAGGGCTCTGGTCCCATATGCCAGAGGTGGTGGGTTCAAACCCAGTCCTGGCCAAAAACCACAAAAACAAACAAAAAACCCAGCATGGTACTGGCACAAAAACAGAGAAGTAGACGTCTGGAACAGAATAGAGAACCAAGAGATGAATCCAGCTAATTACCGTTATTTAATCTTTGACAAGCCAATTAAAAACATTCAATGGGGAAAAGATTCCCTATTTAACAAATGGTGCTGGGTGAACTGGCTGACAACCTGTAGAAGACTGAAACTGGACCCACACCTCTCACCATTAACCAATATAGCCTCTCACTGGATTAAAGATTTAAATCTAAGACATGAAACTATAAAAATACTAGAAGAGAGTGCAGGGAAAACCCTTGAAGAAATTGGGTTGGGCGAGTTTTTCATGAGAAGGATCCCCCAGGCAATTGAAGCTGCTTGAAAAATACACTACTGGGACTTGATCAAACTGAAAAGCTTCTGCACAGCCAAGAACACAGGAAGTAAAGCAAGCAAACAGCCCTCAGAATGGGAAAAGATATTTGCAGGTTATGTCTCTGACAAAGATTTAATAACCAGAATCCACAGAGAACTCAAATGCATTAGCAAGAAAAGAACAAGGGATCCCATCACAGGCTGGGCAAAGGACTTGAAGAGAAACTTCTCTGAAGAAGACAAGCACATGGCCTTCAGACGTATGAAAAAATGCTCATCATCTTTAATCATCAGATAAATGCAAATAAAAACTACTTTGAGATATCATCTAACTCCAGTGAGACTAGCCTACATCACAAAATCCCAAAACCAGAGATGTTGGCGTGGATGTGGAGAAAAGGGAACACTTTTGCACTGCTGGTGGGAATGTAAATTAATACATTCCTTTTGGAAAGAGATACGGAGAACACTTGAAGATCTAAAAATAGATCTGCCATTCAATCCTGTAATCCCTCTACTGGGCATATACCCAGAAGACCAAAAATCACATCATAACAAAGATATTTGTATTAGAGTATTTATTGCAGCCCTATTCATAATTGCTAAGTCATCGAAAAAGCCCAAGTGCCCATTGATCCATGAATGGATTAATAAATTGTGGTATATGTACACCATGGAATATTATGCAGCCTTAAAAAAAGATGGAGACTTTACCTCTTTCATGTTTACATGCATGGAGCTGGAACATATTTTTCTTAGTAAAGTGTCTCAAGAATGGAAGAAAAAGTACCCAATGTACTCACCCTTTGACACTAAGGTAGGACCTTCACATGAAAGCTATAACCCGTATTATTACAACGTAATAATACGGAGAAGGGGGAAAGAGGAGGGAGGGAGCAGGGAGGGAGGTGGAGGGTGGGGGATTAATGGCATCTTGCTTTAGTTTTTGTGTCCTTACCTGTGCAGAGACTTTCCAGCTTAATTAAGTCCCATTTGTTTAATTTTGGTATTGTCGTGGATTGCCAACTGAGTCTTCATAAAATCTTTCCCCAGGTCTACATCATCAAGTTTTCCCCTGCACTTTCTTCTAGGACTTTTATCATTTCATGTCTTAGATTTAAACTTTTATCCATCTTGAATTCAATTTTTGCAAGTTGACGAAAAGTGCAGATCTACTTTCAGTTTTTATGTGAATTATCCAGTTCTGCCAGTACCATTTATTGAATAGTGATTATTTGTTTGGTTTATCAAAGATCAGATAGCAATAAGAAGCTGGTTTCATCTCTACGTTTTCTATTCTGTTCTATATGCCTGTATTTCTATTTTTGTGCCTGTACCATGCTGTTCTGATAACTGTGGATTTACAATATAATGTAAAGTCTGGTAGAGTGATACTTCTGGATTTGTTTTTATTATTAATAATTTCCTTGGCTTTATGGGTTTTTTATTGTTTCCATACAACATGCAGAACTCTTTCTTCCATTTCTTCAAAGTATGATGTTGGTATTTTAATGGTAATTACATCGAATCCATACATTACTTTGGGTTTTATAAACATTGTAACAATGCAAATCTTCCCAGTCGTGTACATGACATATTCTTCCATATATTCATGTCTCCTGCTATTTCTTTTCTTAGGGTTTCATAATTCTCTTTGTAAAGATCTTTCATGTCCTTGGTTAAGTATATTCCCAGGTATTTCACTTTCTTTGAAGCTGCTCTGAAGGGTATTGTGTCCCTGTTTTCCTCTCATTTTAATTGTTATTTGCATACACAAAGGCTCCTGATTTGAGCACATTGATTTTATACTCCACACCATTACTCTATATCTTGATCACTTCCAGGAGTCATGTAGTTGAATCAGTTGGGTTCTCTAAGTATAAAATGATAACATTGGCAAAGAGTGAAAGTTTGACCTCCTCGGCCATCATTTGTATCCACTTAATGTCCTTCTCTTTCCTGATTTCATTAGTTAAAACTTCCAGAGCTATGTGGAATACCAGTGGTGATGGTGTACATCCTGTCTAGTTTCAGTTCTAAGTGCAAAACTTTATTCAGTGTGAAATTGGCTGTGAGTTTGTCCCAGAAGGCTTCAACCAATTAAGAAATGTGTCATCTCTGCCTATTTTCTTAAGTGTTCTTGTTAGAAAAAGATGCTGAATATTGCCAAATGCTTTTTCTGCATCTATTGAGAGGATTTTATGGTCTTTATTTTGGCTTCTATTGATATGGTGAATTATGTTTATGGACTTGTGTAGGTTAAACTAGCTTCATCTTAGCATCACTGGGATGAAGCCGACTTGATTATGACATATAATTTTTTAAATGTATAGATAAAATCTATTTTCTAGGATTTTGTTGAGTATATTTCTGTCGATATTCATTAGTGAAATTGGTCTGTTGTTCTCTTTTTAGTTTGGTCTTTTCTTGGTATTGGTATCAGGGTGATATTTTCTTCATAGAACATGCTAGGGAAGGTTTCTTTCTTCTCAGTGTTTTGGAATTCATTCTGCATGGTAGGTATAAGCTCTTCATTGAAGATTTGATCAAATTCTCGTGAAGCCATGTGGTTTAGGGATTTTCTTTTTGTTGTTGGAAGCTTTTTTATTGTTATTTAAATTTCAGTGCTTGATATTTGTCTGTTCTAGAGCTCTATTTCTCCCTGGTTAAGTCTAGGGACACAGTGTGATTCCAGGTATTGGTCCATTTCGTCCACATTGTCAAATTTCTGGGCATAGAGTTGCTTGTAGTAGACAGAGATAATCTCTTGTATCTCTGTGGTATCTGTAGTTATTTCCCCTTTTTTTGTTTCTGATTGAGGTTTTAGAGATTTTAATGCTATCTTTCTATTTAATCTGGCCAAAGGTTTATTGATTTTATTTATCTTTTCAAAAAACGAACTTTCCATTTTATTGATTTTCTGAATGATTCTTTTGTTTACAACTTCATTTATTTCTAATTTAATTTTGGTTATTTCTTTTCTTCTGCTAGGTTTGCAATTGGATTACTCTTCCTTCTCCATTTCTTTGAGATGATTCATTAGGCTGTTGATGTGCTCTCTTTCCATATTTCTTATGTTGGTATCTAATGTAAGAAATTTCCTCTTATGACATCTTTTTCAGTATCCCACAGGTTTTGGGAATCTGTGGCTTCATTGTCATGCTGTTCATGAAATCTAATAATTTCCTTCTTTTATCCTCCTTGATTCAACTGTCGTGTAGCATAAAGTTTGTAGTTTCCAGGACTTTGTGTGTGGATGAAGGTTTTTGTTGCAATCGATTTCTATCTTTATTCCCTGGTGAACTGAAAAGATGCAAAGTATTATTTCAAATTTTCAAAAAAAATTGTTGAGGTTTGATTTGTGTCTGTGGGCTGGAGTATGATCCATGGGCTGATAGAAGAACATATTCTCTTTGGCTTTGGGGTTGTGTGTTCTATATATGTCTATTAAGCATACTGATCTAGGGTAGCATTCAAGTTCCTTGTTTCTATGTGTAGTTTCTGTTTAGTGGCTCTGTCCAGTTCTCTTGGAGGAATGTTAAAGTCCCTAGCTACTGTGGTGTTGTAGGATATTATATTGTTCAGACAATTAGTGTTTGCTTCATAAATCTGGGACCATATAAGTTGGGTGTTATATACTTTTAGAATTGAAATGTCCTCTTGTTCTATTTTTCTCTTGACCAGTATATAGTGACCCTCTTTGTTATTACTTACTTTTTTGCTTTAAATACAATTGTCTCTGAAAATAAACTTGCAACCCCTCCTTTTCTGATTTCCTTTTGTTTTTTAATATTTTAAATATATTTTCCTTCATTAAATCATAACTGTGTACCTTAATGCATTTATGGGGTATAATGTGGTGATTGTACATGTTGAAGGATAAAACAAGACTAAGGATGAAGGACTGGAAAACAATAATTCAGGCAAATGGTAATCATCTCCTCGCTTACTTAACTGCTGGTTCACCCTGAGTCTTCTTTTGTCCTTCAACATTAGGTGTGTTTCTAGAGACAGCATATAGATGGATTGTGCTTTTTTATCCAGTCACCCAGTCTGTGCCTTGTCAGTGGGGATTCCAAGCCATTCATTGAGAGAATTGTTAAGTATTGTGGAGTTCTATTCACCTTATTTTGTGAAGGTCCATTGCTTAATTTTATTTTTTGCACCAATGTGGAAGCTATGTTTTGTTCTTCAGTTTCTGGGTGTCTACTTTTCTTGGAGGTCCATTGTGATGGTCAGTATGGAGAATGGGTCTGAGTATTTCTGCAGAGCTGGACGTGTAGTGGCAGATTTCATCAATGTTTGCATGTCAATAAAAGATTTGATTTCTCTGTCAAATTTAAAACCTAGTATACAGAATCCTGGGCTGAAAATTGTTGTATTCAAGAAAGTTAAATGTCAAAGACCACCTTCTTCTGGATTACAAAGTTTCAGCTGAAAGGTCCACTGTCACCCTAATGGATTGGCTCTTATAATTAAATTGGTGCTTACTCTTGGTTGCGTGCAGAATTTTCCCTTTAATTTTGACCTTGGACAGGTTCATTACAATGTGTCTGTTGAGATGAACCAGAGTTTGATATGCATCTAAGAGGACTGTGTCAGAATCTTGGTGATGCTTGGGAAATTTTCATTTACAATATGCTCTAGAAGGGCTTCTATACATTTGGGTTATTTTCCTTTCCCCTCAGAGATCACTTTAATTTGTGTATTTGTATGCTTCATGAATTTCCATAATTCTCTAAGCTCTGCTTTTACTCTTTTCTGCCTCTTTAAGTGCCTGAGTTAGCTCAAGAGACATATCCCCTAGCTCTGAGATTCTTCTTTCTCCATGATCTAATCTGTTATTTGTACTTTCTACTGCATCTTCAACTTCCCTGGGTGACTCCTTTATTTCTTTAAGGTCTAGTACCTCTTTCCTATCTTTTATTCACTTCTTAAGTCAATTTTTGGATTTCCCTTCATTGATTATCCACTTTCCCTTCAATTGCCTTCATCATTTTTGCCATCCATACTCTAAATTCCCTTGATGTTACTTCCATAATTTCCTTCTAGGTAGGATCCTCTATGGTAGCTGCCTCATGGTCCCTTGAGTTTAGGGGTGATCTTTTGGTTTTTCGTGTTGCCAGATTTTTTTTCTTGTTGGTTTTTCCTCATATGTGCTTTCTTCTTTATCCATATCCTTCCCCTACTTTTTCCTCTCACGTCCTCCTTCTTAAATGTTCTTGTCTCTGTGCTTGAATGTTGGAGTGGCCTTTTGGTACAGGGACAAAAGGAAGAAAAGAGAAATGAATGAGAAGTGAGAAAAGAAACAGAAAACAAGGGTGAAAGAAAAAGAAAAGAAAGGACAGGAAGAGAAATACGGGAGTAATAGTGGTGTTCAACAGGGTGCATTGACCCATACATGCAATTTCAGGACTCTGAGGGGCCAAGGAAGTTGGGTTCTCCACAGTCAAGAGCTGCTTATCAGCCTGACCAAAAGCAAGACCTTGCCTCCACCATATACAAAAGGAAAACATCTTTGTGTCACTGGGGGGACCTACTAATACTGTCCTTTGGCAGTCTAAAGTGAGAAGGACACCCAAGCCCAGGTTTTAAGGCCTCCTTGAGCCATGCCAATGCCATGGACCCCCAGCCTAGGCCCCAGAGCAAGGCTCTGTCCCATAAATAAAATACAGAATGAAAGAGAACAAAACAGATGAGAATAAAATTAAGAAAATAAATAAAATTATAAACTTTGGGGGAAAAAGTAGGGATAGAGGAATACCTTAGTTTTCATTTGAAAAATTTATGAAGGAAAGATGAGAAAAATCTAGAAAAAGGAAGGAAAGAAAAAATAGAAAAGTAAGTTTAAAAAGCAAAGAAATGCTAACACAAAATGGAATCCTTATTATGCAAGAAATTAAAAATGAAAAAATAAAACACAAGGAAAGAAAAACTTAAAAAAATTAGAAGGAAAAAATTTTAAATATACATTCAGATAGCAATATATTACCTGGACTTCAGGTGGCACTCTGGGGGTTGGAGATGCAAAACAAACATGCTGATTCTGCTATATAAGATGGATGTGGGAAGCCACTGTCTAGTTGCTGAGGAAACCCGCTTCCTTCTTTCTGACTTATTATCCCTCAGTCAGGGCATGGTGGTTTCATTAACATTCAGGCATAGCAGGGTGGGGGCCTGAAGCTTTTACCAGACTTTTTAGGATACACACCTCAACTTTCCAAACAGTGCCCCTTGGCCACAATGTGGCTTTTCTGGGATGTGAGAACCATCCACCTCACCCCAAGGATGGCTACCCAGCTCATCAGGTGCACCACAGCCAGTCACGTGCTGGGACCCTGCAGGCTGTTTCTTCCCAGTGGCCCTCCCACAATGACAGCCCTCTGATGGCAGCCAACCTAATCAAAGTTACACCCTGCCTGGTAGTTCAATCCCTGCCACTGGGCACCATTCAAGTTCACTCTCTCACGCAGGCTCTCCCAAGGCAGCTGTGGTGAGCACCCAAGTCCAAAAAATCTGCAGGACAGTACTTCCCTGTCTTTACCCCTCTGCCAGAGGGTCGGCCAGCCTCTGCAAGCAGGCACCTGCTTTCCATGCTGGTCCTACACTGCTCCTGACCTCCTTGTGAATGTGTAGGTGATTATATACTGATTTCATACTAGTATTGAATACACTGGATACTTTTTTCCCCATTTTTGAGATACTTTACTAAGAAGAATAACCTAATTTACATAATGCAATGAGACATTTCTAAACTATTAAGAAAAGCGTACGAATACCTTACCACATCAAATAAGTAAGCGAGGAGATGGTTCTGTTAATCGTTTAAATGTAAGCATTCCACGTTGTCTATCAAATCACATTTTACTTCATAAATGCATTAGTGTACACAGTTACTATTTGATAAATAAAACAAAAAGAAAATCATTTGATTATTAAGAGAAGTTAACATAGATCCACAGGAAAGAAAAAGCTGTGATTTAGAAATTAGACCACACTCTTGAATTGTTCTTAAGATACACTATTTAACATTTTTAAAATTTAAATTGATTCTAATATTCTTTGAATGATCATATTACATGAGTTCTAACATAATGATTCCTTTTGTATAATTATATTTAATATTGAATTATATTAACAGCTTACTTTTTTTGTTGTTTTTATTTTTGAGACAGAGTCTCACTCAATAGAGTAACCTTGTGTCACAGCTCACAGCAACCTCAGACTCTTGGGCTTAAGCAATTCTCTTGCTTTAGCTTCCCAAGTAGCTGGGACTACAGGCACCCACCACAATGCCCAGCTATTTTTTTTGTGTGTGTGTTATAATTGTCCTTGTTTGGCAGGCCTGGGCTGGGTTCAAACTCACCAGCCCCAATGTATGTGGCCAGCACCCTAGCTGCTGAGCTATAGATGCTTTGCCAACTTAGTTGATCTTGATGATGAACATTTGCAATGTATGCTTTCTCCCCATGTTTAAACTTACTCAGGGCATCACTGACTCAACACATTAAAAAATAAATATACAATAACTATTCATATTATAATTCTTTAAAATGTATCCTTTCAATTTGTTTTAGACTGGAGCATCATCTCAAGGAAAATTAGAGCATATTGTTTCAGCAGGAGCTCAGATGAAATCCTGTATTGCATATCTGGAATCTGAAATCTCTGTAACAGAAACTTCTCAAGAAGAAATCAATGAAACCACATTTCGGAAATACAAGCAACTCTATCTAAAAGAATTGAAAATTAGAAAATTGTCATACAAAAAACTAAGAGAGTAGGTCAAAACACAAAATCATAGAAAATAAATTAAGTTCATTAATTTTCCTCAATGCATAATTTTTTAGGGAGGGAAGCTCATGAAATTATTTGGAAATAAAAACAGGTCTTAGTGAACTTAATTTTGAAATATTCATTCAGAGCAGTTTGTTTTTCTCCCTTTTTATGATTTTATATGAAATTTTTTCATATGAATTATTATGTAGTGAACCTGATCTCTTATTCCTTCAGCTAGATATTTTTGTAGCTTTATAATTTAGACAGTGATATTGTTATAAATTTCTTGCCACCATTCCACTAGGTAAAAATATTAATGAGTTTCATTAATCTAATGAAGATTACAACTTAAACCCAAATAGTCAAGTACTACAACTATTCTTTCAGCATCTTCTGGCACCTGGAAAATTAACTTTTCTTGGCTGTGATCTTTGGTCTTGGCACTAGTGGGCACCTTGAGAAAAAATTTCTGGTATAGTTTTTCCACTCAACACAAAGGCATATTTGCAAAACTTGCATACTTGATTAACACAGAGATAAAGGAATGGATAATTCACGAAGTTCTTAAAAATAATGCCATGGTCAGCCTGAGGTATGGAAGACACACAAAAAGGTTAGGCCCCACCACTCATGCCTTGGTAACAGTGTTAGCAGCTAATTTCCACCGGTGCTTGCTGAAGTTTTTCTTGATCACCAACTCAGCCATCTCATTCTCACCTAGAAGTTGTTGCTCTGAATTATCTCTCAGTGCCCAATACTTAACTTTCCCCATATAGTAGGTGAAATGTAAAAGGGTGGCAAAAGCAAGTGCTTGAAGAAGTCTTTGAGGAACTTTTTTTTTTTTTTTTTTTAATCTTTGTACTGGCTTAAGAGAATAAGTTTTTCTCTAACTTTTTTGTTGTGGAATGTTTAGTATAGTCAAGCAAATTGATATATTCCCTATTGCACATAGTTGCTTTCCAAACATAAGTATTTCTAATGATACCCTCAAGTGTTTATTATAAAGAGAGCCATTACAGAAGGCAGCGAGCGTACCCTGTTGATCTTTGCATCATTGACAGCCATACCTCTCCCCTCTGCACTTGAACTATTTTCTTATTAGAAACTATTTTCTTATTTAGAATGCTTTTATAACTGGAGTTGCACAGAGTAGGCCTGCCCAGACACATTTTCAGTTACAAAACACTGTTTAAATGGACATTTTATTTACACTTATGCCAACTTCTTAATATTAAATTGCAAGCCACTTAGGAATGCTTTAGGAAAAATGAAATACTAACCACTCATCTTTTGCAATCTTCATAGAATTCATCAGAATCTAACAGAAGACACTGCTGATTTGCTTGATGAAAAAAAGAGTAACAGATCTTGATGTATCACTCTTGCCATAAGGTCAGTTCTAGATTCACTTGTATTGAAAATATTTAAAAAGTGTAGTTTTCAACAGGAAGTTTATTTGAAGGGAACCTTGGTGATCTTCTGCCTCAAGCCCAGAGATTTCAGATAACAGCCTAGTGAACTACCTAACCAAAGTTAGTTATGTTATCTTTTTTTCTTTTGAGTTTCAAATTTCTGACGTAACTTTTCTTTTTAATTTGTTGAAATGCTGAGTTGTTTAATTGACTTAACATGTTAAGCAAAGATCATAATTATCTACCTTAATTAAGAAAAGAAACAGAAATTTTATTTTAAGTCCCTGGTGCTCTCATTTTCAACAGATACCCATTTGTTACCTTGATGGGATAAATATAACTAAACTGATGCATTTTACATTTTTTATTTTTTAATTTTTTATTAAATCATAAAGAGATAGATCTTAACCTGTATGATGTAAGCATTCCAAATTGTGTATGAAATCAGCGCACTGTACCCCATAAATGCATTACTGTATGCATTTTACATTTTCTAAAAAGCTACATTTAAGTTACATTTAGGGCATTGAACATTATTGCCTAATAATCGAATGAATACCCATAGGTGCTCTGAGTTACTTTGTAATTGATTTCACTGTGACTGTGTTTCATAACACTTCAAGGTTTCCTGCACCATCTAAAGTGTTCCACCCCTAATCACAAGGGAATGATTGCCATCCAAAACTTTAACCACATAGGATGTTTACTACCTATAGGAATCCAACATAGACACTTTTTATGAATTAAATAAGCCTGTAATACAAAGAAATATTAATTTCTGTTTCTAATTAATTTCTTTTTTTTTTTTACTTTATTACATAACCATATGTCCTTAATTACCATTGAACTTATGGCGGTTTTGTATCAAGTTTCATAAAATGTATAGCTTTCTGGGCAATTGTATTATACTTTTTAAATAGTGAAATCAAGCAACTAATTGAGCTTTTAAAATGAAGTTTACTCATGCCTCTCTATTTGACCATTGCTTGAATGATCCAAGACCAAGATGGCAAAAGTATCAAAGATGTGTAAATAGCAATGACAACCAAAGAGAATCAATTAATTCCTCCTACTCAGAATTTCTTGTAAAGGAACACATGGTTCCCATTTCTCTTGGAGATGTAACAAGAACCTGGTATTATAGCCATTTTATTTTATTCATAGTAAGAATTCATTTCTGCAAATCTCAAAATAGATCTGATGATGACAAGCTGTGTCAATTGTAGAGGCCATAAAGAAAAAGTTACTTCAACTGTGTTGTCCGATTTAAATTGCTTATCTAATGTTTGGCCATTTTTAATCTGGGGGACATTACAAAGGCCATTCACAGGAACACATTCCTGTGGGGGTCTGAGGCAGGATGAGCTCTAGAGCCCAAGCAGTTCAAGCTGTGGCGTGCGGTGATCATCCCTGTGTATAGCCACTGCACTCCAACCTGAGCAATATAGCATGGCCCTGTCTCAAAAAGAATTTACAAAAAAACATAAAACATTTGTTTGAACAAAAACAAATAGCAACTAATTTTCATGATGATTTTAATACTTAAATGGCAAAATACTAGCTTACAAATTTTTCTTCATTATTTGGCTTACTTAGTGTTTGTTTTTTTAGAAAAAAAAAACATGAGATGATCAGGGTCTACGTACTTCCGAGTCATGAAATTGAACTACTGGTTATAAAAAGAAAATGAGTGTTAAATACTCTGCAAATATAAAATGTCCTCATTGGCTCTTACCAGGAAAGTCAGATAATGTATCATTTTATAGAATAATGATGAAAGAATGTATAAGTACAGATGCAGTGAAAGGGAAGATTTTGGAGGAAATATTCTCCCATAATTTTTCGGAAGGAAAGGAATGTTTATTTTAAATGTGTATATTCCTTGCATTTTCTCTGAGTTATATTTAAAAATCTGTGTGGTTTTATCAATGTGCAGAAAGTAGCTGAAAAAGAACTCCACGTTCAAGAAGGTGACCTAAAGCCCATTCCCGGGCTGAAGCTAATTTCCTTTTTGACTTTAGACAAACTACAATCTCTCTGACCCAGTGTTGCCTCTAATATGAATTTAGGGGGTTGATTACATTAATGAGTTTTATGGGTTTTTGGAATTTTTTTACAAATATAAATTTTCTTTAAAAAATGCATGAAACCATATTATACAAAACAGAAACACAGTCGTCTGGCTAAAGGAGGCATGGTGCCTCTCTAGGTGTGACTTCCTTGACTCTTAATCCTACAGTGTTCTCTCTAGACACTTAGATTTCCCTGGGACATAGATTGTAAGTTACCAGTTATGAGAGAATCTTCTTAATTAGCTAAAATTTGCTGATACATTTGTGTTCTGTATATAATATTACAATATTCCTATATTTAAGAATGAAAAATTAGAAACAAAGTTGCAAATGTGCTCCTCATATTAATATTGGACTTCAAGCTACCCCTGCCACCTGAAACCTAATCTCCACCTGCAAATAAACAGAAAGAACATGGAGTAGGGGCAGTGCTTTTCCTACAAATCATTGGTGCATTGTACTCCATAGGGAGCTAAGATAGCTTTTGACTTAGTATTATGTATGAAAATATTAGCAGTTCATTAAGCTTTTTTATTTCCTCTGGCAGTCATCAGTTTTTCCTAAGATATTGCTCTACACACTTCACAAACCATTGGTGGTACCTTGTCAGTGATCAATGTCACCGAGATATTTTTCTCCCCCTTTTACTTTTGTCATCTGTACCAGGCACTGTATTAAATAATTCACTTGGGGACAATGATTCTGCATTTCTATTAAGAGAAGTATGAGGAAAAATACATGACTTAATAGGAACATAAAAATAAAGTGAGAGAGGGCAGCGCCTGTGGCTCAGTGAGTAAGGCGCCAGCCCCATATAACGAGGGTGGCGGGTTCAAACCCAGCCCCGGCCAAACAGCAACCAAAAAATAGCCGTGTGTTGTGGCGGGCGCCTGTAGTCCAGCTGCTCGGGAGGCTGAGGCAAGAGAATCGCTTAAGCCCAAGAGCTAGAGGTTGCTGTGAGTCCTGTGATGTCATGGCACTCTACTGAGGGCAGTACAGTGAGACTCTGTCTCTACAAAAAAATAAATAAATAAATAAAGTGAGAGAGACTTTTTAAAAGTCCTTTAATATTTGACAATTTTCACTTGTGAATACAGACAAAATAACTGCAGCCTCCCATCATCTAGTGCAAGAGTGGAGTCATCATAGATCAAGATCTTATTCCATAACGTACATATACCACAATTTGTTAATCTGTTTCTGGGTTAATGGGCATTTGGGTTGCTTCCATGACTTGGCAATTATGAATTGGACTGACAATTTATAATTGTAGTTATGATTTAATAAAAAAATACATAAAATATGAAAAAATCAAGATCTTTCTTGAAGCTTTTAGGTGCCCTCCCAGAGATGCTCCTTCCCTTTGGCCTGGGTCTGTCTCTTTCCCTGTGAGCTCTCACATCTGACCTGGTGTCTCTTTCCCAAGGACAGTTGCCCTTGCCATCACTTATGTGGGAAAGTATTCAAAAGCCAATGAGAGGCAGGAAGAGAACTGATTCCAGGGTTGGAATAAGAGCAACTACTTCGACCACGTGCTAAGAGTTAGGAGGAAAGATGACCTCTCCTTAAATATGTTATATAAAAAGTATTCTCCATCTAGAGAAAACACTCCTTTAGCACAGAATTAAGCAATCTGTTGAGAAGAGTATTTCATTTTTATATGAGTAAAATGTATATAAAACAGTTTGTGAATCAGGCATAAAGGAGTTAAAAAAATCCACACATATGTAGCGAATATTTAAAAGAACAGCTCCCTGGGGAAAGCTAATAAGATTACACTAGTAGTTCCTTAATTCAAGTCATGTAAGGATGTACATTTTACATAGTCTTTATTGATGGTAATGTGAGTATTCATTCTGTAAAAGCTTCTCTTTATATTTGGTATTAAAGTTTTACTTTTATAAGACCTAGTTAGTATGGTTTCATTATGTATTTTATAATCCTGTCAATAACATTATCACAGAAATGTTATGGAAAACAATCTATGAAAATATTAGGAAACCATTTTAACTTATCTCGTGTGGGCAAAGTGGCCTGTGATTCCAACACTTTTGGAAGCCAAGGTGGGTTGATCACTTGAGGCCAGGAGTTTGAGTCTAGTTTGCACAAGATAGTGAGACCCCCAATCTCTACAAAATGTTTTATAACATTTCAAAAAAATTGACTTTATGTCTATAATTTATAAATCCCTTGGATATTATATTATCAACACAAAACATTAACTATATTCAGTAGAGTATTTGAGATCCTATTTTTGGCACTTAGTAAGAGAACACATTTTATACAAGAGTTAAATAAGAATACTCAAGATGGAGACACTTGCAATATAGTTTGTTTCACACATTTAATAATTTACCTAACAACTGTAATTAATCTAATATTAAAAAATGGTAGTTATTTCTGAAAAAAACAAAGTTATGATTAACAAGTTATTTATACTTTTGCGTCTAATCCTGTTACACAAAGTCTTGAATCAAAGAAACTAAGTTTGAAAATGAGCTTTAACCTGTATTTATTCTTTTCTTCAAGCAAATTTTCTGAAGTTTTTGTATCTGTATGAATAAGGAAAGGTTAATAATAGCACAGATGGCATAATATTTACACTTAATCTTTTGTCAGTAGAATTTGGATAGGACATTACGACAATGAAACTTCATGTATATGTTTAAGATTCTGAGATGAAAAGTTATTAGCTTTGAACATACTTAAAATTCTAATTTTCTAAAACTGGAGAGTGCAAAGATCATTTTTAAGAGAAAATCAACTAAAGTGAAAAAACTGATTCAACTTTTATAAATAACAGAGTTTTGCTGAGAATTAACAAAAAAATACATAGATTACAAAATATGACTTCAGTTGTTTGACCTTTATATTAATAAATAGAAAAATCAGGGCTCTGAAATGATGTATATTCAATAGTAAACCTATGGTAATTGTATTTTATCAGATTATTATAAATAGCATTACATTTTGATGTTCTCTAGTATGTAAACTTAAAATAAGCTGGAATTTATTTTCATTCATGTGATTATTCTTTTATTTAAAAATGCTCGTCAGATCTAGTTTCTAAATTTTTTGTTTAAAGGACGCATTTTGTAAGAAATATGTCATTCCCATGATAATATCTCTTGTTTAAATTAAACATTATAAATAATATTTGTCTTTTTTCAGATCTAGGATTTGTTGCCAACATTTATGAATTAAGATTAATTATTGGTTTCTGAAATGAATTTGATAGAGCAAGTGGCACCACTCTTTATTGTGTGGTCAAAGGATACTACATTACATTTTTTTTTTTTCTCACACACATCTACTGAAAACTGTGAACACATAGACACTCATCATGAAGAGTGTACACATGCTTCGTTTAATGCATCATGTTTCACAGCTTTAAACATCTTGGGAGGGAAGGCTGTGCATCTTCTTCTCTGGCTTTACACTTCCTTCACTTCTGCCATTTCTGAGGGATTCTCAGCACACTGAAGCTATTCCTGGAAAGCAAAGGACTCACCAACTTCTCAGGTTTACCTAGTGATTTAAGGCCAAAGGTCCCCAGACACATGTAGTAACACTTAGTCAAGCCATTATAGCTCATTAGCAGTCACTTGACAGGTGACATTTTCAATGTCTGGTCATTTACTTGTCATTAGTTTTCTTTTGCCCTTAGGAAAAGTACCAAATTCCTTAGCATGGGAATAAAAATACTTAAATCAATTTGGTTTATGTGAAGTTATTCAGCTTTATCTCTTAGGACTTACTGTGCTCTGCCCCTGTCTTCTAGCAACTGGCTCAACTAAACCACTTAGGATTCCGCATGTTCTTTCCCCACCCCCATCAGCTGTGTGTGTTAGCTTCTTCCTCTCCCTTGTCCTTCAGGCAACCTACATATTGTCTCCACCAAAAAGCCTATAATGCTGACACAAAACTAGGATGGCTTCTGTGTGCATGTTTCAGTACTGTCCTGATTTGTGCCTGTCATGGTGTCTGTGACTCTGGAAATGGCCTGTCTCATTTTTCAGGTTATTGTAGACATTTGTTGAGGGATGGACTATATTATATCTTGTAATTTCAATGCTTGCCACAGTACCTTAGCATAGGACTGTAGAATAGATGAATGAAGAATGAGACAAGGAGAAACTGATAATTTAACCACAGTGATAATTAATTTATAATTAATATGTAGCATTAGGCATATTATTCTTGATAATTTTTCATTATTAACATAACTGTGCAGATATAGTTTTAATCCTCTGTAATATTGGATAACTTCTTAATTCTTCTTTACTGACTTATACTCAGTTAATTATGAAATCTTTTAGTCAAAAATTCTTTTTTATTTCCTAGCTGCTTCTGAATATGCATCTGGATTCGACATATCTTCTCCTTTAATCATATGATGTGTTAAATGTAAACCAAGTTCTAGTTGGAAAAGCACATGAGAATATATACAAATTTTACAGAAAAAAGTTCCATAATCAGAAAGATGATAAAATGTTCTTACTGGGCTGTTTAAATGGTGTACTGTTTTTCATTCAATGTATCACATGGGAGAATCTTTGCGAAAAGAAAATAATTTATACCATATCTTTATAATAAAAATTTATTTATGTTTTAAATAATGTTTCTTGGCCTATTAACTATTCAGTGAATTTTGCAGTTGAAACCAGTATTGCTGCGTTTCCATATACAAACTGCCCTCATGCCGGCTGCTTAGCAACCAAACCACCAAGTTGTCATTGATATTTCAGTGGAGTTGAGAGTTAGGTTATTTGTATTTTATAGCTAGTATAATATGTAGTAATAGATTCAAATTTATTTTTTAAAATTCTTTATTAAATCATAACTGTGTACATTAATGCATTTACAGGGTACAATGTGCTGATTTGATATACAATTTGGAATGCTTACATCTAACTGATTAACATAACCGTCTCCTTGCTTACTTATTTGTTGTGGCAAAAACATTCATACTCTATTCTTAATAGTATAGAAATGTATCATTGCTTTGTGCACATTAGGTTGGATCCCCCAAAAACCCTTCTTCCTCCCAGCCTCCTCACCCCTCCCCTCTCTTTCCTCTTCCCTCCTTCTTTCTGGACTATAGTTATGTTTTACCAATCCTATATGTTGGAGCCCAAGATGCCGTGTCTTCGTCCCAACCTAGGGCCATAGGAGCCGAGACCCTAGGTCTCCAGCCAGCCCACTTAAGTGTCTGGATGTGGGTTGCTGTGCCAGTTTACTCAGGGTAAGTCTTGTTCAGGTCTTGAGTGCCAAAGCACCTTAGAAGTCACAGTTAATATTAGCAGAAGTGAGCATCTCAGCAGCAGTCTTAGTAGGAGAGCACAGATCAGCCATCCTCTGAGCAAGAATAGGAGCCAAAGGACGAGCCCTTGCTAACTTCTCCTGAAGCTATTTATAGAAGTAATCCTATGGTCGCCTATGCACATCTAACCAATGATGTGCATTCTTTCATGCTTTCGTGCATCTCACTAATGAGACCCAATGATGTTAAATCCTTCCCCAATCTCTTATTGCCAAAGTATTTCTCACAGGTGCCTTCTATACCTATGAATGTGTAGGTTATTATATACTGATTTCATAGTAATATTGAATACGTTGGATACCTTTTTTCCATTCTTGAGATACTTTACTAAGATGAGTATGTTCCAGCTCCATCAGGTAAACATAAAACGTGTGATGCCACCATCTTTTTATGGCTGCATGGTATTCCATGGCCAAATGTTTATTGCAGCCCAATTCATAATTGCCAAGTCAAGGGAGTAATCAATTGCCCATGATAGATTCAAATTTAAACAGACATTATTTTGGTTTACCAGTACTGTGGCCATTGTCGATGTTTTGATTTATTACAATCATTACAGTATCATCAAACAAATATTTTTTTTTTTATTTTATGCACTGACTTATATAGCTCTTCCTACTGGAAGAGCTGGAAAAGACTGTTAGTAGGATTATTACCTCATTTCACAATTTATGTTTATGAATAGATTTTTGATATCTGAAGTCCTTTATGAAACAGTGTTAATTATGAGATATATAGCATGAAGGAAGAAATAATAATGTATCATGAGCAGGGTTTGGATGATAACCCTTTGACTCCAAGGTTCCAAATGGAGAAAATAATTCCAGTGATATCAGTTGAGAAACTATGACTGGTATGTATCCATTTTCTTATTAATCCTTATAATAACCTGGTCAGTTATGAATTAGATATCCATTTAACATTTTATGTCAATAATATTCAGAAGGTGTATATAACAAAGTTTCATGTTAGACAGTAACAGACCTAGAATATAAACTTAGCTCTATCATCCCAAAATTTCAGATCCACACTCACATATTTTAGGGAACAGATACTGAGTAGAAGTATGACCTGAATGTGTCTCTTCTGAAATGAACCATCAGAGACCCTGTCTCATCAATACATCCTCACATGGTCACTCCTGATGCCCATGTGCCCCCACCAGAGTAGTGTCTCCACCACTCTCACATTACCCCCAGCTCTGCTCAGGTTCACATGCATCTGACATACACGTAGAAGAACAAAATTATCATGCCTCTCCAATTTTCACCATTTCCAGTGATCAGGATTCCAGTCCCAACTGACTCCAAATGTCACCCTTCCCATGGCTGTGTCACAGAACATCATTAGAATGTCAGCCAGTTTTAGTTATAGCATCACAAGTCACCCAATGACCTTTAAACTTATTTGGTGTCCTAACATGTCTTGTTATCTTCATAAAAATTTCAGATGTTGCCCCAAGACTTTTGAATCTTGTAAATTCTCACATTCCCCATGAATTTTTTCAAGTGGATTCACCTCTTACTACCCTGGTGATTTAAAGAAATGCTTCAAGTTACTGTCACAAAGTCAACAAATATCATTGGAGTAAATCCCACGAGGGACAAATCTCTTTAAGTTGAAAGCTTGTCTCTTTGATTTTGTCCAACTATATTCCCCTCTTTCCTGCTCTGTAGGAAAATATTACTGATTGTGTCATCTTTCCTAGCCCCTCACTGCTACTTTCCCATCCAATCCCTTTAACTTGATGTCTTTATTTTTAAAATGAAACATCCCTGCAGTGCATCTTACAAGGGTATATGTGAAACTTAGTAAATATGGAATGTAAATGTCTTAGCACAATAACTAAGAAAATGCCAGGAAGGCTATGTTAACCAGTGTGAAGAAAAAATGTCAAATGGTCTATGAAACTAGTGTATGGTGCCCCATGATCACATTAATGTACACAGCTATGATTTAATAAAAAATAAAAATAAAATAAAATAAAACCTCCCCTAAGATGGCTTTCCTGTAGTTCCTGCCCTGTGTCTTTTTGTTGTTGTTGTTTGTTTGTTTCCTTTTCAAAATGAATGCAAATGAACAATACACATTTAGTTACATTCTCCTCACTCCCCCACACCTTGGAGTTACTAAGATCTCCAGGATAGCATCTGGCAGGAGGCTGAGCCAGAGCTGACTCCTGGTGGCTGTGTGGTGTATCTGACTGTCACCCAGGGAGATTCTGTGGGTGATGGTGACCCCCTAGTCAGCTCCTGCACAGTCTCCTGCCTGGAGCTGTGCAAGCACGATGACCTGCAGCTGGTCCAGGAGGCATGACAGTGATGGCTCTGTCTGCCGGTATTTCTCCTTCTTCCTTCTTTCTTCTTCTTCCCCCCCTTTTTTTTTTCATTCCTGCTGCTTCTGCACATGTTACCCTTTGCTCTGCAGATCACAGACATATTTGAGTCTGTACTGATATCCAACCCAGAATGAATTAAAATAAGACTGTGAGGGCTCAGAAAGAGCATTAGGGCTGAAGAGCAGCACCCAGCACCCCTACCTGCCAGCCATGACGGGGCACGAGCGTGATGGGCCACGAGGGCCCTAACCCCAACTGCCCATTCACACCTAGGACCAGCTACACCTATGGCCACTTCTTCTCACAGGGAAATGTGATGGGACTTCCCAGGTGAGATCAGAGAGGTGGTCTCATCTGTCCTGGCCTGCCCTGGGCCATCCTGTGTTATCTTGGGCCCTATCTGCCAAAATACCTGAGATGTCAGGGGTGAGAGCTGAGCCACGACCTTCAGTGTTAGAAAAGACTCCCATCAGGGCTTCCTGAGCCCAGGGCTTTGGGCAGTCAGGAAAGAGCAGTAACATCCCTTGGACGACAACTGCCAAAGGAGCTGGGAGGGAGCTGTCTCTGGAATGTGAGTTTCTGGTTCCCAAGGTTGCAGATTCTGCTGGGGTCTATTGCCTAGGAAGTGACGTCACCTCTAGGGGTCCATATCCTGGGCTTCCTTTTCAGAAAATCCTTCCGAAAGGTTTCTGGGCTGCTGATTGCTCAGCCTCCACCCCTATGATGAGGCATAGCTCCCCCACAGTGCCTGGGACAGGCCTGTGCAAAGCCAGGGTCCAGCTTAAGGAGACAGAGCTTGGTGAGTCAACCCAATTTCTTCTTCTATCCAGTTGTACAGACCTTAGTTGGCCTCTCAGGGCCTTCCCAATCTCCCTTTTAGCACAATGGGAATTTTAATTCTAAAATGTGTTATTTCTTTTTTCAGTTTTAAGATAGGATTTGTTAGATAGAAAGGAATACAGAGTACATTGGATACTTTTTCTTCCATTCTTGAGATGCTTTACTAAGAAGAATATGTTCCAGCTCCATCCATGTAAACATGAAAGAGGTAAAGTCTCCATCTTTCTTTAAAGCTACATAATATTCCATGGTGTACATGTACCACAATTTATTGATCCATTCGTAGATCGATGGGAACTTGGGCTTTTTCCATGACTTAACAATTGTGAATCGGGCTGCAGTAAACATTCTGGAACAAATATCTTTGTTATAATGTGATTTTTGGTCTTCTGGGTATATACCTAGTAGACGAATTATAGGATTGAATGGCAGATCTATTTTTAGATCTCTAAGTGTTCTCCAAACATCTTTCCAAAAGGAATGTATTAATTTGCATTCCTACCAGCAGTGTAGAAATGTTCCCTTTTCTCCACATCCACGCCAACATCTATGTTAACCAGTGTGATGAAAATGAGTCGAACTGTTTATAAAACCAGTGTATGGTGCCCCATGATCGTATTACTGTACACAGCTATGATCTAATAATAATAATAAAAAAAGAAGGAATACAGAAGGAATACAAAGCACTGGAGCTTCCAGCAGAGGGGGAGGAACCAAGTCTGCAATGTGTTATTTTTAAACAAAATAATCTTAAAAACAATACAGATTTGAGATTTATTAGTTAATTTTAAATTAAAGTGTCCAGATCTTGTTGAAAGAACAATTATATCTGAATCAAGGTTCATGTTTTTTTAATAATTGCGTTTTGTATTCTCCCTTTCTATCCTCATCTTAGAATGAAATTTCTCATTTAAATCTGAAAATTATCTTAGTAGTCCTCATGTTATTAGAAGAGTATTACTATAGTACTTATTTACTGTATTTTAGATTTTCTGGTGGTCTTAAAGTTTTCTTTTTGCTTTTGCTGGTTTCAAGGGGCAGTTAAACATTGAGCTTTCTAAATAGGTCTAGAAGAGTAAATAAGTAAAGTGATTATGGAACATGAGACACGAAGGCTAACACAATTCTATTTTTGTGTGTTGAATGCCTGGTACATAGTACTAATTCTCTTCCCTTCAAAATATAAATATTATGGTGCTAGAATTTATCTATGTCCTCCAAACCTAAATGGGCCTGTTCCATTAATAATTTTAAACTACCTATGAGTGTTTGTAGGGCTCACTCAAATACATGTTTGTTTATATATACTGTATTCTAGCCAGAATAATTTTAGATCTGATCAGGTAGTAGCTATAATAAGAAAAACAGGTGCTTAAAGCATTCTCATTCATTTTAAAATCTAAAATTATTAAATTATAATGAGATCCACATGGAGTGAAATATCAAATATCATTAGATTATAACTAAAATTCAGATTAATACTGAATTAGTAGAATTTTATAGTAATATAAAAAGCAGATTGTCTTGTATCCATTGCTGACAGTAGACGCTTAAATACTTATATCAGTTTTTCCCTAGTATGTATGTGCATGTTTAAGGAAAAAATATGTAAGTATATATATATGTGTGTGTGTGTGTATATATATATGGAGATACATATATATATATATCCACACACATACACACTTTTTTTCTTCACTCAGAGCATTTATTGAACACTCTGGCAAAGACGCTGTGGTAGATAATGGAGTTATAGAGACGAATCAAGCACTGGCCTGGCCTTGACAGAACTGAAGTCTTTCTCTTCCACTCTGAAATGTTGCCCAGACAAGAGGCAGAATGAAGTGTAGGATAATTCTTCAAATTATCATTTTATATTAAGAGAAAATACTACATTTGGAATTCAACACCTTTGGTTGAGATGTGTTTTTTTTTTTTTCTTGTTTTGATAGAGATGGAGTTAAGTGAAAGGAGCTTGTTTTTCTGTTGTGTCTTTAAATCTTTTATTTTTAATTTACTCCCATTCAATTATTGTTACATTGACATTCACTTCTGTATTTGATGACTTCACTCAATAATTTTGCTCTTTCAGAACTAGAAATAAACCTTTATTAATGTTTAAAATGTTAGCTATCAAAGTTCTTTATTTAGTCTGTGGATTCCTTTTAATCAAGGCATTGAAAACTGAGATCTGCATAGAAAATTCTTAGTTTTTTCTTTAAAAAGTAAAAGAAATATTATGTATATGTATATATGTATATTTGAAGCCTTTATTTCTCAGCCCGCTTACTGAGAAAGCCAAAGATAAATGAAATCATGGTATAGTCATAGAAACAAATTTTAATACCATTTTACAGTAAAAATATCAATATACCATTTCTACATGTAACATACAAAAAAAAAAAACCTCTACAAATGTGAAGTTGATTATAAGTGGCCTTATATAAAAGAGTACTTCCTGTAACTCAACTTATGTAAAGTTTCAAAATAGGCAAAGATAATTTATGGCAATAGAAGTAATGTAAAATGTTTAAAGTTTAGAAAGGGGATAATGACCACATGCAGACATATGAGACAATAGTAAAGGGTTTTCTGAATGTTTTCTTTTAAAAATTCACTGTTTTATATTTATAAATTATGCACACTTGTGTGTGATATACTTAAGTTAAATACATGTTAAATTATCAAGTTACTAGCTCAAAAATCATTTTGAAAGCCATCCATTTTTATTTTTGCCTTGTATCTGGAAACAAAAAAAGAGCTAATGTCCAAATATGTCAACCTCCATCATCTTCTACTCAGAAATTTTGAAAGGCAGATGTGTATGCTGCCATTATTTTGTTTGTAATGTGAAAAGAAATTAAGACCATGTCTATACACATACTCATATGGTCTCGTATGAGAGAGATGAATGTACACAATGACCAGCAAATTGGAATCATACTAAAAGATCATGTTTTTGAGGTTGGAAGGAAATAAATTCCAACCATTGGGAATCTGATAAAAGATGTAAGGCATGAGGGCAGTGCCTGTGGCTCAAAGGAGTAGGGTGCGGCCCCCATGTATGCAAGAGGTGGTGGGTTCAAACCTGGCCCTGGCCCAAAATACAAGGTATGAAGTTTTATTTTTAATAATTGGGAGTCTTCAGAAAGTCTTAATTCACAATCAGTGAAACCATTGGTGTATGTGTAAGAGACTCATAGTTTAACCGCATGGTTATTTCATCTATTTTTTTTCCAACTGACAACACTCATTTTTGAGACTCGACAAATTTAAACCCCGTTAGACCTTCTTTCAGGTTAGGATTTTATTGCACCTAAGTCTGGAATATTGCCTGCCTGAGGGAATAAGGACAAGGAAACCCCACTTCAGGGAGGTCTGCACAATGGGAAGCACAAGGGGAGCAGCCATATAGGTAATTTATAACTTCTGGCTAAAGGGACTTGGCAAACACTGTCGGAAACATACTAATTTCAAATGCAAGAAGGAGAGCACTCACTAATCAACTTACAAAGATCTGCATAAAGCTCTTTATCTTCTATTGAGGCTTTTTTCCTTGGATTTATGCTAGAATTGACATTTTGCTCAGGATACTGATTCTGACGGCTTTAGGCCTATCTCACCTATGGTGAGTATAGAACTGAAGAAGTCAGTATGTCTTCTTTTTCAATTTTACTGTATTTTTAACTCTTTCCCACTTATTGTTATTTGTATGTATTCATGGGGTATAAGTACAATTGTGTTACATAGATATAATGCATTGTGGTGAAGTCAGGGCTTTCCATATACATGTCACTGAAGCAATGCACATTGTACCCACTAAGCAACCTCCTATCCTCCACCTTCCTCCCCCTTCCAAAATCCATTGTTCCACACTCTGCTCCTGTGTACATGTATTATTCAGCTCTCACTTAACAAGTGAGAACATACAGGATTTGTCTTTCTGTGTCTGAGTTGTTTCACTTAAGGTAATGGCCTGCATTTCATCTATATGGCTGAAAAAGACATGATTTCATTTTTTTTTTTTACATCTCAATAGTATTCCATTGTTTATATACCCCACATATTCTTTATCCAATCTGCCATTGATGCACACTCTAGTTGATTCCATATTTTTGCTACTATAATGGCAATATGTTGGATAAACATATTAGTGCAGGTGTCCTTTTAATGTATTGGTTTCTTTTTCTTTGGGAAGACACCCAAAAGTGGATTATGCTATATGTATACCAGGGAATATTATGCAGCCATTAAAAAGATGGAGGCTTTACCAGGTTTATGTTTACAGGGATGGATCTGGATCATATTCTTCTCAGTAAAATATCTCAAGAATGGACAAAAAATAAACAAACAAACAAAAAAAAACAATGTACTCAATACTATAATGAAATCAATATATAATCACCCACACTTTCATACAAAATATAAAACACAATTGTGGTCCAGAAAGAAGGAGAGAAGAGGAGGGCGAGGGTAGGGGGTGGGGTGGATAGGTGGCAGGAGGTAATTAGTGGGACCTCACATACTGTGCATATTGCAAGGGTACGTGCCAAATAATAGTAAAGTATAAATGTCTAATCACAAAAATTAAATAAGTGAGGTGAACTCTATGTTAACCAGTTTGATGTAAATATTCCAAACGATATATAAAATTAGCACATTGTACCCCATAAATGCAGTAATGTACACAGTTATGATCTAATAAAAAGACAAAGGAACCCCAAAGTGGGATTGCTATATCATACAGTAGTTCTAATTTGGTTCCTTGTGAAATATCCATACTGTTTTCCATAAAGGTTACAATAATTTTCATTCCCACCAATGGTGTATAAGAGTTCTTTTTACTCTAAATTTTCCCTGGCATGTTAATCTTTTGTCTTTTTTTATTTATTATTATTATTTTTTAATTTTTTTTGCAGTTTTTGGCCAGGGCTGGGTTAAATGGGGGTAACAGTTTTCTGTTGTTGTCAAGTTGTTCGAGTTCCTTGTATATTCTGGATATTTGTTCACTGTCAGATGTATAGTTTGCAAATGTTTTCTTCTATTCTGTAGGTTTTCTGTTAATTAGGTTGATCATTTCTTTTGCTGTGCAGCTTCATCGTTTCATTAAGTCTCACTTTAAAATTTTTGTTTATTGCCTGTGCTTTTGAGGTCTTAATCATGAATTATTTGCCTAGACTAACATCCAGAAAAGTTTTCCCAGGTTTTATTCTCCCATTTTTATAATTTCATGTCTCCCATTCAAGTGTTTATTCATTTATTTTTGTATATGGTGGGGACATAGGTCTAACTTCATTCTTTTCCATATGAGAATTCAATTTTCCTACACCATGTGTTGAAAGAGTGTCAAATATTCCTTAGTGTTTCTTCTTGTCAATTTTGTCAAAGATCAGTTAGCTGTATGTGGCTTAATTTCTGCGTTCACCATGATGTTTCATTGATCTACATGACTATTTTTATATGCACTGTCCCATAGTGTTTTGGCCACTATATCCCTCTAGTATAATTTGAAGTCAGGCAATGTGATGCCTCAAATTTTTTTCTTTTTGTTGAAGATTGCTTTGTCTTTTCTGTCTTTTTTGGTTCCTTATGAACTTAAGAATTGCTTTTTCTAATTCCATGAACAAGGACATTGATATTTTTATAGGGATTGCTTTGAACATGTAAATTCCTTCAGGCAGTGTGTTCACTTTAACTACTATAGAACCTTTGTAAGTTGACCAGCCAAGGGACTATAGCAAACTGGGCAGCATATAGAGATGGTCAGCATAAGGCACTTGGCCTACTGTACCAGTATGTCCATGTGGTACATGTCCAGTCTATAAAAATTAGGTCAACTTGAGAATTGAAAATGCTGCACTGGCATGGGAAGAAAAACATGCTCCCTCCTCAGCTCACACATTCACAGCACAATGGCTTGGAAAAGTAGCAAGCCCCTCAGGACACCCCCACCCCATCCCTGGAGGACACTGAACCCCAGGCCAAGGATCATTGCTGACCTAGTGGAAGATGGCCATTTGCACCCCATCAAAGCTGAAAGGCTGGCCTAGGGGCTGCAGGGCCAAGGGCACTTCAGCACAGCTGCCTTAAACACATCAAGATCCAGGAGAGTACCCGGCCACTATGAGGCCATGAACCTTTGCAACCATCCCACACTGTGACAAGAGCCTCCACTCCCCAGTGAGGACCCCTCCCAGCCTCACTTATTTATAAACCAGCAGCAGGCAGTGTGTGGCTGGCCCTTTGTACAGGCAGCCTCAAGGATGTTACTGGATGCACATTCAAGCACCTGGTAGGCGGTTCCTTCCCAGTGACTTGGCGGCAACCTGGGCCAGGCACACTGACATACTCAGACGTGCTCCAGCTCACAGATGGCTGCCTTAAAACTACTCTCCTGTGGGCTGTGGTTCTGTGCCTCTTCCCATGCCTCTGGAGTGCCTGGTCCCAGGGACGTGTTTGCAATTTTTCTACCAGTACTCCAGTGGAAGCTGTAAAACACAAACCCAATGGTGCAACAGTTCTGATTGGTGGTTTTGGTCTGTGTGGAATTCCAGAGAACCTTACTGGAGTAAAAGGACTAGCTGCAGTTAGCAACCATGCAAAGGTTGACAACTTTGGACTTCGATACAAGCAGATAAAATGTATGGTCTACTCCAGTGGGGAGAAAACGCAGAATTGGAATGACAGTACTTATCTGGTGAATTAGAAGTAGAGCTGACACCTCAGCGTGCACTTGCAGGGAAGATTCCTGCAGGTGGGGCTGGGGTTTCTGTATTTAACACCAGCACAAAGTATGGGATCCTGGTATAAGAAGGAGGATTCCAATCAAATACAAAAAAGATTTCAGCATCATCACTGCCAGCAGGTCAAGAGAGGTGAGGGAGTTCAGTGGTCAGTGCTTTACTGTGGAGGAAGCAATTACAGGGGTTTTAGCTTTGGTGAAAGCCTGGAAGGCAGAATGAGCAGGAAATGTAATTTTCAGGAAAATCAGGAGGAATTTCAATTTTCCAATGAGCAAAGCTGCAGCAATAACAGTGGTAGAGGTTGGAGAAATTGTGGATATTGGCACATTTGCTCCAGAAGACATTCATATTCCTCAGATTTAGGTATCTCACCTTATAAAGGGAAAAAACAATGAGAAAATAATTGAGTGTTTATCAATTCGCAAAGATGTAAATGGAAAAGCCAAATTTGGGAAACCTGGAGATGATATAAGGGAACGTATCATCGAGTGGGCAGCTCTTGAGTTTGAGGATGGCATGGTCCATATCCAATACAACACGAAGCCAATGAAGATCTAATCAATGCAGGCAGGGAAACAGCTGTTATTCTTTTTTTATTTGTTTATTTTTACATAATATACATGTGTTTATTAGGTTTCCATTTTTTTGCCTTCACAAAATTAAAAAGGCTTAAAATTTAATAACAATAACAATGTTTAAGATAAGGACTAGAAACAAAAACCTCGTAAAGAATGAATGAACATAAATACATTCAGAAAAGAAATCAGACAATTGCTACATCAAAATATTAAGCAATAATGATAATAATGCAAAGAAAGTAACATTCACATTGTCGGATAAGAGTATGTCTATAATAGAATGCTTTGACTCAGATTCAGGATGGAATCATTAGTTAATTTATTATTTTTTTTAAGTCTCAAAAAATAGACAACTGATATTTATAAATAAAAGTAAAAGATAATTTCGAAAAACAGATCATGCCAAATCTTATAGATGATAGAAAAAGAAAAAATACTTCAAGATCATTCTACTTGATCTGTGTACACCTGATATTAAAATTGGAGAAAATAGGGCGGCGCCTGTGGCTCAGCGGGTAGGGCACCGGCCCCATATGCCGAGGGTGGTGGGTTCAAACCCAGCCCCGGCCAAACTGCAACAAAAAAATAGCCGGGCGTTGTGGCGGGCGCCTGCAGTCCCACCTACTTGGGAGGCTGAGTCAAGAGATTCGCCTAAGCCCAAGGATTTGGAGGTTGCTGTGAGCTGTGTGATGCCACGGCACTCTACCGAGGGTGATAAGGTGAGACTCTGTCTCTACAAAAAAAAAATAAATAAAATTGGAGAAAATATATTATTATAAGGGGGAAATTACAAACATATGTCACTTATCAATGAGGATGCAATATCCTAAACAGCGTATTAACATGTCTTTTTTCTCCAGCCATGAATCATTTGCAATGATTAGAGGGCTAAATGTCAATCTAACAATGATAGGAACAATGCAGGTTTCCAGATAAAGTGACCTGGCTAACTGGACAATTTCTGGGAAGATGATAAAAGGAATGGTGGTGCTTTGGATTTAGCATCCAGTGCCAAAACCAAAGTGGTGGTCACCAAAGAGCATTCAGAAAAAGAAAATGTACATAAAAACATGAAGAAATGTACCTTACCACTGACTGGAAAGCAGTGTGTCAACTGCATTATTACTGAAAAGTAATATCACCCAGGTTATCTGTGAATCCATCGAACAATCCAAGAATGCAAGTTCATCGGTCCCAGTGATGTCTTGTTCCTGGAGGAAAGCATCAATCAACTGAAGACCATAATTATTTTAAGGCTTAAATCTGGATTCACACACAAGCTGTGTTCCATGAGGACAAGAAGAAAGGGCTAACTCTGGGCTCTAGGAAGGCCTGACGGGAAGACACACAGAAGAGCACCAGGTATGACTTTTTCACTTTCAGCAAAACTCTTGCAGTGAAACAGATCACAAACTGAAATGTGGACACCTGTCCCAGGCTGGATGTTTTTCATTTTAAACCCTTTGTATTTAAGGTTTCAACTGCTCCAGGCAGCCTAGAGGAAGAAGGCTAAAAACTAGAAAGGTTTACTGTATACTAACAAGCAGTACCTGATTAGTTTTCTTCTAATATTTCAGGCTTTATGCAGCCATTTAGAATTTATTCTCTTAAAAGTACTCGACAGAGGTGGGCAGGAAGATGGCCCACTAGAGGCAAGTTTCCCCAGAGGCTCCTGACCAGAAGGGGAGATTCTGGACAGATTTGGCCTCTGAAACTGAAAGAGGGGAGCTGAGATAGGAAAAAAAATAGACAAGCACACATGATACCAGCTGTGTAAACCTGTGATTCCAAGAAAGAGGTGCTAATGAACAAATTCCAGGTAGAAAGCCTGTTGCCAGGAGAAAAAGAGTCTCCTCCCCAAAGCAGGAGGCATGCTGCATTGTTTTCTCTGCAAGTGAGAAGGGGACAAAAGACCTCTCATTTTACCCCCTGAGTGAGAGTGAGAGCTGCTAAATACTGGGCCTCTTCCTCCTCCAGAGTGGCCCCCCCATAAGCCTAGGCATTATCCTGCTCAGCATGAAAATAAATACTCTTCCTGCAATTCTGAACTTTCATTCCAAGCTTTCCCCCTTGTCTGGCAGTCTGAAGGTCTACCTCCTGCAGAGCTCAGAGTGTGTGGCCATTCCCATGTTGGTCTGGGCATTCATTATATGGATAGAAGCTGGGAAACAGTGACTTCAGTAGAGGCAGAGAGGAATGGGAAGAGAGGGACATTTGGGAGAAAGAAATGCATGCGACATTGCACTGAGGGCAAGACCACTAACCTCTGTTCAGACTTTAAGGGTGGAGCCACTGATGCTGGTGCAGAGGTACTGACCCCTGTTAAGACAGAGCAATTACTACCTAATTGGGACTTTATTTATTTTAAATTTTCCCCTTCTTTATTTTTATTAAATCATAACTGTATACATTAATGCATTAATGGGATATAATGTGCTGATTTTATATACAATTTAGAATCCTTACATAAAACTTGTTAACAAAGCCTTCACTTCACTTAATTATTGTGGTAAGACATTTGTACTCTACACTTAATGGGTTTGATATGTACCCTTGCAATATGCATGATAGACGAGGTCTCACTGTTTTACCCTCCCACCCTCCAACCACCCTTTTCCTTCCCCTCCTTCATCCTGGGCTATATTTCTGTTTTGTCTTTCATATGAAAATGTGCGTGATTATAAATTGGTTTCATAATAGTACTGAGTACATTGGATACTTTTTTTTTACATTCTTGAGATACTTTACTAAGAAGAATATGTTCCAGCTCCATCCATGTAAACATAAAAGGGGTAAAGTCTCCATCTTTTTAAAGGCTGCATAATATTCCAGGATATACAGATACCACAATTTATTAATCCATTCAAAGGCACTTGAGCTTCTTCCATGAGTTGCCAATTATGAATTGAGCCACAATAAACAATCTGATGCAAATATCTTTGTTGTAAAATTGCTTTTAGTCTTTTGGATATATACCTAGTAGAGGAACTGCAGGATGGAACGGCAGGTCTACTTTTAGTTCCTTAAGTGTTCTCCAAACTTCTTTCCAAAAGTAACATATTAGCCTCCATTCCCACCAGCAATGCAGAAGTGTTCCCTTCTTTCCACATCCACACTAACGTGTAGTTTGTTGATTTTGCGATGTGGGCTACTCTTACTGGAGTTAGATGATATCTCAAAGGGGTTTTGATTTTCATTTCTCTGATGATTAAAGATGATGAGCAGATTTTCATGTGTCTGTAGGTCACATGCTTGTCTTCTTCAGAGAAGCTTCTGTTCAATTCTCTTGCCCACAATGAAATGGGATCACTTGTTCTTTTCTTCTTAATAATTTTAAGTTCTTTGTGGATTCTGGTTATTAAGCCTTTGTCAGAAAAATAACCTGCAAATATCTTCTCTCATTCTGAGGGCTGTCTGCTTGCTTTACTTGCTGTGTTCATAGCTGTGCAGAAGCTCAGAGATCAAACTTTCACTCTTCACAGATAATATGATTTTATACCTGGAAAACCCCAGGGACTCAACTGCAAAACTCTTAGAAGTGATCAAGGAATATAACAGTGTCTCAGGATACAAAAACCATGCTCACAAATCAGTAGCTTTTATATATACCAATAATAGTCAAGCTGAAAAAAACAGTCAAGGACTCTATTCCTTTTACAGTAGTGCCAAAGATGAAATATTTGGGAATTCATAACAAAGGATGTGAAAGATCTCTATAAAGAGAACTATGAAACTCTGAGAAAAGAACTAACTGAAGACATTAACAAATGGAAAAACATACCCCATGCTCATGGCTTGGAAGAATCAACTTTGTTAAAATGTACATTTTATCCAAAGCAAAATACAAATTTAATGCAATCCCTGTTAAAGCACCACTTTCATACGTTAAAGATCTGGAAAAATAGTACCTAATTTTATATGGAATCAGAAAAAAAATCTAATAGCCAAGACACTATTCAGAAATAAAAACAAATCAGGAGGAATCATGCTATCATATTTCAGACTATACTATAAATCTATAGTGATCAAAACAGCATAGTACTGGCACAAAAATGGAGAGGTAGCTATATAGAACAGAATAGAGAACCAAGAAATGAACCAAGATACTATTGTTATTTGATCTTTGATAAGCTTATCAAAAATTTAAATTGGGGCAAAGATTCCCTATTTAACAAATGGTGCTGGTAATTGGCTGGCAACATGTAGAAGACTGAAACTGGATCCACACATTTCACGATTAACAAAAATTGAATCTTACTAGGTAAAAGATTTTTTTTTTACCATAACCGTTTATTAAAGTAGATACAGAACACTTCTTTTCTCAAATTTCAATACTGTTTTACATGTTTTCTGTTTGTGAAACAACTCCTATTATGTTTATAACCCCAAATTTCAATTATTAACAGATTAACTTAATATTCACTTGTCAAACACAGTTGATAATCTTCAGGGGAAAATACATCAAAAGCATATATACAATTATAGAAGTTCTTACTATACATGTAGCATGGAAGATGCATTTTATTACTTTTTACATATTCTAAAAGACATTCAAATGAAGATAAATAGATTCAAACTGGCTGACAGACTGTTCTGTTGGTTGAGGTCCTTCATTTTATTTTTTGTGATAAGAAAATCCAAAATTATTAACATTGAATTTCTCATCATACATTCATCTAAAAACAGTTAAACTTGTAAAGGTAGATTATAGATTAACTGGTTAATTTAGGTTTTTTATACTGGCTTATTATTAAATTAATTTATTGCTGGGGATATCTGCTAGAGAAGGAAAAATGTATTGGCGAAACTTCTTCCAGTTATTAGAATTTGGTAAAGAAACAAAATGAAAACAAAAGGAAAAAATAATTGCAAAGCCTTATGATGCTATTTTTTGGACTAGTCTTTTATGTTCAGATGATCGTTTTCAGTGTTTTCATTTTCATAAAGGTAAATACCTGAAAAGAAAGACACATTGTATATGGTTTTTCCCAAAATATAGCTTTTAAAAAAATATATACATATATCTATAAGCTAAAATTATGCAAAACCAATAAACAAAACACAGTATAGAAAGTGGATGCAGCATATAGATTATAAAATGTCCCCACAGCAGTTGGGGGCTTCCCCCTCCCTTTACCTGTTTCATGATTTTATAATCACACCTAAGTATTATCAAGCCTGAAATAAAGGCACTACTGATAACAGGTAGTGCAAAAAAGCTCAGATATTTCTTTGAATAAAATACTTTTAAATGAGTAGATTAAAATGCAAAATGGCACATTTTTTCAACTCATTCCAGTGTCAAAGCTTAACCAAAAACCTAAATATACAAATGCAGCCTGGAAATATTTTAGTGCAAATACGAAAAGTAACGGCATAATTTAGTTACTTTAAATAAGGTATTGTATGGGTAGGGATTTTTTTTTATGAGGGACAAAGAATGTAATGGCATCTGGTGCAATGTCTTCAAACTTAAGAAAACAAAATAAGAGGTGAAAACTCACCTACTAATTATTTAATTTATCAATCTAACTTATAAGGGGAGACTAAAGTGTGATTTGTGAAGAAAAAAATATTTTCTTAGATTTGTTGATGGCAGCAAAAAATAACATATGAGTTCTCCTGAAGTCTGTACACAGAAGTCAGCATTGCAAGAAGAGAACATTAAACTTGCCGAGGAGCTGGGGAGAAGCATAGACGAAGTCACAAGTCATCGAAAGCTGGAAGAGGAAAGATCTGTGTTCAATAATCAGTTGTTAGAAATGAAAAAAAGAGAATCCAAGTACATAAAAGATGCAGATGAAGAAAAAGCCTCCTTGCAAAAATCCATCAGTATAACTAGTGCCTTACTCACAGAAAAGGATGCAGAGCTAGAAAAACTGAGAAATGAGGTCACAGTGCTCAGGAGAGAAAACGCCTCTGCCAAGTCCTTGCATTCAGTTGTTCAGTCTCTAGAGCCCGATAAGGTGAAGCTTGAGCTCAAGGTAAAGAACTTGGAGCTTCAACTCAAAGAAAACAAGAGGCAGCTCAACAGCTCCTCAGGTAATACTGATACTCAGGCAGAAGAGGATGAAAGAGCCCAGGAGAGTCAGATTGATTTCCTAAATTCAGTAATAGTGGACCGTCAAAGGAAGAATCAAGATCTCAAGATGAAGGTAGAGATGATGTCAGAAGCAGCCCTCAATGGGAATGGGGATGAGCTCAACAATTATGACAGTGATGACCAGGAGAAACAGTCTAAGAAGAAGTCTTGCCTCTTCTGTGACATTTGTGACTGCTTTGAGCTGCATGACACAGAGGATTGTCCTACCCAGACACAGATGTCTGATGACCCTCCCCACTCTACACACCATGGCAGTCAGAGTGAGGAACGCCCATACTGTGAGATCTGAGAGATGTTTGGCCACTGGGCAGCCAACTGCAATGACCACAAGACCTTCTGATGAAGCCTCAAGTCAAGAACTTGGCTTTTTCAGGCGTGTTAGTGTTTAAGCAATTTAACACCAGCATTGTGTGTACAGACTTCAGGAGAACTCATATGTTAATTTTTTTTTTTTTTTTTTTTTTTTTTTGTAGAGACAGAGTCTCACTTTATGGCCCTCGGTAGAGTGCCGTGGCCTCACACAGCTCACAGCAACCTCCAACTCCTAGGCTTAAGCGATTCTCTTGCCTCAGCCTCCCGAGTAGCTGGGACTACAGGCGCCCGCCACAACACCCAGCTATTTTTTGGTTGCAGTTCGGCCGGGGCCGGGTTTGAACCCGCCACCCTCGGTATATGGGGCCGGCGCCTTACCGACTGAGCCACAGGCGCCGCCCTCATATGTTAATTTTTGATGCCATCAACAAATCTAGGTAAAAGATTTAAACGTAAGACATCACACTATAAAGATACTTTGAGAGAGTGCAGGGCAAACCCTTGAAGAAATTCACCTGGCAGTATCCTTTATGAGGGGACCCCTCCAGGCAATTGAAGCAACACCAAAAATACATTACTTGGATATTATCAAAGTAAAAACCTTCAGATTGGGAGTTTAATGGGTGGGGGTGCTGACCGTGATTTGGACATTCAAGGGTGAAGCCACTGACTCCTGGTTGGGACTTTTGCCTGTGGGAGTGTGGACTCTCAAAGGGTGCAGTCATTGATGCCTGGTTTGGACTTTAAAGGGCTGGGCACTGACACCATGTTTGGACTTTGAAGGGTAAATGAACTGATTTCCAGTTCAGACTTACAAGGCTGGAGGTGCTGATGCCTTAGTCCTAACTATGGCTAGTGATCTTTTCAGAATTGGTCATACACAGGAGGGGGCAGTCTCCATCCTCTTGTGTATGTTGGCTGTAAATGTCTGTGGATTTCTACTATCTAGGAATTAAGAGACCCTTTGATCTCTCCCTAGCAGGCAGTGATTGTACTGTCCAGGTCAATCTGTTGAGAACTCTAGACATGGGCTGTCCACCTGGGGTCTCTCTGAGGTTGAGCTGTGGTTGTTTTGAAGTGGGAAAGAACTGAATATCCTTCACCATCTGTCACTTATCAAAGGAAAAGTGACAATGTGTCTGGGTTCCTTTATAGATACTCTATGCTAGTCCGTATATCTACATCTCTGTTTTTCTGCCAGTACCACGCTGTTTTAATCACGATAGACTTGGAGTATAACCTAAAATTTGGCAACGTGATGCCTCCAGATTTCTTTTTATTTCTAAGAATTTTATTTACTAATAGGGTTTTTCTGGTTCCATATGAATTGACGTACTATTTTTTCAAGATCTTAAAGGTCTGACATTGGTGCTTTGATGGGTATTGCATTGAATCTATAGATTTCTTTGGGTATTATGGAAATTTTAACAATGTTGATTCTTCCCAGCCATGGGCATGGTATGTTCTTCCATTTATTAACATCTTCGTCTAGTTCTTTTCTCAAGGTTTCATAGTTCTCTTTACAGATATGTTTCACATCTTTTGCTAGATATATTTCCAAGTATTTCATCTTCTTTGGCACTACTGGAAAAGGAATAGAGTCCTTGACCATATTTTTGGCTTGACTATTGTTGGTATATATAAAAGCTACTAATTCACAGGTATTGATTTTGTATCCCGAGACACTGCTATATCCCTTGATCACTTCTAAGTGCTTCATATTTGAGTCCCTGGGGTTTTCCAGGTATAAGATTATCTGAAAAAGTGAGAGTTTGACCTCTTCTGTCCTTATTTGAATAACCTTGATCCCCTTCTCTTGCCTGATTGAGAAGTCTAGGACTTCTAGTACTGTGTTGAATAACAGTGGTGACAGTGGGCATCCTTGTCTAGTTCCAGATATGAGTGGAAATGTTTTCAATTTTACTCCATTCAATATACTATTGGCTTTGCATTTGCTGTAGATGTCCTCTATCAGTGTAAGATATAGCCCCTCTAAGCCTATTTCTTAAGTATGCTAATCATGAAACGATATTATCAAAATCCTTTTCTGTATCAATGGATAGAATTATATGGTTTTTGATTTTATTTATATGGCATATTATAATTATAGGTTTATATATGTTGAGCTAAACTGGTAACCCTAGAATAAAACCAACTTGAACGTAGTGTATAACTTTTTTAATATGTTGTTGAATTCTTTTTTATAGGATCTTATTGAATATTTCTGCATCAATATTTATTAATGGTATTATTCTATAATTATCTTTCTTTCTTGGGCCATTTCCTGGTTTGGGAATAAGGGTGGTATTTGCTTCATAGAATGTGTTGGGGAGGATTCCTTCCTTAACTTTGTTTTAGAAAATATCATGTAATGTAGGTACTAGTTCCTCTTTGAAGATTTGGTAGAATTCTGATGTGAAATCATCTGGTCCCAGGATTTTCTTTTTTTGGAGAGTCTATATACTTGCTGCTATTTCAGTGCAGAATATAGGTCTATTTGAAATCTCTAATTCTTTCTGGTTGAATTTAGGAAGGTGGCGTACTTCCAGGTATTGGTCCATTTCCTCCACATTTTCATATTTCTGAGAATAGAGTTTTATTACAGTAATCATTGAAGATTTTTTTTTGAATTTCTGTGTTATCTGTTGTTATTTCCTTTTTTGTTTCTGATAGAAGTTATTATAGATTTTACTTTTCTGTTTATTGGTTAGTCTAGCCAGAGATTTATTGATTTTATTCACCTTTCCAAAGAACCAAATTTTTGTTTTGCTGAACTACTGAATGATTCTTTTGTTTTCAATTTTATTTAATTCTGCTTTAATTTTGGTTATTTCTTTTCATATGGTGGGTTTGTAATTAGATTGTTCTTCTTTTTCCAGTTTCTTGAGATGTCCTAATAAGTTGCTGACTTGCTCCCTTTCTGTTTTCTTGATGAAGGTATCTAATACTATGTATTTCCTTCTAAGGACTGCCTTTGCAGTATCCCACAGTTTCTGTCTTCATTATTATTTGATCGCCAAATCTGATGATTTCTTTCTTAATCTCATATTTAATCCAGCTATCATTCTTTCCATGACTTTGCTTGAGTATGAAGATTTCTGCTACTGTTGAGTTCAATTTTTATTCTGTCATCACAGTCCAAGAAAGACAAGGAATCATTTCTATTCTTTTGAATTTGATACAATTAGACTTGTGTCCTAAGATATGATCAACTTTGGAGGATGATCCATGGGATGAAGAGAAGAATGTGTATTCAGTTTTATTAACATGAAATGTTCTGTAAATTTTCCCCAGGGTGAAGTTTAAGTACATTGTTTCCTTCTTTAGTTTCTTCGTGGAGGGTCTATCCAGAACCGCCAAAGGGGTGTTAAAATCTCCAACTATTATACTGCAGGAAGATATCAAATTAGTCATGTCAGTTAGTCTTTCCTTTATAAATTGAGGAGCATTCAGGTAGGGTGTATAAATGTTAATTATTGAAATCTCTTCACAGTGAGTGTTTCCCTTGACAAATATGTAGTATCTTCCTTATTTTTTCTTATTTTAGTTGGCTTAAATCAAATTATATCTGCAAATAAGATGGCAACTCCTGCTTTTCTGATTTTCATTTGCCTGTAAATGAATGACCCATCCTTTCATCCTGAGTCTTTCTTTCTTCTTTGAGATAAGATTAGTCTCCTGTAGGCTACAGACATATGGTCTGAGTTTTTTGTTTGTTTGTTTGTTTGTTTTTTATCCAGTCACCCAACCTGTGTTTCTTGGAGGAGAATTTAAGCCATTCACATTATGGAAGAATTGATAGGTATAGTAGTGTATTGGCTGTCATGTTTTTCAAAGGTCCTGTGTATATTTTTAATTATTTAACTGTTGCAGGAATACAAGGCCCAATGAAGAGAAAGAGCAACCAAACACCACGTTTATAAGAGGAAGGGCTTTATTCACCAGCTGGGAGCTTACGGCATAGAAGAATTCCAAATGGCCATGCTCCCCAACTGTCTTGGTCTTTCCCTTTTTATTGACAGTCAAAAAGTTCCACCCCACAGGTACCCTTCTCACCGGCCAGTTTGAATCAAGCAGGAGATGACATTCCCGCCCCTATAGAACTACAGGATTTCACAGAACTTGGAAATTTCCAAGTTTCAGGAAGTTAAGTTTACAAATACCCAAGAGCTGAGTCACTGTGGAGAGGACCCTGCATGTGTATACTTGTGGTCTCCTTGAGAAAACCTGTTCTTCTAGATCTCACCCTTCTCGGGTATCATCTCTCATTCCCCCTTTTTGAGACTCCAATATATTTTAATTTGGGGTCTCAATATCAGCTTGTTTCTGCAGGTGCAAATATTAATTACTTTTCAGCACTGAGATTTTAGGGACTGTGACTCTTGGTGGGTTCTCTACTCAGGCCTTAATAGTACCATGGTGGTGCGCTAATATACATATGAGTTTTTACTTTTCCCTGTGACATTTCCCCCCTTTGCCCAAAGTTCAAAGTCCAATTAAGATAAGTCCCTCAAGGAGTTTCCTCAGGCTTCAGCCATGCATTGACCAGCCAGCTCCCAGTATGTGCCTGGAGCAGGGCATGTCGATTGTCGCAGGGTATGTTGATTGTCTTAAAAGTTACCTTTACTTTCCAAGGGTCCGGGAAGCCCTATTCAGCCAGCTGTGATGACTCTAGATGAGGATTCTTTCCATCTTCACTGCTGTGCGTGTGGTCAGAATGATGGTGTAAAGTCCTTTCTACCTTGGTTTCAGGGGGACCAAGTTCTGATTCCAGACCTATATTTGGTCCCCTTGATCTTCCAGAGAGAAAAGATGTAAAGACGCAAATGACTAAACAGAACACAGTTAATTACCCCGGTGGAGATTTTCTTTGTTACTCTTTATAGGGTTTTTGTCTATTCAGTTCAGTCTTTCCAAGTTCTTTTAGGAGTTCCGGCTTAATTGCAGAAAATTGACAGAGGCCTCTTTGAATAACACCAGTGGCAAGGCCTGCCAGTTAAGCTTTGCTTCCTGACAGAGTTTACCAATTTCTGCTTTTATGGTACTGTTTATGCACTTTACCCAGTCTAAGCTTTGAGGCCTATTAATTATTCAAAGTTTTAGCTTATTATTTGTCCTAGTTCTGTTATGAAGGCTAGCCCATTGTCAAATTTAAAACAGTGGCTACCTAAACCATGGGATGATTTCTCTGGGAAATATTTTTACTTCTTTAGGAGTCCTTTTTATCCTGATGGGGAAGGCTTTTACTTATTCCAAGTCTGATAGACCATCACCAGCCAGTACTTGTTCCCTCTAAACCTGGTCATTTCAGTAAAGTCTACCTGGAAGTCCTTGAAGGGCATTGCTCCATACGAATGGATCTCTGGGGGTACCGCTGGTTCTTGGCACGAATTGAACTGGCTGCCGGTGACACACTGTAGACTGACAGTTTTGGCCAGGGCTGCCAGGTGGGAGATGTAGAAGTATTGGCCAAGCAACTTCATCAAATATTCCTGTCACCACGGTGGCTCCTAGAATCTGGGGGACTGCTACTCATTCGTCTGGCATCTTTATTCATCCTCCCTCTGCTTCCTGATTCCCCTCTGCTGCTAACCATTTCTTCTCCTCCCAGGAGTAGATAGGGGTGATCACAGGGACCCATGGGATGAGGGAAGCCACTCGTGACACCTGTTACATCTGGGAGGCAGCCCTCTTTGACTCAGTGTCAGCTCTGGTGCTCCCCTTAGTGATGGTGGAAGCATCTCTTTGAAGTTCACGACAGTGCATAACTGCTACTTTCCGAGGTTTCCATACTGCCTCTAGCAACTGAAGTTATCTCCTGCTGATACTTAATGTCTTTTTTCCCCCCAGAATTTAATAGTCCCTTCTCCTTTTACAATGTCCTGCATACTTGGAGAGTCAAAAAAGTATACTTAGAGTCTGTGTAAATATTTATACTTTTTTCTTGGCTTAACTCTAAGGCTTGGGTCAAGGCAATTAACTCAGCCTTCTGAGCAGATGTCCCTTGAAGTAGAGGCTTAGCCTCCACAGTCTCTGTTAAGGTAACCACTGCATACTCAGCCCGCCACTCACCTTGCGCTGTCACGTAACTACTTCCATCTACATACAAGTCCCAGTCTGCATCTGTCCAAGGCCTGGTCACACAAGTCAGTTCTTCTAGAGTACACATTATCTATAACTTCTGTACAGTCATGCTCAGTCTCTCTTCCACTAACTGGAAGGAGCGTGGCTTGGTTTAGAGTGTTGCATTAGAGAGCCAAAAGTGTCCCTCAGTGTCCACTAAATTGACCAGAGTGCGGTACTTTCACTCTGAGATCGTGCCCTAGGGTCAGCGTATGAGCTTCTTGCACAAGGAGAGCAGGAGCAGCTAGAGCCTGTAAATAGGGTGGCCAACCTTTTGCCACTCTATCCAACTGCTTAGAGAGGTAGGCTACAGGCCTTGGCAAGGACCTAAACAGCTGGGTTAATATACCCACAGCCATTTTATCACTCTCTGAGACATACAGAGTAAAAGGCTTGGCCAAGTTTGGCAGTCTCAATGCAGGTACAGCCATCAGCCTCATCTTTAGCTGGGAGAAGGCATGTTCCTCTTTTCCTCCCCACTCCAAGGGCACTCTCTCCTCTCCTTTAGTTGCCTCATACAAGGGCTTAGCTAAAACGGCAAAGTTAGGGATCCAAAGACAATGGAAGCCAACCGGGCCTAAGCATTTTTAAATCTGCTTTTGGCTCATGGGGTTGAGGAGGTAATTAATGACCCGCCTCCATTTCATGCCTAGATACCTCTACCCCTGCTGGATAGTAAATCTTCGATAATGTACTGGCTGCTGGCAAATCTGGGCCTTCTGTTTGGATAATTTATAGCCACATACCTCTAGATGTCATAAAAGACAGTCCATACCTCGGGCACAGGCCTCCTGGGTAGAATGTCCTGAAAGGAGGTCATCGACATATTGGAACAGCACACATTCTAATTCCTCAGCCTGGAATTTCTGGAGGTCACGAGCCAGCCCTTCTCCAAAAATTGTGGGTGTTTTGAACCCCTGTGGCAACCTGGTCAATGTGTACTGTTTCCATGTCTGGTCTCTCCCACTGGAAAACAAACAGTCTCAGGCTTCCCAGAGCCAGCCTTATACTGAAGAAGGGTTCTTTTAAGTTCATACAAGAGGGCCACTTGGCTTCTGCTGGCAGCAGATTCAGCAGAGTAGGATACAGTGTTTACAGTTACACCATTTACTGGGAAATTCTAGATAACATTTAATACTGCACAAGTTTTCCAGTGTAGCCAACAGGTGACCTTTGTGGAGTCTTAAGGCTTCAGAGTAAATATAACTACTGCATGTAATTCTATACTCTTTGGCCAGTCTCTTAGTCCCATTTAACAGATCAATTTAGTAAAACAGTTAGGTCTCATTTTATGAGTTGACAGTACAGACAAGGCTGGGATCTAAATACAGGTGGACCACAGCCTCTTTTTCCTCCTTTTAAACTATTTTTATCTCTCCAATTTCTCTTTTTACTAAAGGCAAATTATAGTAGAACTAACTTATTTGCCAAAATAAACTGTACCTTCAGTATACGGGGTCTGATTATTTGCATAAAGTGCAGTAAGAATAATTAATTATTAGACATCTAGGCTCTTCTTTCCTTTAAAATTGGCTTTGCTGGAACCTCTTATAAGGAATCTCAGGCTGGACTTTTTGAAATCCTTTCAGAACCCAGGTTTCAACTGTGCCTTTAGATACCTGTATGCATTGGGTAAATTCCTCTTCTCTTGAAGTTCCCAAGCACATTTCAATTCCCAGACCCGTTAGCAAGTGACTGTCATTACGTACCACAGATCAGGAAATGTTACTGATGGGTATCTGGCCAGTTTTCCAAAGGGCTTTTTTATTGGCCTTATAAAGTCAACCTTAATTCTTTAATGCAGTCTGCACACCTCTGGAAATGCTATTCCAGCCAAAGCTTTGGTAAAATAACCAGTCCCTTCATCATGTCCTATAGAACAAAACAGATTCTTATTGAACTTATGCAAATAACTATATTGTCAGAAAGTAAGAGTACTTACAAATGGCTTTCAAATTCCAGAGAAATCAAGGAGAGAGAAAAATACATGTTTCAAACTCTGATCATAAGTATATATACATTTCTTGAAAAGCTACAAATAGCTCAAAAGACAAAAAAAGATTTTCTTGATTTCTGGAAAACAGAACACAGAAAGAATCATTCAAGCAAAAAGCCATTACACATTAGACAAGTTCCATGTAACTGATTTCTGTTCTTTTGAAGTTATGTTAGCAATACTCATAGACATGTTAACTTTCCAAGGAAAGTTCTAAAAATCGGCTTTTTAGTCCAAAGGTATTCAATTTCCAAAGACATCAGAAATTTGAATTTGAGAGAATTCATCAGCTTCTCTTAATATTTCTTTTTCTTTTTAGGATGAACTTTGGATTCAGCCAGTTACATAAGAAATAGTTTTTTTTTTTAAGATGAATTAAAATTATTACCAACCATATATGTTAGGACAGAGCAATGTTTTATACATTAGGACAGACCAATGCTTTATACATTAGGACAGACAAATGCTTTATAATATTGGAATATATATGTATAAAACCATAATCCACATAAAATTCATCACCATTTCATATTTGACAATGTTTCCTATATATTTTTAATAAATCAAATAAGTTTAATTTGTTTTTCCGTGACTTTCAGTGGTCTTAATATTTCAAGAAGACCAAATTTATAGTTGTTTTTTGTTGTCGTTGTTTGTTTGTTTGTTTGTTGGCCTGAGCCAAGTTTGAACCCGCCAGTCTCAGTGCATGTGGCCCAGCATTGCAACTACTGCCCTACAGGCACCAAGGCTCAGATTTAGCGTTTTTATTTTGGAAGATTCCTCAAATATCAAAGGCCTAAAACATTTCTTTAAACAAAATTACAAGCCAAAAGATTTGAAAGGAAATGCATAGTCAACTGGGTCACATGTAAATTCTTTCCCAAATTCTTTTATGCGCTTTTTTAACCTGCACAGACCATCTACAAGCATTTTAAACTTTCTTTAACGTTTGCCCTGCCTTCCACTTTCTTACACAACCATGCTGTTTTAGGACAAAATTATCACGCAAGATTCTTTCTTTACACAATACCATTTTCCTTTCTGTTTAATTTCTCTTACTCTCAAAAACTCACTTCCCACAAAACAGGATCCCAATTTACCATGAAGTTACCCATTCACTCAGCCAAACTGATAACTAGAAGGTTTAAAAGGCAAAAATCTTATCCTTTGACAAAGAGTCAGTTTCCCCAACAATTTAAACAACAAAATTATTACATTTTACAAATGAGAGACATTTTATGAGATGTAACATTGATACAGAATTTTCCCACTCAGGGCTGGACAGGGAACCACCATTTTTCAGGCTCAGGTGAGCTTAGACATCAGACTCCCATCTCCAGGCACAAACCCTCTGAGCCCCAGCAAGCTCATGGACAAATCAGCCTGAAACCTTTTGGACAGCTCCACCTTGACTAAGGTGCACACACCCTAATCCCCTCCCCAGACAAAAACTACAGCAAAGACCTAATAACCTTGTCCAAGGTGAGGCACTTCATTCATTCATTTGCTAGAACACCCCTTCAGTTTGTAAAGGTATTTTTCCATCTACCAAGTCCTGGCCAAAATATCTCTCAGGACCAATTATTTACCCATAGAAAAAGGACTTATGCAGGAAACCTCTGATCTGGGCCTCCTCCTCCCTTCCAGGGGCTATTCACCTTGGAGACCTGTTGCTTATATGGATACAGCCTTGTCCAGCACGAGATTTACACTCTCTTCCCCAGATTTTCAAGGGCCATCCAGAGCTCACTGGACTTCTTCAACCGCAACACTTTTCAAGGCACAACCCCTCTGCCAATAGCTCTGGTACCCCCCACTCTCTCTGCATGCCCCTCAATCCAACAAAATGCCATTTTATCACTGATCTGTGGCCTGTGGGCTCAATTCTCAAATCCCTGAGACCAAACACTCACTGAAGAAATTCCATTAACAAAACTACACCAACATCCTTTCTAATGTCTTTTCATTTCTCCCAAGTCCCACATGGCCACGTGGCCACCACCAAAGACAGAAAGCTGAAAACCTGGAACTTCCAGTTTATCTCAGAACAGCTGGGGGACAAAGTTGGAGCAGGGAAGAAGGGCACACTCACACATTCCTTTCACCTCATGAATGGCGGAGGGTGGGGGTGGGGAACCCCATCTGTTGTTACCCATCTCAGTCATTCTCAAAGCACTCACATACACACAATTCCAACTCACTTCTTAAACTGGGCAGCCTCGATTTCCCACTGAAGCTGCCACTTAGCCATAGGAGGCAAAACAACACTCCCCTAGGCCCTGTGAAGGGAGTCCAACTCCACCCTTGGAGTTCTCTCAGTCACACCACATTCCACACATGTAGTGGGATTCCCAGATCAATCATACCTTGCTTTAGATGTCTCCCTGTGTAGGTACCCGTTCCTGCATGCCAGTTCCTCATAGTGTTTGACTCCTTGAAACCACGCTGACAGGGTCCTTTCTCAGCCCAGTCGAGGTGTCCACACAGAGAGGCCAAACTGTCTCACTGGCACGCTCAGTGGTTCACGTCACCCAGGCCGATTAGGGGCCCCCACGTGGGGGTTCAGAGGATTGGTGGCAACTACCAGGTGCCTGTTGTCTCCAGGGGTGATCTCGCTTCCCAGTCAGGGAACCAAAAATGTTGCAGGAAGACAAGGCCCAACAGAGAGAAAGAGCACCCAAACACCACGTTTATAAGAGGAAGGGCTTTATTCACCAGCCGGGAGCTTATGGCATAGAAGAATTCCAAATGGCAATGCTCCCCAATTGTCTTGGTTTTTCCCTTTTTATTGAAAGTCATAAAGTTCCACCCCACAGGTACGTTTCTCATTGGCCAGTTTGAATCAAGCAGGAGATGGCATTTCCGCCCCTACAGAACTACAGGTTTTCACAGAACTTGAAAATTTCCAAGTTTCAGGAAGTTAAGTTTACAAATTCCCAATAGCTGAGTCACCATGGAGAGGACCCTGCATGTGTATCCTTGTGGTCTCCTTGAGAAGACCCGTTCTTCTAGACCTCACCCTTCTTGGGTACCCTTTCTCATCACCCCTGTGAAAGCTAGATTTTGCTGTTCAAATCTGGGTATGTTTATTTTGGGGTAGAACATTGTACTGTTCATTATGGAAAATGGATCTGAGTATTTTCTGGAGAGCTGGTCTAGGAATTGCAAATGTCCTCAACATGTGGACATCAGTAAGTATTTGATTTCTCCATCACAAATGAAACTCAGTTTAGCTGAACACAGGGTCCTTGGCTAAATGTTGTTTTGTTTTAGAAGATTGAAGGTTGAAGACCCTCCTCTTCTGGCTTGAAAATTTTTGGCTAAATGATCTGCAGTCAACCTAATATTTTTCTCATCGTAGGTAAGACTTTTGTTATGACTGGCTGCTTGCAGGATTTTTTTAATTCATAGTAATTTTGGCATAGTTAATTACAATGTGTCTAGGAAATACTTTATTTGGATTGAGTCATTCTAGGATTCTGAAACTATGTGCTATCTAGATTTCTGTACCTCTTGCATTGCGTGGGAAATTCTCCTCTATAATATCTTGGAGTACAACATCTGTGCCTTTAGGATCATCCTCTATTTCAGGAGTCCCTACAACTTGGATGTTTGAAATGATCGCACAACTCTCTCATAGAATGTTCTGTTCTTGTTCTTCAGGAATCCCTACAACTTGGATGTTTGAAATGTTCCCACAACTCTCTCATGGGATGTTCTGTTCTTGTTCTTCTTTTTTCAGCCTCTTTAAATGCTTGGGATCATTCAAAAGACTTGTCTTCAATTTCTGAGATCCTTTCTTCTGCCTGCTCAAATCTATTACTGAGAGGCTCTACTGTATTTTGAAACTTTATGAATAACTTTTGTACTTCCTTGATCTCTGCTATGTTTTCTCATTATGTCCATAGTCTTGGTGACATTGTCCTTGAATTCATTAATTTCTTGAGATAACTTTTGAACTACTGTTTGCATTTCTATTTCCATCCTTTTCTCCATTCTATTCATCTTATTTTCAATCCATATTCTGAATTTTCTTTCTTTTTTTTTTTTTTTGCCCGAATTCCCTTTCTGACATTTCAGCCATTTCTCTATGTATGGTAATTTCTGTTATATTTTCTTTGTCATCCCTTGGGGAAGTTGATCTATTCTGTTTATTGTAGGATAATATTTAGAAATAAACATATCCTACATCAAGCACACAAAGTAAATTCAGTGTGAGTTTAAAATCACTTGCTTTTCTTTCTGAGGCTTAAGAGATCTGGACACCTCCTGGGTTACTCACAGAGTTAGGCTTTTTTGGAGTTGTAAAATTCCTTAGGCTTTTTCTCTGAAGCTGTACACCCCGTGAAGCCTGAGATCCAAGGGCATGCCGCCCTTCCTCAGAGATACGGGCCAGAGGGTTGACATATGTTAACAACATATTGTCAGAAGTCTATAGGTACTCTGCCCTGAAGGAAGGACACAGTCATTACTTCATACTGAGTGAACTGAGTGAATGCTTGAAGATATTCTATCAACTCTGTTCCCCTATGGCTATTTTCGTCTTTGTGACCTGCTGGGAAACTAGTCACTGTTTAGAGGAAGAGATTTACTACACAGGTGATTGCATTGATATGATAAATATTTCCTTTCAAGTTAAATTACAGTTATGTAAAAAAGAAGATAAGATGATGAAACTAATAGATAATAGATTAGGTGTGGACCTGATTGGAAGAGTACAAAACTAAAACTTGGAATAAAGAATTTTGCTATATGCCATCCCACGGTGTATAGTCTGTTTCTTGACTTAATAATTACAGAAGCGAGTTTACACCCACGGCAAAGCTGCTGTTCATTCGCATCTCCGGTCATGCAACATTTATTTATGTTGTAAGAGTTCTTCCATGGTTCCTCCCCATGAGTATTTTTTGAAATTTGACAATTATATTGCAGAAAATTAAAACTGGTGTGGTGAGACTGAATTGGTGTCCCAAGAATTGGATCTAACCAGCCCCTAACCAATGAGCTGGGGCTTGTGCTTTTATGGCTTTTCCCCTGGAGCCTTGCAGTGGTCTCTTTCAGAGCTGCAGTCAAAGACTCTGAGGTCTTTCTTGCTGAAATAACACAATTTGGCTCTGCCTTCATGTCAGGCTTCCCCTACCCTATCCTAATGAATCACTGTACTAGGCTGAAGTCTCATCTGGGCCCCACTAGCAACACCTGGAGGAGGAAAATATGTCCATCTCCACTACAAAACAATCACCACTGAACCTTGGAGGGTCCCCAGGTGGACATCCCAGTTTGAAAGTTCTAACAGATTGTCCAAGTCAGTACAATAACTGTTCACAGGAGTGAATTCAAAGAGTTTCAAGTGCCCAGTAAGTAGATATCCACAGACATTTCACCTGAAAAACCCATGGGGCTGAAGCTTGGTCCCTTTGGGGAGTAGGGAAGTCAGGAAAGTTTGTCTGACCAAGTCAAAACTGAGTTTTCAGTGCCCCAGTGCCCACTATGCACCATCTCCAAGCAACCTTCTCTTACTTCATGTCCCTCTTTTCCTGCCTTTTTCTCTCTCCCCGCACACCCCTGGTGCCACATGAATCAGTTTCCCTGCTAGTAACCAGCAGCCCACACAATTCCTGAGCCTCTGGGTGAATTCACCAAACACTATGGATTCTGCAAGGGGTAGACATTCAGGCAGCCAGGCTAGTGGAGAAGGGTGAACTGTGTGTTCAGAATTGTGGAGAAAATATTTCATTCCTTTTATTCCAGGCAGGTTGACACCTAGGCTCACAGATGGGACATCCCTGAAGAAGAAGGACCAGCTTTACTGGCTTTCTTCTGTGGGGCAATGTGAGAGGTCCTTTGTTCCATGCTCACTTACAGAGAGCCCCAAACAGGTCTCTGGCTTGGGGAGGGATCTCCCATCCACTTGGTGAAGGGCTTCATATCTGGACTTTGTTTTCTTTCCATCTAATTCTTGGAGGTACAACGTGTCTCAGCAGTGATCATGTACACTTGTCTATCTTCTTTCTATGCTTAGTTCCCACCTTTGACTTCACTGAGTCCCTTTCAGTCAAATATCTCTAGCTCTGGACAGGAGCCTCAGGTAAAAGCTGCTTTCAGTTTCTCATCTTCCTTTCACCATCCATTTCTCTGGTGATTAAAAATGAGGAGCATTTATTCATGTGTTTCTAGGCCATTTTTCAGTCATCCTCAGAGATTTTATTCAAGTCTCTTGACTAGTTATAGAGGGGGTTCTTAGCACTTTTCTTATTGTTTAATTTGAGTTGTCTTTATATTTCAGTTATCAGGCCTTTGGCAGAATCATAACTTGAAAAAAGCTTCTACCATTCTGAAAGCTGTCTGTTTTCTTTGTCTGTGGTACCCTTAGCTGTGCAAACACTTTTTATCTTGATAAAATACCATGTATTTATATGTGATGTTGCTGCAATCGCCAGGGGGAAATTCCTCATAAAGTTATTTTCCCAGATTATCTTCAAATGTTTTCCCCACACTCTCTTATAGAATTTTTATTGTTTCAAGTCTTAAATTTAAATCTTATATCCAGCAAGAATCAATTTTTGTCAGTGATGAGAGGTTGAGAGTTTTCTACATGTGGATAACAAGTTCTCCCAGCACCATTTGTTAAATAATGATTCTTTTCCCCAGTTCAAGTTTTTGTTAGGATTATTGAAGATTGAATTACAACATGTGGCTGAGTTCATCTCTAGACTCTGTTTTCTATTCCATAGGTCTATGTCTCTATTTGTGTGCCAATACCACACTGTTTTGATTACTATAGTCTTGTAGTATAACCTAAAATCTGGCAACCTGATACCTCCAGATTTTTTTTAATATGTAGGAATTGTGTTTGCTGTTGAGAGTATTTTTCTGGTTCCATATGAATTGATACTATTTTTTCAAGATTTTCGAAGTATGACATTGTTGCTTTGATGGGATTGCATCAAATCTATAGATTGCTTTAGTTAGCTTTGACATTTTAACAATGTTTATTCCTCTCAGCCATGGGTATTTTATATTCTTCCATTTGTTGACATCTTCTGCTATTTCCTTTCTCAGAGTCTCATAATTCTCTTTACAGGGATCATTCACGTTTCTGTCAGATATATTCCCAGGTATTTCATCGTCTTTGGTGATTTTATAGAAAGAATAGTCTTTCATTTTATTCTTGCCTTGACAATTGTTGGCATTTATGAAGGCTACTGATTTGTGGCTATTGATTTTGTATGCCAAGACACTGCTATATTTCTTGATCCCTTCTAAGAGTTTTTTAGTTGAGTCCCTTGGGTTTTCCAGGTATAAGATCATGTCATATGCAAAGAGGGAGAGTTTGATCTCCCCAACCCCATTCAAATTTCTTTGATCTCTTTCTCTTGCCTGATTGTGATGGCAGAAACTTTTTCAACACATGTTAAATAGCAATAGAGACAGGGTGCATCCTTATCTGTTTCCATATTTGAATGGAAATGCCTTTAGTTTTAGTCCATTCAATACGAAATTGGCTAAGAGTTTGCTGTAGATGGCCTCAAACAATTTCAGAAATGTTTCATCTAAGCCTATTTTCTGGAGGGTTTTTAACTTGACAGGAGGCTGAATATCATCAAAAGCCTTTTCTGTATCAATTGAAAGAATCATATGGTCTTTGCTTTTTATTCTATTTATGTAGTGTATTATATTAATAGATTGATGTATGTTGAACCAACCTTGTATCTCTGGCATAAAACACACTTGATCATGGTGTATAACCTTTTTAATGTGTCATTGTATTCTTGTTAATATCTTGTTGAATATATTTCCACTCATATTCTTTAATGTTATTGGTCTAAAGTTTGTTGTTGTTTTGTTGTTGTTGTTTCCTTTCCTGGTTTGGGGATCAGAGTGATACTTTCTTCATATAATTTTTTTGGGGTAGGATTTCTTCCTTTTCCATATTTTTGAATTGTTTATGCATCATAGGAACTAGTTCCTGTTCGAAGGTTTGATAGAATTCTGATGTGAAGCCATCTGGTCCAGAGCTTTTATTTTGGGGGACTTTTTTGTAATTGATGTTATTTCAGTGTTTCTCATTGTCTATTGAAGCTTTCTAACTCTTTCTTGTAGAGGATTAAAAATCATATTTACTACAACAGCCATCAATCTCATAACTTATGTGAGGAATTCTTGAGAATAAGACATTCTCCTGGCAAGCCTGGAAATCTCTTATCACTTGGAGGCAAGCCACCAAGTAACTCAGTAATCCCAGAGGTGGAAAGCTCAAACCTGATTTAGTAAGGCTGATGTTAAATAGCAAACATTTTATGGCAGTTCCTTGAAGAATTAATAAAGGGAATTGCATGTAGGAAATAATTGGAAATAATTTTTTGGAAATTATTTTTGGAAATAATTTCCTTGAGTACATAACTTTTTACCATCTTTTTTTTATCCATATGAGATCATTTTCTTGAGCACATAGCCCCTAAAACACATGGTCCCTGAGCACGCAGCCCCTGCATGTCTTTGCTTAGTTATCTTTCTGACCATTAAGTATCTTCTCAATAAAAGGACTCTGCAAGATGTGCTCAGTGGTATCCTGCACCTCTGGTTAGCCTCACCTCTTGCAGCGTGTACTGTCAATCCGTGTCTCCTGTGATCATTTATGCAGTTGCGACACTTTCTGTCTGAGTTTCAGATGGTATTGTGCTTCCAGATATTGGTCCATATCCTCTACATTTTCATAGTTCTTGGAATAGAGTGTTTCATAATAATAATTGACAATCTTTTGTATTTTTGTGACATCTGTATTTTCCCTATATCATTTCTGATTGTCGTTATTAGATATTTTATTTTTCTGTTTCTCCTTAGTCTAGCCAAGGGTTCATCAGTATTATTCATCTTTTCAAAGAACCAACTTTTTGGCCACCATATGGTTCCTATGTGTATATCTCCTTGATATCACAGTGTAAAAAATCATCCTTCCCCTTCTTCTTATCAAGGTCAATTATTCCCATCAAATGATGATTCTAGCTGTTTCAGTTACAATATGATGGTGTAACTTTAGGTTAGGAGTTGAACATCCCAGCCAACTGAAAGTAAAGTATCAGAGGAATGAAAAAACAAGCACCCAATGTACTTCATATTAAACCAGTAAAGGAGCAACTACATGCCTGCATGAGAGGAAAAACATATTTAAATTCAAGAAGATGGTGGGGACAGGGAGAGTGGTAAGCTCTCACCTATGGGGGACAATGTATGTGGCACATCTCCTGGGTGAAGGGCTCAACTGCAACTTGGACTTTTCCTAACAAATGAAAGCCATGTAACCTAATCATATGTGCCCTTATATTAATATAAAAAATTAAGTTTTTTTAAAAAATAAATCAATAAAAACTCAAAATACTGTGTAGAGGGAAGCTAGAATTCTCTCAATTTAATATAGGCATTCCTACCCCACATTTCCCTCATCATGAGATAGGTACACCCCTGGGATGCTTTGTTTTGTGGGATTCCATGCATGGAATCCAGCATTGTGGATCCAGTTTTGTGGATCCAGCATTCTCTAAGCCCTACTTGTTGGATGAGAGTTGGTCTACAAGTAGGAAATTCAAACTGATACCTGGGGTAGGTGACTATGCTTGTGAGGATAAACTACTGGTTTTTCCAAGGTAGAAGGAGACATATGTGGACACCTCACCACACAGGCCTTGTCCTTGGTCACCTCAAGGACAGTTCCATCTGTGTGGTCAGTTATTGTCTCTACTGCTGATGGTTTGGACATTCAGATGCAGAAGCAGCTAGGGGGGTCTTCATCAGTGGGAGTCTCTGCCAATATGTCCAGAGACTGTTCCTCTGCCCATCACACCATACGGTTACCAGTGGTGATGCTTGGCAAATGTTACTTGTTCAAATGAGTGCTTACCTGGTCTTGTTTGACATGGGAAAAATATTTTATAAGTCATGTCCATTTTTCTGCGTCCACCCATTTACCTGTCTCTACTCCTCCAGTTCTTTCCCTTCAAGGAACTTGAACAGAGAGTATCACCACCTCAAGCCACTTGTTCTTCCTCACAAAAGGATAACCAGATGTGCCATTTATTCCTCCTCCCATTGCAAGTATCTTTCTTATGCTTGACATTTTAATCATATACCAGACATTGGCTATAAAGAAGCCATGGTCCATTTTTGGTCTCCACCCATAAACCAAACCAATCTATCTAAAAACAAAGTTGTATATTTTTCTTCTCTGTCAGTTAGTAGTGCAGGACACCACCTGCCCTCAATAAGCCACAGGTTTAGGCTAAAGGAGTAGTGTTGGTGCAATTATAATGAATCTTGGATGCCTGGTTGTATCACTTACCCACACCTCTTTTCCTATTCAGATTTGATCTGAAAGGTAACATTTCCACCAAGGAAAAGTGCTGAACCTGTCTGACTTTATGACTTAGCAGGTTCAATAAAAGTAGTCTTGTAATGAGAAATTTCAGATATGAGGTCAGTAGGTGCACTACAGTCAAACATCTCATAAATCCATAACTCAGTAATGAACCAGAAGTCATTTTCCATGAAACATAAATATTCTCAGCAGAGGACTGGTGGGGACATAGCCTTGTTCTAGAATCCTGGGGCCAGTACCATGATTCTCCTCCTAAGACATTCTAATGACATTTAATAACATATGTCTTTGTGATAAATCATACCATCACCCCAAATGATAAGGGCATATCATGGGAGAAGTGGAGACAGTGTTTGCATGCAGCTGATTGACCTAGCACTTCGTGATGGTCCCTTTATGAATTTTTTCCATAGATGGAGAAATGCAGCAGCCAGCACATATGGAAATGATGGCCAGGCTCAGAAAATTCAGGAATGAGGAACAATCTCACTCCACAATGTCAGTCATCCTGACTACCAGAGGTGATATTCAGGGGTGAGGGGAATTGAGAACAGAAAAAAGGGAGAACAAATTGCATATGAGTATGACCTTGAGATGACCTTCAGTAGAAGAAGTTGCACATTGACCCCACTGATACTTCTCTAGAAAGAAATTCACCCCATTGACCTCTCTCCCCTAAAGAAAGGCCCAGGAAACCATGAAGGTGCTGCTGCCTGAACTGACATGCTGAATCCAGATGGATCATCTGCAGAGGGAAAGAGTGCTATGCTGCAACACCCACTAATAGATCTCAGAATTTGGGGATTATTCTAGTCCTGGGCAGCATGGATATCTGACAGATGTCAACTAAAGGAGGCTGCTTCACTGTGGTCACGGCACTCAAACATCTGTCTATGGGGAGCATAACTAACTGATGGGCACCTGCAACCACCACTCTGTTGGTGCCAAGGTTGCCCCAGGCTGCTCCCAGATACTGACTGACCACAGCATGCTCCTTCCTGGGCCCCAGGGTATTGACTCCTTTTCTTAGCATGAGACTATTGAAGGCCAGGCAACAACATAGCTTCATGGTGCAGGACTTTTGCCCTGTCTTTAGAAGAACCATTCCTTTCAGAGTCAAAGACTTCTAAATCTTACAGAGACCAGAAGTGCATGCCCTCTAAGTGGCTACCTAGGAGTAATGTCAGGCAGAGACGCTCAGCCCCCAATGCTTACTTTCTGCACACATATGTTCTGAATATTGGAGATATAGCACAGTATAACTTTTTAATTTATTTACTGTGCATATCACTTTCTTCACATTATTCAGCTGTTATTTCCTATATATTCCAATGCATACCTTAATTATATTTATTCTCCTTGAAATTAAACATGCTCATATATTTCAAAACACCTTAAAACACCAATAAAATCACCTTAAAAACATTAGCCAAACCTCCATACTTCTTTTAGGCTATGCTTAATTTCTCTTTTCCCCATCCCTGAACAGCTTTATAGTTGGTTCATATTTGCCCCATGTATTTCCTCTGCACTCACTATTTACTACCTCCACCCAGGTTACATTGCCCTGTTCCTCTATTTAGTAGTAATAAATGATGCCCTATTCTCAACAATGGCTCCCATTTGCAAATAGCAAATGTCAAGGGCTATTTTCCTCTCCAAAATTTGGAAGTCCTTTTCAAATGAACAAAAATGGTATCCAATTTCGTGCCCATCAGAAAGAACCTCTTTGGAGTGAAATGATGATTGCCAGGGACTGAGGGAGGGAAAAATGGGAAGATAATATAAAACTGTGGGGTTTTAGTGATGCCAAATAAATTAGTCTTAGAGATCTACTATACAGCTTAGTGTCTTTACCTAATAATAATATATTGTGCACTAAAAATTGACCAAAAATTGGCATTTTATGTTAAATATTTTATCATACATGAAAATATGCCCCATGATCATATTGATGTACACAGCTATGATTAAATAAAAAATAAATAAATAAATAATAAAGAATTCTGGAGGAAACTTTATCAGGTGATTGATAGGTCTTTAGCCTGATGGTGGCCATAGTTTCACAGATGTATCCTGATGCATTAAATATGTACAGCTTTATAAGTTTCAATCACACATCTATAAACTGGTTAAAAGTTAACGAACAACATTTAAGAAGAAAAAACATCTTTGCCTTAGTAAATCTGTGGACACCAAGAGATGTGAAAAATCTCAATCTTTCCTCAATGCTGGCACATCACAGAGAGATGATGCCTGAGTGCTGTTGTGCATGGAAATTAAACTTTCCTTAGGGCAAACCTTGTGACATTTCAAAGAAACCAAGCAAAGAGTTTCTCCTTGGAGAAAATAAATCCAAGTTCCCCAACAGCAGTCTCCCTAGACACAAAAGTGACTGAAAAGATTGTATTCTGCTGCTTTATAGCCCAAAGGAACTGAACATATGTTCCCTTGGACTAAACTACTTTGCAGAGTGCAGAGACAATGGAACAGTTCATTTAATGAGGTTATTGCAAACGAACATGAAAGAAAATGAACCAGGATGGGAATCGTGGAGAATGAGAGAAAAGATAGAAGAGACAAGGATGGGATCAGGAGGTCTGGAGCAGACACACTGCAGCCAACCCCAAAATGTAAAATCAACTTTATTTTATTGTATCTCAGCAGGGTTTTTATGAAGAAGTAGCATAGACAAAAAACATATTTGTAGGGGCATGCCTGTGGCTCAGTAAGTAGGGTGTCGGCCCCATATTCGAGGGTGGCAGGTTCGGCCGGGCCAAACTGTAACAACAACAACAACAACAACAAACAGCTGGGGGCAGTGGTGGGCACCTGTAGTCTCAGCTACTCTGGAGGCTGCAGGTTGCTGTGAGCTCTGACACCAATGCACTCTACTGAGGGCAACAAAGTGAGACGCTGTCTCTAAAAACAAATAAACAACAACAAAAACAAACAAACAAACAAACATATTTTTGGTCTTACAATATGACTGGAAAATATAAATAAGTTTATCATGAAAAATATATTTTGTTAATGTTTTCTACTGCATAACATCATTACCATGTGAAAGATAAGAAATAAAAAGGGAAGGGTTACATAGTTTTCTGCATAGCTCCTGAAGATTAACCAGGTAAAGAAAGAGATAATTGACTTATGGCAAAAACATAAGAAGGAAAAAAACGTAGTTTTAAGAGAAGGAAAAACATGTTAACTCAGCAGGAGTAAAGCAGCTAGAGGTTGTTCCCTGAACATCTCCCAGGCTGTGGGGGCCTTGCCACCTCACACCCCACTCTTCACATGAGGTGCTCAAAGAATTCAACCCTCCAGAAATTAGAAATGTTAAACATGCCCTTGCTGCCCACTACCTGTACTGGGCTTCCAAGAGTCAGACCTTGGAGAAGAGAAAGTTTCAGTGACATCATCAGACACAGTATGAGCAGGGGGGCTGGTAGGGTGAGAAGGAGAAAAGGAAAGTGGGTGTCAGGATTTGCCTTTACAGTAATGAAACAAAGACAGTTCTCTACTTATTTAATCTGTGAGGGTAAAATCCCTGAATGTTGAGGGTAATTTACTTTCCACTGAGACTGGTCTTTTCCAGCTCTTGTTTGGTTTCCTTTTCTTTCTTGAATCTATAATCTCCTTCCAGAAAGAGTTAGAAATGTCTGTTTCTTGAATGCTACATTTTCTGGGCACTCTTCACAGCTCCTCCAATGTCTCCCAAATATTGTAGGTCCCTGTTAGATTCCCTTTATCCAATCAATAATTCCTTCACTTCTCATGAAAGACCTCTCATGCATCAGGTATTGAATATTTTCTTCTTCATTTGATTGGAATTTCTGATTTACTCAACCATTGCTGCTGGTGGGTCTGACATACTGAAAAGTTCTATATTATTGTTGTCACCTTATTTTTTCATTCCAGTGTGCACAATATAATGCAAATAATGCATTTATTTCTGACAGTTGGCACTCAAGCTTTTTTCCTTTTTCGTGATTGGTTTTCACCAATCTCTTTAAATGGTTAGAAGAATATTGAATCATTTGTGTTGGAGTAGTCTGTTTTCACCTAATCATAAAATTAACACAAATGTTTTGGTATGTTAATGCATAATATTTTGCAGGCTGTGGTTTTCAAACCACTAATCTTTCCTGGGTAATGGATTAAGAAGTTGTTCTTGTTCTGTATGTGTGTCTGGAGATTCTCTCCCCTGGCTGCTAACACAGAACTGACAATTGCATATTCTCAAATATATGTAAATATATTTTTTGCTTTGTGATAATGAAACTTTTTTGGACCTAAGCTATGATGTACTATGTTAACAAACATCCTACCATGAAATTTTCCTGAAATAAGTATTACTTGATCATCATTCATTACTTCTTTAAAATGGAAATGAATGCATTTTATTTAACCTCACTATTCCATTTTGAGTCTATATTCAGGCATGTGATGAGCTTCACTATTTCTTTTTGTGTGTTATTGTTGATACATTTGGTCTCACATGCAACATTTGCATCTCTTGGCCCCATACAATCTGACATGCACAAAGTTTATGTACATCCCTAGAAACAACAATAATGAAAAAAAAATAGTCCCAGCCTCAGACCCACAAATGAAAATAAAATTACAGACATAAGGTAGATCATGGGATACTCACTGTGGGGCTCACACCTCTGCCATGCTGACCTTCATCCCCTGCTCTCCATCTCACTATCCCTCAAGTCCCCACAATGAAGCCCACTGAGAGGCATGCACTATAGCATTCTGCTCTCTCATCCTATAAAGTTGTTTTTTTCTTACTCCCCTGGTTAAACAGTGTTACTAAAAATAGAAAAAAAAAACTAGCTGATGTGTAGTGTCAGACACCTCTAGTCCTGGCTACTTGTGAGGCTGAGGCAAGAGGATTAGTTTAGTCCAGGGTTTTGAGGTTTCTGTGAGCTATGATGATGCCACAACATTTACTGACGGTGACAGGAGACTTTTTCTCAAACAAACAAACAAAAAAAAAACAAAAACCCTCCAAAAATAATTATCCTAAATGGAAAAGTTTAATAATAATATTTACAAATACTATTTATTGAGACTATTCAAATTAGTTTTTAACTTTACACACAAGGTAATACTAATGATCATATCTTTAAAAATAAGACAAAAAAAGAGGCAACTGTCACAACAGGAAATATCAAGTAACAGAAAGAAGGTTGAGTTGAAAATCCATGTGCTAATCACTATTGTAGACCCATTGGAATGAAGGAAGTGTAGGGATTATCAAGAAAAGATGAGATATATTTGCAATAATATGGAAAGATTCTATCCAAGAAGAAATTAGTTAATGCACATAGGTTCATATATGAGAATTAAATCTAGTGAATAGATGATAAATAAAGACATTGCTGCTAAATGGAAGGAAATCTGAACAACTCACATTTAAAATATAAATAATATACCACTTGGCTAGATGAATCTCAGTCTTTGAATACCCATCCATGGGTGACACTGTAGTGTGACAACTAGCTGAAATACCAGTTGGCTTTTCATGAGATATTCCATTTGCCTCCTTCCCCAGCACATGCCAGCTACATGGAAGCAGAAGCTACACAGAAGTATCACAGTTTCTACTCTTGGGTCTCTCAGAAGGTCCCAAACTGCAGCCTCTTCTCTGTGGGTTGTTCCTGTCTATGTCCCTGGTCATGGTTTTGGGGAACCTGCTCATCATCCTGGCCATATTCTCTGACTTCCACCTGCGCACCCCCAGGTACTTCTTCCTCTCCAACCTATACTTGGCTGACATCTGCTTTACTTCAACTACAATACCTAAGATGCTGGTGAACATCCAGACACAGAGAAAACACGTCTCAAAGACTGAGTTGAAAATTGGCAGTAATGCACTACCCTGACAATGAGCCCACACTTTTACCTTTGCTGTCCTGCTTTCACAGGAATAGCAATGAGATTGTCAATATCAAAGCTGGTTCATTCAAACAATTTGAAAGCTGGTTCGTTAACATGATACATATCACAGCCTAGGATAATTCTGATATGTTATCTTCCTGTGATCCTTGGTTTTTGCCTTCCTACTTCTTTTCTTTCTACTCTCCCTTTCTTTCTGTTTTCTTCCATTTATTACTTCCTCACTATTTCCCCCTTGGATTTTGTGGGTTAATGCTCCTTACTCCATATATATATTTTATTAAATCATAGCTGTGTACATCAATATGATCATGGGGCACCATACACTTGGTTCATAGACCATTTGACACATTTTCATCACATTAGTTGACATAGCCCTCCTGGCATTGTCTTAGTTACTTTACTAAGACATTTACATTCCACATTTACCAAGCCTCACATATACCCTTGTAAGATGCACCACAGGTGTGATCCTTTCAATGCCTCTCCCTCTACCCTCTTCCCCCCTCCCTCCCCACCCTTTCCCCCTTCCGCCTACTCCATTCTTTTTTATGGCTGAATAATATTCCACTGTATAATAAACATGTTTATCCATTCATCCATTTATGTATATTTTGGTTATTTTTTTCTCTTGGCTGTTGTGAATTGAGCAACCTTGTACATTTATTTGTTTGATTTCTTAAAAAAAAAATTTGTGAGCCATATCTGAGTGGGACTGCTCTGTCAGGTGATAAGTGGAGGAAAGGCCAAACTTTTTTTTTTATTGCAGCTGGCACAATTTACCTCCCAGCAATGTATGAGTGTTACACTGTCTTCATATCTCTGCTCATACTTGTTGCTTTCCTTTTTTGCAAAGATTATATCTGCCTTGTGTGTGTGAAGTGGCATGTATTTGTGCATTTGCATTACATTTCCCTAAATGACAAAGTGAACATCTTTTCATAAACTTCTTGGCAACTAGTGTATCTTCTGTGGAGAGATGACTTTTCAAGTCTGTGCTCATTTTTCATTAGTAGTTTGCACGTTTGGTTCTGACTTTTACTAGTTCTTTATATATTTTGGATAATTGACCCTTATCATATATATGTGTTGCAAATATTTCCCCCATTCTGTTTATATGTTATCTTTCCTTATTTTCTGAGTATACAAATTTATTGTTTTTAACTATACCTATGATAACGTACAAGGTCTGACAAATAAGTTTGCAAACTTGCCACTGTGCACTTATGTTGGCAGCACTGTACAAACAACTCAGTAAGATGTCATAACCTTGGTATATCAGTGTCTCACAGCTGTTTTTGTGTAAATGTTTTGCAATGTCTTGCTGGGTGGCATTTATTATTGTTATTGTGTGTTTTTGTGTGCCATTGCCGGAATGTCTGAGCTTGAATTAGAACAATAAACAAATACTACATTTCTTGTTAAAATTGGCAAGCGTGGAAGTAAAATCAGGAAAATTTTAGTTCAAGTTTGTAAGGATAATCCCATGAAACAAATGACAGGGTGAAAATGGATTAAACTTTTTTTCAGCGGAAGAGAAAACATCAGTGATGAAGAGAGCTTGGGGTGGCCAGTAATTAGCAGAACTGATGCACAGATAGCAAAAATTAAACAAATACTGTGTCAAAAACTTTGGGCGACTATGAGAAGCACAGTAGACCAAGTAAACATTGATAGAGAAACAGTAAAAATCAGAAAAACAGAAAGAAAGAAAAAAGAAAAAGAAAGAACGAAAAGGGCTGGGGCAAAAGAACTGATGAAAGGAAAGAAGGACAGAAAGAGAGTGACAGGAGAAATAGTGGTGTTTGGTAGGGAACTTGGACCCACACCCACAATCTAGGACTTTGGGGAACCTGGTTGGGTGCATCCCTTGAAGTAAGGAACTCTTACCAGCTTGAGGAAAAGCAAAACTCCTTATCTTCCAAATACAGAAAAAAGGAAAAGAAAATTGGCAGCATGTACCCATCAGGACCTACCAATGCCATCCTTCCAAAGGCCAGATCTAGAAGGACACCCTAGACTGTAAGCACGTGACCTCTTTGAGCCAAAGCAATTCTGTGACCTGAAAACCAGCCAAATGCTATGACATCCCAGAACACACAAAAAGAAAAAGGTAATCAAAATTGATAAAGAATGTTAAAAATAATTTTATCTAAGTTAAAGAAAGAAATATGGGGCAATAGGGAATATGTTAGTTGTTGTATGAGAAATTTATGTAGGAAAGATAAGTAAGGTAGAAAAATCTCTACCAAAAGAGAGAAAAAGGAGAGAAGAAATAAAAAGAAAGAATAAAAGGGTCTGAAAAACCATAGCAAAAATGGAGGAGTCTTGGCTAATGAAGAGAGTAAAAATGAAATCAATACAAAAGAGAAAAACAAAACAAATGAACAAACAAAAACAAGAAAAAAGAGAGAGAGAGAAAAAAACTAAGGAATAAATTGGCAAATTTGGAAAAAGAGAAAAAAGTGAAAATAAATAAAATATGTTGTCTTTAATAACATATTGCCTGGACACCAGGTGACATTTTGGTTTTAGGAGATGGAGAACACACACAATGGCTTTGCGGTTCAGAAGCCACTGACTACTTATAGAGGAGATCTCATCTTCTTTCCCAGACTTATTTGCCCTCAGTCGGGCCTGGTCACTTTATCAGCATTCAGTCCCTGTGAGATCGGGGTCTTAAACATCTTGCCAGGTTTCTTAGGAGGTACATCAAATAGAGCCCCCTGACAACAAAGTAGCCTTCCTGAAGGTGCAGGGACTGCTCAGCTCACCCCAAGGATAATTGCCCAAGCTCAGCAGATGAACCAGAGCCAGCCATGCACTGAGAGTCTGGACCATTCCTCTGGTATGGCCTTTCAACAATGGTGGCACCAAACTAATGGGAGCTCCACCTCACCCAGTATTTAATCCAGGAAGTTGGATGCTGTTAGAGTCCATTCATTTGTTTAAGCCTTCCAGTGCAGGTCCAGCAATTTTAGTTCAAATTCAAAAAACTGCAGGACAGCCGTTTTCTATCACCAGTCCTCTGCAGGTGAGCTGGCTAGGCAGTTCCTGTCTTTACCCAGGCACTTGCCTCCTTGTAGTTTTCTTCAACTCCAGACCACCTCACTGGCTCCTGTAGTCCACCACTGCTTCCTTATGCCACCATAATGATGTTTGTGGTTAGGTTCTCCCAGACAGAGTTCTCTTTTTCCTGTCTCATTGTAAGTGCCTAGTAAGAAGATGTTTCTACTTGGCCATCTTGCTCCATCTTCCCATCAACTTTTTTGTTTACCACATTTTAAAATAGTTGCAATAGTCCAATTGCAGACAACTATAACTTCTTCCTTGTGAATGACATGATATTCTACCTGGAAAACCACAAGGATTCAACTACCAAGCTCTTAGAAGTGTTCAGGAAACAGCAGAATTTAAGGATACAAAATCAATGTCCATAAGTCATCAGCCTTCATATATGCTAATAACAGTCAAGACGACAATAAAATCAAATTTTACAGTGTCTCCAAAGCAAGTCAAATACATGGAAATATGTCTAACAAAGGATGTGAAAGATCTCTGTTAAGAGAACTATGATGCTAATTCAGAACTTGATACAGGCTTATTCAACATTTCCACTTCTTTCTGGCTAAGTCTAGGAAGGTGGAGTGTTTCCAAGTATTCAACTATTTCCTTCAGATTTTCATACTTCTGAGAATAGAGTTTTTTTGTAATATTCATTAAGGATTTTTTGAATTTCTGAGGAGTCTGTCATTATTTTGACTTTATCATTTCTGACTGATGAAATTAGGGATTTTTCTCTTTTATCCATTTTATTGACCTTTTCAAAAAAGTTTATCCATTTTATTGACCTTTTAAAAAAAAAACAACATTTTGATTTATTGAAATGTTGATGACTCCTTTGAAATCTCCCCCCAGAGAAAAGCCAGGGACCAAATGGCTTCACATCAGAATTCTACCAAAACTTTAAAGACAAACTAGTACCTATATTACTTAACCTTTCTCAAATCATATAAAAAGAAGAAATACTGCCCAACATTCTCTGAAGCAAATATCACCCTGATCTCCAAACCAGGAAAAGAACAGACAAAAAAAGAAAATTATAGACCAATATCACTAATGAATATTGATGCAAAAATATTCAACAAGATCTTAACAAACAGAATCCAGCAACACATCAAACAAATTATACACCATGACCAAGGGGGTTTTATTCCAGGGTCTCAAGGTTGGTTCAATACATGTAAATCTATAAATATAATACATCACATAAACAAAATATAAAGCAAAGTCCATATGATTCTCTCAATTGATGCAGAAAAAGCTTTTGATATTATCCAGCATCCTTTCTTGATCAGAACGCTTAAGAAAATAGGTCTAGAAGGAACATTTCTTAAACCAAAAGAGGTCATCTACAGCAAAGCAACAGCTAATATCATATTGAATGGGGTTAAATTGAAATAATTTTCACTCAGAACAGGAACCAGGCAAGGTTGCCCATTCTCTCCACTGCTTTTCAACATTATAATGGAAGCATTAGGCATCAAAATTAGGCAAGAGAAGGCAATCAAGAGTATCCCAAATAGGATCAGAGAAGATCAAACTGTCACTCTTTGTAGATGATATGATTTTATATCTGGAAAACCCCAGGGACTCAACTACAAAACTTCTAGAAGTGATCAGGAAATACAGCCGTGTTTCAGGATACAAAATAAATACTCACAAATCTGTAACCTTTATATATATATACCAACAAGAGTCAAGGTAAAAACACGATCAAGGACTCTATTCCCTTTACAATCAAACCAGAGAAGATGAAATATCTGGGAGTGTACCTAACAAAGGATGTGAAAGATCTCTATAAAGAGAACTATGAAACTCTGAGAAAAAAATAGCTAAAGATGTTAACAAATGAAAAAATATACCATGCTCATCGCTGGGAAGAATCAACATTGTTAAAAAGTCTATACTACCAAAAGCAATCTACAGATTTAATGCAATCCCCTTTAAAGCATCTCTGTCATACTTTAAAGATCTGGAAAATTTAATACTTCGTTTTATATGGAAACAGAAAAAAACTCAAATAGCCAAGACATGACTCAGAAAGAAAACCAAAGCATGAGGAATCATACTTCCAGACTTCAGACTACACTATAAATCCATAGTGATTAAAACAGCATGGTGCTGGCACAAAAACAGAGAGTTAGATGTATGGAAAAGAATTGAAAACCAAGAGATGAATCCAGACATTTATCATCATTTGATATTTGATATGCCTATCAAAAATATAAATTGGGGGAAAGATTCCCTATCTAACAAATGGTGCTAAGTGAATTGGCTGGCGACCTGTAGAAGACTGAAACTAGACCCACACCTTTCTCCTCTAACAAAAATTGCCCCTTACTAGTCAAAGGACTTGAACTTAAGACATGAAACTATAAAATCCTTGGAGAGAGTGCAGGGGAAACACTTGAAAAAATTGGCCTCGGAGAATACCTTATGAGGAGGACCCTCCCCAGGAAATTGAAGCAACATCAAAAATACATTACTGAGATCTGATCAACCTAACCTTCTGCACTGCTAAGAACACGGTAAGTAAAGCAAGTAGACAGCCCTCAGAATGGGAGAGGATTTTTTGCACGTTATATTTCCAACAGAGGTCTAATAACCAGAATACACAGAGAACTCAAACTTATTAATAGGAAAAGAACAAGTGATCCAATTTCATTGTGGACAAGAGACATGAACAGAAGCTTCTCTGAAGAAGACAGGCACATGGTCTACAGACACATGAAAAGATGCTCATCATCTTTAATCATCAGAGAAATGCAAACCAAAACCACTTTGTTACAACATCTAACTCCAGTAAGAGTAGCCCACATCACAAAATCTCAAAAGTACAGATGATGGCATGGATGTAGATTAAAAGAGAACACTTCTGCACTACTGGTGGGAATGCAAGCTAGTACATTCCTTTTGGAAAGAAGTTTGGAGGACACTCGGGGATTTAAATGTAGACCTGCCATTTTATCCTATAATTTCTCTACTAGATGTGTATCCAAAAGACCAAAAATCACTTAACAGCAGAGATATTTGCACCAGATTGTTCATTGCAGCTCAATTCATAATTTCGAAATCGGGAAGTGCCCAAGTGCCCATTGATCCATGAATGGATTAATAAATTATGGTATATGTATACCATGGAATGCTATGCAGCATTAAGAAAAGATTGATACTTTACCTTTTTTATGTTTACCTGGATGGAGCTTGAAAATATTCTTCTTAGTAAAGTATATCAGAAATGGAAGAAAAATATCCAAAGTACTCAGTAGTACTATGAAACCAATTTATAATCACTCACACTTTCATATGAAAGATGAATCACAACTATAGACTGGAATGAAGGAGGGATAGAGAGGGGATGGGAAGGAAGGGATGTGGTTTGATAGAAGGAGGGTTAGTAGGGGGAGCACACCTACAGATCATATTGCAAGGGTACAAGTCAAATCTATCAAGTATAGAACACAAATGTCTGAACACTGTGATTAAGTAAAAGAGATAAAAACTATGTTAATTAGTAGGAAGTAAGCACTCCAATTTGTACAAATAATCAACACATTGAATCTCACAAAGGCATAAATATATTCATGATCGATGTATGTATTACTTACTAAAAAAAAGAGAACTGTGAAAACCTGAAAAAAAAAAAGGAAATAGCAGAAGACATGGAAGAATAAATGAAAGAACATATCATGCTGTGTAGGAATAAACATCATTTAAATGTCCATACTACCCAAAGCTATCTTTAAATTTCATGCAATCCACATCAAAGCACACATGTCATGCTTTGAAGAATTTTAAAAGATAGTACTTCATTTCATATGGAACCAGGAAAATCCCTGAAAAGCTAATGCAATTCCTAGAAATAAAAATAAATCTGGAGGCATCACATTACCAGACTTCAGGTTATATTACAAGTCTATAGTCATCAAAACAACATGGAACTGGCACAAAATAGAGATATAAATCTATGGAATAGAATAGAGAATCTAGAAACGAACCCAGCCACTTATCGTCACTTGATCTTTGATAAGCTTAATAAAGCATGCACAAAATAATTCCTGTTTGATAAACTTAATAAAGCATGCACAAAATAATTCCTGTTTAATAAATTAAACCAGTTTAATAAACTGAAACTGGACCCATAGCTCTCAACATTGACATTGATTATCTCAGAATAAAATATTTAAATTTAAGATATAAAACAGGAGGAGGAAGGAATTTGGCCAATTTGAGGCAGGTTTTTCCAGAGACTCCTGTCCAGAGAGAGAGATACTGGAGAGAAGTGGACTCGGTGAAGGCGAAGTTGGGGAGCTGAACTTAGAAAGAAGATAGACAAGAGCACATCATCTTTCCTGAGGCAAGCTGACTCCAAGAAGAGAATCCAAGAAAGCAAATTCCAAGTAAGCCCATCACCAATAAAAAGAGAAACCCTCCCCCAAGTGGGATGCTCTGTGTAAGTGAGCAATGAATAATAGCAGTTATTATTTTACACTATGGGAGGGAGTTGAGAAACACTAAACCTCCTTCTCCAGGGAGATCCCAATTGTAAGCTTAGGTATCATCCTGCCTGACATCAAATTGAACAAATATTTTTCCCCACAATCCTGAACTTCCAGTCCACCTTTCAACCCTTGCCTGGATGTCTGAATGTCTGACCCCTGCAGAGCCCAGAGTGTATGGCAATTCTCTGACAGGCCTGGTGATTGTGTGGCCGGTTGAACAGCTGTGTGGAAACAGTGACACCAGTGGAATCAGGGGTTAGGGAGAGTGAAGGATTTGCAGGAGAGAGGAATTCACAGTAAACATGTGTGGACATCCTATTCTGACTATGGTAGGTGAACTTTTCTGGCTCCCTCACTCACCAGAGGTTGCTGGTGATGGTGCATGGCAAGGGCAGAGGCACTGGTGTCCCTGGACTGACTTTGGTGGGTGCTGACTCTGTTGCTCACATAAGGGAACCAGGCTCTAGCCCCCCAGGTTTGCAGGATAGAACTGACTGTGGATTCCTACTGTTGGGTGGCAGGAGACCCTTTAAACTCCCCCTGTTGAGCACTGATTGTACAGTCCAGGAAAATCGGATTAGAACCCTAGACCTTGGTGGTCCACCTGGAGACCCTGTGAGGTTGAGCTGTGCTTGTTGTCTAGTGGGGAGGGACTGATTCTCCATGTCCAGATATCTCTGGTGGATGACAGGGCACCACAGTTGCTTGTATCACTCCCAGCCTAATGCACAACTAATATTTCAACCTAACACCACAACTCGTTAGGATTGGGTAGAGGCTGGCTGACTACAAGACAGAGCCAGCTTGTGTGATATCTCACTAAGCGATCCTCGGAGTTTCTGGCTGAAGCTCTGAAAGGGACCTTCATAAGGCTGTATGGGATAAGTCAAAATCACCAGTCCTAGCTCATTGGTAAAGGTGCTCTGAATCTAACCTCAGCCAACCAGTTTTAATTGACAAACTGCAGAAGATATTCATGGAGCAGAACCAGTAGAAGAACAGTGGTAATATGAATAATCAGAGTAAATCAACTCCCTGAAGAAAGTAAAAAGAGTTACAATGGAAGATGCCATTCATAGACAAGTGGCTGAATTGTCAGAAACGGAATTCAGAGTATAATTGACAAATAAGATGAATAGAATGAAGGAAAAGATGGAAAAAGAAATCCAAAAGTAGCTAAAAAAATTGTCTCAAGGAATTAATGAATTCAAAGACAAAATCAACAAGGATATGGACATAATGAGAAAAGAGCATAGCTCAAGGAAATGAAAAAGTTTCTTTGAGGAGCTTCAAAATACAGTAGAATCCCTCAGTAATAGAGCTGAACAGGTGGAAGAAAATATCTTTGAAATTGAAGAGAAGGCTGTTATCAATCCCAAACATTCAAAGAGGCAGATAAATGGAAAACAAGAACAAATCATTTCCTTACAGAATTGGGGGACCATTCCAAAATATCAAAAATCTGACTTATTAGGAATTCCTGAAAGAGAAGAGGATGGTCCTAAAGGCACAGATTCTCTACCCCAAGGTATTATGGAGATGAATTTTCCAAACATTGCAAGAGATACCAAAATTCAGATAGATAGTTTCAGAACCCAAGTATTACTGAATCCAAATAAAGCATCTCCCAAACACATTGTAATTAACATTCCCCCAAGTTAGTATAAAGGAGAAAATCCTACGACAGCCAGACATAAGAAAAGTATCACCAGAGAGGAAGAAATATAAGGTGGACTGAAGATTTTTCAGCTGAAACTTTTCCAGTTAGAATAGGATGGTTACTGACTTTCAATCTTCTAAAGAAAACGAACTTTCATCCTAGTATCCTGTATCCAGAAAAACTGAGTTTCATTTGTGATGGAGAAATCAAATATTTTATGAATATATACATGTTACAGAAATGTTTCAAAACTAAACCAGCCTTCCAGGAAATACTCAGACCCATTTTTCCATAAAGACAAACACAACGGTCTACCACCAAAGTAAACTCACCCAGAATTTATCAAAGAAAACATAACTTCCACATGATGAAAGAATTAAAAATATTCACTAGACTTTTGAAAAACATGATGGCCAAAACACTACCACACCTATTCAGTTCCCATTAGTGTAAATGGCTTAAATTGTCCTCTAAAGAGGCACAGGTTGGCTGACTGGATACAAAACCTCAGATCATGTATCTGTTGAATACCAGAGATTCATTTTACGTCAAAGGATAAAAAAAGACTCAAGGTAAAGGGATAAACTTCTATAATATAGGCAAGTAGAAATCAGAAAAAAAGCAGGAGTGCAATCTTATTGGCAGATACAAGTGTTTTTAATCCAAGAAAGGTAAGGAAAGACAAGGATGTACAGTACATATTTGTCAAGGGAAACGCTCAAAATGAAGAAATTTCAATAATTAACATTTAGGCACCCTACCTAAATGCTGCTCAATACAGAAAGTAAACCCTAATGGATATGAATAATTTGATATCTTCATGCACTATGATAGTTGGAGATTTTAACACCCTTTTGGCAGTTCTGGATAGACCCTTCAAGAAAAACTGAACAAGGAAATAATAGACTTCAATGTGACCCTAGTAGAAATGGACTTAATGGACACCTATAGAGCATTTTAGCCGAATTAAATTGATTACACATTCTTCCCATCAGCCTATGTTTCATCTTCCAAAATTGATCATATCTTATGAAACAAGTCTTATCTCAACAAATCTAAAAGAATAGTAACTATTCCTTGTATCTTCTGGAACCATCAAGGCATAAAAATTGAAGTCAACAGGAACAAAAATCTTCATACTCAAACAAAGTTGTGAAAACTAAATAACTTAGACTGAATTATAACTGGGTCAAAGATGAGATTAAAAAAGAAATCATCAAATTTTTGAACGAAATGATAATGGAGACACAAGTTATCAAAAGCAGTAGCTACTGCAAAGGCAGTCCTAAGAGGGAAATTTATAATTTATAAGATTTCATCAAGAATACAGAAAGAGAGAAAGACAGCATCCTAATGGGTCATTTCAAGCAACTAGAAAAGGAAGAACAATCCAACACTAAACCTAGCAGAAGAAAAGAAATAACAAAAATTATAGCAGATAATATTATATTAAAATTATAGCCTCTTTTTAATTCATAGCAGAATTAAATGAAAGTGAAAACAATAGAATTATTCAGAAGATCAATGAAACGAAAGGTTGGTTCTTTGAAAAGATTAATAAAATTCATAAATGGTTGACTAGTTTAAACAGAAACAGGAAGTGAAAACTTTCATAATGTCAATGAGAAACAATAAAGGAATAAAACAATAAATACCACAGAAATTAAAATAATTCTCAATGATTACAAAAACCCCTCTATTGTGAGAAATATAATAATCTGAAGGAAATGGAGAAATACCTGAAAGCACACCACATTCCTAGACTCAACCAGAAAGAATTACCAATTTTCAGTAGATCTACATCAAGTGCTGAAATACCATCAAGTATGCAAAATCTCTTAAAAAAGAAAAGTTTGAGACCAGATGGCTTCACATTAGAATTCTACCAAAACTTCAAAGAGGAACTACTACTTACATTCCACGAGCTTTTCCAAAACGTAGAAAAAGAAAGAATCCTCCCCAACACATTCTATGAAGCAAATATAACCTTGATCCCCAAACCAGGAAAGGACAGAACAAAGAAAGAAAATTATAGACCAATATCATTAATGAATATCAATGCAAAACTACTCAGTAAGATCCTAGCAAACGTAATTCAACAACACATCAAGAGAATTATACATCTTGGTTGGGCACACATGCACAGTGGTTAGAGTGCCGGCCCCGTCCACCTGAGCTGGCTAGTTCAAACCTGGCTTGGGCCTGCTAAACAAACAATAACAAAATAAATTATGCATCACAATCAAGTTGGTTTTATCCCAGTGTATGTAAATCTGTAAAAATAACACACCACATAAATAAAATTGAAAACAAAGACTTCATGATTCTATCAGTTGATACAGAAAAGGCTTTTGATAAAAAGATGCTGTATCCTTTCAGGATTAGAACACTGAAGAAAATAGGCTTAGATGGGACATTTCTTAAACTGATAGAGGCCATTTAGAGCAAACCCAAAGCCAAAATCATATTTTTATGAAGTCATTTTTACATAGATCATAAATATAGTTATGCCATTATGGGATTTGATGTGTTGGTTATTTGTACAAATTGGAGTGCTTACATCCTACTAATCAACATAGCTTACACCTCATTTACCCAATTACAGCATTAAGACATTTGTGTTCTACACCTGATAGATCCAACTTGTACTTGCAATGTGCTCCATAGGTGTGGTCCCCCTACTAACCCTCCCTCTATCAACCCACCCCTTCCCCTCCCCTCTACCTCCCATTCCCTCCTTCATCCAAGGCTATAATTGTGTTTCATTTTTCATATGCAAGTGTGAGTGATTATAAATTGCTTTCACAGTAGTACTGAGTACATTGGATATATATATTTTTTATTCCTGAGATACTATATATCATATTGAATAGAGTAAAATTGAAAATATTTACACTCATATCTGGAACTAGACAAGGATGACTAATGTTACCACTGGTATTCAAAATAGTACTGGAAGTCCTAGCCATCACAATCAGGTAAGAAAAGGGGATCAAGGGTATTCAAGTGGGGTCAGAGGAGGTCAAATTCTCACTATTCATGGATGATACAATCTTACACCTGGAAAACTCTAGGAGCTCAATTACAAAGCTCTTAGAAATGATCAAGGAATATAGCAGTTTCTCAGGATACAAAATCAATACTTACAAAATGGTAGCGTTTACATGCACCAACAAAGTGAAGCCAAAAATATAATCAAGGACTCTATTCCTTTACAGTAGTGCCAATGAGATGAAATATCTGGGAATTTATCTAACAAGGGACACAAAAGATCTCTATTAAAAAAAAAATATGATGGAGGGAGGAGGGTGGGGCCTTGGTGTGTGTCACACTTTATGGGGGCAAGACATGATTGCAAGAGGGACTTTACCAAAAATTGCAATCAGTGTAACTGGCTTATTGTACCCTCAATGAATCCCCAACAATAAAAAAAAAAAATATGAAATCCTGAGGAAAAAAATACCAGAAGATGTTAACAAATTGAAAAACTTATGATGCTCATGGCCGGGAAGAATGAACATTGTTAAAATGTTCATACTACCCAAAGCAATCTACATATTTAATGCAATCCCTATCAAAGCACCAATGTCATACTTTAAACAACTTGAAAAACTAATACTTCATTTACTATGGAATCAGGAAAACACTCAAATAGCTAATACATTACATAAAAATAAAAACAAATATTGAGGCATCACCTTACTAAACTTCAGGCTATACTACAAATCTACAGTGATCAAAATAGGTTGGTACTGGCACAAAAATATTGAGATAGATATATGGAATAGAGTAGAAAATCTAGAGATCAAGCCAGCCACATAGCATTATCTGATCTTTGATAAGCCTCACAAAACCATGCACTGGGGAAAAGATTCCCTATTTCACAAATGGTGCTGGGTGAACTGACTAGCAAAATGTAGAAGATTGAAAGTGGATCCTCACACTTCACCACTAACAAAAATTGATTCTCAGTGGATAAAAGAGTTAAATTTAAGGCACTAAACTGTAAAAAATACTAGAATACAATGCAGGGAAAATGCTTGAAAATGTTTGCCCAGGAAAATTTTTATGAGGAGGACTCCTCTGTCAATTAAAAAAACACAAAAATATATTACTGGTATCTGATCAAGATAAAAAGCTTCTTCATAGCTAAGGGAACTATAACTAAAGAAAACAAACAGCCTTCAGAATGAGAGACTATTTTTGCATGTTATGATTCTAATAAAGGTTTGATAACAAGAATCTACAGAGAACTCCAATCAATAAGAAAAGGAAAAGCAACCCCATTTTTTTTTGTGCACAGGAGATTTGAACAGAAACTTTTCTGAAGACCTACAAACACATGAAAAATGCTCATAATTTTTAATCATCAGAGAAATGCAAATCAAAACCACTTTGAGATATCACCTAACTCCAGTAAGATTAGCCCACATCACAAAATCACAAAACCGTGCATACATGTGAAGAGAAGGGAATACTTCTACACTGCTGGTGGGATTGCAAAGTAATAAGGCCTTTTTGGAAAGAAGTATCTCCACTTACCAGTTGATCTGGTCATTTCATCACTAGGTATCTACCCAGGTGAACAAAAATCATTTTACAACAAAACATTTGCACCAGATTCTCTATTGCATCCCAATTCATGATTGTCAAGTCACGGAAGCAGTCCAAGTGCCCATGGACTCATGAATGAATTAAAAAACTGTGGTATATGTATACCATGGAATATTATGCAGCTATAAAAAGATAGAGACTTTGCCTCTTTTATGTTTACCTGGATGGAGTTAGAAGATATTCTTCTTAGTAAATTACCTCAAGAATGGGGGAAAAAAGGTATCCAATGTACTCAACACTATCATGAAACCAGTATATAATCACTTACACATTAATACAAATTATAAAACAAATAATAGTTCAGCAGGAAGGAAGGGAGAAGAGGGAGCAGAGAGGAGGAGGGAGGTCAAGTAGAGGGAGGAGTGAGGGCAATTGGTGGGATCTTACATAATGAACACAATGCAAGGGTACATTTCAAAACAACTAAGAGTAAATTATAAATGTCTTTCCACAAAAATAAGTGAGTGATGCTTATGTTAATCAGTTTGATTTAAGCATTCTCCATTGTATATCAAATCATCACACTATAACCCATAATGTACACAGTTGTGATTTAATAAAAATAAATTAAAAAGAGAAAGAAACTACATAAAGAATTGTACATGATGGGCACTGAATGTTACTCTTCAAAAAAATTAAAAAATTAAAATTAAAAAATATGTCAAATAATAAAAATCCTAGAAGACAGTGTGGGGAAAACACTTGCAAATATTGTCTTGGGAAAAGATTTTATGAGGAATAACCCTTGGCAATTGCAGCAACATCAAAAATAAATAAATAGTATTTGATCAAGCTAAAAAGCTTCTGCAGAGCTAAGGGCTCCACAAACAAAGCAAACAGATAGTCATGGGATTTGGAGCGGTTTTTGCATGCTACAAATCTGAGAAAAGCCTGTATACTAGAATCTACAGAAAACTCAAATTAATCCATAAGAAAAGAGCAAACAACCCTATTTATAAATGAGCAAGAGACTTTAATAGAAACTTCTCTGAAGATGACAGATTAATGCCCAATAAACAAATTAAAAAATTCTAATCATCTCTAATCATCAGTGAAATGCAAATCAAAACTATATTGCATATCATATAACCCCAGTGATAATAGCTTACATCACAACATTCTGCAGCTGGAGATGCTGGCATAGATGTGAAGAGAATGGAACACTTTTGCACTGCTGGTAGGATTGCAAAGTAATACAACCTTTATGGAAAGAAATATGGAGAATTCTCAAAAATACTAAAATCAGACCTTCCATTTGATCATGAAAAAAAAAGAAAGAAATACATTGGTATATGATTTATATAAGGAACCAAACTAAGAAATTATCTCTTTACAATGTGCCTCTCTTGAAGAATCTTTGGAGATTTTTGTATATCATCTAGTGTTCACAGTGTTATGGATGATAAAAAGACTCTTTCTGAATAAAATCAAAGTGGTTAATAGTTGTGGGGTACTTTGTGAGTGGACTAACAAGACGAGGATTGAAAAATATCCTTTGATTTTGGCAAATGTCATGGAAGCCTTTGTGGATATTAGGGAGAGTGTCATACATTACCTCTAAGTAGGGCTATACAGAGGAATTGAGAAAGGGGTCTTTAGATTTAGCTGCTGCCACAACACTGCTTTGAGGAGGAGGAAGGAAGACCATATGTTTTCAAGCACCTCTGGGAAGGGTCACACTTCCTTGCTGCTGGCTGTGGTTAAGATTAAGACAGAAGTAGATTGCACTTCTCATAGTTTCTTGCACATGCTGCATGACTGTGGTGGTAGAGATGCCCTCGCTGGTCAAAGGCCTTAGGTGCCACTTTGCAAGACTGATGCTCGACTGTGCAACACTCTCAGGCCAAGTTTGTGATAATGAGGTTTAAGCTGCTACCTGACAGGGAGGGACAGAGGAACAAGGCTATCTTAAGTGCCCTTAAGATAGTATTGACTGCCCTTCAATGAGCTATTATGAGGCTGAGATGTGGGCATACCACATTACCATGCTTCTTGCCTAAATAACATGCTTCCATTTATGACTGCAGATCCACATCCATTGCCATTTTGACAGTTTAGTGTCAAAAGAGAGAGGAAAATGAGTTATCTCTCATTCTGCAAAGCCAGGATTGCCGTGATACCAATATCAAACGAACACGCACAGAAAAGGAAATTATAGACCAACATTCCCAGTGTACATAGACACAATAATCCTCAGCAAAATATTAGCAAATCAAATGCAACAGCACATCAAAAATATCTTATGTCATGGTCAAGTGTCTTTTATACCAGGGATGCAAGGATGGGTCAACACATGCAAATCAGTAAATGTGATATATCGCATAAACAGAATTAAGGACAAAAACCATATGATCATCTTAATAGATAAAAAAAAGCATTCAATATAATTCAGCATCTCTAGTAATCCAGTAGGTTTAAAAAGTAAAATGAACTTTCCAAAATTCATTAATGGATAGTCATTGTGGTAAGAAATATCCTCTACAAACTAATTTCCCTGTATTATAAATACACTCGTACATGAATTGACCACATTAGGGTGTACAAATAACGAGTTCCTAGGACCTCAGGAAAATAATAATATAATTACGAATTAAAAAAAAAATTGATATGAAGTCAGGGTGGAGGGAGGGTAATGGGTGGGGTCACACCTACGGTGCATCTTAGAATGGGTACAGGTGAAACCTACTAAATGCAGAATGCAAATGTCTACATACAATAACTAAGAAAATGCCCTGGAGGCTACATTGAACAGTTTGATGAGAATATTTCAGATTGTATATGAATCCAGCACATTGTACCCCTTAATTGTACAAATGTACACAGCTTTGATTTAACAATAAAAAAATAAAGGAATTAAAAAAAATAAAATGTTAAAAAAATTGATATGGCCATCATCTTCCAAATATGTACAATAAACATAAGAAAAGAAAAAATTCAGCATCGCTTATGATGAAAATCCCCAATAAACTAAGCATAGAAAGAACATACCTCAAAATACAAAGTGCCATATACAAAAAAATGCACAGCCAGCATCATACTTAATGAGAAAAAGTTGAGGGCATTTCCCCCTAAAAAGTGTAACAAGACAAGGACGTCTATTTTAACCAATGTTATTCAACACAGTATTTGGAAGTCTTGCTAGGGCAATCAGACAAAAAAAAAAAAAAAAAAAAAAAAAAAGAAGAAGAAGAAGAAGAAAAGAAAAATAAAAATGATACAAATATTCTTGTTCAATGATGTTATGCTTGGAAAATCCTAAAGATTCCATTAAAAAACTTCTAGGTCTGATAAATAAATACAGAAAATTTAAGGATACAAAATCAATGTAGAGAAACCAGCAGCCTTTCTGTATACCAACCTAGCAAAAAACAAATCAACAAAACAATTTATTTCCTGCAAAAAGGAAAAAAAAATACTAGGAATATATTAAATAAAATAGGAAAAAGATGTCTAAAAGTAAAACTAGAAAACACTTATAAAATAAATTGCTTCCATTGTTTCCACAAATGGAAACCCATCTTATGTTCCTCGATTGGAAAAACCAATATTGTTAAGAGGGCCAGATGACCCAAAGCAAGGTTCAGTGCAATCTCCATCAAAATACCAATATTATTTTTCACAGATTTAGAGACAACATTTATAAATACCATATGCAATTATGAAAACATCTGGATTTCCAAGGTAATCTTGAGGAAAAAGAACATATTTGGAGGCATCACTTTGCCTGATTTAAAAGTATACTATAAGTCTACAGTAACTGGTATAAAAAAGACGTATAGGTCAGGGGTGGTGGCTTATGCTTATAATTCTACCACTTTGGGGGGGAAAGGTGGAAGAATCCCTTGAGGCCAGAAGTTCAAATTCACCCTGGGCAATAAAGTGAGCTCCTGTTTCTACAAAAAAAAAAAAAAAGAAAAGAAAAGAAAAGAAAAAAAAAACAACCAAGTGTGGTTGTATGAAGTCCCAGCTACTTGGGAGGCTGAGGTGGGAAGTCCACTTAAACTCAGGCATTTGAGGTTCCATTGAGCTATAGTCATCACACTCCACTTTAGCCTGGGAAATAGAGGAAGACCTCCATTTCTTTCTTTTCTTTTTTTGAGACAGAGTGTCAATATGTTGCCCTTGGTAGGGTGCTGTGGTGTCACAGCTTATAGCAACGTCCAACTCTTGGACTTAAGTGATTCTCTTGTCTCAGCCTCTCAAGTAGCTGGGACCACTGGTGCCCACCACAATGCCCAGCTATTTTTTTAGTTGTAGTTGGCCTGGGTTGTATTTGAACCCACAAGCTTCATTGTATGTGGCTGGCACACTAGCCACAGAGCTACAAGTGCTGAGCCAAGACACCCGTTTCTAAAAAGTAAAAGAAAGAAAAAAAAAAAGAGAAATAAATATATGTATATGAAATGGAACAGTGAACTTAGAAATAAACCCACATACTTACAGCCAACTAATCTTTAACAAAGTCAAGAAGAACATAGACCAGGGAAAATATATCCTTTTCAGTAAGTGGTGATGGGAAAACTGGGTTGCCATATGCAGAAGGGTGAAACTGGATAACTATCTGTCACCACATATGGAAATCAACTCAAAATGGATTAAAGTCTTGAATGTAAGACCTGAAATTATAAAAAATACTAGAGAAAACTCTTCTAGACATTATCTAGGCAAAGAGTTCATCACTAAGACCTCAAAAGCACAGACAACAAAAACAAATACAGAAAAACAGAACTTAAACAATAGAGCTTCTGCACAGCAAAGGAATTAACCAACAGAGTGAAAAGGCAATATTCAGAATGGGATAAAATAAGATATTCAGAATTTATAAGTAACTCAAACAGCTCATCAACAACAACAACAACAAAAACAAGCAACCCCATTAAAACATGAAATTCTACTCTCAGAAATCTGAAAATCTGAAAAAAATAGACCAATACCTGGAAGTACGCCACCTACCAAGACTTAGCCAGAACGAAATGGAAATGTTGAACAGGCCTATGTCAAGTTCTGAAATAGCATCAACTATACAAAATATCCCCAAAAAGAAAAGCCCAGGACCAGATTGCTTTACGTCAGAATTCTACCAAATGTTTAAAGAAGAACTTGTACATATACTACTAAACCTCTTCCAAAATACAGAAAAAGAAGGAATATTACCCAACACATTCTACGAAACAAACATCACCTTGATCCCCAAACCAGGGAAAGACCCAACAAGAAAAGAAAATTATAGACCAATATCACTAATGAATATTGATGCTAAAATGCTCAAAAAGATCCTAACAAACAGAATCCAACAACACATCAAAAAAATTATACACCATGACCAAGTCGGATTTATCCCAGGGTCTCAAGGCTGGTTCAATATACGTAAATCTAAAAATGTAATTCAACACATAAACAAACTAAAAAATAAGGAAGATATAATTCTTTCAATTGATGCAGAAAAAGCATTTGATAATATCCAGCATCCCTTCATGATCAGAACACTTAAGAACATTGATATAGAAGGGACAATTCTTAAACTAATAGAGGTCATCTACAGCAAACCCACAGCCAATATCTTATTGAATGGAGTTAAATTGAAATCATTTCCACTTAGATCAGGAACCAGGCAAGGTTGCCCATTGTCTCCATTGCTCTTTAACATTGTAATGGAAGTTTTAGCCATTGCAATTAGGGAAGAAAAGGCGATCAAGGGTATCCACATAGGGTCAGAATAGATCAAACTTTCACTCTTTGCAGATGATATGATCGTATATCTGGAAAACACTAGGGATTCTACTACTAAACTTTTAGAAGTGATCAAGGAACACAGCAATGTCTCAGGCTACAAAATCAACACCCATTAATCTGTAGCCTTTATATATACCAGCAATAACCAAGCCGAAAAAACAGTCAAGGACTCTATTCCTTTCATAGTAGTGCCAAAGAAGATGAAATATTTGAGAGTATATCTAACAAAGGTTGTGAAAGATCTATACAAAGAGAACTATGAAACCTTAAGAAATGAAATAGCTGAAGATGTTAACAGATGGAAAAACATACCATGCTCATGGCTGGGAAGAAAAAAAACATTGTTAAAATGTCTATACTACCCAAAGCAATATACAATTTTAATGCAATTCCTATTAAAGCTCCATTGTCATATTTTAAACATCTTGAAAAAATAATACTTTGTGTTGTATGGAATCAGAAAAAAAACTTGAATAGCCAAAACATTACTCAGCAATAAAAACAAAGCGGGTGGAATCACGCTACCAGACCTCAGACTGTACTACAAATTGGTAGTGATCAAAACAGCATGGTACTGGCACAAAAGCAGAGAAGTAGATGTCTGGAACAGAATAGAGAACCAAGAGATGAATCCAGCTACTTACCGTTATTTGATCTTTGACAAGCCAATTAAAAACATTCAGTGGGGAAAAGATTCCCTATTTAACAAATGATGCTGGGTAAACTGGCTGGCAACCTGTAGAAGTTTGAAATTGAACCGACACCTTTCACCATTAACTAAGATAGACTCTCACTGGATAAAAGATTAAAACTTAAGACATGAAACTATAAAAATACTTGAAGAAAGTGCAGGGAAAACTCTTGAAGGAATTGGCCTGGGTGAATATTTTATGAGAAGGACTCCCCAGGCAATTGAAGCAGTATCAAAAATACACTACTGGGACCTGATCAAACTAAAAAGCTTCTGCACAGCCAAGAACATAGTGAGTAAAGCAAGCAGACAGCCCTCAGATGGGAGAAAATATTTGAAGGTTATACCTCCGATAAAGGTCTAATAACCAGAATCCACAGAGAACTCAAATGTATTAGCAAGAAAAGAACACGTGATCCCATCTCAGGGTGGGAAAGGGACTTGAAGAGAAACTTCTCTAAAGAAGACAGATGCATGATCTACAAACACATGAAAAAAAGCTCATCATCCGTAATCATCAGAGAAATGCAAATCAAAACTACTTTGAGATACCACCTAACCCCAGTAAGAGTATCCCACATAGCAAAATCCCAAAACCAGAGATGTTGTCATGGATGTGGAGAAAAGGGCACACTTCTACACAGCTGGTGGGAATGCACACTAATACGTTCCTTCTGGAAGGGTGTTTGGAGAATACTTAGAGACCTAAAAATGGACCTGCCATTCGATCCTATAATTCCTTTACTAGGTTTATACCCCAAAGACCAAAACTCACAATATAACAAAGACATCTGTACCAGAATGTTTATTGCAGCCCAATTCATAATTGCTAAGTCATGGAAGAAGCCCAAGTGTCCATTGACCCACGAATGGACTAGCAAATTGTGATACATGTATACCATGGAATATTATGCAGCCTTAAAGAAAGATGGAGACTTTACCTCTTTACAGCCCTCAGATGGGAGGGCTGTTTACAGCCATGTTTACATGGATGGAGCTGGAACATATTCTTCTCAGCAAAGTATCTCAGGAATGGAAGAAAAAGTATCCTATGTACTCAGCTCTGCTATGACTTTGCTAAGACTTTGCTAAGACTCTCTGCTAAGACTTTACCTCTTTACAGCCCTCAGATGGGAGGGCTGTTTACATCCATGTTTACATGGATGGAGCTGGAACATATTCTTCTTAGCAAAGTATCTCAGGAATGGAAGAAAAAAGTATCCTATGTACTCAGCTCTGCTATGAAGCTAAATTATATCTTTCACATGAAGGCTATAACCCAACTATAGCACAATACTAGGGAAAGGGCCAAGGAAGGGGAAGGGAGGCAGGAGGTTTTGGTGGAGGGAGGGTCATGGGTGGGGCCACATGTACGGTGCATCTCGGAATGGGTACAGGCGAAACTTACTAAATGCAGAATACAAATGCCTACATACAGTAGCTAAGAAAATGCCATGAAGGCTACATTGAACAGTTTGATGAGAATATTTCAGATTGTATATGAAACCTGTACATTGTACCCCTTGATTGCACTAAGGTACACAGCTATGATTTAACAATAAAAAAAAATAAAAATAAAAATAAAAAATACAAATTAAAAATAATACAGTAGGCCAGGCGCGGTGGTTCGCACCTGTAATCCTAGCATTCTGGGAGACGGAGGTGGATGGATAGCTTGAGTTCACAGGTTCAAGACCATCCTGAGCAGGAATCAGACCCTGTCTCTACTAAAAATAGAAAAACTGTGGCAAGTGGATCACTTGAGCCCAAGAGAGAGAAAAAAAAAAAAAACATGGACATAGGACATGAATAGACATTTTTCAAAAGAAGATAAACAAATGGCCAAAATTCGTATGAAAAAATGTCACCATCAGAGTTATCAGAGAAATTTTAATTAAAACAACAATGAGATACTATCTTACATTAGTCAATATGGCTATGATTAAAAAAAAAAAAAGATGTTGGCCAGGATGTGGATAATATTTAGATATTTCCCAAAGAACTAAAAATAGGAATACCACACAATCCAGCAATACTACTGCTGTGCATTTACCCACAGGAAAATAGATCAATGTATAAAAAGACATCTGAAGTTATATGTTTATTACTGCACTGTTTATGATAGCAAAGATATGAAATCAACCTAAGTTGCCATCAGTGGAGTGCTGGGTAAAAAAAAATATGGTCTATATACACAATGAAATACTATTTAGCCACAAAAAGAATGAAATAATGTCTTTTACAGCAGCAAGGATTCAACTGGAGGTCATTATCTTAAGTGAAACAATGCAGATACATAAAAACAAGTACTGCATGATTTCACTTATACCTGGGAGCTAAACGATGTGTAAATGTGGAAGGAGAATGTTGCATGATGGACAATGGAAACTTGAAGTGGGGAGGCTGGGAAGGGTCATGCCATTGGAGGTTGCTTAGTGGATACAATGTGAATTGGTCCAGTGATAGATGCACTTGAGGCTCTGATTTCACTATAATACAATATATCCATGCAAAAAAATGGCACTTGTACCCCATAAATGATCAAATGAAGAGAAATGGAAAAAATTACAAATAAATAGAAATGTAGAGGCAAAAATAATTCAGGTGGAAAGGGTTGCAGAATGTATATAAGTTAAGAGGGGGATCCTGTTTCTACACAAAAATAGAAAAATTAGCCGAGCATGCTGGTGGAAGCCTGTAGTCCCAGCTACTTAGGAGGCTGATGTAGGAGAATGACTTGAGCCGAGGAGCTTGAAAGTGAAGAAAATTACGATGATAACATTGCACTCAGGGTGGGGCAGAGTCTGTCTCATGAAGAAGAAAAAAGAAAGGAATGAGTATTGTGGAAATAGACGTGACAAATATAAACCAATTGTAAAGTTTATCAGGGAAAGAAAGGGCAGGGGTAAAATATAACCTCAAGGATTATGAAGTATTGAAGGAAAGTTTGAAAATATATTTAATGGAAGATATAAAAATGCTTTTATTTCAAAGAGATTATACTTATTGCAGGCATTTGACTAACAGGAAAGGTTTGGTACATAAATGCATGATGCAGTATGTGTACTCCAAAGAGTGAAAAAATGCAACATGCTATGTCCTCAATATATAGAATACATGGGTCCAGGAATAGAGTTGGAACAAAAGTGGCACTGACAAAGATTACCAACAGTGAGTGATTGAGGAATTTGTGCTCCTGGAGGCCACAACTCTGACTTCTGCTTGTACCATAAAGAGATACCAGGTCAGAGCTATCCTGGGTTGTACATTGCTAGGAACCATCTGACTCTGTGAGCTTTCAAATCTAGATTCTGAATTTGAAGTTGAAAGTCACTTCATGAGTTCTTATGAACAGCAGGACAGCAAAGTTAGGAGTGTGGGCAAAGTGTCAGTTTCCCAGGATATAGTTCACCTGAATCTCAGTATCTTTCTTTGATAGAAAGATAAATGACAGAAAATAGCTAGAATAAATGTTTTCAGTATTAAAGTCATACATGTAAAGCAACAAAACAGTCCTGATATTGTAAACATTGCTTATGATACACTATGACTTTTATTTCATTTGGTAGAAGGAGAAAAAATGCTAAGGTGAAGAGTATTAACATTGACAAGAATAGTGTTTGAGGAAATCATGTCTGCATTTGATGCAAAATGTGCTATAAATGTGTCAGAAATTTCAGGAATGGTTGTCAGAAAACTGGCAAAAGATGAAATTTTCTATGTTTCTTCTTTTTCCTTGAGACATAGTAACAATCTGTCACCCTAGGTAGAGTGTAGTGCCATCATCATAGCTTACTGATACCTTAACCTCTTCAGTTCAAGTGACTCTCCTCCCTCAGCTTCCTGAGTTACTGGCACTAAAGGTTTCCACCACCACACATAACTAACTTTTTAATTTGTTTTGTAGAGATGGAGTGTCATTCTTGCTCAGACTAGTCTCCAAATACTATTCTCAAGTGATCCTCCCCATTCTGATTCCCAGAGTGCTAAGACTACAGGCATGAGGGACTGCAGATGGCCTAAAGATGGAATTTTCTGGACAAAATATAGGAAACAAACGTCAGAAAGAAATAAAACAGGGAGTTTTGAATAAAAGTAACATGAAAACAAGTGAAAACAAAGTCAAAATTTTTTTTGGCAATAAAAAGACAAGAAACATGTCTTGGGAGAGAAAAAGACATAGGATATTGAAATACACACCCATTGGCCTAGTTGCACAAAGAGTTCAAGTACTTCTGAGGCTCTAATTAATCACAGACAAGGGCTGCTATTCTGAGGAGTTTTCCCAGGGCTCCATTCACATCTTTGTTCCTCAGGCTGTAGATAAAGAGTCTCAGCATAAGGGTGACTACAACATACATTATCGAGACAAAATCAAAAGTACGTAAATATTAATCAATAAATGAATGGATAAACATCTTGGGGTTTACTATACCATGGACTGTTACTCAGCCATAAAATATAATGTTCTAAGTTAACAGTAATGAACAAATGGCCAAACAAATACATGAAAAAAAAAATGCTCACCATCCCTAATCATCAGACAAATGCAAATCAAAGCACTTTGACATATAATCTACAACAATGAGAATAGCATACATTATAAAATCCCAAAGCTGCTAAGACTGGCATGGATGTGGAGATAAGGGAACACTTTTACGCTGTTGGTAGGATTTCAAACTAATATAGCCTATTTGTGAAGAAGTATGGAGAATTTTGAAAGAACTAAAAGTAAACCTTTCATTTGATCCTTCAATTCCACTCCAACCCAGAAGACAAAAAAATCATTTTAACATAGAGACTTTTGCACTAGAAGGTTTATTGCAGCTCAAGTCACAATTGTCAAGATGTGGAATCCACCCCAGGACCGATCAATACATGAATGGATTAACAAAATGTGATATATGTGTACCATGGATTACCATTCAGCCTTAAAAATTGACGCACAGGCGTTTCTGAACTGATCAACCCCCCCCCGCTGAGGCCCCAGCTCCTGACCTCTTGTCGGCCTCCAATCGGCTGCGGAGAGGGCCGGTCCTCCGTGTCTGCAGGAGCTGACTTGTTCTGACTGCGTGTCCCAAGGCACAACATTCGGGGTTTCTTTTTTCTTCTTTTATCCCTTGTTTCTCTCATTGCACATCTGACACTTGTGCTCGAACACATGATCATGACGCCTATGAACTACTAAAGGAGATGCTGCCACACACATCCCTCCGTCCTCCCCTCCTTCTCCCCTTTCTTTCTCTCCTTCCCTTCTAACATCCCCCCTCCCCTGGGCCCCGCACCTGCATATGAAACACCGAAGCTAGCTAAGAATGAGCACCCCTGGTTCTCCTGCCAGGCAGGCAGGCATGCATGACACCCACGTAGAGGACATGTGGGTGTTAGGAAACTTGGATCTACACATTGCCCGCGGATGAGCAGACGTCCAGGGCCGACCTTAGACCGGGGATCTTGTCACCTTAGCGCCTGTTGGTCGACCAGATGTCTCTTCTGCGTGCTTTGGCCTAGTCAGTCCAGCAGGAGGCGGCCGTGTATAAGTTGTGGATCCCCTGAGGCTCTGAGACTCGCCTGGCTCCTCCAAACCCCATGTTCCTTCTTTCGTGTTCAACTTCTCTCTCTCTCTCTCCCTCTCTCTCTCTCTCTCCCTCTCTCCCTCATTTTCTCCCCCCTCTCCCTCTCTCTCCCCACTCATTCTCACTCTCCCTTTATTCTGAAACGGTTGTTCTGACAATGTGCACTGCTTGCCTCCTGTGTAACTACTAGAGCTAAGGGGCGAACTCGTCAGCGTGTAAGCCTAGGTGGTGTGTCATTCCTATCAAAAAAAAAAAAAAACTCTTCTTCATTCAGGTCTACACAACCAGCTAGGACGGTATATGTGTGTGGGATTATATATTTATTTATTTATATATTTTTTGGCGATACACCCTCAGTCCACCTTCACTGGGAAGAGCGGCATGGCGCCATTCAGAAGTCACAGCACACTCGAATTCTTGAGCTGCAGGGATGCTTTTGCTTCAGACTCCCGAACAGGTGGGACTATGTTGGGGTGTGGGGCGGTCGTCTCCTGTCTCCACCGGCCTCGGCCTCCCAGAATGCTAGCATTAGAGTGGAGATCAACCGCCCCCGACCCCGTAACTTCTTTGGGTGTGTATGGAGCTGTTCCCCGGGGGCAGATCCGTTTTCTCAATGCCCAGTGGGGAGGCGGCGCGGAGAAGGGCGGGGACTGATCCCAGGAGTTCTTCCCTTCAACCTGGGCTCCGGTCAGGTCAGGTCAGGTCAGGTCAGCGCCTCTGTGCTTGGCAGCTTAGCTCCTCTGTAAAACGGAACAGATCAGAAATAAAGGTCGAAAACTTAACTGAGGGGGCGGCGCCAGTGGCTCAGTCGGTAAGGCGCCGGCCCCACATACCGAGGGTGGCGGGTTCAAACCAGGCCCCAGCTGAACTGCAACCAAAAAATAGCTGGGCATGGTGGCGGGCTCCTGTCGTCCCAGCTACTCGGGAGGCTGAGGCAAGAGAATCGCTTAAGCCCAGGAGTTGGAAGTTGCTGTGAGCTGTGTGATGCCGTGGCACTCTACCCAAAGGGCATAAAGTGACACTCTGTCTCTACAAAAAAAAAAAAAAAAAAAAAAAAAACACTTAATTCATTACTGAAGTTTTTTTTCTGGATTGGAAAGCGGGGGTTGGGGGAGAGGAAGGGTTCTGTTCCAGGAACTGTGCTACGTGTCTATTTACTTCTTTTATTTATTTATTTATTTATTTTTATTTATTTATTTATTTATTTATTATTTTTTTTTTTTTTGTACAGACAGAGTCTCACTGTAACGCCCTTGGGTAGAGTGCCGTGGCGTCACACGGCTCACAGCAACTTCTAACTCTTGGGCTTACTCGATTCTCTTACCTCAGCCTCCCGAGCAGCTGGGACTACAGGCGCACGCCACAACGCCCGGCTATTTTTTTGTTGCAGTTTGGCCGGGGCTGGGTTTGAACCTGCCACCCTCGGCATATGGGGCCGGCGCCATACTCACTGAGCCACAGGCGCCGCCCCTCTATTTACTTCTTTATTAGATTGATTTTAACATTTATTAATTTAGTTTTTTGTCCATTTGATTTTTTTTTTTTTTTTTTTTTTTTTGCTGAGGCAGACCTTCACTTACTCACCCTCCGTAGTTTGCCGTGGTGTGGTGTCACAGCACTCAAGAACCTCCAACTCTTGGGCGTCAACGATTGTCTGGCCTCAGCCTCCCAAGTACCAGGGACTGCATGAGACCGCCACAGCGCCGGGGTATTTTTGCTTTGTTGCAGTTGTCATTGTTGTTTAGGTTGTCAGACAGGTCTGGAATCCGCCAGCCTCCTCGGTGGATGTGGTTGGTGCTTTAACCACTGTGCTATGCACCACCTCCCCACCCCACGCCAGCCTATTTATTTATCTATTTATTTATGAAATATTTTCCTTCTTCTGCGGTGTTTGACTGGGGCCCGGTTTCAACCCGCCGCCTCTGGTACTTGGGGCCGGTGCCCTACTCCTCTGAGGAACAGGCACTGAACTACTTTTACTCTTTCATTTTCCTTCCTTCCTTCCTTCCATCGTTCCGTCCCATCCTTTCTCCTTCCCTCCATCCCTCCCTTTCTTCCTTCGTTCTTTCTTGTTTTTTTTCTTTCCATTTTTTTGTCGGGGCTTGGTTTGAACCCGCCACCTCCGAAATATGCGGGGGGAGGGCGGGTGTGCCTGCAGGCGAACTCTTTCAACTAAATGATTTTGAGGAGGGGGCAGTTTTTCTCGCCACCCACCTCCTCTGTATATGGGGCCGGCACCCTACTCCTTTCACCCACAGGCGCCACCCGTTAACTTGTATTCTTTTTCCTTTTTGTAAAGACAGAGTTTCACTTTATTGCCCTCGGTAGAGTGCCGTGGCGTCACACAGCCCACAGCAAACTCCATCTCCTGGGCTTAGGCGATTATCCTGCCTCGGTCTCCCGAGTAGCTGGGACTAGAGGCGGCCGCCACAACGCCCGGCTACTTTTTTGTTGCAGTTCGGCCGGGCCTGGGGTTGAACACACCACCCTCCGTATATGGGGCCGGCGCCTTGCTCACTGAGCCACAGGCCCCGCCCCCGTTATCTTCTATACTTAACAAGAGCTTCCCCCACACACATACATCTCTCCTGATACAGTGAAACCAGGTGTGGGAGAAGGATATTTAACTAAATCGAATTAGGCTGGGCGAGGTGAGGCGGCTCAGGCCTGTAATCGTAGCACTTTGGGAGGTCTAGGTGGGCGGATCGCTTCAGCTCACTGAGTTGAGCTCCCGAAAATGGGTTTGTTTGTTTGCTTTCCAGTTCTGGCGGAGTCCGGGCTTGAACCAACACCCACGTATAATATGGGGCCGGCGCCCTAATCCTTGAGCCAGGGGCACACGCGTTTCTGAACTGAGCAAAACCCCCGCTGAGGCCCCAGCTCCTGACCTCTTGTCGGCCTCCAATTGGCTGCGGAGAGGGCCGGTCCTCCGTGTCTGCAGGTTGTTGACTTGTTCTGACTGCGTGTCCCAAGGCACCACTTTCCGGGTTTCTTTTTTCTTCTTTTATCCCTTGTTTCTCTCATTGCACATCTCACACTTGTGCTGGAACACATGATCGTGACGCCTATGAACGACTAAAGGAGATGCTGCGACACACATCCCTCCGTCCTCCACGCCCTCTCCCCTTTCTTTCTCTCCTTCCCTCGTAAAATCCCCCCTCCCCTGGCCCCCGAACCTGCATATGAAACACCGGAGCTAGCTAAGAATGAGCACGCCCGGTTCTCCTGCCAGGCAGGCAGGCATGCATGTCTCCCACGTAGAGCACATGTGGGTGTTAGGAAACTTGGGTCTCCACAGTGCCTCGCGGATGAGCATACGTCCGTGGCCGACCTTAGAGCAGGGATCTTGTCACCTTAGCGCCTGTTGGTCGACCAAATGTGTCTTCTGCGTGCTTTGGCCTAGTCAGTCCAGCAGGTGGCGGCCTTGTATAAGTTGTGCTTCCACTGAGGCTCTGAGACTCTCCTGGCTCCTCCAAACCCCGTGTTCCTTCTTTCGTGTTCGTCTTCTCTCTCTCTCTCTCTCCCTCTCTCTCTCTCTCTCCCTCCCTTTCTCCCGCCTCTCCGTCTCTCTGCCCCCTCGTTCTCACTCTCCCTTTATTCTGAAACGGTTGCTCTGATAATACGCACTGGTTGCCTCCTGTGTAACTACTAGAGCTCAGGAGCGAACTCGGCAGCATGTGAGCCTAGAGGGTGTGTCATTCCTATAAAAAAAAAAAAACAAACAAAAAAACAAACTCTTCTTCATTCAGGTCTACACAACAAGCTAGGACAGTGTATGTGTGTGGGATTATATATTTATTTACTTATATATTTTTTGGCCATACACCCTCAGTCAACCTTCACTGGGAAGAGCGGAGTGGCGCCATTCACAAGTCACAGCACGCTCGAATTCTTGAGCTCCAGGGATGCTTTTGCTTCAGACTCCCGAACAGGTGGGACTATGGTAGGGTGTGGGGCGGTCGTCTCCTGTCTCCACCAGCCTTTGCGTACCAGAACGCTAGCATTAGAGTGGAGATCAACCGCCCCCGACTCCGTAACATCTTTGGGTGTGTATGCAGCTGTTCCGCGGGGGCAGATCCGTCCTCTCAAAACCCAGTGGGGCGGCGGTGAGGAGAAGGGCTGGGACTGATCCTAGGAGTTCGTCCCTTCAACCTGGGCTCCGGTCAGGTCAGGTCAGGTCAGGTCAGCGCCTCTGTGCTTGGCAGCTTTGCTCTTCTGTAAAACGGAACAGATCAGAAATAAAGGTCGAAAACTTAACTGAGGGGGCGGCGCCAGTGGCTCAGTGGGCAAGGCGCCGGCCCCACATATCGAGGGTGGCGGGTTCAAACCCGGCCCCGGCTGAACTGCAACCAAAAATAGCTGGGCATGGTGGCGGGCTCCTGTCGTCCCAGCTACTCGGGAGGCTGAGGCAAGAGAATCGCTTAAGCCCAGGAGTTGGAAGTTGCTGTGAGCTGTGTGATGCCATGGCACTCTACCCGAAGGGCATAAAGTGACACTCTGTCTCTACAAAAAAAAAAAAAAAAAAAAAAAACGCTTAATTCATTACTGAAGTTTTTTTCTGGATTGGAAAGCGGGGGTTGGGGGAGAGGAAGGGTTTCTGTTCCAGGAACTGTGCTACGTGTCTATTTGCTTCTTTTTTTTATTATTTATTTATTTTCATTTATTTATTTATTTATTTATTTTTTTGGTAGAGACAGAGTCTCACTGTACCGCCCTCGGGTAGAGTGCCGTGGCGTCACACGGCTCACAGCATCCTCTATCTCCTGGGCTTCCGCGATTCTCTTGCCTCAGCCTCCTGAGCAGCCGGGACTACAGGCGCCCGCCACGACGCCCGGCTATTTTTCTGTTGCAGTTTGGCCGGGGCTGGGTCCGAAACCACCACCCTCGGCATATGGGGTCGGCGCCCTACTCACTGAGCCACAGGCGCCGCTTCTCTATTTAATTCTTTATTAGATTGATTTTAACATTTATTAATTTATTTTTTGGTCCATTTGATTTTTTTTTTTTTTTTTTTTTTTGCTGAGGCAGACCTTCACTTAGTCACCTTCCGTAGATTGCCGTGGTGTGGTGTCACAGCTCTCAAGAACCTCCAACTCTTGGGCGTTAACGATTGTCTGGCCTCAGCCTCCCAAGTACCTGGGACTGCATGAGACCGCCACAGCGCCGGAGTATTTTTGCTTTGTTGCAGTTGTCATTGTTGTTTAGGTTGTCAGACAGGTCTGGAATCCGCCAGGCTCCTCCGTGCATGTGGTTGGTGCCTTAACCACTGTGCTATGCACCACCCCACCACCCCAAGCCAGCCTATTTATTTATTTATTCAATATTTTCCTTCGTCTGCGGTGTTTGACTGGGGCCCGGTTTCAACCCGCCGCCTTTGGTACTTGGGGCCGGTGCCCTACTCCTCTGAGGAACAGGCACTGAACTACTTTTACTCTTTCATCTTCCTTCCTTCCTTCCTTCCATCGTTCCGTCCCAACCTTTCTCCTTCCCTCAATCCCTCCCTTCCTTCCTTCGTTCTTTCTTGTTTTTTTTCTTTCCAGTTTTTTGCTGGGGCTTGGTTTGAACCCGCCACCTCCGAAATATGCAGGGGGAGGGCGGGTGTGCCTGCAGGCGAACTCTTTCAACTAAATGATTTTGAGGAGGGGGCAGTTTTTCTCAACACCCACCTCCTCTGTATTTGGGGCCGGCACCCTACTCCTTCACCCACAGGCGCCACCCGTTAACTTGTATTCTTTTTCCTTTTCGTAGAGACAGAGTTTCACTTCATTGCCCTCGGTAGAGTGCCGAGGCGTCACGCAGCTCACAGCAACTCCATCTCCTGGGCTTAGGCGATTATCCTGCCTCGGTCTCCCGAGTAGCTGGGACTACAGGCGGCCGCCACAACGCCCGGCTACATTTTTGTTGCAGTTCGGCCGGGCCTGGGGTTGAACACACCACCCTCCGTGTACGGGGCCGGCGCCTTGCTCACTGAGCCACAGGCCCCGCCCCCGTTATCTTCTATACTTAACAATAGCTTCCCCCACACACATACATCTCTCCTGATACAGTGAAACCAGGTGTGGGAGAAGGATATTTAACTAAATCGAATTAGGCTGGGCGAGGTGAGGCGGCTCAGGCCTGTAATCGTAGCACTTTGGGAGGTCTAGGTGGGCGGATCGCTTCAGCTCACTGAGTTGAGCTCCCGAAAATGGGTTTGTTTGTTTGCTTTCCAGTTCTGGCGGAGTCCGGGCTTGAACCAACACCCACGTATAATATGGGGCCGGCGCCCTAATCCTTGAGCCAGGGGCACACGCGTTTCTGAACTGAGCAAAACCCCCGCTGAGGCCCCAGCTCCTGACCTCTTGTCGGCCTCCAATTGGCTGCGGAGAGGGCCGGTCCTCCGTGTCTGCAGGTTGTTGACTTGTTCTGACTGCGTGTCCCAAGGCACCACTTCGGGGTTTCTTTTTTCTTCTTTTATCCCTTGTTTCTCTCATTGCACATCTCACACTTGTGCTGGAACACATGATCGTGACGCCTATGAACGACTAAAGGAGATGCTGCGACACACATCCCTCCGTCCTCCACTCCCTCTCCCCTTTCTTTCTCTCCTTCCCTCGTAAAATCCCCCCTCCCCTGGCCCCCGAACCTGCATATGAAACACCGGAGCTAGCTAAGAATGAGCACGCCCGGTTCTCCTGCCAGGCAGGCAGGCATGCATGTCTCCCACGTAGAGCACATGTGGGTGTTAGGAAACTTGGGTCTCCACAGTGCCTCGCGGATGAGCATACGTTCGTGGCCGACCTTAGAGCGGGGATCTTGTCACCTTAGCGCCTGTTGGTCGACCAGATGTCTCTTCTGCGTGCTTTGGCCTAGTCAGTCCAGCAGGTGGTGGCCTTGTATAAGTTGTGCTTCCACTGAGGCTCTGAGACTCGCCTTGCTCCTTCAAACCCCGTGTTCCTTCTTTCGTGTTCGTTTTCTTTCTCTCTCTCTCCCTCTCTCTCTCTCTCTCCCTCTCTCCCTCCCTTTCTCCCGCCTCTCCGTCTCTCTCCCCCCTCGTTCTCACTCTCCCTTTATTCTGAAACGGTTGCTCTGACAATACGCACTGCTTGCCTCCTGTGTAACTACTAGAGCTCAGGAGCGAACTCCGCAGCGTGTGAGCCTAGGGGGTGTGTCATTCCTATAAAAAAAAAAAAAAGAAAAAAACAAACTCTTCTTCATTCAGGTCTACACAACAAGCTAGGACAGCATATGTGTGTGGGATTATATATTTATTTACTTATATATTTTTTGGCCATACACCCTCAGTCAACCTTCACTGGGAAGAGCGGAGTGGCGCCATTCACAAGTCAAAGCACGCTCGAATTCTTGAGCTCCAGGGATGCTTTTGCTTCAGAGTCCCGAACAGGTGGGACTATGGTAGGGTGTGGGGCGGTCGTCTCCTGTCTCCACCAGCTTTTGCCTCCCAGAACGCTAGCATTAGAGTGGAGATCAACCGCCCCCGACCCCGTAACTTCTTTGGGTGTGTATGCAGCTGTTCCGCGGGGGCAGATCCGTCCTCTCAAAACCCAGTGGGGAGGCGGTGAGGAGAAGGGCTGGGACTGATCCTAGGAGTTCGTCCCTTCAACCTGGGCTCCGGTCAGGTCAGGTCAGGTCAGGTCAGCGCCTCTGTGCTTGGCAGCTTTGCTCTTCTGTAAAACGGAACAGATCAGAAATAAAGGTCGGAAACTTAACTGAGGGGGCGGCGCCAGTGGCTCAGTGGGCAAGGCGCCGGCCCCACATATCGAGGGTGGCGGGTTCAAACCCGGCCCCGGCTGAACTGCAACCAAAAATAGCTGGGGATGGTGGCGGGCTCCTGTCGTCCCAGCTACTCGGGAGGCTGAGGCAAGAGAATCGCTTAAGCCCAGGAGTTGGAAGTTGCTGTGAGCTGTGTGATGCCATGGCACTCTACCCGAAGGGCATAAAGTGACACTCTGTCTCTACAAAAAAAAAAAAAAAAAAAACGCTTAATTCATTACTGAAGTTTTTTTCTGGATTGGAAAGCGGGGGTTGGGGGAGAGGAAGGGTTTCTGTTCCAGGAACTGTGCTATGTGTCTATTTACTTCTTTATTTATTTATTTATTTATTTATTTTTATTCATTTATTTATTTTTTTTTTTTTTGTAGAGACAGAGTCTCACTGTACCGCCCTCGGGTAGAGTGCCCTGGCGTCACACGGATCACAGCAACCTCTATCTCCTGGGCTTCCGCGATTCTCTTGCCTCAGCCTCCTGAGCAGCCGGGACTACAGGCGCCCGCCACAACGCCCGGCTATTTTTCTGTTGCAGTTTGGCCAGGGCTGGGTCCGAAACCACCACTCTCGGCATATGGGGCCGGAGCCCTACTCACTGAGCCACAGGCGCCGCCCCTCTATTTCTTTCTTTATTACATTGATTTTAACATTTATTAATTTATTTTTTGGTCCATTTGATTTTTTTCTTTCTTTTGCTGAGGCAGACCTTCACTTAGTCACCCTCCGTAGATTGCCATGGTGTGGTGTCACAGCTCTCAAGAACCTCCAACTCTTGGGCGTTAACGATTGTCTGGCCTCAGCCTCCCAAGTACCTGGGACTGCATGAGACCGCCACAGCGCCGGGGTATTTTTGCTTTGTTGCAGTTGTCATTGTTGTTTAGGTTGTCAGACAGGTCTGGAATCCGCCAGGCTCCTCCGTGGATGTGGTTGGTGCCTTAACCACTGTGCTATGCACCACCCCACCACCCCAAGCCAGCCTATTTATTTATCTATTTATTTATTTATTCAATATTTTCCTTCTTCTGCGGTGTTTGACTGGGGCCCGGTTTCAACCCGCCGCCTTTGGTACTTGGGGCCGGTGCCCTACTCCTCTGAGGAACAGGCACTGAACTACTTTTACTCTTTCATCTTCCTTCCTTCCTTCCTTCCTTCCTTCCTTCCTTCCTTCCTTCCTTCCTTCCTTCCTTCCTTCCTTCCTTCCTTCCTTCCTTCCTTCCTTCCTTCCTTCCTTCCTTCCTTCCTTCATTCCTTCCTTCCTTCCTTCCTTCCTTCCATCGTTCCGTCCCAACCTTTCTCCTTCCCTCCATCCCTCCCTTCCTTCCTTCGTTCTTTCTTGTTTTTTTTCTTTCCAGTTTTTTGCCGGGGCTTGGTTTGAAACCGCCACCTCCGAAATATGCGGGGGGAGGGCGGGGGTGCCTGCAGGCGAACTCTTTCAACTAAATGATTTTGAGGAGGGGGCAGTTTTTCTCGCCACCCACCTCCTCTGTATTTGGGGCCGGCACCCTACTCCTTCACCCACAGGCGCCACCCGTTAACTTGTATTCTTTTTCCTTTTCGTAGAGACAGAGTTTCACTTCATTGCCCTCGGTAGAGTGCCGAGGCCTCACGCAGCTCACAGCAACCTCCATCGCCTGGGCTTAGGCGATTATCCTGCCTCGGTCTCCCGAGTAGCTGGGACTACAGGCGGCCGCCACAACGCCCGGCTACATTTTTGTTGCAGTTCGGCCGGGCCTGGGGTTGAACACACCATCCTCCGTGTATGGGGCTGGCGCCTTGCTCACTGAGCCACAGGCCCCGCCCCCGTTATCTTCTATACTTAACAAGAGCTTCCCCCACACACATACATCTCTCCTGATACAGTGACACCAGGTGTGGGAGAAGGATATTTAACTAAATCGAATTAGGCTGGGCGAGGTGAGGCGGCTCAGGCCTGTAATAGTAGCACTTTGGGAGGTCTAGGTGGGCGGATCGCTTCAGCTCACTGAGTTGAGCTCCCGAAAATGGGTTTGTTTGTTTGCTTTCCAGTTCTGGCGGAGTCCGGGCTTGAACCAACACCCACGTATAATATGGGGCCGGCGCCCTAATCCTTGAGCCAGGGGCACACGTGTTTCTGAACTGAGCAAAACCCCCGCTGAGGCCCCAGCTCCTGAACTCTTGTCGGCCTCCAATTGGCTGCGGAGAGGGCCGGTCCTCCGTGTCTGCAGGTTGTTGACTTGTTCTGACTGCGTGTCCCAAGGCACCACTTCGGGGTTTCTTTTTTCTTCTTTTATCCCTTGTTTCTCTCATTGCACATCTCACACTTGTGCTGGAACACATGATCGTGACGCCTATGAACGACTAAAGGAGATGCTGCGACACACATCCCTCCGTCCTCCACTCCCTCTCCCCTTTCTTTCTCTCCTTCCCTCGTAAAATCCCCCCTCCCCTGGCCCCCAAACCTGCATATGAAACACCGGAGCTAGCTAAGAATGAGAACGCCCGGTTCTCCTGCCAGGCAGGCAGGCATGCATGTCTCCCACGTAGAGCACATGTGGGTGTTAGGAAACTTGGGTCTCCACAGTGCCTCGCGGATGAGCATACGTCCGTGGCCGACCTTAGAGCGGGGATCTTGTCACCTTAGCGCCTGTTGGTCGACCAAATGTGTCTTCTGCGTGCTTTGGCCTAGTCAGTCCAGCAGGTGGCGGCCTTGTATAAGTTGTGCTTCCACTGAGGCTCTGAGACTCTCCTGGCTCCTCCAAACCCCGTGTTCCTTCTTTCGTGTTCGTCTTCTCTCTCTCTCTCTCTCTCTTTCTCTCTCTCCCTCCCTTTCTCCCGCCTCTCCGTCTCTCTGCCCCCTCGTTCTCACTCTCCCTTTATTCTGAAACGGTTGCTCTGATAATACGCACTGGTTGCCTCCTGTGTAACTACTAGAGCTCAGGAGCGAACTCGGCAGCATGTGAGCCTAGAGGGTGTGTCATTCCTATAAAAAAAAAAACAAACAAACAAAAAAACAAACTCTTCTTCATTCAGGTCTACACAACAAGCTAGGACAGTGTATGTGTGTGGGATTATATATTTATTTACTTATATATTTTTTGGCCATACACCCTCAGTCAACCTTCACTGGGAAGAGCGGAGTGGCGCCATTCACAAGTCACAGCACGCTCGAACTCTTGAGCTCCAGGGATGCTTTTGCTTCAGACTCCCGAACAGGTGGGACTAGGGTAGGGTGTGGGGCGGTCGTCTCCTGTCTCCACCAGCCTTTGCCTCCCAGAACGCTAGCATTAGAGTGGAGATCAACCGCCCCCGACCCCGTAACTTCTTTGGGTGTGTATGCAGCTGTTCCGCGGGGGCAGATCCGTCCTCTCAAAACCCAGTGGGGAGGCGGTGAGGAGAAGGGCTGGGACTGATCCTAGGAGTTCGTCCCTTCAACCTGGGCTCCAGTCAGGTCAGGTCAGGTCAGGTCAGCGCCTCTCTGCTTGGCAGCTTTGCTCTTCTGTAAAACGGAACAGATCAGAAATAAAGGTCGAAAACTTAACTGAGGGGGCGGCGCCAGTGGCTCAGTGGGCAAGGCGCCGGCCCCACATATCGAGGGTGGCGGGTTCAAACCCGGCCCCGGCTGAACTGCAACCAAAAATAGCTGGGCATGGTGGCGGGCTCCTGTCGTCCCAGCTACTCGGGAGGCTGAGGCAAGAGAATCGCTTAAGCCCAGGAGTTGGAAGTTGCTGTGAGCTGTGTGATGCCATGGCACTCTACCCGAAGGGCATAAAGTGACACTCTGTCTCTACAAAAAAAAAAAAAAAAAAAAAAAAAACGCTTAATTCATTACTGAAGTTTTTTTCTGGATTGGAAAGCGGGGGTTGGGGGAGAGGAAGGGTTTCTGTTCCAGGAACTGTGCTACGTGTCTATTTGCTTCCTTTTTTTATTATTTATTTATTTTCATTTATTTATTTATTTATTTATTTTTTTGGTAGAGATACAGTCTCACTGTACCGCCCTCGGGTAGAGTGTCGTGGCGTCACACGGCTTACAGCAACATCTATCTCCTGGGCTTCCGCGATTCTCTTGCCTCAGCCTCCTGAGCAGCCGGGACTACAGGTGCCCGCCTCAACGCCCGGCTATTTTTCTGTTGCAGTTTGGCCGGGGCTGGGTCCGAAACCACCACCCTCGGCATATGGGGCAGGCGCCCTACTCACTGACCCACAGGCGCCGCTTCTCTATTTGCTTCTTTATTAGATTGATTTTAACGTTTATTAATTTATTTTTTGGTCCATTTGATTTTTTTTTTTTTTTTTTTTTTTGCTGAGGCAGACCTTCACTTAGTCACCCTCCGTAGATTCCCGTGGTGTGTTGTCACAGCTCTCAAGAACCTCCAACTCTTGGGCGTTAACGATTGTCTGGCCTCAGCCTCCCAAGTACCTGGGACTGCATGAGACCGCCACAGCGCCGGAGTATTTTTGCTTTGTTGCAGTTGTCATTGTTGTTTATGTTGTCAGACAGGTCTGGAATCCGCCAGGCTCCTCCGTGCATGTGGTTGGTGCCTTAACCACTGTGCTATGCACCACCCCACCACCCCAAGCCAGCCTATTTATTTATCTATTTATTTATTCAATATTTTCCTTCTTCTGCGGTGTTTGACTGGGGCCCGGTTTCAACCCGCCGCCTTTGGTACTTGGGGCCGGTGCCCTACTCCTCTGAGGAACAGGCACTGAACTACTTTTACTCTTTCATCTTCCTTCCTTCCTTCCTTCCTTCCTTCCTTCCTTCCTTCCTTCCTTCCTTCCTTCCTTCCTTCCTTCCTTCCTTCCTTCCTTCCTTCCTTCCTTCCTTCCTTCCATCGTTCCATCCCAACCTTTCTCCTTCCCTCCATCCCTCCCTTCCTTCCTTCGTTCTTTCTTGTTTTTTTTCTTTCCAGTTTTTTGCCGGTGCTTGGTTTGAACCCGCCACCTCCGAAATATGCGGGGGGAGGGCGGGGGTGCCTGCAGGCGAACTCTTTCAACTAAATGATTTTGAGGAGGGGGCAGTTTTTCTCGCCACCCACCTCCTCTGTATTTGGGGCCGGCACCCTACTCCTTCACCCACAGGCGCCACCCGTTAACTTGTATTCTTTTTCCTTTTCGTAGAGACAGTTTCACTTCATTGCCCTCGGTAGAGTGCCGAGGCGTCACGCAGCTCACAGCAACCTCCATCTCCTGGGCTTAGGCGATTATCCTGCCTCGGTCTCCCGAGTAGCTGGGACTACAGGCGGCAGCCACAACGCCCGGCTACATTTTTGTTGCAGTTCGGCCTGGCCTGTATTTGAACACACCACCCTCGGTATATGGGGCCGGCGCCTTGCTCACTGAGCCACAGGTCCCGCCCCCGTTATCTTCTATACTTAACAAGAGCTTCCCCCCTACACATACATCTCTCCTGATACAGTGAAACCAGGTGTGGGAGAAGGATATTTAACTAAATCGAATTAGGCTGGGCGAGGTGAGGCGGCTCAGGCCTGTAATCGTAGCACTTTGGGAGGTCTAGGTGGGCGGATCGCTTCAGCTCACTGAGTTGAGCTCCCGAAAATGGGTTTGTTTGTTTGCTTTCCAGTTCTGGCGGAGTCCGGGCTTGAACCAACACCCACGTATAATATGGGGCCGGCGCCCTAATCCTTGAGCCAGGGGCACACGCGTTTCTGAACTGAGCAAAACCCCCGCTGAGGCCCCAGCTCCTGACCTCTTGTCAGCCTCCAATTGGCTGCGGAGAGGGCCGGTCCTCCGTGTCTGCAGGTTGTTGACTTGTTCTGACTGCGTGTCCCAAGGCACCACTTTCGGGGTTTCTTTTTTCTTCTTTTATCCCTTGTTTCTCTCATTGCACATCTCACACTTGTGCTGGAACACATGATCGTGACGCCTATGAACGACTAAAGGAGATGCTGCGACACACATCCCTCCGTCCTCCACTCGCTCTCCCCTTTCTTTCTCTCCTTCCCTCGTAAAATCCCCCCTCTCCTGGCCCCCGAACTTGCATATGAAACACCGGAGCTAGCTAAGAATGAGCACGCCCGGTTCTCCTGCCAGGCAGGCAGGCATGCATGTCTCCCACGTAGAGCACACGTGGGTGTTAGGAAACTTGGGTCTCCACAGTGCCTCGCGGATGAGCATACGTCCATGGCCGACCTTAGAGCGGGGATCTTGTCACCTTAGCGCCTGTTTGTCGACCAGATGTCTCTTCTGCGTGCTTTGGCCTACTTAGTCCAGCAGGTGGCGGCCTTGTATAAATTGTGCTTCCACTGAGGCTCTGAGACTCGCCTCGCTCCTCCAAACCCGGTGTTCCTTCTTTCCTGTTCGTCTTCTCTCTCTCTCTCTCCCTCTCTCTCTCTCTCTCCCTCTCTCCCTCTCTTTCTCCCGCCTCTCCGTCTCTCTGCCCCTTCGTTCTCACTCTTCCTTTATTCTGAAACGGTTGCTCTGACAATACGCACTGCTTGCCTCCTGTGTAACTACTAGAGCTCAGGAGCCAACTCGGCAGCGTGTGAGCCTAGGGGGTGTGTCATTCCTATAAAAAAAAAAAAAAAAAACAAAACCAAACTCTTCTTCATTCAGGTCTACACAACAAGCTAGGACAGTATATGTGTGTGGGATTATATATTTATTTACTTATATATTTTTTGGCCCTACACCCTAAGTCCACCTTCACTGGGAAGAGCGGAGTGGCGCCATTCACAAGTCACAGCACGCTCGAATTCTTGAGCTCCAGGGATGCTTTTGCTTCAGACCCCCGAACAGGTGGGACTATGGTGGGGTGTGGGGCGGTCGTCTCCTGTCTCCACCAGCCTCAGCCTCCCAGAATGCTAGCATTAGAGTGGAGTTCAACCGCCCCCGACCCCGTAACTTCTTTGGGTGTGTATGGAGCTGTTCCCCGGGGGCAGATCCGTCCTCTCAAAGCCCAGTGGGAAGGCGGTGAGGAGAAGGGCGGGGACTGATCCTAGGAGTTCTTCCCTTCAACCTGGGCTCCGGTCAGGTCAGGTCAGGTCAGCGCCTCTGTGCTTGGCAGCTTTGCTCTTCTGTAAAACGGAACAGATCAGAAATAAATGTCGAAAACTTAACTGAGGGGGCGGCGCCAGTGGCTCAGTGGGCAAGTCGCCGGCCCCACATATCGAGGGTGGCGGGTTCAAACCCGGCCCCGGCTGAACTGCAACCAAAAATAGCTGGGCATGGTGGCGGGCTCCTGTCGTCCCAGCTACTCGGGAGGCTGAGGCAAGAGAATCGCTTAAGCCCAGGAGTTGGAAGTTGCTGTGAGCTGTGTGATGCCATGGCACTCTACCCGAAGGGCATAAAGTGACACTCTGTCTCTACAAAAAAAAAAAAAAAAAAACGCTTAATTCATTACTGAAGTTTTTTTCTGGATTGGAAAGCGGGGGTTGGGGGAGAGGAAGGGTTTCTGTTCCAGGAACTGTGCTACGTGTCTATTTACTTCTTTAGTAGATTTATTTTAACATTTATTAATTTATTTTTTGGTCCGTTTAATTTTTTTTTTTTTTTTTTTTTTGGTGAGGCAGACCTTCACTGAGTCACCCTCCATAGATTGCCGTGGTGTGGTGTCACAGCTCTCAAGAACCTCCAACTCTTGGGCGTTAACGTTTGTCTGGCCTCTGCCTCCCAAGTACCTGGGACTGCATGAGACCGCCACAGCGCCGGGGTATTTTTGATTTGTTGCAGTTGTGATTGCTGTTTAACTTGTCAGACAGGTCTGGAATCCGCCACCCTCCTCAGTGGATGTGGTTGGTGCTTTAACCACTGTGCTATGCACCAACCCCCACCCCACGCCAGCCTATTTATTTATCTATTTATTTATTAAATATTTTCCTTCTTCTGCGGTGTTTGACTTGGGCCCGGTTTCAACCCACTGCCTCTGGTTCTTGTGGCCGCTGCCCTACTCCTCTGAGGAACAGGCACTGAACTACTTTTACTCTTTCATTTTCCTTCCTTCCTTCCTTCCATCGTTCCGTCCCATCCTTTCTCCTTCCCTCCATCCCTCCCTTCCTTCCTTCGTTGTTTCTTGTTTTTTTTCTTTCCAGTTTTTTGCCGGGGCTTGGTTTGAACTCGCCACCTCCAATATATGCGGGGGAAGGGCGGGGGTGCTCGCAGGCTAACTCTTTCAACCTAATCATTTTGAGGAGGGGGCAGTTTTTCTCGCCACTCACCTCCTCTGTATATGGGGCCGGCAACCTACTCCTTTCACTCACAGTCGCCACCCGTTAACTTGTATTCTTTTTCCTTTTTTGTAGAGACAGAGTTTCACTTTACTGCCCTCGGTAGAGTGCCGTGGCGTCACACAGCTCACAGCAACCTCCATCTCCTGGGTTTAGGCGATTAATTTGCCTCGGTCTCCCGAGTAGCTGGGACTACAGGCGGCCGCCACGACGCCTGGCTAGTTTTTTGTTGCAGTTCGGCCGGGCCTGGGGTTGAACACACCACCCTCCGTATATGAGGCCGGCGCCTTGCTCCCTGAGCCACAGGCCCCGCCCCCGTTATCTTCTATACTTAACAATAGCTTCCCCCACACACATACATCTCTCCAGATACAGTGAAACCAGGTGTGGGAGAAGGATACTTAATTAAATCGAATTAGGCTGGGCGACGTGAGGCTGCTCAGGCCTGTAATCGTAGCACTTTGGGAGGTCTAGGTGGGCGGATCGCTTCAGCTCACTGAGTTGAGCTCACGAAAATGGGTTTGTTTGTTTGCTTTCCAGTTCTGGCGGAGTCCGGGCTTGAACCAACACCCACGGTATAATATGGGGCCGGCGCCCTAATCCTGGATCCAGGGGCTGCGCCCACTCACAGGCACACGCGGTTCTGAACTGAACAAACCCCCCGCTGAGACCCCAGCTCCTGACCTCTTGTCGTCCTCAAATTGGCTGCGGAGAGGGCCGGTCTTCTGTGTCTGCAGGTTGCTGATTTGTTCTGACTGCGTGTCCCAAGGCACCACTTTCGGGGTTTCTTTTTTCTTCTTTTATCTCTTGTTTCTCTCATTGCACATCTCTCACTAGTGCTCTAACATATGATCATGACGCCTATGAACTACTAAACTAGATGCTGCGACACACATCCATTCGTCCTCCACTCCCTCTCCCTTTTCTTTCTCTCTTTCCCTCGTAACATCCCCCCTCCCCTGGACCCCGCACCTGCATATAAAACACGGGAGCTAGCTAAGAATGAGCACCCCAGCTTCTCCTGCCAGGCAGGCAGGCATGCATGACACCCACGTAGGGCACATGTGGGTGTTAGGAAACTTGGGTCTCCACAGTGCCCCGTGGATGAGCAGACGTCCGTGGCCGACCTTAGACCGGGGATCTTGTCACCTTAGCGCCTGTTGGTCGACCAGATGTCTCTTCTGCGAGCTTTGGTATAGTCAGTCCAGCAGGTAGACTGGAAGCCTCAGCAGGGGAGTCGGAACCAGCTGGCTCACACACAGCTCCAGGGGGTGCTGGGGCTAAGACAGATGTGCTTTTGAAGTCTGCGTAAGAAGTAGCTAGAATTCCGTATCCAATTTCCTCTTTCCCCAAACCAGGTAGCCACATAACTGATTCTCTCAAATCCCAGCAAAAGTCTGAAGGCTAACTCTCCAGAGAAGCTAAGCCTGAGGGAATCTGCACTTGGGGGCATCAGTCACGCCAGAGACAGTGGGGATCTTTCAGAAAGTAGTGGACTACATTAATAGGAGAGCCCCAACCCATTCTGCTCCTATATGCCCTTATGCTCTCTAGCCAGGAGGCAGAGGATTCTCTCTGGGGAGAAGACAAAGGGGAGTTTGAGGGTGGGGAGCCTGAAAGGGTGATGGTGGTAAGGAATTTGCTCAGCCAGTCCCACAACAGGGAAGCCCACTTAGTTAGGGTCCCCATTTAAAATACGACTGAGGGTGGCACCTGTGGCTCAGTGGGTAGGGCGCCGGCCCCATATACCAAGGGTGGCGGGTTTGAACTTCGCCCTGGCCAAACAGCAACAACAACAACAACAACAACAACAAATAGCCGGCTGTTGTGGCAGGTGCCTATAGTCCCAGCTACTCAGGAGACTGAGGCAAGAGAATCGCCTAAGTCCAAGAACTGGAGGTTGCTGTGAGCTGTGACACTACGGCACTCTACTGAGAGCGATAATCTCAGACTCTGTCTCCAAAATAAAATAAAATACGACTGAATATGGCCCTGTGATTAAGAGCACAGAGTTTCTGGGTATGCATCCTCTCTGCTAACACTATCCTGATAATGCCATTAATTGGTTTTACCTGATTTTGAACTTTACATAAATGGAAATCGAACAAACAGTGTATGTATTTTTTTTTTTATTTTTTGGAGAAAGGGTCTATTTTCTTTCACTCAGTAATGTGTGTGAGAGGCATGCAACTTAGGGTGAAGAGCTATAGTTGATCTTTTTCATGGCTATTTATTAATAATATCCCATTATATACATAATAGTTTGCTTCCAATTTGTAGCTATTGTCAATTCTTTTATTAATTTTCTCACATGGAGAGGGACAGCTCGCTCAGTAATCTTCCTTTTATAAAATCCTTGTCTCCAGCCCCTTCCCCGATCTCTTTTCTTTTTCTCTTTTTCTGTCTTTGGGGTGTCTCTTGTCTTGTGATGAACATCCCACAGGTCAAGGGGAGTGGAACAAAAGATAAAAGTCTTTCTTTCACTTAGTTTCTCCATTCTGTCCCCTTATAATGAAATGCTTATATAGTCCTCAGAACCCTATCTGTATTTTCATTTTATCTCTATTCTAATTCTGTTGATTCTCTTCTCCTTTCCCCTTCCCGTCCTCCCCTCCCTTTCTCTCCCCCTCCCTCCTTTCCTTCCTTTTTTTGTGACAAAATTCATTTTTTTTTTTGAGACAGAGTCTCACTATGTCATCCTCAGTAGAGTGCTGTGACATCACAGCTCTCAGCATACTCAAACTCTTGGCCTTAAGCTGTTCTCTTACCTCATCCTCCCAAGTAGCTGGAACTACAGGCACCTGCCACGACATCCAGCTATTTTTTCGTTGGAGTTGTCATTGTTGCATAGCCAGCCTGGGTGTATGTGGCCAGCGCCCTACCCACTGAGCTACGGGCACTGCCTAGTGACAAAATTCTTTTTTTTTTTTTTTTTTTGGCCGGGCTGGGCTTGAACCCACCACCTCCGGTATATGGGACCGGCGCCCTACACGTTGAGCCACAGGCGCCACCCGACAAAATTCTTAAGTCTCCGGATTCTCTATTCTTGATGTCTCTTGGACAATTCCCTTCTTCCTTGAGAATGCTCTGATCTTTTAGAAACCTAGTGGGGTGGAAACCTGTGGCCTTGTAGGTCCTGAAGTGAGGCCTTTTGACTGAATCCCGATTTTATACAACTAATCCTTTTATATTAAAAAGGGGGTGCAGCAGAGAAAGAAGAAGCTCTTCTTCCTTCCTTTGGTGCTTAAAAAAGAACAATCTAGAAATCAGAAGGCCATGGGTCTCCCACCCCTGCAGATACCTTATATAAATTCATCAGAACAGTTACCAACTAAAAGCTCTTATTACTACCAACAGCCGTTGCAGTAGTAACAATGAGAACATTTTTTTTTTTTTGACTGTGTAAATCTGTACGGTGAGTATTTTCAGTAGAGGGAAAAAGAAATACATAATGAAAGAAGTAGAAGTAATAAAGTGTCTTCCTTGTGTGTTAGGAAAATAGTACATGCCCAAGATTTCTATTGCTTTAATATTTATCTTTGCAATATTGGCTGTATATTTAAAACTTCTAACTGGAGCAGTTTAAGTTTTTTTTTTCTTTTTTTGCAGCTTTTGGCCGGGGCAGGATTTGAACCCGCCATCTCTGGCATATGGGGTCGGCACCCTACTCCTTTGAGCCACAGGCGCCGCCCCAGTCTAAGTTTTTAAACATTTTTGTTATTCCTTTTCTTAAGTTGCCTATTAGGCTTTTTACCATTTTAAGATGTTCCTTCTGCCTCATTTCAGAAATTGGGTTTACTAGAAAAGTTACTAGAAAGGCTTCTAATACAGATTTAAAGTATGGCAGTGAATGGGTAACAGTAATTTGGTTGTAATCACTCTTGAAATCTCCTTTCAAATTTTCCTCTTCTAGATTTCCAGGTGTTGTAAAACAAGCTCATAACTGTCACAAGTACATGCTTCTTCGTCACATGTAAACAGTGCCCTGTGTTTGGTTCAGTGAATGTTTCCTCGAAGGAAAGCTTTGTACACAAAGGAGGTTGGATGATCAAGATGTGGACAACCTTGCCATAGCGGCTTGGTCACACCTACACATTATGGAGTCTCAGACGATCTTCATTGTGCTGCTGAGACCCACGGTCATGCCAAACAAGGCTTTTGTGGGGATTGTTTGAGCTCAAGGAGTCATATGTTTGGAATAATAACTTCTGAAAATTCTTGCCTGAAAATTATAATTGTATTGATAAGATTATATAACAATGACAGTTATATGTTTAATATGTTAGAGAATAAAGTTAAAACTACTGTGGATGGCCCATAATCTAGGAAATTATCAAACTGATTTAAATTTAAATACAGTAGAAGCCCTGTAAGGAACTGCAACAAACTGGTCCACACACAGAGGTGGTCAACATGAGGCCCCCTGTGTGGATATGTACGTGTGGTGCACGTCTGGCCTATGATAGTGAGGTCAGTTTAAGGAGGTGGTAAGTGTAGGGAGGTGATGAGCTATGGAGGTTCTGGTGTACATGCTCCTTAGAATTAGGTGCTGAGGGCATGTGTTTCTGCTAGAATAAGGGATTTTTTTTTTTTTTTTTTTTTTTTGTAGAGACAGAGTCTCACTTTATCGCCCTTGGTAGAGTGCCGTGGCCTCACACAGCTCACAGCAACCTCCAGCTCCTGGGTTTAAGCGATTCTCTTGCGTCAGCCTCCAAGTAAGTAGCTGGGACTACAGGAGCCCACCACAATGCCCAGCTATTTTTTTGTTGCAGTTTGGCTAGGGCCGGGTTTGAACCTGCCACCTTTGGTATGTGTGGCTGGTGCCCTACCCACTTAGCCACAGACACCACCCAGAATAAGGGATTTTAATGGTTTCACAAGTTCAGATAACTTAAATAGCTATGTTCACTCACGTAGAAAAATTCACTTTATACTTCGTCTGAAGTGGAAACTATAGTAGATTTATTGTGGTAATTAAAAGACATAGTTTGGCTTTAGAAACAAATTATTGAATGAACAAGTTGACAGTGAAATTAAGTTAAGTGTTAATGAAAGCTTAAAAATTTTGCCATTTGCCTCAGTATCCGTAGATCAGTGGGTAGGGTGTCGGCCACATACACAGGGCTGGCAGGTTTGAACCTGGCCAGGGCCTAATAAACAACATTGACAACTATAACAAAAAAATAGCTGGGCATTGTGGGGGGCACCTGTAGACCCAGCTACTTGGGAGGCTGAGGCAGGAGAACCACTTAAGCCCAAGACTTTGAGGTTGCTGTGAGCCACGACACTCTACAGAGGGTGACATAGTAAGACTCTGTCTCAAAAAATATATATATTATTTTTCTTCTTTTTGCCATTTGTTTCCTGATCAAAGCATCCATCAGCTTAAAAGATATTTATCTGTTCTGATTTTCAGGCCCTTGAGCGTAATTACAAATGCTTTGGTATCATTCTTTCTGTTCTTATTTATCACTGCTTATTTATCTGTATTTAATTCAAAGGGACTGAGGGTCAGTTTTGAAAGGTTATCATTGGGACCGTTAATAATTTTTAAATTTAGGCTCCACACCTGTGGCTCAAGTGCGTAAGGCGCCAACCACATACACCTGAGCTGGGGAGTTCAAATCCAGCCCAGGCCTACCAAACAACAATGATGACTACAACCCAAATATAGCCAGGTATTGTGCAGGTGCCTGTAGTCCCAGCTACTTGGGATATGGAGGCAGGAGAATGGCTTGAGCCCAGGAGTTGGAGGTTGCTGTGAGCTGTGATGCCACAGCACCCTACCCGGACGACAGCTTGAAGCTCTGCCTGAAAAAAAAAAATTTTTTTTTTTAATTTAGTGTTAACAAAAGTAATGAGATACACATTTTTTTATTAATTATTTTTATGTGAGCACATTTTGTTAGAATATTGGTTTTTATTCCTGGAGTTGAATATTTCATATACATTCTACTGTGTCTGAAAATACCATTATGTGTTCAAGTGTCTGAGAGATTTAAAGTAGATCTTGCTTATGTTCTATTTTTTATTTCAGGTATAATTATTTTTTTAAAGTGGCAGTAATCGTTGATGTTGATGAAGACCTAGTTTTAAGACATGTACTTGGATTCCTCTTTTGTAACAGCGTGTTATGGGAATGATACCTGGTGACCTAGTGTCAACTCTGCATTTGCGGGGTCCTCGCTCTGGTTGTAAATGCTTGATTAACTTATTTTGGTTTCTTTTTAAAACATGATGAGTGAACTGGATGAGAAAACTCAGGGATATCATTGAAATTGTTACTTGTATTAGGTCTTAATGAAAATACTACTTGAGAAATAATGGTACCTTTTGATTTATTTGAATGTTCTTTTTAAAACATCATACAAATGATGAAAGAACTCCTATGGTCCTTTTTTGTTAGAAAATGTATCTTTTAATTTTTTTTTTTTTTTTGCAGTTTTTGGCAGGGGCTGGGTTTGAACCCGCAACCTCTAGCATATGGGGCCAGCGCCCCACTCCTTTGACCCCCAGGTGCCGCCTGAAAATGTATCTTTTAGATGTAATCTCAAGAAATTCATTTTAAAACTCTGATGCCATTATTTTGTTTTTTTGTTTGTTTAACCAGGCGTCCTCAAACTGCGGCCCACAGGCCACATGAAGCGGTGTGAATTGTATTTGTTCCCATTTTGTTTTTTACTTCAAAATAAGATATGTGCAGTGTGCATAGGAATTTGTTCATAGTTTTGTGTTTTTTAAACTATAGTCCAGCCCTCCAACGGTCTGAGGGACAGTGAATTGGCCCCCTGTTTAAAAAGTTTGAGGACACCTGGTTTAGACAGAGTCTCACTTTGCCGCCCTTGGTAGAGTGCCATGGTGTCATAGCTTACAGCAACCTTAAACTTTTGGACTCAAGTGATTCTCTTGCCTCAACCTCCTGAGTAGCTGGGACTGCAGGCACCCAACTGTAGTAATTTAAATTATAAATAATGCCTGGCTATTTTTAGAGATGGGGTCTTGCTGTTGCTCAGGCTGTTCTCAAACTCCTGAACTCAGGTGATCACCTGCCTCAGCCTCCCAGAGTACTAGGATTACAGGTGTGAGCCACCACACCCATCCTAATGCCATTATTTTTGTACTTAGAATTGATAAGCTTGTAGTATCGCCTAATTATATGAAAGTGTATAGCATCACAGGCAAAAAGGGGAAAATATGCTTGAGGTGAACTAGTTGATCTACTTTTCTCGAAGAGAGATGATACTTTACTATCTAGAAGGTATATTCTAAAGCATAGGAAAGATGAATTAAGTCAGTGTGTTAAACTGTAGTTCAAGTGGTCCTGGTCCCCTGCTCACACTACATGCCTCAACACATACATAACTAAAGGAAATTCAAAATACTTATTAATTTTTTATAAAAATAACTCTCACTGTATTGTTGTCCTTTTTTTTTTTTCTGTCTTAATCTTAATCCACGTATTTAGTGAGGAACTACTGGGTTCTGGCCACTCTGTTCTTTCTTAACGTGCTCATCATTTCCTTAACAACAAAGAAATGTCTGTGCAAACTGTGGCGTAAATTCATGGTTTCTATGGAGATAAAGGGGTAGGGAATGGTGAATTATTTTTTCTGTAGTAATTTAAATGTTTAAAAATGTAACAGATGTATTTTGCTATTGCAAGTCAAAAAGTAATAACTTGTTTAATCTAAACACTTCTTCCTTTTTTGCTTATTGGGCCATGAACTTGGAAACTTTGTAGTCTGCTCTGTCACATTAGGCCAAGAATATGAAATTTATTTTTTTTGTGCCATAGTTAAACTTAGTCAGCAGTTAATTAAAGTACTGAAAAATAACACAGCAGCCAGCCCCTCAGAGTAAACAGCCAGGAAGTTCTAGATCAGTATTTTTCAACTTTTTTTTTATCTCAGAGCATACTTGAACCCATAGTTAAATTTCCATAGCACACTTAAATTATGTTGAACAAGAAAAAGAGTGAAAATGGCTCGTCGCCTGTAGCTCAGTGATTAGGGTGCCCGCCACATACACCGGGGCTGGTGGTTTTGAATCTGGCCCAGGCCTGCTAAACAATGACAACTACAACAAAAAAATAGCCGGGCATTGTGGCAGGCGCCTGTAGTCCCAGCTACGCTGGAGGCTGAGGCAAGAGAATCGCTTAAGGCTGGGAGTTTGAGGTTGCTGTGACAGCACGGCACTCTACTGAGGGGGACAGAGTGAGACTCTGTCTCAAAAAAAGAAAAAAAAAAGAAAAAAAGGAAAAGAGTGAAAAAAGAATGTATTTATTGTGCTTTGAACTTCTTTTGAAAAACAATTTTCATATTACTCCTAAGATCCTTTCATGGCACACTGGTTGAAAATCATTGTTTGAGACTCTTTAGTGGAGGGTCTTAATTATTATTAGTATTGTTTTGGGGTTGTCAGAGTTAGCAAATAAAATACAGGCACCTAGTTCTAGTTACATTTGAATTTTAGATAATGAATACTTTTTTAGTCTAACATTGTCCCAGATACTTTGTGGGACAGGATTATACCCAAGAAATTATTTGTCATTTCTTTTTTTTTTTTTTTTTTTACTTCTTTTTTTTTTTTTTCTGTAGAGACAGAGTCTCACTTTATGGCCCTCGGTAGAGTGCCATGGCCTCACACAGCTCACAGCAACCTCCAACTCCTGGGCTTAAGTGATTCTCTTGCCTCAGCCTCCCCAGTAGCTGGGACGACAGGCGCCCGCCACAACGCCCAGCTATTTTTTTTTGGTTGCAGTTTGGCCGGGGCCGGGTTTGAACCCGCCACCCTCGGTATATGGGGCCGGCGCCTTACCGACTGAGCCACAGGCGCCGCCCTATTTGTCATTTCTTTAAATCACCAGTCCATTCACATTTAACTTGTGTCTGGTCTGGTCTTTTATTTGACCACCATAGTTATTTCTATTTTTAAAAAAAAATTTTAATATTTTCACTTTTTTTGGAGACAGAGTCTTGCTCTGTCGCTCTGGCTAGAGTACAGTGGTGTTATCATAGCTCACTACAACCTCAAACTCTTGGGCACCAGGGATCCTCCTGTCTTAGCCTCCCAAGTAGCTGGCGCTCTGGGTACATGCCAACACGCCTAGCTAATAACTCTTCCTCAGGCTGGTCTCAAACTCCTGACCTCAAGCAATCCTCCTGCCTTGGACTTTTAGAGTACTAGAATTATAGGTGTGAGCCACCCCACATAGCAGTTTTTATTTATTTTATATTAGATGCCAAGCGGTTCAGGGATGATTAAGGAGTTTTTGAGGGTCTCAAAATCTAACTGGGAGAGGCAAGAAGGAAGAGATGTGGAGAAGAGAACACCAGAGAGGGGAAAACATCACGGGAATCTATGTGTTTGGTGCTGGGGGTCCGAGCCACAGTGGGGGTGAGGAGATTGTTACAGTGCCTTATCAATGCCGAGGAAGGTCATCAGCTTGTTTAGACCCAGACGCCATCCGGGTCGGAAAACCGCGCCTGCAAGTGCCTTTGAGTGGATGATGGGAAGGGAGAGAGGAGGAAACTAGAGAGTAATAAAAATGATAAAAAGAAATTAGAATGGGAGAAATTAGAGGAAAATGAGAGAAAGAGTCGAGTCCATCCTTTTTCTTCGGTTGTGGTGTCTCAGAGAAGGAGCCCTGAGAACCCTCGGTGCCTGGCGTGGCGATTCCTTATCTTGAGAAACTAGCAGACTCTGCACCTCAGGCTCCTCACTGGTTAGATGAGGGGCTGGCTGAGACAGTCTCGGACGTGATCTGATTATCAGGCCGTCCACACAACAGAGGCCTAACACCCGGCTTTCTGTCTTTGAAGAGGCATTATCCAGGTTTTGATACCCTTCCTCCCATTCCCTCAGTCTTGCTCTGTCCTTCCAGCCACTTTTTGGAGGTTACAACTGTGACTTCAAGCCCTTTGTTTGACCCCAATATTCAGTATCTTTGCAAGGAAAATGGTTCAGACTGCCTCGAAGATATTTGTTTCTTATTTTTTTTTTCTTTGCACTGACACCAGTGTAGTTTAAAATAAACAGTTGATAAATAAATCCTTCTAATATATTTTAAAATTTCCTTTTGTTCATTTTTGATAATTCATTTCAGATTGAATAAAATGAAGGCTTAGAGCTAAAGCCTTGTATTTTAATATATAAGAGAGGCAGTTTGTGAGATTGGAAATATTCAAATGTGTTTTGATCTGTCCCTTGTATGCTTCACTAAACTACCACGTGGTGGGGAATTAGGGCAGGGGTTACTTGTGGCCATTACCTGTTTAATACTCCATTTAAGCCTAGGCTATAAACTCAAAAGTGACTGCCAGTGATGATAGAAGTTTTAATAGAAATAAATTTACTATTTAAAGTAGTGTTTTTTAACCATTTTTAGATTTGGAAAGTGTTTTGAAAATCTGATGAAGGCAACCAGCCCTCTTATCTGTTGAAGATAATTCAGGGGATTTTAGAGACGTCCTCCTCTCACTGATGGATGACCAGATTTTAAATTCATGATTTTGGACCTCAACTGTATAGTTAAACTGGTCTGTTCATTCAGTTCTTAAATCATTCATTCATGAACTAAGCTTAGGTATTGTGGGAGGCTCTGATTTTTAACTCTCTCCAAACAGCAATAATAGTATTAATATAAACAGATTCAAGAGTCCATTTTCATCTTGAAATGAGAAGCGTTATCTCACATACTGTGTGTCTCTAGCACGTGCTTTCTAAAGATGTAAGACTTACTTGGTGTGTCCTAAGCGAAACACGTAGCAACAGCGACCTCCCTGGCTTGTTGTCCGTGGCCTTCTTGCTTCCTTTTAGTACCCGCATACGTTATTTATAGTTATAATCACATAGTATTCTCTCGCCTCCCCATCTAAATCTTTATTTATAGACTTTTTGTGCTTCCATATGACTGTTATCTTTTTTTTTTCCTTTTTTTTTGGGTCAAATATTAGTGTAATGTTAATTTACAAGAAAGTAAACCAAACCTCTGCAGCAGCTCATTACCAACTGGGAAAACATAGGGGTCAGTGTTCTAGAGCTTTAAAAGGTAAGTATCAATACAATTGAGGAACCCTCCTCTATAGATAAAATGGGATGCTGTATCCATATTGCCAGTGACATTCTCCCCAGGAAATGCAAGCAGCCACATCCACCCTCCTTCAGACTGTAGAGCCATTACATTGTCACTGAAGACTCGGACCCAGCCATCCTTTTGCGTGTGATAAGAGGTCAATCAAACCTCCTGCGCAGGCATCTCTGTTGGTTTGGTAGATGGCTCAATGGGTCAGATCATAGGAGTAACCTTGATCCATGACCCCATAAGCATATACAAAGCCAGAACTCAGAGAGAAGGTGTCTCCCTGAGGTCCAGTTCCCTTCACTATCCACATAGTAGAGGCCGGCAATAGCTCCATGTCTTTGTAAAGATGCGCCCTGTTGGCCAACAGCTTGGAGGCAGCTGAGACCGAGATGCCGCCCTTATTTCAAAGCTTGTAGATTTGATGCTGCTGAGCCAGTAACTACTCCCGGAATCTGCAGGCTGCTGCATCCCAGTCATGGTGCCCAGCAGGTACCTTCTTCACCACCCGGGAGGCTATGTAAGTACCCAGTATAGTCCTGGAGTTGGCTACAACTATGACTGTGACAGAACTTGAAGGCCAGAGTGGTGTTTCCATGAAGCATTTCAATTCCTGTTCCTCTGGGATATCCCAGCTGGGCATGACCAGGCTCAGCCTATCAGCCTGGACTCCTTGAGCCCAGATCCAACAGTCTGCACCACCCCCAGGTCTGAAAAACTCACGCCAGGAGCAGCCTCTCTAGCGTGCTTACCACACCACGTCTACTGAGGGCAAAAGGAACTGACTGCTATCTCTAATGCTGCGCCACACTCCACTGAGTTGATGTTCCTCTCTAACGCTGGCCATAGATGCTGTGTCCTATTTTACACTTTTTGGAGAACGTTGAAAGTAACAATTTTAAGTTGCTTTTTCAGTCTTGTCTTGGATTAGTTTTTTCTGAGGGTAGATACCCAAGGATGGAAGTAATGGTTTATTCGTTAATGTTTTTATTAAGTAGCTACTATCTATCAGGCTGGGTCAAAGGCTTGGCTATTTCCGTGACACTTGATATGGTTTGCCATTCTTTCCCTGTGTATGGGAGAAATACTTAACCAGTCAAGTCAGCTCTGAATTATCTAACCCGATAGACATGTGTTTGGTGAATGTTTAGAAGTAAACAAAAAGCATGTCAGAAAGGTAAATTTGAAGAAATGTCAGTATATAGCTAAATGAGATGTGGGTGTTTTTAGAATGATCTGCTGTTTGGTTTATTGACCCAAATTGGCCTTCTGATATGGTAACTGAGTCATGAAACTGATAAGATCAGAGAAGTAGAAACATACACAAAGTTAAACATCCTGATAAATAACCTAGATTTATTTAAATCACCCAGAAAACTTTAAATTGAGTATTGACTGGGCCAGGTACAGTGGCTCATGTCTGTAATCCTAACGCTCTGAGAGGCCGAGGCCGGTGGATAGCTTGAGCTTACAGGTTCGAGACCAGCTTGAGTAAAAAGTGAGACCCCGTCTCTACTAAAAATAGAAAAACTGAGGGAAGAGTATCGCTTGAGCCCAAGAGTTGGAGGTTGCTGTAAACTATGATGCCACGACACTCTACCCAGGGCAACAGCTTGAGATTCTGTCTCAAAAAACAAACAAACGAACAAACAAAAACAGCAACTGAATTTTGATTAAAGCAAAACCATAGTACACAGCTTTATTAATATAGCCAAACTTCTATTTTTGAATATTTTTTGAACACAGTATGTTCTAGGAAAACAAATGTGTTGCCTATTCTTGATTATTTCTTGATTAGTGGGGAGAGACAAATATACAGATAGTTGTGCAGCATGTGGCAGACACTGGAAGAGAGTTTGTATGTCAGAAAATAGAAAGGAGCAAAAGTTTCTGTTTACCCAGATTTTTTACTATAGAGAGGCCTTTCTTTTCCTTTCATGGTTTACTTTTATGTCTTTGGAGAGGAAAAATAACACTTGTTAAAGAGCATGGTAAATATAAGTAACTTAGTTGGGATGAAAGTTCAATGAGTTTTTGACATACATGTATAATTTAATGAAGATTCAAAGTTGCATAATTAAAGGACCTTTGACTTAATGGATTGCGGTATGGCTGGCTGGTTGAAGAAAAGTCATGGGTTGATGGTTATCTGAAAAGTAGCTAGTTTCTTCATCAATATAATTTCTAATTATCTTTGGAAGAGAAAATAGAATTGTGCATGCTGTCATTAGCCATAGCAAAAACATATTCTAGGATCTTTTTTTTCTGTCATCTAAATTAAAGAGCAAAAGGGTTGGTTTACCTGCTCTTCTAGAACACTGTGGAGATCTCTGTGTCCTTGGTGGTAAATTGGGATATTAACAGCACACACTTGATAAGGCCGCCCAGTCCACTACTGTGCTGTGTTAGATACAGATACTGTACTGTGCTCATCTTTGTCAACCTCTGAGCAGCTTTTGTTACTCTTCACCCTTCTTTCATCTTAAAGACTCTTCTCATTTAGCTCCTGAGACTGCAAACTCTAATTCTTTTCTTCGACCCCCTGCTCCTTTTCATTTTCTCTTCTTGGCTCTTCTACTTAATTACTAAATGTTGGGTGCCAAGAACCTCTAATCTTTCTGTTTATTCCTTTCCAAGGTGATCCATTAGTCCCATGGTTTTCAGTATCATCTATATCCTGATGAATCTCCAGATATGACCTGTGCAACTCAGAAGTCCAGAGTCCAGTCTGATTACTTCTTAGCTGTTACTCCTTTAATCCATCTCTAAGTTGGTCTCTGCATCTGTCCACCAAAACAGCAAACAGAGGTTCCCGTCCTCTGTAATCTCCATGTTCAGTAAATGGCCTCGGATCTGTGACTCGTCCATGATGTTTCCGTCTTTTCCAAGCCAGCGAGCGGCAAGTGCCGTCTCCAGAACGCATGTGTTTTGAATCCATCTATTTGTCTTCCCTACCACCATTGTAGTCCAAACCATCCCTTGCCACTCGGCCTTCTAATTTGTCCCTTTCCTGTCTATTCTGTATAGATCTCAGATCACGTGACTTCCCTGTGTAAGATCCACTAATGACTTCCCATTGCAGTTAAAATTGAGTCTTTTTCCTTACACATCTGAGCTCGGTTTCCATAGCCAGGGAAATGGGGATAACTATAGCTTTAACTAGAATACATCCCTGAGGACATGGATTTTTTTTTTTTTTTGAGACAGAGTCTCAGTATGTTGCCCTGGATAGAGTGCTGTGGTGTCACAGCTCACAGCAACCTCTAACTCCTGGGCTTATGCAACTCTCTGGCCTTAGCCTCCCTAGTAGCTGGGACTACAGGCGCCTGGCTATTTTTTGGTTGCAGTTGTCATTTTTGTTTAGCAGGCCGGGGCTGGGCTCAAACCTACCCCCTTCGGTGCATGTGGCTGGTGCCCTACTCACTGAGTTACGGGCGCCAAGCCGAGGACATGGATTTTTACCTGCTTTGTTCACTACCGTTTTCTCATTGTTTAGAATAATGTGTACATAGAATAGACAATAAGTATTTGTTGGATGAATAAACAGATGTAGATTGTCTGGAGCCCCCAAAGCCTTTTTTCTTTCCTCTTTGAGAGAAACATATTATAGCTCGTATTTTCCATATTACATGAAAGTCCATCAAAGGCTTCTCGTGCCAGTGTCTCCCTCCTTTGCCTTTCTCTACTTCTCTGCACACTCTCCTCCTGCCCTGCTTGTTTTATTCTTTAGACCTGAGGACATTAGGAGAAGTTGGGTTATTAGTAAGTATGGCAGGAAACAAATCGAAAAGGCACCCTAACATCAATGACAATTTATTTATTCATTTATGTATGTATTTAGACAGTCTTACTTTGTTGTCCTCAGTAGAGTGCCATGGTGTCACAGCTCACAGCAACCTCAGACTCTTGGGCTCAAGCCATCTTCTTGGCTCACTCTTCCAAGTACTGGGACTACAGGTACCCCCTTCAACACCCAGCTATTTTTTTTTTTTTTGTAGAGACAGAGTTTCACTTTATTACCCTCGGTAGAGTGCCGTGGCGTCACACAGCTCACAGCAACCTCCAACTCCTGGGCTTAGGCGATTCTCCTGCCTCAGCCTCCGAGTAGCTGGGACTACAGGCGCCGGCCGCAACACCCGGCTAACACCCAGCTATTTTTAGAGATGAGGTCTCATTCTGGCTCAGGCTGGTCTCGAACCTGTGAGCTCAGGCAATCCACCTGCCTCGGCCTCCCAAGTGCTAGGATTATAGGCATGAGCTACCACGCCTGGCCTAACAACATTTTAAAAATAAGCATTTTATTATAGAAATCTTGTCATAAGTAGACAGAAATAGTAGATAATGTAATGAATCCTCATCTCTCTATCACATAGTTAGAAGAGTTACCAGTCATGGCTGTTGTGGCATGTAATTTGATGCCTACGTTAACGGAATGCCTAGAGCCCTGGCCTATAGAGGTTTATATCACAAACATAATCTTACCCTGGGCATCGTGGCCTGCCATTTTGTAAATGAACTTATTGAGGACAGATCAGGAATATTTTTAAGGGTAATAGAAAGGTTCTAAAATATCTCTCCTGATTCATTTTTGTGAATATCTAAAATTTCACCATTAGTTCAACCATAAATTTGCAAATTATGAATAAGCCTGAGAAGGGAAGGACATGAAGCCCCTTGCAGTTACTTTTATCTTAGTGGAAATTGGCTAATTATAAGCAGGCTTGACAGGTAAGCAAGCAAGAGCAGGCTTTGATGGAAGGTAGAGAATCATGAGGACTTAAGGTGGAAAGGGCCAAATAGAGACAAGACATGCAGCATTCAAGACAGCAGGAGGGGCTGCTTTGCTCCCTTCCCACCTGGCCTCCAGGTGATCCTGGTGGCAAAGCCTGGAGTGAGGGGCCCTTATTCCAGTTGAGGGTGCCCCTCATGCCATTACCTGGGTTCCCATTAGCTGGCTCCTCAGGACCTTATGTAAAGCTGTCCAGAAGATGCTTCCAGCTAACTCTGCTGCTTGTTTATTTTTAGGTATCTTGCAATATATTCAGAACTCTCCCTCCTAGTGACAGCAACAAATTTGATCCAGAAGAAGATGAACCTACCCTTGAGGCATCATGGCCACACTTACAGGTACTTTGAACTACCATTTGTTATAAAAGAAAGCTCCATTAACTCATTAGCTGATTCAGCATGGAAATTCCTTTGAAGGCCGTTATTCACCAAGATATCAAATTAGAGTACATCAATGGAAAATTGAAGAGTGCTTTTTATGTTTTTACTCTTGATAATCAGGATGCCAAAAGAATAAAATAATAGGTGTCAATGTAATGCTTTAGTGTGGGTCCCCCATGTTGCAGGGACAGGCATAGTTCTTACTCTTTTGATAGAGCTTCTCGAAGATCCTGCCCACTGAAGTCTCAAACAAGAACAGCTCTGTTTCCACATTATTATTAGTTGTATGTGATTAGGTCACAGAGTACATATCTCACTTTTAGCAGTCGGTACCCTGGGGACTTTGTATGCCTGTCTTCATGATGACCACTAATATGTTCCTTTAAGGACAAAAACTGCGATAGCTATTTCTTTCAGTGTTGTAAGGGAGAGCAGCAGCTGTGAGAAAGCCTGGGTGAAGGCCAGTTGTGTTCTCTGGCCCTGAGAAGGCCATGCTTTGCCATCATACCTGTGTGCCAGGACAGAATGGGGCGTCTGCGTCTGCCTGTCCAGGACAGATCGGGGCATCTGCGTCTCCTTGTCCAGCACCAGGCCCACCTGTACTGTAGGTAGTTACTCAGACTTGTTGCTTTGCAGCTCCTTTCTAGTTGCCTTCTCTATGTTGACATTTCTCAAAAGAATAGAACGAGGAAAATTGTACATATTGAGCCCCAAAGCCATCTTTCCATTCATTGAGTCAGAATGTCTTCAGAGGCTGGTTGACCAAACACAAGGACGGAGGATTGGAAGACAAGGACTATGACCTTGTGGGCCGTCTTCACCCCTAGGCAGAAGCCACTGCATCTCTGCAGAAGTGTGTTCACTTTGAAGAGCAAAAAACCATGCAGCAGGGAGCTAGAAGGCCTAGAGATATCTAGGAGTTAATTTTTTCCCCCACTTTGGAATTTTTGGCATAAATCTGCAACTTTGCCTGTCCTGCTTTGGCAACTCAGGGTTTCTACAGATACATGTGTGTGCTGTTTCCCTGGTTATACAGAGAGCCTTGGGGGGCTTTGTTTTCTTATCTCTTACTCAGGCACGTCATACATGGGTATATATTCCTGCTGCCAGTGCCAAGATTGGGTAAATTAGGGCGGCGCCTGTGGCTCAGCGGGTAGGGCGCCGGCCCCACATGCCCAGGGTGGTGGGTTCAAACCCGGCCCTGGCCAAACTGCAACAAAAAAATAGCCGGGCGTTGTGGCGGGCGCCTGTAATCCCAGCTACTTGGGAGGCTGAGGCAAGAGAATCGCCTAAGCCTAGGAGTTGGAGGTTGCTGTGAGCTGTGTGACGCCACGGCACTCTACCAAGGGTGATAAAGTGAGACTCTGTCTCTACAAAAAAAAAAAAAAAAGATTGGGTAAATTAGATAAAACACTACAGGTGATTTACTATCTTAGATGTTTAATTTTTTTCTTAAGGTGCTAGACATGTTATCTGCATTCTAAGAACTTTGTAAGACTATTTATGCTTTGCCCAGATTGTGACAAGTTCCAAAAAAGAGTTACTCTTTTGAATGGGCATGTCTTATTTGTAATTCTAGGTCATCAGATTACAGTTTAGTCTGGGAGAAACTTTTAAAAAAAAGAAAGATAATCTCCTCAGGAGATCCCCACATCCTATGGTGGAAGAGGCAAAGAGAGAGATGCCTTTAAACATTCAACTTACTTTCTTCTCTGTATCCCAAAGAAGACCACCTTGCCATTTGTAAGAATTTTTTCAATACCTTAAATCATGATCACCATAGACAACTTCCCTCTAAATTACAAGAAAGTTTAACTCAATATTTCAGTTAATCCTTCCTATACTTAATAACTCTATAAAATATAAGATCAAATTATTTTCTGAACCTATTAAACTAAATTCTGCCACCTGAAAAACTCTAGGACTGTTAGTACTGTAGGAAAATTAATCATTAGTTGATCTGAAACCTGAAAACCAAAGCGATGATGAGATCTGTGCTCTTTTGGCTATGAAGTCACAAATTTCATTACAAAACTGGCTCTTTCATCTGGGTTGATGTCCTCTTCAAGCCTGAGATCCTTCTGGTCCCTTCTTTAGCTCAGATCCCTAACTAGATCATTTTAAAATTCCCAAACCAACAGGCACGCTACTGCCTCCCGCCTGTTGTTCTGTGTAAATCTTGTGTAAGCTCCTGACTTGTCTCAAGAATCCTGTGTTTCCTTTATATATTCTTCTTCTTTTTTCAATATAATAGTCACTTTTTATTATTATGAGTTTAATATATATATATATATATATTTATAGCTGTGTACATGCAATCATGGGTCCTGTATATATTCTTAACTGCACAAATGAGTTACCTGTCCATTTGCACCATGGGGTGGTTTTAGCACTGTCAAGAGCATTCATGGAGTGTGTAAGAAATGGTTTTTGTTTATGTATTTTCTGAAATTAAGTCTGTCTTTTTAGTAAAATACGGTTTTGTGGGACTTCCATTTTACAATTAAGGAATTGTTGTTAATGCACTTGAGACTGAAAAATGAGAATGCTGAAATCTTTTTATTCAATTCCTTGGAGAATTCATCTGTGTGATCCTGAGAAGCAGTGTGTCCTTGGCCGTTTAGAAATCGTTCTCTTTAGAAATTTAAGAGAAATTTTTCATTCTGAGGTAATAACGTTTCTCTTAAGCTCAGAGAACATTTATTTATACTTATTAATAAATGTCTGAAGTGCTTCCACCAAACTGTTTTAAGCCACATCTGCTTTCAAGGGACCAGAGATACAGGAGAGCTCTGCCACCCTGCGTGCCTGGGAGATGAGACTCTCCCCATTTTGTGGGAATTAAAAGAGGGATAAAACCCACTTTGAATAAGGCTAACATTCTGTTTGTAAAACTGAGAGTTGGAAGATGCATAAATTAATTAAAGAACAATTCTATGAGGTGTTAGGACTCAAGCATTATTTTGACCAGAAGAACAACGTATCAAACTCAGCAACACCCAGATCATTGGGAAAGAAATTTTTCTGACTTCAGAGTTTCAGAGAGAAAAATATAGTTTTATAAAGAAGTAAAACGCTAATGTGAATACCAAATTTAAGTTTTAAGTGGAGTCAGAAGTCACAAGGTCTGAATATAGGAAGCACATAAGTCAGCGGTATCTGTGGACAGGTAAGGGAAGCCCTAGACGTGATTTTCAGTGGCCTGCAAGGTTAAAACTACTTTAATGCTGGGTAGTACTCCCTATGCTGTTTGCCCATGTCACCATATTGACACTTGTACTATTCATTGTAAAACCAGTGGTGCTTAAAAGTGCTGCTGCCTTAGTGACAGGATGATAATTAAGGCATTTGTGCCAAACTGGTCAAGTTGTCATTGCATTCTTTTTTTTTTTTGAGGTAGAGTCTCAAGCTGTCGCCCTGGGTAGAGTGCTGTGGCGTCATATCTCACAGCAACCTCAAACTCTTGGATTTTAGTGATTCACTTGCCTCAGCCTCCCAAGTAGCTGGAACTACAGGCGCCCACCACAACACCTGGCTATTTTGTTGTTGTAGCTGTCATTGTTGTTTGGCAGGCCCGGGCTGGATTCGAACTCACCAGCCCTGGTGTATGTGCTCCCCGTCCTCGCCAAGAAAAGCCAGCTTAGGCCTTTGTGCAAGCAAGCAGGTGTCCAAGTCCGCTTGTTCAGAGCCAACTGCACTGGTGAAATCCAAAAGTCTAGGCACAAACAAGGGAGAGTTTCAAAATTAGGATATCACAAACCAGAAACTGTGTCATGTAATTAGTGTACAATTAAAATCCATAAGAAACAGTGAATCTGTTTCTCTTGGAGTGATCAGAGTGACCATCCTTCAGCATGCCTGAGAGTCTGGATAGATCATGTTATACACAGGGATGTCCCAAAAGTCATCGAACATAAAAAAAAGGAAATTATAGCTGAATGCATCTTTATTCATAAAATGTTCATTACACAATTTTACAAAATATTTACAAAATATTCTCTACATGTTGGCCACCTTTTTGTAAAATTTTGTAATGAACATTTTCTAAGCAAAGGTATATTTAGCTATGATTTTCCATTTTTCCTATGCATGGTGACTTTTGGGACACCCGGTACTTTCTTGTTTGATGCTTCTTGAAACACTACCCCAGGCCCTTCCTGTGCGCCCTGCGAGAGCCGCTCCGGAGCTGACACACTTCCTGCAGCCTTCACTGGGCTGCCCTATGGCCACGTTCATGCTCTGGTTTCTACCTGTCTGCATAGTGACCTCAGCTGAACACTGATGTCCCCTCAAGGGAGGTTGTGGGCTTCCCTCGTCACACGCCCCTTCACTACGCAGCTCTAGCACCAAGTCCTGCACCTGCATGTGACCCTGTGGCACTTTCCTGGACATGCCTGGGAACCACAAGAGATGTGGAGTCCACAGCCTCACAGCTTTAAGGAGCATGAAGATGACTCTCCAGTGAGGGAAAGAATAAATAGACAACAGGTGACTAAATATAAGTCTATAGAAATAGCTAAACCAAGGCTCCGACATTGTAATCATGTTGAAATCCATGAATACATTTGTATTCTTGCCCGGTTCAGGGACCCGTAAGAGGTAATTTCATGGGGAAAGATGTTGTGATCTTGAAAGATCCAAGTCCTTGCTAAAGATCGAGTGGCAAGTCAGTGGTTCGGCGGGAGAGATCCCAATCTCATCAGCTCACATCCAGTTTCCCCCAAGCAGACAATGGCCCTGCAGGGCAGAGCATGTGTTGGGTCTGCTCAGCACGCTGACCGTGGGCAGAGGGTCAGCAAGGAGGAATGAATCATCACAAGCCCACCACACATGGGATGGAGGCTTCCAGTTCTTAATTATACAGTAATTGCTTTCAGGGGAACCATTAATAATCTGAAGCTGCTAGTAGCCTAATTGTAAAAACAATTCAGAAATTTGTATTACAAAATCTATCTTCTTTTAAGTGCTTATCAAAAATATATTTAACCCCAGCTATTTATGGATAATTGTGTGTGGAGCTAAGATTCCATCTTTTATTTGAAAGTAAGGTGACTGTACCTGTCAATCATTTGAATCCAATAAAGTCCATTTGTGGGGATTTCTATGATAGACAAACGGGGTTCGTATGTTCTTCAGGAACTTTTAAAATTTTAGGCAGTCTCAAACAACAAAATTAGACTGCAGGTTAGCGTTAGCACTCACTGTTGAAGGTCAGAAAATGCAAAAACATGCAGAGAGCACAGTTTCACTTACTCCAGGTTAAAGATCAGATTTCTGATGCAGCCATGGAATGAACGAGCTTCTCATTCTGAGCACCAAGGTCCCCTCACCCTCAGGAATGCCCCCTATGTACAGGTTGGACACATTTATAGTTCTGCTTTCTGCTAATGGACCCAAGTTCATTTCCACAGGATTGGTCTCAGCCAATTTAACAGTGATAATTCTAAAAGATCAAAGGAGAAAATAAACGAAAATCTTTAACTATAATAAATCAATGGCCCATTTTAACACACAATCCCAGCAAAGTTCTTACTGAATAATAAAAGTTCCTGGAAGACAAATTTAAATATGACATGTCAGAACAAAAGGTGAATCTTAAAGATTAAAACTTACAACTGAAAATTCTTCAGTAATGAGTGCAATGTTAACAAAAATCATTGAATTTGACTGCTTTTTTGAGAACAGTATAATTTTACCTCTTTACCTATGATGAAAATGTCCAGTATACTTTTAAAATGTTTGCTCTAGAGTTCTGGAGGGAAATATACAGGAATGTTGACATAACCTACTTACTACTGTACTATTTACTATTGATATAATACTATTTATTGATACCACAATGTTCTTTGCCACAGAATTAATCCAATATAATTTATATTGAGTTTCAAAAAAGGGCAAGGATAAAGTTGTTCAATTATAGAAATAGCACAAACATCTCATAAGGAGCTGTCTAGCAAGGATTGGCTTCTACAACTATTTGGAATGCTAATCATGCCAGTCATTTAACTGCACAGGGTGCCAGGACAATGTTTCTGCTGGAAGCCCTGGTGAGGTCCCCACCCCCTCATGACACACGCCTTGCTGTGGGGACAGTACCTCCGATTCCTACAAGGAGATGGAATGTGGCTGTCCATCGCTGTAGGTGCCTGTGGGAGAGTGTAGGAGGGCTTTCCTCAGGCTGGACCTGTCCCCAAGACTGATGTGAACCTCAACATGGCCCTGAATCAGCAGAATGGAGAAGGGCTGGGGGCAGGAGTGTGCAGAGAATTAGCCAGAAAAAAGCTCATTAGTATAGGATTTAAAAAATTTCCATCTTACCAAGGTAACATGGGAATATTAACATCAAGCAAGCAATTCCTTAAGACTCTCATCATTGAACACAACTATTTTAAATTTATCGTGTTACTTTCTAATCCCTTCATGTAATTTACATTCTGCCTTATGCTGTTACCACTACACATACCACCACGTTTCCATGTCTGCATTGCCATCACAGGGATTCTTTATTGCTACATTATGTACAATAAGTAGACACATTATAAATTTGTCACTTTAATCAATAACATTTAAAGTAGTTTCAATTTAATAATTGTTTATTATCATCCACATGAATATTTAAATTTTTTTGCCCATGAAATTGTTTCTAACATTTCTAAAAGTGGAACTAAAGTTTGACAATGTTTAAAGCTCTTAAAATCATTTTGCCATATTGAAAATAGGTATAACAATTCATAATGCCACCAGAAGAACTGGAATGGGGGTGTTTCACAATACCCTTGTTACTACTGGACGATACTACTCTGTTTTTGCTGGCTCAGAAACAGTCTGGCAGGTCTTCCAAAAGTCAAATATACAATTACCATATGACCAACAGCTCTTCTCCTAGGTATGCACTCAGAAGACTTGAAAACAAGGCCTCAAACACTTCCTGGCAGCATTAGTCATAATAGTCAAAAAGCAGAAATAATCCCATGTATCAAGGAAGCAAATGATAAACTGTGAGAGGTTCACACAGTGGGATACTAGTCAGCCAGAAAAAGGAACGAAGATCTGGGTGGCGCCTGTGGCTCAAAGGAGTAGGGTGCTGGCCCCATATGCTGGAGGTGGCGGGTTCAGACCCAGCCCCGGCCCAAAAAAAAAGAATGAAGAATTAAGACCTTACATATGACAGTGTGGACATACTCAAAGACGGGCTAGGTGAACGACACGATCACACGTGGTGTGACTCTATTTATGGAACATCCAGAATAGGCAAATTCATCCTTAGAGACAAAACGCAGGGGTGGGGAGAGAGGGGCACAGGGAGTGACAGCTTAATGGTCCCAGACTGCTATTTTGGGTGATGAAAATGTTTAGAAATAAACAGAGAAGGTGGCCTTGTGGCACCGTGGGTGTGCTAAATACTGACTTATTTACTCTACAATGATTAATTTTATATAAATTTCAGGCTGGTTGTGGTGGCTCATGCCTGTAATCCTAGCACTCTAGGAGGCTGAGGTGGGGGGATTGCTTGAGCTCATGAGTTCGAGACAAGCCTGAGCAAAAGGCGAGACCCCGTCTCTACTAAAATAGAAAAACTGAGGCACGAGGATCACTTGAGCCCAAGTTGAAGGTTGCTGTGAGCTGTGATGCCACAGCACTCTACACAGGGTGACAGCTGAAACTGTCTCAAAACAAAAAAAAAGTTTTTCAGTTCAACTTTTTAAAGAAGAACTGAAAAAATATTTTAAAATGAAATGATCAATGGAGTCCCAAACCAATGTTAGTCCTTATCAGCCCTTCTTTGCCAAGTGGCTTGTGACATGCTTGGCGTCTATAAACAGATGTCACAACAGCTGTGTGACCTTGGGCACATAAACTGGGCTCTCTGAATCCATTTCTTCCTCAACAAAATGTAAGCATCAGCATCTGCCTTGCAGGTGGCTATAATCCTTATGCAGCAATGTCTGTAAAGTGTCTTGTACAGTAAAGACGGTCCCCAGTACACTGCGGTTAAGACAGGCTCCACTTCGTTAACACAATACACTAGCAATCTCTAAGTTTCTCCAAATCATGTGACAGGTGCAAGTTTGAGCAGAGGGTAAGGTAAGTATCACCTACGCTCCTAAAATGGAATATAAATATGGCAACATGAACATGGAACCCTGTCCTCGCTCCTCTCCTGGCGCTTGCTCAATGTGCTCATCACAGGCTATGACTCTCTTGCTGCTCTTTCTTTCTTTTTTTTTTTAGAGACAGAGTCTCACTTTATTGCCCTCACTAGAGCACCATGGTGTCACAGCTCACAGCAACCTCCATCTCCTGGGCATATGTGATTCTCTTGCCTCAGCCTCCCGGGTAGCTGGAAGTACAGGCGCCCATCAAAAGCCCTTTTATTTTTTTGTTGCAGTTTGGCCGGAGCTGGGTTCAAACCCGCCACCCTCGTATATGGGGCCGGCACTCTACCCATGGAGCCACAGGTGCCGCCCCTTGCTGCTCTTTCGATCCTTTCAAATTGTTCAAGCAATGTGTTTCAACCTTTTTTTATCTCATGTCATACTTGAACCTATAGTTAAACTTCCACGGCATACTGAAATTATGTTGATCAAAAGAAAAGTAAAGAAAGAGAATATACTCACTGTGTTTTAAACTTCTTTGGGAAATAATTTAATTCATTATCTTTAAAATTTTTCACAGTACTCTGGTTGAAAATCACTACTATAGCAGATGAAGAAAACCCTGCCTTAGAGCAGTAGACTGAAGATCTGAACAGCACTGAAGGACTGCTGTTTCACCTTAGAATGAAAACTAAGGACCATGACGCATGGAGGACAACTCAGTGTGTGCTCGCCGAACGTGTTTTCACAAAAATTATAGGTGGATGGCAAGTATCTTTTCCTAAGTCACTGGACAAGAAGGATGGATTGCACAGCACAGGACATCACTGATTCATAAGGGAACGGCACTCAGCGATGTAACTTTTACTTATTAAAAATACATACTCATAAACAACCAGGAACACACCAAAAGTTTAGGAGCATGCAGCCGGGCGGCAGGGGAACTACTCACCACGTGGGCCTGCCCAGGACCCTGAAGCTCCACGTCCCTGCCAAGGGCAGCCAGGATGATGCCACTGCTGTTCTTGGTGGCAAATATGGCCAGCAATTCCGATTCTGGGGTCAAAGACTTGGATGGCAACTCAACATAGCTGCCTCTTAAGAGGCTAACACTTCAGAAGGGCTGGTCAGAGGGGATAAGAGGAGCCGTGAGTTTCCAGCCACAGGCCGACTCCCCATTGCCACTGGGCTTCCCCATTTTCTCCATTCTATCCACCCCACTGGTTTAGATTTTTTTATGTTATTATTTTGCTACATCAGTGGATATTTATAAAAACTCATTCCAACATCAATTAAATGTTTCCTACCTCCAACATACAACCTTTTCTCACTCCATAGGAATTTCTGAGTAAATCAAAGGTCGACCTGGATATTTCCAGGTTCTTGTTTTTTTCTGTTGCATAATAAATGTATTCTTAAATATTGAGTAATAGTATGATAAACTTACATTTAAATCACTGTACAATATTGTAATCAATGTGATTATAATTTGGATTTTAGCTTCTAAATGGACTTTTCCTCATCTTTATTTCAGTTAATCAAGCTGTAATTGGTATTTTAATGTATAAAATATTAATTATAATGACCTTGATATTAATAATAATTATATACCTCAAAGTATTTTATGATTAAGAAAAATTAAGTTGAATTTAGCATAATGTTATTAGCATTAAAGGCATATTATATACATAATATTAATTTAAAATGGAAATTATTCTGGATAGAGTCAGAGAACATTCTCCCTAATAAAGTATCACAAGAATGGAAAAGCAAGTATCCAAATGTACTTAATACTAATATGAAATCCGTAGATGAACAAATACACGAGCACATGAGAGAAAAACACAATTAAACTCAAGTGAGGGGGAGGAAAGGGATGGTGGGGGGAGTATGGAGGGAGATTGGTGTACTCTCGCGTAACAGGCACAATGTAAGCGTATATTATGCACTGGAGGAGGGGCACAACTACAACCTGGACTTTACCTAACAAATGCAAATAATGTAACCTAATTGTACCCTTTAAATCTAAAATTAAAAAAAATTAAATTAAAAAAATTAAATGTAATTTATATTCTACATATTTATTATTTTATTAACTATACTTAGTGCTCCGATTGTTCTAATAGAGAAAATTGAATTTATCACAAACTTAGGAGGAAAAATGCAAATTGGAAAGCATGAAATTTTTATTCTAATATAGCACCTCAATGTAAAAATGAGATAATAGGAGATAAGAAAAGGAAAAAATAAAAATTTCAACAAATTTTCATATTGTTAATCCTAGATGTACTACATGCTATTAATTTCAATGCCAAGTAGTTCATTCTACTTTCTAAACCTAATACCTAGAAGAAGGCTCAACGAAATTAATAGACCTTTTCATTTTAATGGAAATATATTACAATGAGAATGACTTTATGAATTCATTCTGCATGAATGATTAACACCTCATTCTTTTCACTTTCTCTGTAGGTAAATCAATAAATATTTGGTGCTCACTGAGAAGTTTATAATAAAAATAATATAAAATATTACAATATCTACTTCTCTCTTTTATTATTATTATAAATGTCCACCAACCCAGGAATGGATTAACAAGCTGTGGTATATGTATACCATGGAGTACTATTTAGCTATTAAAAAAAATGGAGACTTTACATCCTTCATATTAACCTGGATGGAAGTGGAAGACATTATTCTTTTATTTATTTATTTTTTTTAATTAAACCATAGCTGTGTACATTAGTATGATCATGGGGCACCATACACTTGGTTCATATATCGTTTGACACATTTTCATCACATTAGTTAACATAGCTTTTGTAGCATTTTCTTAGTTATTTTGCCAAGACCTTTACATTCCACCTTTACTAGGATTCACATATACCCTTGTAAGATGCACCGCAGGTGTAATCCCATTAGTCCCCCTTCTTCCGCCTCCCTCCCCCCTCCCTCCCCTCCCTTTCCCCTTTCTCCCTATTCTTAGGTTATAACTGGGATATAGCTTTCATGTGAAGGTCCTACATTAGTTTCATAATAAGGGTGAGTACATTGGGTACTTTTTCTTCCATTCTTGAGACACTTTACTAAGAAGAATATGTTCCAGCTCCATCCATGTAAACATGAAAGAGGTAAAGTCTCCATCTTTCTTTAAGGCTGCATAATATTCCATGGTGTACATATACCACAATTTATTGATCCATTCGTGGATCGATGGGCACTTGGGCTTTTTCCATGACTTAGCAATTATGAATAGGGCTGCAATAAATATTCTGATACAAGTATCTTTGTTATGGTGTGATTTTTGGTATTCTGGGTATATGCCCAGTAGGGGGATTACAGGATTGAATGGCAGATCTATTTTTAGATCTCTAAGTGTTCTCCATATCTCTTTCCAAAAGGAATGTATTAATTTGCATTCCCACCAGCAGTGCAAAAGTGTTCCCTTTTCTCCACATCCACGCCAACATCTCTGGTCTTGGGATTTTGTGATATAGGCTAGTCTCACTGGAGTTAGATGATACCTCAAAGTAGTTTTGACTTGCATTTCTCTGATGATTAAAGATGATGAGCATTTTTGCATATGTCTGAAGGCCATGCGCCTTTCTTCTTCAGAAAAGTTTCTCTTCAAGTCCCTTGCCCAGCCTGCAATGGGATCCCTTGTTCTTTTCTTGCTAATGCGTTTGAGTTCTCTGTGGATTCTGGTTATTAAACCCTTGTCGGAGACATAACCTGCAAATATCTTCTCCCATTCTGAAGGCTGTTTGCTTGCTTTACTTACTGTGTTCTTGGCTGTGCAGAAGCTTTTTAGTTTGATCAAGTCCCAATAGTGTATTTTTGAAGCAGCTTCAATTGCCCGGGGGGTCTTTCTCATAAAAAACTCGCCCAACCCAATTTCTTCAAGGGTTTTCCCTACACTCTCTTCTAGTATTTTTATAATTTCATGTCTTAGGTTTAAATCTTCAATCCACTGAGAGTCTATCTTGGTTAATGGTGAGAGGTGTGGGTCCAGTTTCAGTCTTCTACAGGTTGCCAGCCAGTTCACCCAGAACCATTTGTTAAATAGGGAATCTTTTCCCCACTGAATGTTTTTAATTGGCTTGTCAAGGATTAAATACCGGTAAGTAGCTGGATTCATCTCTTGGTTCTGTATTCTGTTCCAGACATCTACTTCTCTGTTTTTGTGCCAGTAGCATGCTGTTTTGATCACTATCAATTTGTAGTATAGTCTGAGGTCTGGTAGCGTGATTCCTCCTGCTTTGTTTTTATTTTTGAGTAATGTCTTGGCTATTCGAGGTTTTTTCTGATTCCATATAAAACGAAGAATTATTTTTTCAAGATCTTTAAAGTATGACAGTGGAGCTTTAATGGGGATTGCGTTGAAATTATATATTGCTTTGGGTAGTATGGACATTTTAACAATGTTGATTCTTCCCAACCATGAGCATGGTATATTTTTCCATTTGTTAACATTCTCAGCTATCTCTTTTCTTAGAGTTTCAGAGTTCTCCTTATATAGATCTTTCACGTCCTTTGTTAGATAAACTCCCAAGTATTTCATCTTCTTTGGCACAACTGTGAATGGGATAGAGTCCTTAATTGTTTTTTTCAACTTGACTATTGTTGGTATATATAAAGGCTACCGATTTATGAATGTTGATTTTGTAACCTGAGACACTGCTGTATTCAATAATCACTTCTAGAGTTTTGTAGTAGAGTCCCTAACATTTTCCAGATATACAATCATATCATCTGCGAAGAGTGAAAGTTTGATCTCTTCTGACCCTATGTGGATACTCTTGATTGCCTTTTCTTCCCTAATTGCGGTGGCTAAAACTTCCATTACAATGTTAAAGAGCAATGGAGACAATGGGCAGCCTTGTCTGGTTCCAGATCTAAGTGGAAATGATTCCAATTTAACTCCATTCAATATGATATTGGCTGTGGGTTTGCTGTGGATGGCCTCTATCAGTTTAAGAAATGTCTGTTCTATACCAATTTTCTTAAGTGTTCTAATCATGAATGGATGTTGGATGTTATCAAAAGCTTTTTCTGCATCGATTGAGAGAATCATATGGTCTTTGTTTTTTAATTTGTTTATGTGCTGGATTACCTTTATAGATTTATGTATATTGAACCAGCCTTGAGACCCTGGGATAAAACCGACTTGGTCATGATGTATGATTTGTTTGATATGTTGCTGGATTCTGTTTGTTAGAATCTTGTTGAATATTTTTGCATCTATATTCATTAGTGATATTGGTCTATAATTTTCTTTTCTTGTTGGGTCTTTTCCTGGTTTGGGGATCAGGGTGATATTTGCTTCATAGAATGTGTTGGGTAGTCTTCCTTCTTTTTCTACCTTTTGGAACAGGTTGAGTAGTATAGGTACTAATTCCTCTTTAAAGGTTTGGTAGAATTCTGACGTGAAACCATCTGGTCCTGGGCTTTTCTTTTTGGGGAGATTTTGTATGGTTGATGATATTTCTGAACTTGATATGGGCCTGTTCAACATTTCCACTTGTTTTTTATTAAATCTTGGAAGGTGACGTGTTTCCAAGTAACGGTCGATTTCCTTCAAATTTTCGTATTTCTGAGAGTATAGTTTCTTGTAATATTCATTAAGGATTTTTTTGATTTCTGAGGAGTCTGTTGGTATTTCATCTTTGTTATTTCTGATTGATGAGATTAGAGATTTTACTCTTTTTTTCCTGATTAGGTTGGCCAAAGGTTTATCTATTTTGTTGACCTTTTCAAAAAACCAGCTTTTTGATTTATTGATCTGTTGTATTATTCTTTTGTTTTCGATTTCATTTAGTTCTGCTCTGATTTTGGTTATTTCTTTTCTTTTACTGGATTTGGGGTTGGATTGTTCTTCCATTTCCAGTCTCTTGAGATGTCCCATTAAGTTGCTTACTTCCTCTTTTTCCATTCTCCTGAGGAAGGCTTGCAGTGCTATAAATTTCCCTCATAGAACTACCTTTGCTGTGTCCCAGAGGTTCTGATAGTTCGTGTCTTCATTGTTGTTTTGTTCCAGAAATTTGGCAATTTCCTTCTTGATCTCATCTCTGACCCAGCTATCATTCAGCATAAGGTTATTTAACTTCCATGTTTTTGTATGTGTATGCAGATTCCTGTTGTTACTCATCTCAAGTTTTATTCCATGATGGTCCGAGAAGATGCATGGAATAATTTCTATTCCTTTAAATTTGCTGAGGTTAGACTTGTGACCTAAGATGTGATCGATTTTGGAGTAAGTTCCGTGGGCTGATGAGAAGTATGTGTATTCAGTTTTGTTGGGATGAAATGTTCTGTAGATGTCAGCTAAATCTAAATGCTGGATGGTTAGATTTAAATCTAGAATTTCTTTACTCAGCTTTTTGTTGGAGGATCGATCCATCACTGCCAAAGGAGTGTTAAAATCTCCGACTATTATAGAGTTGGAGGAAATCAAGTTGCTCATGTCTGTTAGAGCTTCTCTTATAAATTGAGATGCATTCTGGTTGGGTGCATAGATATTAATAATTGAAATCTCATCATATTGAGTCTTACCCTTAACAAATATGAAGTGACCATTTTTGTCCTTCCTTACTTTTGTTGGTTTAAAGCCTATTGTGTCCGCAAATAAAATTGCAACTCCTGCTTTTTTCTGGATACCATTTGCCTGAATTATGGATGACCATCCTTTCACCCTGAGTCTGTATTTGTCTTTTAAGTTAAGATGTGACTCTTGTATGCAACAAATGTCTGGCCTGAGTTTTTGTATCCAGTCAGCTAACCTATGTCTCTTTAGAGGGCAGTTTAAGCCATTCACATTAATGGAGAGCATTGATAAGTTTGGTGAAATTTGGGGTATTGAGTTTTTTGAAAGTCCAGTGGGCATTTTTAATCCTTTTGCCATTGTGGAAGTTAGAGTTTGATCAGAAGTTTCTGAGTGAGTTTACTTTTGTAGTAGAGGATTGGGTTGGTTATTATGGAGGATAGGTCTGAGAATATCCTGAAGAGCTGGTTTGGTTATGGCAAATTTCTTTAGCATACGTATGTCATTAAAGTATTTAATTTCTCCGTCGTAAATGAAACTCAGTTTAGCTGGGTACAAGATCCGGGGTTGAAAGTTATTTTGCTTGAGGAGATTAAACGTTGATGACCACCCTCTTCTGGCTTGAAAAGTTTCAGCAGAGAGATCTGCAGTCATTCTAATGTTCTTCCCTTTGAAGGTAACAGATTTCTTTCTCCTGGCAGCTTTGAGAATTTTCTCCTTCATATTAACTTTAGTGAAGTTAATTATGATATGCCTGGGGGATGTCTTATTGGGGTTGAGTCGTGCTGGGGTTCTGAAGCTATCTTCTATCTGAATTTCAGGTTCTCTAGGCATGTCTGGAAAATTCTCTTTCATAATTTCATGCATAATTTCTTTCATAATTTCAGGCCTCTGTGCCCAGTGAGGCCACTTCATCTGTTTCAGGAATTCCTATGAGACGGATATTTGCCTTCTTCGAGTTATCCCAGAGCTCTCTGAGTGAGTGATCCATTTTTGCTCTCCATTTCTCTTCCTCTTTGAGAGTTTGGGAGCGTTCAAATGCTTTATCTTCGATGTCGGAGATCCTTTCTTCTGCTTGGTCCATTCTGTTACTAAGGGATTCCACTGTATTTTTCATATCTTTGAGGGCTGCAAATTCTTGTTTCAGTGTGTCTAAGTCTTTTGTGGTTTTGTCTTTAAATTCGTTAAATTCTTGAGACAGCTTTTGAATTTCTCCAGGAATTCCTAATTTCATTTTGTTAATCTTGTTTGCCATCCAAATTCTGAATTCGATTTCTGACATCTCAGCCAGTTGTTTGTGAATGGGATCTTCAATTACATCTGCCGTATCTTTCCTTGGGGGGGTTGATCTATTCTGGTTATTCATGTTACCAGTGTTTTTCTGCTGATTCCACCCCATGTTTGTTTTACTCCCTTTGATTTTCCTCTAGTGTTTTGTCGAGGACCCGTACAGTGCTGTGGCCTGAGAAACTGGGGCCCTGTTTGGTGTAGAGGGGCTAAGTGGTTCTGACTTGTTTTCAGCTGGTTTCTATGTGACCCTAGTGAAACAGTTACTCTGGGTTGAAGTCTCAGCTGTGGAGAAATACCAGCAATTAAGTCACCCCACCCACCACAGGCAACAAATGGAAAAGGAAAATCAAACCTTCCTACAACCACACACCCAGGGCACCACCTGGATAGTCCCCAGGTGAGTGACTCAGTTCAAAAAGTCCAAGTCAATTTTCTCAGTCAGCAGCTCCTCGGGTGGGAGAGTTCAAGAAGTCCCTGGGAACTGGGTCACAGGGGTCTGGTGGCTGCTCTAAAAGGCTTGCTCCAGTGCTGCGTGGAGTCAGGAAGAGCCACCAGTAAATAGATCAGTCTGGGAAGAATGATGCCTCCTTCCCCTCCTTGCAGCTCTGTCACACCCAGTCTCTGCTAGCCGCACAGGGCTGTGACCCAGTCAGTTGTCTGCAGTAAGCAGATACTCCAGGGGTTTGCACCTGCCTAAGTCACAGGGTAGTCTGTGTCTGCTCGACTAGGCCACTATTCTCTGTCTTTATCCAGTAGGGAGTGGTGTGGCCTGTCAACCTCGGGCACTTGTTGGAGACTGGAGGTGTTCACTCAGTTCCAGCCCCACCCTTAGTTTATGTTACTGGGTGAAGGGAACAACCCTGTGGGAGTTTGTTTCTGACCTTGCCAGATTCCTCTGCAGAGAGGCTGATTTGAGTTCCCAGAACCTGTGTCTCAGGCCCTGTCTTTAGTCCTGCGGGTTTGTATTCGCAGCATGATCAGTTGTTGGCTGTAGCCTCTTGACCTCCTTTGTCTATGGGCTGGTGATCCCCTAAGGGCCAGGTGCGTCTTAGGCTCAGTAGAGCAGTTCTCTGGATCAGCCCTACCCTAGGAGTTTCCCGGCTCTGCGGGTGTGTTTTCTAGTCCCCGTGTTCCACCCAGGTCGGTACCGTCTCAGGAAAACCCTTTACTCACGGGGCCTGTGTTTCAGTCCCAGGTCCGTTCCATGGTGGTTGCCATCTGAGAAGATGCTCGGCCTCATCTGGTTGCCCAGGAAGACAGGAGGAGAGGCTATGGGATATCTGGGGGTGGGCCTTGTTGTTGCTGAAGATGGCTGTTGCTCTGCACCTCGGGGCACCACCGCTCCAGTCTAATTCCCTCTCAGCCGACCGTTGTCTTCTTGCTCCTTTGCTACAGTGTCAGCACTGGCCAGCTGCAGTCCAGGTCCTGTCTATACCTCTTGAGAGTTCAGCCAAGAATCTGGACTCCTGAGGGGGCAGGTCTCCAGATCACGGAGTGAGAGAGGAGGGGGGGTGTTAGGAGCTCAGGGTTACAGGTCATAACACCAAGCTCATTGAGTCCAAATGAACAAATAAACAGATACAAAGGTTACCAGGCACAGGGGCCCATAGATACAGAGATAGACGGAAACACATAAACATACAAGCAATAGCCACGACAACAGCAATGTAAGAACAACTGCAATAAAAACAGTGATAATCGTAAAATAATTGAAAGGAAAAAAAAAAGAGAAAAAAGTGGTGTTAGAAGGAATGTTAAGTGAGAAGAAAGAAGAAATTAAAATTAGAAGACATAGAAATAAAAAATGTATCTATATAAAATGTAATAATAAAAAATTATCGAAATGTCCTCTAAGAAAATGGTGAGGAAAAATCAGACAAAAAGAAAACAACAGCAAAAAAAAAAAAAACCCATGAAAACCAAAAAAAAGGCACCAACTGCAAAAATATTCTTGTGGTAGAAATATACCTATAAATGTCTATATGTCTGCTGTAGGGATCAACTTTCGTAGGAATATATTCATACTGCAATATACTTTCTGGACACCAGGTGGCTCTGAGAGTGGTTTTGAGACTTATACCTGGTTTATAGTTTATACCGTTACCATGGTAACCACCTTCCATGGCCGATCGCCATTTTGGAGTTTCTGTAAAAGTTTGTCGCCTAAGAATTGTGCAACCTCGGCTGTTCTCCTCGGGACAGCACTTGCGACCGACTCTCCCACTCAGTGCAGGTGTCCACGCTTCCTAAGTTCCTCCACTCTGCTCCCAGGTTCCCCTGCAAACTGGCGACTGCAATTGGCCATAAGGGGAGTGGTGCTGAGTTCCCACGGTGTCTCCTGTAGCTGGTTCCCGCAGCTTCAGTTGCTCCGCGGCCCCAGAAGCCAAAGCCGGTCCTGGGCTTCAAGCCGTTCCGTGGTTGGAGCGCTTGTGGGATTTATTCTGAGTTTTATGGTTCAGAGTTTTGGATGGGCGGCCACCAGTTCGCTGCACAGTCTGAACTGCCAGCCCCCTCCAACACCTGGGGGAAAGGTGCCTGCCCTTTTGGGTAGTTCAAAATGTCTGTTTCCCGGGCAGGATCCCTTCCCTTCAATTGTCCAGCAGTTTGCCCAGCTCCCTGTGGTTTTGAGTGGCTCTCCTTTCGGATGCCTCCCTCAGTTCAGGATTAATTACTTGTCAATTGGATTTTGTCAGCATTTACAAGCTGCTGACCTCCGCTGGGGAGGGGCCTGCTGGCCGGCACGGCCAAGCAGGGAAGATTCTCTACAACAGAGTGTGTGATTTTAAATTACCCGTCATATATAGCAAACTGCCAGTTCGCTGGGCTTCTCCAGCTGTCTGTCCACTCCAATAATCCACACACAGGGAAGGTCCAGACTGCCTTTCCTCACCTGGTGGCTTGGGAGAGGTGGGCTACACGTCCGTCCTGTCCGCCATCATGCTCCGCCTCGGAAGACATTATTCTTAGTAAAGCATCACAAGAATGGAGAAGCATGAATCCTATGTACTTAATTTTGATATGAGGACAATTAATGACAATTAAGGTCATTGTGGGGAGGAAAAACAGAGAGAGGGAAGGAGGGAGAGGGGTGGGGATTGGTGTGTGCCACACCTTCTGGGGGCAAGACATGATTGTAAGAGGGACTTTACCTAACAAATGCAATCAGTGTAATCTGGCTTATTGTACCCTCAATGAATCCCCAACAATAAAAAAAAAAAAAGTAATATATAAAAAAAATATTTCCAGGTTCTTGATACAGCCCATATAGCTTTTGCTGGTGATTCCTTCCCTACAGGGCAGGATGTGAGAAAAATCATAAGGAAATTTGGATTTCATAATGCCACTTTTGAAAGAAGGAATAAAAAAGGACCTATATTTATAAAAAAATCTGTTTCCATGGGCCACGCAGCAGAAACATCTAGGCCTCTCTTTAATAATGGTATTGATGGTGAGAACTTCAGGTCAAAGGAATACTCTCCTAAGGACTAGAGAAAGGGCTTAGTTAGACCAGTGAATGTGGCCACTTTGATGGCTGCCTACAAACAAATACATTTAATATTTTAAGAGGAACTCACTTTAAGTTGTGACAATTTAAATAAACTCATGAAAACACAGTCCAATTATAATAAAGGCAATGCATTGTCATAAGGAAATTATAGCCCACAGGTTATAATCCAGTTATCATGTAGAATAGAACATTTGCCTCTCATGAGGATAGGTGTAAGGGGTGCTAGGATCAGAGGCTAAAGACGTCACGAGTTTCTGTCCATGCTATGCACCCATGAAGTCTGTCCTAAAGGAAATAATTGCATTTGGGAAAGTCTGAGATTGCCCAAGACCCTATTTCTTAGCCTCCAAGTCAAAAGCATATTTTTCTTTCCAGAAGTTGCCCCATGCCTGGCCGGGGTCAGGCTCTCATTTCCAAACACGGAGACCGCTGACCATCTCCAAACTTCACGCATCAGCTAGTTACAAGAAAGCTTTGAAGTGAGGTGGTTTTCTCTTACAATGACAGCTCTTTTTTTTTTTTTTCTGTCTATGTTAAATAATCAGCTGGGGACCTTTAAGCAACTGCATGATGTGGGGCAAATTTCAACCTTTCTGGATCTTTGTTTCTTCCAACGTAAATAAGGAGGTGGGCCACGAAGATACTCAGGTGTCTTCTAACATGAACGTCTGGGGTCTGAACTCCTTTCCTTTTCTCCAGTGTCTACCCTGTGCCGTGTGGGCAAAGTACAGACACACGTGACACTGATGAAGACTCGGATGTTGATTCCTTGTAGCCACCTCTCACGAGGCTAAACTAACCACAGAAGGAACAGGGAATGACACCTGGGGTGGAATTCAGAGACATCCACGGTCCTGGCTCTGACTTGGCAAGTGACCAGCTCCCCAGAGGTTTCCAGTATTCGCGTCTAAGACCAGGAAGTGACTGTGGTTGCAAACTGTTTCTCCTGAGCCCTTTTCCAGATGCCTGGCAGAGGGGAGGGGCACAGTGGGAAGTGGACCCTGGGCTGCTCACGGCCACTGTATGGCTGCTCCTCTGTGTCACACATCGGCCTTTTGTAAAAGAACTGGGTCTAAAGACAAGGCACTGCCATGGATAATTTGGAAGCCACTGGGCTGGGTGATCCAGATTGGACATTTGATGACTCTACTCCCCGGAAGCTATCTTGCCTTGATTGCTAGACTTACACAAATGACAAATGGGTTTAGGTAAATCATTAAAGTCACAGAGCTAAACGTGAATCACTGTTACAAAGGATTCCTTGTCTCTCCCCTGCCCCATTTCATCCGGGCTCTCGATGCTGGACTTTAAACTTCCACGTACATTATTCATTCTAGCTCACAAAAGGGGAATCCAGAGAAGTTTGCGGAAAGCAGGATTACTTTTTTCCTGTAATGAAATTCTACTTTCTGACTCAGCGCCGATAGCACAGTGGTTATGGCACAGCCACATACACCGAGAGTAGCAGCCCGGGCCAACTAAACAACCGCAACAAAAAAATAGCTGGGCGTTGTGGCAGGCGCCGTTAGTCCCAGCTACTTGGGAGGCTGAGGCAACAGAATCGCTTAAGCCCAAGAGTTTGAGGTTGCTGTGAGCTTTGATGCCTCAGTAGTGAGGACAACATAGTGAGACTCTATCTCAAAAAAAAAAAAAAAAAAGAAAGAAAGAAATTATACTGTTCTGTTATTCTGTACTGGCCATGGCAGCTCATGGGTGGCTCTCAGCAGTTTAGAAGGTCAAGGTAAGAGGATTCCTTGTACCCAGGACTTCAACCCCAGACTGGGCAATAGTTAGACCCCCATCTCTACAAAAAGGAAAAAAAAGTAGGCGGCACGGTGATGCATGTCTGTTATTCCAGCTACTTAGGAGGCTGAGGCTCCTAAGCTCATCTGAATCCAAGAGTTTGAGTTTTCAGTGAGCTAGGCTGATGCCACTGTACTCTAGTCCAGGCAACAGAGTAAGACCTTATCTAAGGAAAAAAAAAAAAAAGAGAGAGAGAGAGAGATTCTACTACTTTAAAATGTCCAGGGGCTGTGCCTGTGGCTCAGAGGGTAGGGTTCTGGCCCCATATACTGAGGGTGGCGGGTTCAAACCAGCCCCTGGCCAAACTGCAACAACAACAGAAAAATAGCCAGGAGTTGTGGCGGGTGCCTGTAGTTTCAGCTACTCAGGAGACTGAGGCAAGAGAATCGCCTAAGTCCAGGAGTTGGAGGTTGCTGTGAGCCATGTAACACCACGGCACTCTACCGAGGGCAATAAAGTGAGACTCTGTTTCTACAAAAATAAAAATAAAATAAAATGTCCAGATAGGGAGTGGAGTATGACAAGTGGGGTCCCCAAATATTGCACAGTAAACAATATTTAGCTGTTCTACTGGTCAGCCAGGCTCCTGTAATCCTAACACTCTGGAGGCTGAGGCAGGTAGATTGTTTGAGGTCAGGAGTTGGAGACCAACTAAGCAAGAGCGAGACCTCTGTCTCTACTAAAAATAGAAAACCTAGCTGAGCATTGTAGCAGCACCTGCAGTCCAGTTACTCAAGAGGCTGAGGTGACAGGTTCACTTGATCCTGGGTCTTTGAGGTTGCTGTGAACAAGGCTGATGCCACAGCACTCTAGCTGGGGCAACAGAATAAGACTCTATTTCTTTTTTTTTTTTCTTTTTTTTTTTTATTGTTGGGAATTCATTGAGGGTACAATAAGCCAGTTACACTGATTGCAATTGTTAGGTAAAGTCCCTCTTGCAATCATGTCATAAGACTCTATTTCAACAACAGCAACAAAAAAAAGGATATTCTAATGGCAATGAATATAAAATAATTAATGTTTTTGCAAAAGGCTTGCTTTATTTGCCAATTAATATGGTGTAGAGTACTTTGAATAAAAGCATGATGGGTTATGAGTCTGAACTGAATTGAATTGAATTGAATGGTGTCCTCTCAAAAGATGTTGCAGTTTTGGCCTCTTAATTCCCTCACAACCTGAGATTGTGATCTTATTTGGTAAAAGGGTCTTTGAGGAATTACTCAAGTTAAAAATGAGGGAATTAGGGTAGGTCCTGATCCAGGATGACTGGGGGTGACTGGAGTCCTTATCAAAGGGGAAATCTAGACACAGAGGGACCGTGGCACAGAGGTGAAGCCACAAAGAGAACGTCATCCACAGGCTGAAGATCCCTTGAAGCCACCAGAAGCCAGGAGGGTGGAGTGGGTTCTCTCCCACGGTCCTCCAAGGGACAAAGCCCTGACAACACCTCGATGTCAAAATGGAACTGGGAGAGATTAAATTTTTTTCTGTTTGTTCCTTTGGTGTTTTTTGAGACAGGGTCTCACTCTGTTGTAGAAATGAGGGACACAGAAGTGCTGCAGTTTAACATCATACCTTACAACTCTTGACCGAGGCAATCCACCCACATAAATGGGATCCTTATCTAGATGATTGCGGTCAGAAGATACTCCCAGAGTCTCGCCTTGCTTAGTCTCTTTGTAACTAGTGTTGTACGTGATGACCGTACAACTAGTGATGACCGCTAGGAGACCAAAAAGGAGGTTGAAAGGAAGAGGCAATGAAATGAAAATCACTTTCTATATTAAAGTAAAATGCACACATCTGCTGACAAAGTTCATTTACGAAGACATCAACTTTTAAATTCTGCAAATTTGACCAGCTGATGTTCTGGGCTATTAAAAGACAAGTGAAAAATCTTCTTGACCAAAGTCAATAAATCCAATATACACGTTGATAAATGACAGCAGTACGGGTGTGGAGGAAAACAGAATGGATTCAATGTTTGATCTCAATTCAGCATTTAATGTTAAATAATGTACGTGGGGGCTGCGCCTGTGGCTCAAGGAGTAGGTCCTGGCCCCATATACTGGAGGTGGCTGGTTCAAACACGGCCCTAGACAAAAACTACAACAACAACAAAAAAATGTAATTGGAAACCACAGCTAATTATTATACTATTCCTCCCGCAAACTGTGAATTTTGTTGCTTAATATACCAAAGACAATGGCTTTCAATTAGAATATTATTTAAGAATGCCTAGGAAACTAAAGTAGAATAAGGATTGCTGCTTTTAGAAGAATTTGATGGGCAGCAGCCAAATCCATTTGGGCACCTACCTTGTTTCCAGTTTCGCTGAAAGGCAATTTTGTACCAGGTCATGTTGCTGTAACATCTGTCTGTAATAAGAGCAAGGGGTCCCGAACCCAGGTAAACAGTAACTTTCACTCTGCTGTGGACCAACTCGATGGATATAGTCTTTCTGTAAAGAAAAGAACACATTTCCCCATGGCTATATCTGGATCCCACGTGTCCCTTTCCCTTCAAGTCGGGAATGGCAGAAACCCAAAATCAAACTCAGAAAACTGGATCTGGCCCCATCACCAGACGTCTATGCTATAAAACTAAAAATGTCCATGAAGGTTTTCTGGAATACTACACAAATAAGAATGAAAACATTCTAGTTGCTATGAAAATCTACACAAATAAGAATGAAACCATCTTCGTTGCTATGAAAATTTACACAAATAAGAATGAAACCACTCTTGTTGCTATGAAAATCTATGCAAATAAGAATGAAACCATCCTCATTGCTATGAAAATCTACAATTTTCATAAGAGAAGTGGAATCTCTTTGGATCTTTTTTATTCAGACTGATAAATGGGCCAGTCCTAAAAAATAAAAGTAGAAGACGGAGAGATGGAAATTACCAGCACATGAGAGGAAGCTGGGATCATGACATTCCTATGAGTGCAATTTAAATAAGGTCCCTGTGGTTGCAGTGAACATAGAACAAAATATATTATTTGAACTCAAAACTTAATAACAAATGTTTAACTGATATGTGTAATGACTGGAAGACTGGTTTCCACTTGGTGCTCTTTTATACGTCCCAAAGGTTCTTTTTCTTTCTTTTTTTTTTTTTCTTTTTGGCCAGGGCTGGGTTTGAACCCGCCACCTCTGGTATATGGGGCTGGCGTCCTACTCCTTTGAGCCACAGGTGCCGCCCAGTCCCAAAGGTTCTATAGCAGTGGTTCTCAACCTATGGGTTGAGACCCCTTGGGACTGTATTAAAGGTTTGCAGCATTAGGAAGGTTGAGAAGCTCTTTTCTACAGTAAATTCATATTAACATAATAAATAAATGATGCAAAATGGGGATATTGTATGACATACATACCTATATATTAGTATATGTTCATAAACTTGCATGGCGTACAAATGTATGATTTAATTAGAAAATCCTCACTAAACAAAAGTAAATTCATAGCAATACAAACGTGTGTACATGGGAGGGCTTTGTGCCCAGACTCTTACCGTGCCATTGGAAGCCAGGTAGAGAAGAAGTCCATTGGGTGAAAAGGTACTGAAGAGCCTTATTATCTGAGTCACAGTCGCCCGAAGCGTCTTCTCCACAAAAGAGTACCCACTCCCATCAAAATGGAAGGAAGAGTCTTCATTCTGGGAGCTGCAAAGCAGAAGAGACAAGATACAATCCATTTTCAAGACAGTTAAGAGAACAAACAATAGGTTTATTGATTTCTCCCTCACAAAATTTACGGTAGAGCTATTAGTCATAAATTGATAACATTAATACTTTGATCACATTAATTAGGTAAACCAGCATACATTAGAACCTCTTGAAGTTGACCACTCAAGGGAGTGTAACAAATTGGTCAACATACAGAGGTGGTCACCATAAGAAACTAGGCCTACTATACTGATATGTACATGTGGTGCATGTCCTGTGGTCCACCACCTCCCTACACTGACCACTCCCTTAAGTTGCCCTAATTTTCATACACCAGACATGCATCACAGGTACTCAATGTATAACAGGCCTAGGTCTTTATGTTGACCACCTCCGTATGTTGACGTGTTTGGTGCAGCCTCTTGAGTGGTCAACTTACAGAAGGTCTACTACCACATGCTTGCCTGAGTTTAAGCCAGTTGCTTTATAAGGAAAAGCAAGTTAATGTAGGCAGTGTTCACTCTAGTAAGAAGAAAGTTTTTCACAGGAAGATAATGCTATAAATATTTCTACTTATTTAGATTTGTTTGTTTGTTCTAGTTTTCTTCAATGTAACTATCTTCTCTTAATTCCAGTGCCCTCAACAGAACAATTTTTATATTGGCATTTATCATCTTGTGCCATTTTATTTTTTAACTCACTTCATTTATTTATTTAGAGACAGAGACTCACTCTTTCCCCAAGCTAGATTGCCCTGGAAATACTTTAGCCTACAATCTCAAACTCCTGTACTTAAGTGATCCTCCTGCCTCAGCCTCTCCAGTAGCTGTGACTACTGGCTTCTGCCATCATGCCTGGCTAATTTTTCTATTTTTAGAAAAGGCAGGGTTTCTTCTTATTCAGGCCGGTCTTGAACTCCTAAGCTCAAGGGATCCTCCCACCTCAGCCTACCGGAGTGCTAGAATTGTAGGTGGGAGCCACCACGCCCAGCCACCCTCTGCTGGTTTTAACTAATACATCAGGTAAAATAGTATTATATGGAAAACAAACATGTACCAGAAGGATCATTTAAAAAATCACTGAGGCTTTGCACCTGTAGTGCAGTGGTTACGTCACCAGCCACATACACCGACATTGGCGGTTTTGAACTCGGCCTGGGCCAGCTGGACAACAATGACAACTGCAACAACAACAAAATGGCCGGGTGTTGTGGCGGCGCCTGAAGTCCCAGATACTCGGGAGGCTGAGGCAAGAGTTTGAGTGTGACGCCACAGCATTCTACCAAGGACAAGATAGTGAGACTCTGTCTCAAAAGAAAACAAGAAAAAATCATAGATATCCTCAAAAATCTGCCTGATGAGTTTAAAGACCTGCTTTACTTTGTGGGGTGAATGTATGGCTTACACAGACCTGCACCGGAGGGCCAGGGCACTGCTCAGATAAGTGTGTTCCACACCAGAGCTGCACCGGAGGGCCAGGGCACAGCTCAGGTAAGCGTGTTCCACACCAGACCTGCACCGGAGGGCCAGGGCAATGCTCAGTTAAGTGTGTTCCCTGGTCTTCCTCCTATACTTCAAAAGGCTGACTGGACTCACTGTTCATTGAGAGTAATTCATCTGGGACACAACAGAGTTATGTTTTAAAAATATTTTTTGGACTGTAACATAGGGCTTTAGAGTAAAATCTGGATTAGGATGGTTTGGGGGTAAGAATTCACCTTCTCCCTAAGTGAAGGTGTAACAACCAAACCCAGTGCCTCATGTCCCAGCAAGACAGGACATCCAGTGAGAAGAAAGAGTCCCCAAGCTGAGGAAACAAAACAAAATAAAGAACAGCAGTGCTTTGTAAGCCTGAGGTTTCCCATTTACAGCTACCTGCATTCTTGCTTTTTCAAAAACTTCCATCATGTGATCTCTTTTAGGAGGTGTAATTCCCAGGAAATGCACTCTGCATAAATTCTTAAAACAGTGTGGTTTGATTCTGAAGTTTTTGTGCTAAAACCTTTGGCTGCAGTCACAGACTCCAGAACCAGATGCCTGGAGTTCAAATCCCAGTTTCCCAATTTACTAGCTGTAAGAACTCAGAAAAGTTACTTAACCAGTGTCCCATTCTCTTCATCTGTAAAATTTCTAATAATAGAACCTCTCTGGGAGTGCTATGCATGAGTTAGAATACATAAAGTTCTTGAACCGGTGCCTGGCCCCCAGCAGATGCTCACACTACATGAGCTCTTCTGACTCTGCTGCGTTCCGAGCTCCTCCCTACACTCCCTTCATCAGGCCTATTAAAAGCTGAGCCACCTCAAAGATTACATGCCTTGCCACAGACACACCCCAAGAAACTGAAGTTTCAAAGAAAACTCTGGATATCTGTCTTGTCCCTGTGCAGACACCTACTCTCCCAGACCCTGAAAGCAATCTTTTCTCAGGAAGGTGAGTCCTGAGCCCTTCCCTCAACAGGGCCTGTTCAAGCCAGGCAGCTGTGCAGGATGAATTCACATAAAATGATGACTGATGAGACTGTCTGCAGGCTCGTTCCCCTGGGGGCAGTGTCATGTTTCTGGGGCCTCCCCACGTTCCCGGGTTCTCAGGGGCTACTGCAGGATTTTGTTCTATGACCAGAGGCTCAAATGAGTCTCCAGTTAGCCCCGGGGCCTGTACCCAAGGGGGCCATAGGAAGATGGCTCCAGCCTTGTGCCCAGTTGAGGGACATAAGACAGCACTTTGTGGATAGCTCTGTTCTTGAATTTGGAAATGTCCCCATTATTCTGAGGGCACATGTGGGAGCCACATAGTCAGCAAACCCAGCTATCAGTCCTGTGAGTCTGGAGGACTCACCAGCCCTCCCTAATCTCCAGCTTGTCATTCCTGAGATTCAGATAATCCTGTGTTAACCTTAGAGCAAGTGTGTGGGGGTGATGTGGGGTGTGAGATAATCCTGGGCCTTGTGTTCAGGCTGCTGCCTCTGCTGCCCTTCACACACCTTGGCACAGCCCCTCACAGCTGCTTTTTGTATACAGGCCATTTCCCTAACCATGAGCTATCCCAGGAGACAGACTGTGTGGCTGATGTAGACTCAGCCAGTGCCTAAGAAAAGGCCCTGGTCCAAGGTCAGCTGGTGGCCAACACTGTCACCACAGCCACTCTTAAGTAATGCAAGAATTGTGCCCATTAACTAAATAAAAAAGTTTTTCTATATTCATTTTAATGAGAACTGTTAGAATTAGTGATTAATTTTATAATATCCTTTTAGAATTTAAGGGATTGTTCACAATTATAAACAGTGATCCTACATAAAGAAGTGTAAAAATGTAGTCAAGGAGGAATAAAAAAGAAATCAGCATGTTGACTTGCTATGTGAGTTACACTTATGGGTTAACACTAATAAACTTTTTTTTTTTTTTTTTGTTAGAGACAGAGTCTCACCTTGTCAACCTCAGTTGAGTGCTGTGGCATCTCAGCTCACAACAACTTCCAACTCCTGTGCTTAGGTGATTCTCTTGCCTCAGCCTCCCGAGTAGCTGGAACTACAGGTGCCCACCACAACACCCGGCTTTTTTTTGTTGCGGTTTGACGGGGCTGGGTTTGAACCGGCCACCCTCGTTATATGGGGCCAGCACCTTGCCCATTGAGCCACAGGCCCTGCCCCACTCATAAATTTTTTAAAAAATCTAAAGGATATCAATGGAGCACCCTCATGATTTCATAATGGTAAATTACACAAAGAGGAAAAATGCAAAATGAATTCTAATCACAGTCAGCCAAAGTGAATTATTATTAAAATTAGGTTGTTATTCCTTCTAAAGTTTTTGCCTAAGGTCAGGGGAAGGGAGTGGGGTTTATAATGAAGACAGCTCAATCCATTCACAAACAGACTCAAAGCCCCCCATCTGTGTCTATATCAGTACCTGCTAAAGTATTTTCTGCATGCTCCTTTTAAAAAAGGGTTCAGGGTCGATTCATTTGGAAAATTCTGCAACTCCACCTTATCCTCAGGACTGGGTTACCATGCATATTAGCACACCAATGATAAATACAGGCTCAGATAGCCTTGCAGCAAAAAAAGTTTAATTTTTTAACTTAGTGCTTCCAAAACATTCGTGATCAGGATATCTATTATAGGCTATCTATTCATGTCCTACCAAACTGGTATTCTTTACAAATACCAATTACTGGAAATGTTGGCCAATAAACACAAGAATAGCCTGCTGACTTGTTCAGTCTGCAGAAAAGTGCAATTCACCAAGCCCTAGTTTTCTTTTTTTTTTTCTTATTTCTACTTTATTCTTTAATTTTTTTTTTTAGTAATCTCTGTAATTTTAAAGAGACCTTTGTACATTTTGTTGTTTTTTTCCAAAGACCTGGTTCTTGGATGTATTTTTTTTTATTAAATCATAACTGTATACATTGATATGATCATGGGGCATCATACACTCGCTTCATAAACCATTTGACACATCAATCCTGTAATTCCTCTGCTGGGCATATACCCAGAAGACCAAAAATCACAACATAACAAAGATATTTGTACCAGAATGTTTATTGCAGCCCAATTCATAATAGCTAAGTCATGGAAAAAGCCCAAGTGCCCATCAATCCACGAATGGATTAATAAATTGTGGTATATGTATACCATGGAATACTATGCAGCCTTAAAGAAAGATGGAGACTTTACCTCTTTCATGTTTACATGGATGGAGCTGGAACATATTCTTCTTAGTAAAGTATCCCAAGAATGGAAGAAAAAGTACCCAATGTACACAGCCCTACTATGAAACTAATTTGGGACTCTCACATGAAAGCTATAACCCAGCTACAACTTAACAATAGGGGGAAGTGGGAAGGCGGGGGTGGGTAGAGGGAGGGGGATCGGTGGGATCACACCTGTGGTGCATCTTACAGGGGTATTTGCGAAACTTGGTAAATGTAGAATGTAAATGTTTTGGCACGGTAACTGAGATAACGCCAGAAAGGCTATGTTAACCACTGTGATAAAAATGTATCAAATGGTTAATGAAGCCCTAGTTTTCTTGAGCTGATAAGTCTCTGTGGTCCACCAGCTGAGTGTGGCAGCTGCCCTCTATCCACAAGCCAGGCCGTGTGTTATCAGGAGGACACAGCATGTCAGGCTCCCTCCTCCTCCTCCTCATCAGTCAAAGGCCCTGGGTGGGTGGGAATCTGTGGGGCAGGTGTCTCAATGAGAACAAAACTGACCACACAGAAAACTGACTTCCTCCTTCCAACAAAAGACAAAAAGAGCCAGCAACCATCACCTTCACTCAGGGCTGTAACTGGAGGTCAGGGGATTCAAAATAACCCTGAAGATGACAATGAAAAAAGGGGACATTGTAACAGCTAAAGTAGGGGGACATTTTCCAGATTAGAAACATTAAAATGTTCTGATTAGGAAACTGCTGTTAACAATTTTCCTTTCTAACCGTGAGGTTTCAGCAGGGGTGGGAAACCTGCAACCTTAGGGAAACTTGTGGCCTTCTAGATCCTTAAGTGTGGCCTTTGGACTGAATCCAAATTCTACAGAACAAATCCTTTAATTAAAAGGGCTGCAGCAGGGAAAGATGATGCTTTTCTTAACTCCTTTGGTGCTTAAAAACAATCATGAAATCAGAAGGCTATAGGGTGGGGTTGGGGCATTTTTCACATTACAATTACTAAATTGCTGGAGAGTTCCTTGGTAGGAACTCTGTGTAAGAAAAAAGAGACAGAGTCTCACTATGTCCCCCTCAGTAGAGTGCTGTGGCATCACAGCTCACAGCAACCTCAAACTCTTGGGCTTAAAATGCCCGGCAGTTTTTCTATTTTTAGTAGAAATGAGGTCTCCCTGCTGCTTGGGCTGATCTCCAACTCCTGAGCTCAGGCGATCCATCCACTTGGTCTCCCAGAGTGCTAGGATTACAGGTGTGAGCCAACTCAAGTTGCTTTTAACTGATCTTGTCACACTTGCTGTTAATTACAGATATTTATCTGAACAGAGCAGCCCCTTAGATGAGAGAACTTAGATGTCACAATTCTCTAATAGCAAAAGACAATTTATTGTCTTAATTATTACAGTGCTAGAAAGCAGACCTTACTTACTTAAGGGACTATAGCTACTTTATTACAAAATAACAGGGCAGGTATTGAGCTTGGTGAGATTGAGTTATTAAATGCCTCCTATTATATTAATATGTGCAAAAAGATGTTGTTCTCCACTTACAAATGCATTTCATTTCTAGAATTATACAACTTGGTTAGTAATAGGAAAGTATTTATCTGTAAAAATTGTGTACACACATACCCTTCATTCTTGGAGGAATAGTGCTTTTTTTTTTTTTTTTTTTTTTTGAGACAGTCTCAAGCTATCGCCCTGGGTAGAGTGCCGTGGCCTCACAACTCACAGCAACCTCCAACTCCCGGGCTCAAGCGATTCTCTTGCCTCCACCTCCCAAGTAGCTAGGACTGCAGGTGCCCTCCACAATGCCTGGCTATTTTTTGGTTGCAGCCATCCTTGTTGTTTGGTGGGCCCAGGCTGGATTCAAACCTGCCAGCTCAGATATATGTGGCCGGCGCCTTAGCTGCTTGAGCCATAAGCACCGAGCCTCTTGGAGGTATTTTCAAAACAAAAATGTACAGTGATTTCCCCACAATTTAACTGTGGCTCATTGAGACAGAGGTTGTTTGAAGAAAAGTCTGAAGCTTTTAGAGTTTATGATCCACAAACAAAGCATATGGTACACATACAAGATGCAGCAAAAAGAGCACTTCTTTTTAAAGAGTTAAAAATTATGCCCAAGAGATAATCTATTTCATATCCTTTGCAATAAAATAAACAATAGCACAAACCCTCTGATGTGCATTAAGTTTTTTCCACAGCCCTCAGATGTTAATAGAATGACACATCACGTGTAAAATTGTGGTGACATCTCACCTTCCAAAGCAGCCGTGACATTTACCCTCCCTTTCTAGGTGGTTCCACAGGCTGATGGATTTTCCATTTAAGAAAGCTTCTCCCATGCAGTCTCTGAAATGGTTACCTTCACGACAGGAGATTTCTGATGTAAGGAAACAAACACATAAGCTACATTTAGTTTACTTGATGAAGTGAAAAAAATACTCCCAGAGCACAAAACTCCCTGAGAACGCAAATGGAACAAATTTAAATTTTGAGAGAGTAACATTCAGAAAAACGGCCAGTTTGTAATCACTGGATTTCCTTTTAGTTACGAAGTGGGATTTTAGAATGAACAGGAACTAGACAGGATCTTAAGGATCATCTTGGTTACTGCTGGAGAAAGCTTCTTTTACATATGAGGAAACAGAGACCCGGGGGATGTGGTTGGTCTGCTGAGGGTCCCCTACACGATTCCAGGTCCAAGGAGCTCAACTGCATTTAACAGGGGAGGGTTAACAGATGAAATAAACATGGTAGGCCCCTTTGCTAAGCACCAATCAGTATCAGTCAACCATTAGCTAAACTTTATAGAAATTAACACGGAATATTGAATTTCCTGTTTTGCCATTAGAAAAGAAACCCAAAACAACAAAATGAGCCATTGGCTTCCGGTCATTGATTACATCATTGAACAAGCACCAGCCTAGGTCTGCAGGTGAGTTGTTACAAAGCAAAACAATAGAAGTAGAAAAATCTTCATCTGCCTGAGACCTACTCAACAATTTAAAATATTAATTTTGTAGATGGGTAAAGTCAGCCAATCGGTCCTGTTCAGATCAACTTTCAGAACGTTACCTTGATTTGTCCTCCTAGTCCTCCAACGAACATGAGTGTTGAATTGTTTATATCCAGAACCTTGGCTGTTCCAGGGGATTTACTTGTTTTTGATGGTGGCTTTTGATTTGAGCTCATTTCCTTTACACTCAGTGAGACAATGTTTACAAATGTAAGGGTCACAAAGAATCATAAAAAGAACTTTCAATGGGAAGAATGATGTGTGTGTCACTGAATAATCTGACACTTCCCTTTTCCTTCTACAGATTAAAGTCGCCATGTGTGCGGACAGAGACTGCGTCAGGATTATTCAGTGACACACACAGCAAGCAGCAGGTCCACAGTGCTATCCTATAATGAATTTTCCATGTGGGGCAGGCTGCTTCTCTTGATAATGCACACTACTTTGTGTTTCAAAAAGTGAGCAATCAGATGATGGTCAGAATGATTTTGTTTGGTAACATGTTCACATATGGGAAAATCCTCTTTTAATAGGGTATCATAGGAAACTGTCTCACATGAGATTTAATTCTTTAAGGACAAGGAACTTATCACCTTGAAATCTTTCCACCTGAACAAAGAGGATATTTGATGATCATCTGGTAAATTGAGAGGCTCATTTGACAAATATTTATAGAACAATTACTGCACTTGCCACATTCTTTCTTGGATTAGTAATGATTTGCATATGTATCTTACATTAACCTTAAAGATTCTAAGTTGGCATTAATTTTGCATTCAGAGCCATCCTTTGGGCTGACATTTGTTTGTTTTTGCCACTGTAACTGAAGCAAATGGAAGCCAGAGGTCATGGAAACCCACATTTCTTTTCTGATAGTGAGGGCAGTGAGGAGGGGTCACAGAACGCCCAGAAAATCCCCTCACCCAGAACACAGCCAGCACATGTCCTAAGGGTGGCTGTAAAAACTCTCCTGAGCTTTGAACTTCTCCAGATGCCCAGCGGCTTACGAATTTAGTGACCTGGATTTGTACGACATTTGTGGGTCTACAAACTGTCTCCTCTGACTCCTTTAGAGGACGAGGCCAAAGCCGCACAGACGTTCTGAAGAGTATTGTGATTATTAAAACTAAGTTGGTAGAATGAAGAAGCAGCACCATATAAAACCAATGAAACTCAGAGGGTCGGTAACACTTGTATCACCGCATTCTGTTCCCTCGAGGCTGATGTAGCCATAAATCTAGGCCTACCAATAGCTCTCCATAAAGACATGGAGGTTTCTTGGCTGATGATGTTTGGAAACATGCTAATAAAAAGCAAATCTCAAAGAAAATGAGTTGGGTCGCTGGTTTAAATACACCTAGATGAGGCTGTGAGGACCTGTGGTTACTAGGACCTGGTGTGCAGGAATTCTGGGGATGGGGCGTGACCCAGCCAGGCTGCCAAGAGCCAGGGATACAGAGAGCCTGGGGCCCCGACTCACAGAAGCTGCTTGTTTCCGGGCCTGGCTGATCAGCAGTTTAATTTCGGAAAGGTTTCTGTTCAGATTCTCTTCTAAAATCTTCAAAGGTTTCAACTGATCAAATAGAAGGTTGGCTTGTGTTTCCACATCTTTTTTCTTTCCACTAACAGAGCTGGCAAATGCAACAGGGCAAGGGGTGAAAGGGAAGGAGGAGAGGGGGAGAAACAAGATAGTGAACTGTTCATCACTAATGCACCAGGAAAACAGAATATCCTAATAATCATTCTGTGAATTATTGGTAAATATTTGAAAAATGCACCAGTAGCATGCATTTACCCAAGGCTCTTCTTTATAAATGCTAATCATATGTTAGCACATTTTTCCTTTTAAGGACGGTTATGAGCAAGGCCCCGTTGCATGTTGAGTGAGCACGATGCAGATTTAAAAACTGCGAGGAAGGGCCAGGTGCCGTGGTGGCTCATGCCTGTAATCCCAGCACTGTAGAGGCGGGTGGATGGCTAGAGCTCAGGAGTTCAAGACCAGCCTGAGCAAGAGTTGAGACCTAGCTACCAAAACCAGAAAAATTAGACAGGAGATATGGTGGGCACCTGTAGTTCAACTACTCAGGAATCTGAGGTTAGAGGATCGCTTAAGCCCAGGAGTTTGAGGTTGTCATGAACTATGACCCCACAGCATTCTAACACCCATGGTGACACAGCGAGACTCTGTCTCAATAAAAACCCCCAAAAGACCCTCCAAGAAAGGACACTGACGTACTGGTCAGGTTCGAGTCATGCAGGAGCTTGTTTGTCTCTCGCAATGTGGCGTTGACCCCGGACAGGCCAGTCGACGTGTCGAGCAGCTTCCAGCTCAACCCCCTGCCACATCTGCCAGCGTGCTCACAGCGCTCCTGTTTACAGATGTGGCCAGCTCTTTAGTTCTGGCTCCTTGGTGTCCCACATCTAAAATAAATATATATGTAAGTGAGCACTCTGCTGATTACACACAGGGAAAAGAATAAAAATGTGACAAATACAACTTTACAGAAAAATATGTTATGGTAGTTTACTGATTGTTGAATACAAATTGAGCCTTCTTTGCTTTTTTTTCTTTTGGGCAGTGGTCAATGGTCTACAGAGCTTCTTGTTTTCCATGGAAATACACCTGCATATAACATGCTCTACTACTTCTTTGTAAAAGAAAATAAAAACCTCAATGTCACCTCCCCACCAGCCCCTACAACTAAAGTCTGTTTGATTCTGTGCTAAAAATGAATTACAAGTTTATCTGCACAGGGAGAAGACCAGAGAGAAGAAGGATCAGACTTGCTTCCTGAAATTAACATTCTTACTAAAATTAACAGAAAAATATCAATAACAGAAAATTATCTAACTCATAGTTTCTCAGTAAGGGATCAATCATATTACCCATGCCCCTCCCGCTCTCCCTTGCTGACAGGCACAGGGTGGGGGGGGTGCCTCTGTTTTCACAACATCTGGGAAGAGCTAAACAGAAAGAAAAGAAATGTGCATTTTTAGACCTATTGACTTGAAACTACTTTTGAAATTCTGTTTTACAGCCTCAAACAGCTCCTGGACAGACAGCTTAGGTGTGAGCTCCTACTCAAAAAAACAAACAAAAAAACCCACCAAAAACCCCCTACCACTACCTCTGGGGCAGAATTACTAAGATCACAACCACCACTGACAAACCTGTCCTTCCCTCTGCTGGGGGCCTGCCACTAGGAAGAGGGACGGAGCCGATGCTGGGTCCACAGCAGCCTGCGGATTCAGCTACAGCCATAAATCTTCTTCACCCGCTTTACAACAACTGAAGAAAAAGCCAGAATTCCTGGTTATCTCAGCCAACAATATCTCTCTGTCTTTCACTGTGTTGGCTATTTTTCCTGTCTACATAAAGTAAAATAAACTTTTTCTTCTTTCTATCCTGATCTTTGTCTGGAGAAATCATTCTCAAAACCGGCCTGCTCTAGAGGAAGGACATGTGTGGAACCGAGGCTTCCTTCACTCCCTCCCTCTTCTCATAGCTCCCTTGTCCTGCGTAAAAGGTACATATTCCTGGGTGTCACAAGAATGTGACTACTTTGTCTCACTACAGCTGCCCCCTCCCCACCTTTTTTAAATGCCCTACTCCCCTTTAAATCCTGAAAACTCCAAATTCCACTTTGGAAAAATAGCCACAAATCTAGAGGTGGTCTGTGTTTGTCCCAGGCATGTCTTCAACTTGGGCTTGAAAAGCCTCCATTGATTGGGATTTGTGCTTCAGTCACTTATTTGGATTCAATACTCTTTCAGGGACAAATTAAATATATATATACACATACATATATATATATATATATATATTTTTTTTTTTTTTTTGAAGACCAAGTCTTACTTTGTCATCCTTGGTAGAGTGCTGGGGCATCTTAGCTCACAGTAACCTCAGATTCCTGGGCTCAAGTAATTCTCTTGCCTCAGCCTCCCAAGTAGCTGGGACGTGCCCACCACAATGCCCGGCTATTTTTAGAGACGGGGTCTTGCTCTGGCTCAGGCTGGTCTTGAACTTGTGAGCTCAGGCCATACACCCGCCTCAGCCTCCCAGAGTGTTGGAATTACAGGAGTGAGCCACCACACTTGGCCTAAATTAAATAATTTTTGATCCCAATTCTTTGGAATATGATTTCAATATACAATGAGATCATGAAAAGTATGGGCTAATAACCCCACGCTTGGTGTCTTATATATTAATAAGCTAAATTTCTTTACTTGGGTTCTTTTATCACCCCTTGTTGCCACAATTAAACACATTCTCCACCTCAATTCATATCTGGTTAAGAAAGCTTTGTAAAGAAAGTCTGCAGTCAAGAAGGACTTAGGATAGAGGACTGGCCTTTGCCCACAGCATCAACTGGATGCAGAAATAATAGCAGAACAAAGACTAAATACCCATTCAAGGTAAACTGGAATCAGCTGTACTAAAAAAATCTGGGTAAGGACTTTTTTTAAAGCACTATTAATTTTTAAAGTGTTTTATCACAAATAAGGTGAAACATTAACAATAGAAGAAGCCAGATAAAGGGTATACAAAATGGCCTTTTTATCCTCCTTGCAATTTTTCTTTAAGTGTGAAATTATCTCCAAATGAAAAGTAATTAAATTGTTTAATTAAAATATTAGGTCAGGCACACTGGCTCACACCTGTAATCCTAGCATTCTGGGAGGCTGAGGCAGGTGGATTGCTTGAACTCAGGAGTTCAAGACGAGCCAGACAAAGAGAAAGACCCCATCTCTACTAAAAATAGAAAACTTAGCTGAGTATCATGGCAGGATTATGTAGATGCAGCTATTTGGGAGGCTGAGGTAAAATGACTGCTTGAGCCCAAGAGTTTGAGGTTGCTGTGAGCTACGATACCACAGCACTCTAGCCTGAGGCAACAGAGTGAGGCTCTATCTCAAAAATATATAGAGATCTACACCATATTATCCTTTAAAAAAAAGGAAAGGAAAAATGCACTTCCAGATCAGAAAATCCTCTATTGATTCAAAGTAAGAGATAATTCCAGGGCTCCCAGCACATCTCTGCTGGACACGCTCAGACTATGTCAGAAACTTAGCAGGCACACCTGGGAGCAGAGCTTCTGCACCTTGTTAAGACTTTCAAAAAATGCGTAGGAAGAACCAAGGAGAAGTTTGAAGTGGTATAAATAATGAACTGCAGCACAAATCATTCGTATTACACTTAAAAAACTATTCTACTTAAAATGCTAATGAATACTGCATTACCAAACCATCAATATGAAGGTGATGGGTGGGCCTATTTCAGAATGTTTGATTGCCTCATGAAGGAAGATGACCAAGTCAGAATTCTTCCACTTACTACATGTATAATAAACCTGGCATTTTCTCTTCAGGCAGGTAAAGGGCAATCTGGCTTCCTTCCTTACTCATGTTTTTGGATGCCTCTTCTTTTATCGAAGTGCTATGTCAAGCTCATTTCAAAAATAATCAATTAAGATGGCTCTATAAAGTCTCTGTTCTAATATTCTACTATGTCAGTGTAAATGTTCTGAAGTTATTTAAAAAGAAAGACCCGGTGATCTTCACTTCTCAATCATATTCCTTTACAGATAAAACCTTTATCAGTCTTGGTCTGATTTTCCAGTGGGGACTCTGGTTGGACTGCGTGAGGCAGGCCTGCCTGTGCTCCTGTGTGGTGCTCTTACAAGGAGAAGACATTGTTAGATCCATAAACTCCTTTCTACTTACCTTCAGGAATTGCTCTATGTATTGAGAGTGATTCATTGGTCTGCCTGGTAATTTTATCAGCGTTCTTTTGAAATGTTTGCTGTATTTCTCAATTTACTCAGTTCCGATGCAATACCCATTTAAAGAGAAGGGGGTGGAAATGTTCTCTTTTAGGTTAGCCTACTAAAAAGTTGCCTAGGAAACAGCTTTCTTTATCACTTCTGACCCATCTACTGAATCAATAGCTTAATATGGAGAATCGCAATATGGAAAGTTTTCCAGCAAGACTTAGCACCATCCATGATGGAGAGTAAGAGTGTGTTTTTAGCCAGCTTGGTCTTTTTTTCCACTTTGCTTATTGCACTTTCTCACTGATATTTCTTCTTAAATTTCATCCCCAGTTTTGAGCTAATAAAATGAAAAACTGTGTTTAAATCACGCAGTGTTAACCAGACTCACCAGCTCCCTGTTCACACTTTATCATGGTCACCTTTCTCCTCTGGGCTATGAACCCCAAACATGGGATTCTATCGGGAGCTCCTTGTCCTCCCTCTACTTCCCTGGCCATCCCGCTGTCCCTTCCGGACACCCAACTAGGACTCAACTCAACCTCCTTCTCAAGTTTGGTAAAAGATTTTACTTTTAAAATTTCTTCTTTTTTTTTTTCTTGTGGTTTTTGGCCGGGGCTGGGTTTGAACCCGCCACCTACGGCATATGGGACGGGCACTCTACTCCTTGAGCCACAGGCGCCGCCACTTTTAAAATTTCTGTTCATAATATACAATCACATTTACATTTTGAACACAAGGTTAATGTAATTTCTTTCTTTTTTTTTTTCCTTGGAAACAGAGTCTCACTATGTTGCCCTCAGTAGAGTGTTATAACATCACAGCTCACAGCAAACTCAAACTCTTGGGCTTAGCGATTCTCTTGCTTCCCAGGTAGCTGGGACTACAGGTGCCTGCCACAATGCCTGGCTATTTTTTTGATCCAGTTGTCATGTCACTCAACCCAGGTCAACAGAGTTAAGACTGTCCAAAAAAATAAATATATAATGGTACAGGGCACAGTGACTCACTGTGCTAGTAATCTTAGCACTGTGGAAGGCCAAATTAGGTCGATTGAGCTCAGGAGTTTGAGACTAGCCTGAGCTAGAGCAAGACCCCATTTCTAGTCCCTGTGGCTCAGCGGGTACGGTGCTGGCCCCAAATACCAAGGTGGTAGGTTCAAGCCCAGCCCTGGTCAGCTAAAAAAAACAGCAATGACAACTACAATGGAAAAAAAAAAAAAAGCGGGGCATTGTGGCAGGCTCCTGTAGTCCCAACTACTTGGGAGGCTGTGGCAAGAGAATCACTTAAGCCCAAAAGTTGGAGGTTGGAGGTTGCTGTGAGCTGTGACCCCATGACACTCTACTGAGGGTGACAAAGTGGGACTCTGTCTCAAAAAAAAAAAAAGACCCCATTTCTAAAAACAGCTGGGCATTGTGCCGGGCACCTATAGTCCCAGCTATTTGGGAGACTGAGGCAAGAGGATCACTTGAGCCCAGGAGTTTGAGGTTGCCATGAGCTGTGATGTCACAGCACTCTACTGAGGGTGACAAAGTGAGACTCTGTTTAAAAAGAAAAAGAAAGAAAGAAAGAAAAACAGAAAGAAAGAAAAATATACAAGTAAGGTAAGTTAGTGTTGGGGTTCAAAGTTTTAAGAAGCTAAAAATGATGTTGACACAGGAGAATTTGATTGCCAGTTCTAACTATGCAGGATGGAACATGTCAGACTCACCTCAAACTCTCTCAGGTTGGCGCTGGCCACGAGCAGCAGACGGTCGCTTTCCTGGCTCTTTCCCTCTGCGTCCTTCACTAGTGTCCTGGCCGCCTGCAGCTGTCCACTGTGCTCGGCCAGGAGCCGGCTTGCTATTTCTTTCAACACTTCCAACTCTTCCTGTGGCTTCTGGTATGCTTTCTGAATTTATGACAGTAAGTCTTGAGCAGCCCTGATAAATGTGAATAGTCCCCACAGTAAGCAAATGAACAGCAAAACTTGTTCTTTCACATGACAGCAGAAGGAATTTTTACATATTCATACCATGTTTCTCCCTGAAATCGTGACACAGCATAACTGTTTAAGCATGGAAACTATTTTTCCAAGATAGCTACAGATATGGAAGATTTACACTTTATCCTTAACAAATTACTTTTATTCACAAAATTCCTAACACATTTTAGTAATGGAATCGAAATACATAGTCTCAGTGAATCTGGATTTAGAAAATTAGGACTACAATCTGTGTTAATGTTAGGAACTGCAATCTTTCATCAGAATATGATCAGAGATTAACAGGAGGCTAATCAGTGATTTGCTGTGAATTCACCAGTTTATTTATATGATATAAACGGTTTTCTATATCTACTTAAGAAACAGATTTTATAAAAACTTTCAAATTCAAATTGCTAAAAAGATATAATTTTTACCATGATAAAAGTAAGCATTAGGAAATGGAAAGATTTTCTCCTATTTCTTTATAAGTATGCTACCAAATTGTTTAGTTAAATTAACTTTGAATTCATGGCAGTGTGAATAAACTTCATACAACAAATTCTTGCAGTGGTTGAATACAGCCCATTAACTCTCTGCTTCAATTGGTCAGGAGAACTTGGAAAAACTGCATGGAAAATTCCTTATAAAACATCCTCACCTTTCACAGATACCAGATCTCTGGGTCAAGTCATATCTGACAGTATTTTTCAAGGATATATATTTTAACTCTGACATCATTAGAATAATATTAGGACTATTTACACATACTTATAACTTCTACTTATTATAAAGATGTTGGTCTATGAAACAGGTAATAAGATCTAAAATAGATACATGAAGAACACAAATAAAACCAATATATTTCTCTACTGTCTGATCATGAATCTGTCATTCCTTATCATTAAATAAGGTATCTTGGGTTGGGGATGGTGGCTCATGTCTGTAATCCTAGCACTGTGGGAGGCAGAGGTGGGAAGATGGCCTGAACTCAAGAGTTTGAGACCAGCCTGAGTTACAGTGAGACCCCCATCTCTAACATAGCTGAACATTGTGGTGGGCGCCCGTAGTCCAAGCTACTCATGTGGCTGAGGCAAGAGAATCACTTGAGGCCAAGAGTTTGAAGTTGCTGTGAGCTATGATGCTACAGCACTCTACCCACATGAACAGAGTGAGACTCTGTCTCAAATAAATAAATAAATAATAAAGAAAGAAAAAAATAAGGTATCTGTCTGAGGAAGTTTAAGATGAGGTCAAATTTTCACGTATGACGTGACTTTACTCTCTCAACAACGAGATGAAGTGACAGTCCTTCAGTGGCAGGGACAGGATTAATAAAACCCTCAGAACATTTTGTTGGCTTTTTCTTTTGTGTTCAGTTAACAGAATGCAACAGTCTTTTTGAAACTGTGTTCCGCCACAACACTAGTGTCCCATATAGTTAGAGGGGTCTGTCCCCATCTAACTTACTTGAATACAGGGACCCTTTTCCTCTCTTCTGACATCCCACCCCCAGGCCACACTGTTCTTTCCATTATGCCTTCTTCTCCTTTGGAGATAACACCCAAGCTTCTGTCCCTGGGAACTTACTTGAGTTCCAGGGTGACATTTTGGTGCAACTGCATGAAGTGCCTTTTCTGTATGGTTTTGAGCAAAGATGAAATGTTCTGCTGCATATTCTCAAGCATCAAGCTGGGCAGCTGGAAATCTTCATACAAAGTCTGATTCAAAGTTGTTGCCTTTTCAACCGTTTCTATGGAGAAAATCATCAATTATATAATAAATCTCTCAAAAGTGAACAGAAATAAATGAAAAACTTAGAGCCCTCTTTGATAAGTGATGTTCTGTTCACCTAAGCTGGGCTGGACCTCCAGGCCTGGCCAGGGACTTAGGATAACCAGTTTATTGAATGTGAGTCTTGCCAAGTACTCACCATCTCCCTAAGGGCAGGGTCCATTGTGTGTACCTGGCACAGACGTTGACACATAAAAGTTCTTAATAAATAATTATTTAACTTAATAGCACATGAAGAAACTACTGATACTTCATAGTATTATTAATATGATTTGTTTTAATAATTTTCTTACCTTTGTCCTACAAAGTCGGACTTGCATAGGATTCTATACTTTTAAGCCATTCTACCATAATCCAAAAAGAAAAGCAAAAATATGATTCTAGCAGCCAGAAAATTGAAAATAGCATGCTAAAAGCCAGATTAGATCCCACTGAGGAGTGACTAAATTTACTCCAATGTGGAGGATAAATGCTGGCACCAAATGGAAGCCCCAAATCGTACCAGCTCCTACTTTGTGCAAATGGATGGGGAGATATCTGACTTTACCATAATGGGGCTTGAGAATTAGCCATGATACAGAAAATTTAAAAAGAAACATGCATTTTTTAAAAGCTAAAATTCTCAAACACTACGGCCTGGACATTTCAAGATCCCCAAACTGTGGCATATGCCAGTCTTTTGGTTCCAGGAAGCCCAGCACAAGACACACACAGCTGTACATTTGAATGCAAATGTGACTCTTCTTTCTAGAACAGCACAGAGTCCCCAAACCAGACACTGCTCACACTACCTTGGACGTTCCTCTGCAGCCTCTCGATGAACGTGCCAGGTCCCGACTCTCTTTGAGGATTCGCTCAGTTTTCTTATTCTCCTTTTGGCTACTTGTTACCACTCTTGTGAGCTGGCAGAAAATTAAGGTCTCCCGTTAGTTTGATTGTCAATAATATGGAAGGTTTGGTTTCCAGTCGTTGCCTCTTCCAAGCAACAAAATTATATAATCCAGAATAGAGAGCAAAGATGTACACCATCACGTGAACCAAGGTTAATATCTGGGATTACAAATGATTGACTAAGTGGTTAATGAAATACGTAATTTACAACCCACCCAGCATGAGAGAAGATGGTATACTTTTATTTCATTTTACTTATTTTTCTTGAGACAGAGTCTTACTTTGTCTCTCTTGGTAGAGTGCTGTGGTGTCGTAGCTCACAGTCGCCTGAGTAAGGCCTGAGTGAGGCCTCATCTCTAAAAATAGCTGGACGTTGTAGTGGGCACCTGTAGTCCCAGCTACTGGGGAGGCTGAGGCAAGGAGACCGCTTGAGCCCAAGAGTTTCAAGTTGCTTGAGCTCAAGCGAATGACCTGCCTTGGCCTCCCAGAGTGATAGGATTACAGGCATGAGCCACCATGCCAGGCCTGATGCTGTATTTTTAAAAGCAGTGGAATTGGCTGTCAAACCACAGATTTTTCCAGAGTCTATACTGAGAAGACCCTCTATTCACTTTAGGACCCAACTATGCAGAATACAGAAAGCAAATTTTACTAATTTGTATGGCCTATGAGACTATAGTCTCTAAGGGATTAAGAACATGGAGTCAGGCAAGGTAGAAGTTAGACCTGATTCTGCCAGGCCGAGGACCTGGGTTATCACCAAGCTCTATGTGTAACACTGGGGTGACAGTAACACTTGCCTCCTGGGGCCATCATGAGAACTCAGTGAGATGATGTGTAGAAGCTGGGGCTTAGCTGCCCTCAGCTGTTACTTTTATTAGGAATTTTATAATTGGTTGAAACAAAGATTGTTTGTAATTTCCAAGAATGTAAAGTAATTGAGATAGGGTCTAAAATTGTTTTTTTTTGCATCACAGAAAACATTTTTCTTTCCTTGAAACTGTCATTAAAAAAAAGGAAAATAGGGCCAGGTGTAGTAGCTCACTCCTGGTTTTCTAGTTTAAGACCAAAGAGAATCTCCTTTAATAAACAGAATATGTTTTAATCAGCTTATCACTCCTACCAAATGTTTACTTGATAAGCTGCTTAAAGTCCACACTTAAACCCTCAGCCATTTTCCAAAGCATCAGTAATTCTGAATTAACAGGAGGCAAGCTAGTACTTTTTAGGGCATGTGGTAGTGTGTGTGTGTGTGTGTGTGTGTGTGTGTGTGTGTGTGTGTGTGTGTGTGTGTGTGTATGTGTGTGCGCGCGCTGAGAGACGGACCAGATACACCCATGTGTATCCGTTTACACAGATAAACTATCGCATTTTATACACAAAAATGTGCGTATGCATGTGTACACACATGATTCATAAGTGAAAAATTTTCCTTCCCTCCTCATCCGCAAAAGAGATTTGTTTTTAGGTCACTAAAAGCCATTCATGTGCCATAGGCTGAACAGAATAAGTAATTCCCCCAACGAAATAAAAATGAGCTCACTTGCCTTTCAAAGTCCTAAACTCCGAACTGCACTGAAGCCTGAATGTTGCACAGACACCAAGTCCTAAGGACCGTGCCCTGCTGGCTCAGCCCAGAAGTCTCCAGAGTGCCTTACAGGTGTGTAGTGGTGTACCTCGTGCTCACCATGTGCTCAGTTACAGACTGAATTTAGCAGAAGAAATCCCAGTGATTTTCTAATCATGTCCCACCTCTATGTTGTGGTTCAGAGGGGAAATCAGAAGTCCACGAGCAGAGTAACTGCCCAACTCTTTCCTTAGCAGAGGTGACAATAGTAATTAAGGCAGAAACCTCTGAACAAAAAAGTCGCAGAGGATATAAACAAATATCCTGACTTAGTAGACACAATAATGTTAAAATATCAATACTACCTAAAGTGATTAATAAATGCAATGCAATCTCCATCAATTTGCCAAAGTCATAATTCACAGATAAAGAAAAAAAATATTTTATACTTTGTTTGGAGCCATAAAAGAGCCTGAATCTTAAGCAAAAGAACAAATCTGTAGGACTCCCAGTGCCACACTTGCAGCCATACTATGAAACTATAGCCTTGTAGTTTAACAAAAACAGCATGGTATTTCTACAAAAATATGGAAATACACCAATGGAACAGAGGACCCAGATATAAAACCACCTACCTTCAACAAAGTTATCTTTGACAAAGCAGGCAATAACATACACTGGGGAAAAGAAGCCTTATTTAATAAATGGCTCTGGGAAAATTGGATTGTTACATGCACCAGAATGAAGTAGGACCACTAGTCCTCACCACTCAAACTCAGGATATACAAAAGATTTATGGCACAAAATCATAAGTATTCTGGAGGAAAATGTAGAAAAAGCTCTTCTAAATATGATTCTAGGCAAAGAATTTAAGAAAAAGACCCCAAAGGCAATCATGACAAAACCAAAACTGGGATTTGTTTCAGCTAAAAAGCGTCTGCACTGCTACAGACGCAATTAACAGATCAAAATAGACAACCAACAGAATGGAAGAAATAGTCACAAATGACACTTCCAATAAAGGACTAGTAACTAGAATTTACAAATAACTCAAGCGACCAACAGGAAAAGACAAACCATCTTATAAACAAGTGGGCAAAAAACATGAAAAGACAATTCTCAAAATAAGAAAAAATGGTCATTAAACATGTGAAAAAATATTCAATTTCATGACCTATTAGGGTAATGCAAATTAAATTCACAATGACATTATCACCTTACTCCAGTTACAATGGAATTTATTAAAATTCCCAAATCAATAGGTGCTGACATGGACACAGAGAGAAAGGCATTTTTGTATGCTGTTGGTTAGAGCACAAATTTGTAAAACTTCTATGAAAATGAGAATGACGTTTTCTCAAAGAACTAAAAGTAGACCTACAATTTGACCCAGTAGTCCCACTACTAGTTATTTTCCCCAAAAGAAGAGAAATTATTTTACCAAAAAGATACCTGCATTTGAACGATTATTGCAGCACAATTCATTATTGCCAATATGTGGAAACAAACCAAGTACTGACAAATTCATGAGTGGACTAATTAAATGTTGTATATGTATTCCATGGAGTACTACTCAACCACAAAAAATGATAAATTAATACCTTTTACAACAATCTGTATGGCACCAGAGACCATCCTTCTAAGTAAAATACATCAAGAATGAAAAACAAACACCACATACAGTCACTATTAAATGGGAGCTACTGATGAGCTCACATGTGCATAGAAGGAAGTAAAAGTCTGTGGAAATCAACCAAGAGAAAGGGGTAGAGGGAAGGAGGCAAATGGACTAAGCCAACCTAGTGGGTACTATGAATACCATATGAGTGATGGGCATACCTATAGTCAGGACTGTAGCATCACAAAAATGATCCATGTAACATGAAATATTTTTACACCAGTAATACGTTGAAACAAAATAATCCATTTATTTTTGTGAAAATATAAAAAATCTTCTAATCTATTTTCAGTCCATAAATACCCAGATGGGTTTTAAAAAGAATAAAGAAAGGGAGGCTCCATGATGACAGACTAGAGACATTTCTTCATCAGCTGATCTCAGTCAAATTGATGAGCGGAGTCTCTAGGTGCCTCCATCTGGATTGTCCTGTCCAGAAACAACATTGCAAAGGCACAGTGAGACAGAATGGAGTACCAGGAGTAAAACGTTAAGAAGGGTGAGAGGCACGCATGAAAAGCAGATGCAAAGGACTGCAGCAACCCAGGGAGAGAGAGAGCCTGCATGTGGAATCCCTGGGGGATCAATTTTGCAGGTGATTTCCCCACACCACACCATGGCATTCTGTAGGAGTGGACTGGGAATTGAACTGAACTCTGAGAGGGCCTGTCCATCCATGCCTGAAGACTGATACGAAATAAGCAGGAATATAGGTCCCACAGGACGTTCAGGTGCACAGAAGCTGCCTTTTGTTCAAGGCTTGGAGAGAGCATATTCTGCCTCTTAGGGACAAAGCCAGAGGCCTGAACCCAGGCTATCATTTTACTGCCACTGGCTGGGCAGATCTGGTCCTGGAGCCTGTTCAGTGGGAGGCCTGGCAGCCTGGTCCCCATTGCCTAGGGAGACTGACAGGGCAGGTGTGGATAATGCTAAAACCTTGAGCTGGCTGACACCCAAGGGAGCCAGGCTTGGAGCAGCCTCACAGTACCCCATTATGTTAATGCTTCTGACTCCAGCAGTTGGAGCTACCCCAGGGCTGACTTCCTTGGACACATGGGCAGAGGTGAGCAGATTATGCCTACGACACTGCTCCATCTGTGGCTGCAGGGAACTGTTTGGATGGCAGAGTCTTCCCTGCCTCCCCACCTCATAGTCTGGCATAAGCTTCAAGAATTTGCCTCTACCACCCCCATGGGGATTCATCTCTCATACAGTTAGCTACCAAGCCCAGAATAACATCAATGAATCAGGAAAACAAGACTGGATCTCTTTGGCAACTAGCTGATAACATCCCACCTCTACCACATGCAGAATACAGAGTACTGGGGTTTTTTTTCCCCCCTCTTAACCAAGAAGTGCCACGTATTGTCATTAGGAAGAAAAGGTTTTTTCTTTTTCTTTTGCTTTTCCTAATCTGGGAGCATTACTTACAGACCATGCAATACATGTATTTTTGATTTTTTTCCTTTTTTTTAACTTTATACTATTTCTATTCTCTTCTCCATTTCTTTTTCTTTTTGTTTATTTTTCTACTTTTCTAATCTTTCTCTCATAAATCCCTTAAGTAACAATCAAGATAATCTCTCTCTTTTGAGTGTGTTTTGTGTTTGGTTTTTTGGAAGACCATTTCTCTAAGGCCTCCATGGCAGTGTTGCAGCAATGGTCTGGCTCATGGTGGCCTTCAACACCTGGATTTGGAAATCCCTGCTTTGACCTCCTGAGGAGTTGCAACAGCTGTTCCTCACTAAAGTTCATGTTTTTGTTGGTTTGTTTGTTTTTTCCATATTTGATGGAAGTAGGGTCTCACTCTGGATAAGGCTGGTCAGAATCATCTAACTTTGGGTAATACACCTGCCCTAGAGCCACCAGATCACTGATAATTGCTGGTATGCTTCACTATGCATGGCCTGTTACAATTATCATCATTAGCTTTCTTCTTTTTATCTCTCATTTTCTCATTCTTTTACTCTCCTTCCTTTTCATTTTTTAATCCTTGTACCAAAAGACAACTTTTTTTTTTTTTTTTTTTGTAGAGACAGAGTCTCACTGTACTGCCTTGGTAGAGTGCCGTGGCATCACACGGCTCACAGCAACCTCTAACTCTCGGGCTTACGAGATTCTCTTGCCTTAGCCTCCCGAGTAGCTGGGACTACAGGTGCCCGCCACAACGCCTGGCTATTTTTTTTGTTGTTGTTGCAGTTTGGCCGGGGCCGGGTTTGAACCCGCCACCCTCGGCATATGGGGCCGGCGCCCTACTCACTGAGCCACAGGCACCGCCCAAAAGACAACTTTAATCTCAAAGCACAGAAACAAAGAGGCTTAAGGACAACTAGGAAGTGCGAAAAGTTAAGTAGGGGAAGAAAATAACAAGAAGTAACAACACGTGCAGAGGATCCAACAAATAAAAATTATATCAACTTGAAAAACTAGAATAGACCAATTCTGCAAGGGATTACCAAGCTGCTGTCAAAGATGAAAAGACAAAAAGAATTTAGATTATAGATGTCCAAAGTGATGAAGAGAATTAAAGGGCAAGTGGAAAGTCACCAAACTGAAATAAAAAAACTGACCCAAGAAACAATCAAAAGACATGATGAAATTAGAAAAGAGTTCAAAGTATTGAAGGAGTCATTCAAGGAGTTTAAAAATGCAATAGAAAATTTCAATAACTGCATAAACCTTGAAGAAGAAAGAATCTTAGAACTTGAAGACAAGGCTCTTGAGCTAACTCACTTATTAAATGAGGCAGAAAAGAGGAGAGTAAAGGTCAGGTGTGATGGCACACACCTGTAATCCTAGCACTCTGTGAGGCCAAGGAGGGTGGATTGCTTGAGCTCACAGGTTTGAGACCAGCCTGAGCCAGAGTGAGACCTCATCTCTAAAAATAGGCATTGTGGTGGGCGCCTGTAGTCCCAGCTACTTGGGAGGCTGAGGCAAGAGGATTGCATGAGCCCGAGAGTTTGAGGTTCCTATTAGCTACGACACCACGGCACTCTACCTCAGGTGACAAAGTGACAGTCTATCTCAAAAAACAAAACAAACAAACAAATCCAGGAGAGTAAAAGAATAGCAATCTTAGAGAATTATGGGATTTTATAAAGTTTATAAACATACAAATTATAGGCACAGAAGACCTATTGGAGGATATCATAAATGAAAAATGTTTAAGTATTACCAAAGATTCAGAGAAAGTCCGTTGAGAAATATCAAAGCCCAGTTTATCTCAATTCAAACAGAGCATCTTCTAGACACATTGTAAAAAACTTGGCCAAAATGAAATAGAAAATTTTGAAGGCCACCAGGAATAAGCACCAGTTGACCTACAAGGACAATTCCATCAGAGTGACAGCAGATTTCTCAGCTGAAGAACAACAAGCTAGAATAGATAGGACTCTCATTTTCAATATACTCAAACACAACAACTCCCTGCCTAGGATTCTGTATTCTATGAAACTAAGTTCCATATTCAATGGATACATCGAATGTTTTCCTTGCAAGTAAGCATTGAAGAAATTTGCCACTATAAGACCACCTGTCCAGGAAGTATTCCAGAGTAATATTACACATCAAACATAACAATGTACCACAAGCAAAGACACACAGAAATTAAAGGTCATAGCCTAACTTCCTCAATGGTACAAGTGATAAATGTAGGTGGCAACCTTCACAAAAGACAAACACAAATCCATCATAGTCAAGCCATAGTGAATGGCTTGAATTACCCACTAATGAGACACAGACCAGATGACTGGATCAAAAGCACAAGCCAACTCTATGCTGTCCTCAGGTAACATATTTAACAGCTAAGGACAAAACAAGACTCAGGTCGAGGGATTAGAAATCAATATTTCAGGCAGATGGAAATCAAAAGAAAGCAGGGGTCACAATTTCAAGATACACTGGGCTTCAAACCACAAAAGATAAGGAATGATAACAATAAAGTACTCTATTTTCTTGTCAAGGGAACAATACCAGAAGACATCTCAAGCCCAAGTCTTTATGCACCCAAATTCATTAAATGTTTCCAGATTTACAAAATGAACTCTAACAAGTCTGAACAATATAATATCCTATAACAGCATAATTTATGGGGACTTCACACCCTATTGACAGAACTGGACAGACCCTCCAAACACAAACTGAGCAAAGAAACGATCGACTTTAACATGACTCTACAAAACATACCACCCCGATATTACCAAATACACATTCTCTTCATTAGCTCATGAATAATTTTCCAAAACTGACCACATCCTAAGACACAAATCAAACCTCGCCTAATTTAAAAGAATAGAAATTATACCTTGTAGCTTACAGATTACTATGGAATCAAGGTCGAACTCATTTCCAACAAAACCTTTCATTCCCCAAATCATAAAAACTAAATGATCTTACGCGAAAGACAACTATTTCAGGGAGAAAACAAAGGAGAAAAATCATTAGATTTGTCTAACAAAATGATGATGAAAAATCTCTGGGATACTGAGAAAGCAGTCATAAGAGGGAAATTTATTGCATTACATGCCCACAGCCAATAATTTAAAAAGCACAAATCAACAATCTAATGCATCATTTCTAGGAACTGGAAAAGAAAGAGCTATCCAATCCCAAACCTAGCAGAAGGAAAGAACCAAAATCAGAGCAGAAGAAAATGAAATTGAGAACAAAAGAACCATTCAGGAGATTAAGAAAACAAAGAGTTGGTTCCTTAAAATAAATAAAATTGATAAAAATTAAAAAATGATAAAACTTTGGCTAGTCTAGAAACAGAAAAGTAAGATCTCTAATAACCTCACTGAGAAATGAAAGAGGGAAAATAACAATAGATGTCGCAGAAATACAAGAGATTATCTCTGATTGCTACAAAAATTGCTATGCCCAGAAATTTGACATTGTGGAGGAAATGGACTAATACCTGGAATTATACTACCTACCTAGACCTAACCAGGAAGAATTAGAACTCTTGAACAGACCGATATCAAGCACAGTAATCGCAAAAATAAAACAGCTTCTAATAACGACAACAAAAAGTCCTGGACCAGATGATTTTACAGCAGAATTTAAACAAACATTCAAAGAAGAGCTCATACCTATGCTGCAGAATCCATTCAAAAACATTGAGAAGGAAAGAACACTCCCAATTCATCCTCTGGAGCAAATATCTTCCTGAAACCAAAACCATAAAAAGGACCCATTAAGAAAAACACACGCACACACCCCAATTTCACTAATGAATACAATCCAACAATACTCAAAATCCTAGCAAATAGAATACAGTTGTGGGACGGCGCCAGCGCCCGGCGCGCTGCGGCGGGTGTCAACGGTCCCCACATCAGTCTCACCTCACCGGCTGCCGTGGTGACAACCGCTGCGGCTCCCCGGTGCCTCGCCGCCTCGGCCTCCAGCAGCCCCGCGTCGCGGCCAAGTCTCCGCCTCCGTCAGCCGCCGCCAGCCCGACTGCGCGCCACGTGACCGCGTCACGTAACCCAGCGCTGTGAGCTGTGCGTCTGGGACCCCTCCAGCCGGCCTGACCGCGCGCGACGACCGTTCCTGGCGCAGCATCAATCCCCAGCGCCACGCGCTGCCGGGCCGATAGTTTGGCCTTCTCCTCCCGGTCGACCTTCAGTTCCCGAGCCCTCCCGGGAAGCCTCAGCTGGCGGCGCCGGACCCTCCAGCCTCCGCCGCGCCTCGTCCAGATAGGTGGCCTGGGTCAGCGGTTGCAGTCGCTCGGCCTGCTGGGCACACAGCGGCGCGGCTTGGTCGTGCAGTAGGGTCCAGGCGCAGCCGTCCGCCACGGCCTCCCGCAGGGCCTGGCTCAGGCCGCGCAGCTGCGGCACCAGGCACAGTACCGCGCGCAACCGCGCGCGCACTTCGCCTAAGCTGGGCCTGGCGTGAGTGCGCTGCAGCATCCGGCAGGCTCGCCGCGGGGTCCCGAACACCGCCTCCAGCCACTGCCGGTCGCGCAGTCTCTGGAGGACCAAGTTGGCGTCGGTCCCCGGGAAGGGCCGGCACTGGGGCTGCGGCGAGCACCGCCTCCTGGCCCAGGGCCACTGTGGAGCCCGCGCTGGCTTGAGGCGCCTCGGCTGTCCGACGTGCGCAGGGACGCCGTCTTCCAGCGCCGGGTCACGTGACGCGGTTACGTTGTGCGCAGTCGGGCAGGCGGCGGCTGACGGAGGCGGAGAGTTGGCCGGGACGCGGGGCTACTGGAGGCAAAGGCGGCGAGGAACGGGGGATCCGCAGCGGTTGTCACCACGGCAGCCCGTGAGGTGAGACTGACGAGGGGACCGTTGTCACCCGCCGCAGCGTGCCCGGGCGCTGGCGCCGTCCCACACCTGTATTCTATTTGCTAGGATTTTGAGTATTGTTGGATTGTATTCATTAGTGAAATTGGGGTGTGTGCGTGTGTTTTTCTTAATGGGTCCTTTTTATGGTTTTGGTTTCAGGAAGATATTTGCTGCAGAGGATGAATGTTTTGACCTATTAGGAACATGGAATACTTATTTGGGGGAAAATGTAATCTTTTAAGGCTCCAGAATGCGGGACACCTGGCTAAGGTCAAACTTCTCCTAGAGCCGTGTAAAAGACGTTTTAAGGTGCTGCTAATGGGTGCTTATTAGAAAAACATATGCTACTCCTGTTACACTCTCCTAAATCTGGAAAAAATGGAAATTCTTTTTCACGTGAGAAAAGGACAGACAGATTTGATTTTTTTCCCTCTATGTTGGTACTCTAATGTCACAGACATCAGATCATCTATTTGGAATCCAATTAGTGAATATTTAGGGCTCTGATCTTCCCCTAGTAATCCTGAAAACATGACTGTTCTATATAGCAAGGATTTAACATGTATTTTCTAGCTGGCAAGTGTGCCAGAAATATCAGATTATCCATGACAACAGAAGCTTCCCGCTTTCCCAGCTGGGATCCTCCAGGACAGAAACTACCTGCCGTCCTTATTTGACTTTTTAGAAGCGCTGCACGAGGCCCCCAGACAGATGATTCCAGGCCAGTGAGCTAACACCCTGGTCTTGTTTCCTGAGGCTTTCTGGTCGATTTATATCAAAGGTGTGACTGAAAACCTCCCACCTAAGACAGTTTTTTCACTTTGGCTGCTAAGTGTTTTCTGTCTTCTAGGAGTGCCTGAGATATAACTGAAGATCTTCTATTTCATTGGGTTAAAAACAATAAAAATAAAAATAGAACAAAGTCATATCATTGAAACATTACTTGCTTCATTTTAATTTTACAAGCAATTCTCAAGTTTCTATAGTGTATTTACTCTCCAAAGGTGAAAAGGAAATGCAAGTGATTTAGAAACTCCTTTACACTCAAATTAGAGAGGCTATGTTCAGCAGTGAAAAGGAAGTCATCCTGTGATTGAAGTGATCAAGATGAGTGGTGGGATAAACAGGGAAGTTTCCTGTCAGTAACAGAGGTTGTATTTTATTTTTTAAAAATTCTTTACTAAATCATAGCTGTGTATATTAATGCATTTATGAGCTACAATGTGCTGATTTGATATACAATGTGGAATGCTTACATCTCGCCCAAGTTATATGCTTTAAACATTGTCAGTTAAATTTTCCGAGGTCACACGATATTCTCATTTTAAAATACTGTGGGACATGTCTGTGGATCCTTCCACTGATGGGTAGAGTAGAATGTATAAACAAAAGGGCTGGGACAGTAAGAGGGAGATTATCAAGTGAGACTTGGCAGGATCTAGCTTGATTACCTTAGAGATTCATAACACAGAACAACAGGGTCCAAGAGCCTCTGTGAAAAAAGACAACTGTATTCCACATTTCTGACACCCATCCATTGAAGTGACACACCACGAAATTCACCTGGCTATTTCCATTTTTACCTTCCCTAAAAATAGAATTTCCCACATGGATGTGGTAATATGTGTCTCTAGAAACAAGATTGAACGCATCAACTTTTACTTCTCGTTTGGAACTAGTATACAGTATTTCCAATCAATTAACACTGAAATGATTTGATTCTGACATGCAAGCTGAGTTAAAAAAAAAAAAGTTGAATAAGGCATAAGTCTCAATAGAATTACATTTATACTATCTTATAAGGTCTAAAGGGACAGAGAACTCCTAACTCTGCTTTTAAGATAGGAATAAATGCTGATAACAAGACTGAAAATAAATGAGAATCTGCTAATGTAGTAAAAAGGGAAAGAGACTAAGACGTGTCTCTAACAAAAGCACCTGGAAAGTCTTCCAAAGGAGATAAATAAGGCTGTGAAGAGGAAAAGAATGTTGCCTCTCTTGTGAGTGGGTTTCTTTTGTTTGTGAATTATATTGCTTCAGAGAGACTGGGGGTGAAGCCTACATCTTTCCTCTGATTTTATCAAGACTTTTAAATATTTTAAACACGTTTTAGATTATGTAGAGTTTGAAAAGGTGGTAAGTGGGAAGAAAGCTAATCTCAATTAGAGGAAATGCTAGTAGAAGTAAAAGAATTGTTTAAATTATATAAATTGTATAAATTATAGAAAATAATCAGGGCATAAGTTAGAGAAAATTTCCTGTGTGTGATTTCTGTAGCACCCCTTGTAAAGCCTGAATAAGGCCATCCCTGGGAGGGTGAGAGTGAAAGAGGACCGGGACACTGGAAGGGTAAGAGGACAAAGCACCAATCAATGTGGACGAATTCGGGTGTCGGGCAGATCAGCTCTCTAGCACACACTGACATCACCAGCTGCGTGACCTCAGCTGCGCCGCTTACCTCTTAAGCCATATCATCTACACCTGTGAAAAGGAGCCCATACCCCAGAGGTTGTTTGGGAGTTAACATAGTGCTTGAAACACCCTTATCACAGTGTGTAGTAAGCTCTAAAGGAGTGGTGGGTATTATTACTGCTATGTTTACCACTATTCTGATCCCAGAAAAGAGGGGGCCTGTCATGTAAAAGCTGATCCCCTTGGCTACAGGTTTGAGGTGAATTGTTTGTAAATATTTGCTCCCTTGACTATCTCTGCAGTCACAAGTTTAGATTTGGTATCTGTGTGGCTGTGGATGCATCAGAGGGCAGGCAAGAGAAGATCGTGAGGGGCGGAAGATTTGCGCGGTTAAACTAAAGGTCTTATTACCTTTGCTCATACCCGTTTACTACCTTGGGCTGTGTAAACTATTTTTCACACACTAGAAAAATTACTGATCGTTGGTAAGAGGGTTTGTCACTTCTTCATGACCGAGTGTGTCTTTTACCCAGCTTCCCTTCGCTTACTCTAGAGAAAGCAGCATTGTTTAGTCAGTTTACTGAAAAGAGAGAGGTGTGCTGAGAAAAACTAAGTCCTGCCTGAGTTGGGATCTGATAGCTTCCTAAGTGAGTTACCTTTTGCAAGTCACGTAGCCCTTTGGAGCATCCATTTCTCAAACGTAAAATGCAAATTAGTAACTTCTACTTTCCAGGTTGTTGCAGATAAAATGTTATATTAGATGTAAATCTAAGTGTTGAACAAATTCCAGCTCCCTCTTGGTTCTTCTCCATCAAGAAACAAAACAGCAAGAGCCCCTTCACACATGCTAGACAAGCTACCTCTCAGGGATTGAGGCCATTGTAGGGCTGTCCACACATTCGGTGTAAGAGGCGACATCTCTCAGCTGCAAGCTGTTGCTATTTTCCCTCAAAAATTCATAATACTTATTGGACTTATGGGTAAATACCTTTTCTGATAACGAGACTGGTTCTAAGGATGAATGGTTCTTAAAACTCAGAGAAGAAATAATAGCAAATTGGATTTGGAAATCTCTGTCTTATTATGATTGAATTTGAGAAAGAGCCAGAGTATTTTATTAAATGCTACCTTTAGAAGGATGGAAAAATAAAAATCCTAAAAGCAGTTTAGAGTTTTCATGGCATTGACCACATTCTTAGTTCTTTTGAGTTCACTTCATGGTGACAGTGAGAAATTTTTTCAGGATCAACACTGTTACTTGATTCTCAGTTGACAGCTGGGATGTTTTTAAGTGTGTCTACTGCTTTCAAGAAATTCTTGACCTACTTTAGAATTAGTTTTTCTAGTAAATTTGACCTTTAGTGATTATCTTAGCCCCAGATCTTTCTTCAGATGATTCTCAAAGATAAAATGTGTCTTGACCAGGCTTACTTTAGTTTAGTCAGGCATGTATTTTTTTTCTTTTTGAAATTATATCAATCAAAAAATAAAAATGTGATCTTAAAAATTAGGGGGAGTTTTCTGTTTGTGTTTTATTTTGTTTATATTTTTAGAAAACAGGTTATGTTATATTATTTCTCCATTATTTTGTTGTTTTCATTTTTTCAAATTAGATTCTTCTACCAGAGTATATTGGAGCTGAGTGCTAGAATATGATAAGCTACAATTCATATTATAATAAAGGCTTTATTTTATGTACATGTATATATTTAAGAACAAAAATAATGTTTGTGATTAACAGTTTTATTCCAGAATTTAGCATTCTTTTAAAAGGCTTTCCCCAATATTTGGCTTATTTTGAGGACTTTGACTTTAACACATTTGCATGTAACAATCTACCCAAGGGAGATTTGGGCTAAAAATTGGTAGAACTCAAGTTTCTAGTATCTGCCCTGAGCGCAAATCAAACCCATCTAAGAATAAGATTCAAAAGAACAGAATCTTTTGGAGGTAAATTTGAGAGAGAGAGCTGGAGAAATTGGCCAAGGTTTATATAGCCATACAGAATTTAATTGAACAAAGAAAACAAATGACCATGACCAAGGGCTTATATGTCAAGCACTATATTCTGTGCTTCCACATATTTAATTCAGTTAAATTCTCCTGAAAGTTTAGATGTTTAGACCCAACTTTATGCCTTCAGAGATAACAAGATGAGATAAACTTCAAAGATCACAACATTAATAAGCAGTGACCCTAGTTTAGCAATCTAGATCTGCGATTTCACAGCTCCTGTTTTTTTTCCATATTATCTGTGAACTGTGAAGAAGCTGCTTTTATGCTGTTCTCTATGCTGTTGCAATCTATAAAGAAGTTTTGTAAACCTGCAATAACATTACAGGTTTTTAGTTGTTTTTGTCCCTAAACATGCTTGCATTCACTGATTTATTCTCTTAAATATTCATCGAGCACTCACTGTAACTATTTCACAATCTGGCACTAAATGAATGACACAAAGTCCCTGATCAGGGCACTTATGTCTTGCTGTGGGTGTACGGGCTTCTTACTGTAATACACAGTTTCTTCCTTAGGACCCCCAACTTTCAAGTGCCTGGAATAACAATTCCAAGTACAGCTCAAAGTTAGTTGAGTGATATGTGGGAGTCTAAGCTAGTCTAGCTGCTTTCAGGAAATTTCTCCCAGAAAGTGGTCTTGAGTTCTGTTGCCACTTTCTTTCTTTCTTCTTTTTGCTTGGAATGTGGGTTTACTGGATGGGACTCCATCCTGGAGAAAAAGGACAAGGGCCACACCCTCCGGGAGGCACAGCAAGAACTTGGAAGTAGCCCTGCTTTCAGACAATGAAGGAGCTTCCAGAGTAGTTCTGGACCACTCACATTTGGATTGTTTAGAAAAAGACATTCAATTCTATTTCATGTGGATTGCTGTTACTAGCAACTCAGCCTAATTTATAATAAAACATTATGTTTTGATTTTCAGTTAATTTTATTGTTTTTCATTGCTCAGAATGCCCAGAACGGTCTTAACCCCTTCTATACACTATAGTTATGGCTAGAGTTTTCTCAGGAAAACATTATGTGAGCTCCTGGATCCACCTGTATCTGGATTGACCCTCTAGATTTTTCAGTTTTGGTAACTAACATGTTCTCTTTTTTTCCTTCTTTTTGCCTAAACCAATTTCAGTTTGCTAGGGAAAGAGTTTTGACAGAACAATATGCATGTGTTTATTTATTAATGCATGTATTTATTATTTAGGTAGTGACATGATATATATTTATGTTACAAACATAGGCCAAAGATTGATGAACATATAAATATACCATGTAGTGATATACCACTAGTTTTCCCATTTTATAGGTGAAAAATCTGAGCTGATAGATTACTCTCAATTCTCAGGATTCCTTAAGTTCAATTGCAAATTGCATCTATTTCTTCCATGTCATCTTACTCAGTATACATCTAAATGTGCACTGGTATAATGCAAGTTCTATTTTCACTTTTATGAGTTGTACTAGTCTGGTTATCCTTGAGAGGAAAAATATGAAACCTAGTATATGTGAAGATAAAAAGAATTCTGAATTATCATCCTCTCTCCATTATTTACAATTATATTGAACATTTGAAAAGTAGAAGAGAGAAACACCTCATGGAGCTCAGTTTCTTCCTGGTGCAGAACTGATTCCTTGAAAATCCTTCCTAATATGTTATCTTGTCTGGGCTTAAAAGCCCCCAATGTTTTGGCTTTTATCAAGTCCCTTGGAAGATTATATCTCACACAGAAGTTTGGAGCATACCAAACAGTTCCTGAAACCCAAAGTAAGCTCATTTATTGCTGTCACTTGTGAGACTGCCGCTCAAACACGGCTCTTTTATCCCCCCCCCACTTCATGAATGCCCTCGCTGACTTCTGGTTCTCTTCTTGTCTTTGAACATTCTTTGAGTTGTACATCCACATGGATTAAGTTCATTCTCTCTTAGTAAATCCATTTGACTTGTAACTGGGTTATTAATCATTTCCAAATAATTTTGAAATAGTTGATAGAATTATTTCACATTTTGGAAGTAAAAAATAGCACTTGGGCTGTAAATACAAACTTGACCTTGAGGGTATGACCCAACTAATTATCATATCCATTTATCTAATGTATATACTTATAGATACTTATTGATTACATGTGTATTTCTAAATGTGGTTTTAAAAAGTGTGTTTAAACTTTGGTAGACCTGAAATCCTTTATGTTTATAATGTTTGGTTAAATGAAATAATTTTCATATTCTCCTTGGAAAAGTCTGAAATTATTTTTCCTGGTTAACCATTGAGTAAAAGTATCCAATAAGCTCCCCATTCCACTTCCACTTCAGATAAAATTCAAACTCCTTTCTGTGAATTGTGTGGTCTAATCTGACCTGCCATGCCTGCCTTTCCAGCCTCTTCTGCTTCTGCTTTCTAGCCTGGTTGTCTGGTTGCCCTAAGTTTATGAATGTTATAACTGCATATGAAGTTTTCTCTGTTTCCAGTCTCAGCCTCTCAGCTATTCCTGCTCCAAGTCCATTTTATTCCCCCTTTTACCGTCTTTATTCCCTAATTATCGCCATTTGTTGTTATTAACATTATGCTTCTTGGCACAGAGGCAGAGATTACATTCTGACATCCATGTAATTTTTGTTTTTTGTATTAAAACTGTCCCATTCCCTATGATATATTGTTTACCTCATAGAATATGTTCTTACATTTGGGCAGCAAAGACAAGTATAAGTCAACACATCAGCTAAGAGTAAAAGAAAATAAATATATTTTAAAAAATATACATCGTATCTAATGAAATTCTGTTATAACAGTTGGTTATTATATAGATTAAAAGGATTACAAAATATTATTAAAAAAACAAGCACAATGACATTATCTATTTTAATAGCTCATCTAGATGAGGAAGCTGAAAGTCAAGGAGAATAAATAACTTGGCATAGGTCACATAGCTAATGAATGGCAGATGTCAGATGAAAGCTCTCATCTTTCGAAGACTTGATGCCTGTGTATGTCTCACTATACTTGTGTTTGAATTCCTCAGTATTTATTATGGCATTTTACTTGCATCAAAGAAACCATTGAGAATTAACTAAGGGTAACTGGTTACCCTCCGATTTTCCTTTTTATGTGTTATACTCATAAGCAAATGTGACAATATAGATATCTTTTCCCTCTATTTTTATTAAGTACTATTTGTTGATAATGTATTTTTTTCTTGAAATCAGGACCTGGTGTGTATATATAATTTAGTATATAATTATATAATATATAAATTTATATATAATTTATATTTTTATATATATTATATATATATATATAATTTTTTAAAAATTGGCTTTGGTGCTGAAAGAGCTCTGGCTTGGTAAATTCTCCCCCAGACCTCACTCTCCACACATTCTACTCTCACCTCCCCTAGTCTTGCACCACTCATCTACCTGAAGAAGGAAATGAACCAAAAAGAGGGCCAGCGAAGCTCTGTGCCTCTCTGAGTGAAATGTAGCATTGTAGGTACAGCAAGTAAACAGGTGGGGACGCTGTAGCCTCTACCATGTTTGTGAACTGCTAGGAAGGAGTGTGTGGCATTTAGCGTTGCAGGCAACTGGTGACACCATTTAGCGTTTAAAACCACTTTGAGCCTGGGGGAGGAACTTGTTAAAATAAATAAAGGGGTTACATTTATTCCATGTGGTAAAGAACGTAGAGGGCTAAAGTTGAATTTGGAGGGAATGTTGAAGGTTGTATTCTTAAGGACACAATACTCCATCCCATTCGTTGATTTAAAAGTAGTATAACATACTAGAATGTCTAGAGATATTTAATGGCTTTTAAGGTAACTTTTAATAAGGTACATTCTAGTTTTATTTGATCATCAGTTAGGGAAACCACTCTTGCTGAACCATTAAGGCATAGACTAATAAAATAAAACAAAGCTTCTTGGTGGATGTAGCAATATTGTAAGGCTTGATGAGAATGAAGAGAATCTAAATTAAGCAATAACAATCGGGAAGCAAGACATTTCCGGGGGATTAACGACAGGCTGGGTGGAGTTGATGGACCATCGCTATTCTGTGGGCCATTAACCTCAGTTGATCATTAATTCCCAAGAAATACCTGATGGTGAGGTCATTACTACAATTATCACTTTAAAGGGGGAAAGGGATGGTAGATTAGAGAGTGGTAGAGTTAAAATAATGATGATTATTTCATATGAAGCAAGTGTTGCAGAGACCAAAGGGCTTATTGAGTCATTTCTCAGTTTGTGAATGAGGATAAAGCAGAAGGCACCCCTCTTTTTAGAGGATCGATTGGAGGAGTGGGATAAGGAGTCCTGTTAGAAATACACATGGTAAAGGATGTGACTTTTTTGTTCAAACTAGCATCTTGAAAAATGACAGCATTTCTGATGATGCAAGATTTCCAACACCAGAGTTAAGTAGCATTGGGATCTTATGTACATCCCACCACATTTGTGCTGCTTTTATTTGACTAGATGTAATGGGAGTGATGAGGAGGACTGGGAGGAGGTGAAGGCTGCACTTCTCAGGGAGCATAATTTGGAGTCCTTATGTGTTTTTCATCTGTGGAGATAAAGGGATCGATCTGGGTGTCTCCAAAGGCCAATCCAGCTGTGTTGTTTATCTGATGTGTATTTAAGGAGACAAAGATTTTCCTGGGATAAGCTTTGAAATAGTGAGGTAAACCACTGGAAGAGGAGACCAAGGGCTTCTCCTAGAGGGATAAGCATCTCCCGGTGGGTGGGAGAGAAGCTATTTATTTATTTTTGAGAAATGACTCATTCTAGGTTGCTGCCACCTAGCAAAACAAAAATTATTTTAATGTCAATTCCCTACCGTTTTAATTGAAAATTGAATTTGAAAAGGAATCCTACAGGCAGCTGATTCCCTGTTCTCCTGTTGTGAGATCCAGTGATGCCAAAGGATGGCTTTACTGCTGGTTAATATTTAAAAACCAAAGACTTCTATATGTTAACGGAATTTGAATGTTGCCAGGCTGGCTCACCCTCTTGACCTTAACATTATTCTGCTCATTCCCGTTCTCTCACCCACCGGGATTGTCTCACTCGTTCATCAGCTCAATTATCTGTCCTTTCAGCACGTGTCAAGCACTTTCTATGTGCCAGGGACAGTGCTAGGCGTTATGACACTAAAGGTAAATAAGACATAGCTCTTGGCCCTAAGGAATAACAATTTCATATAGGTAGATATAATTAAAAGAAGAAAAGGAAGATGATGAGTGGTTGTTATAAAAGAAGTAGACGCGCAAGGGAGGAAGGGGTCTTCCCTTCCCAGGGGTTTCATGAAGCTTGGGCGAGGTATTTCAGAACATCCTTGCTGTGAGTCTTTTTTTTTTTTTTATTTTTTTTATTTTTGGCCGGGGCTGGGCTTCAACCCGCCACCTCCGGCATATGGGACCGGCGCCCTACCCGTTGAGCCACAGGCGCCGCCCCCTTGCTGTGAGTCTTAAAGGTGGAATGGGGACTACTCCACGGTGACTCAGGTGGAAGGTGGCTGACACCATAAAATCACACAAGAGCAGATCACAAGCAGAAGTGGCAAGTAATTCAACATGACTGGGACAAAGGGAGGGTGGCTGGAGATGAGGCTGAGGGATCAGGCCATGAAAGGCTTTTGCACCTACAGCGGATGAAAATCACCGCACTGGAAGAAAAGGTGAGCCTGACCTGGAGAGCAGTGAGCACAGGAAAGAAGGGAAGACGTGAGAAATAATTCACAGAAAACACAAGATGAACTCCCTGCTGGAGTTGGTAAGGGTGCGGGAGAGGGGTTCGGGTATCTGGCTGGAACCGTGAGCCAGCATGGAGAACAGAGGAGGGTCGGTGCGGGTGTAGGGAGGGGACGAGCAGAAACAGTGATGAGCTCTGCTCTGCTCGTAGGTGACTGAGAAATAGTCACAAGGAGATAGGAAGTAGGTAGTAAGAGATACGGAGGTGTTAGAGGTATCTAGGTTGAAGCTAAAGGAATGTGGAAAGTGAGACTGAAGAGAACATACGGGGTGAAACGGAAAGGGAATCTAGGACACCGGTAATCAGAGGGCTGCCAGGGTAAGGCTGGCCAGAAGGAGCCCCGGAAGAGAGCGTAGAGGACGGCGGCAGGGCGCCCCCCAGAGGCTGCGGAGCAAACGTTGGAACGGCGTGACCGCAGGGTTTAAAGCCGGACCAGAGGCCAAAGCCGGTGGCCGGTGATGGCTACCGTCCCCCAGCACACAGTGGGGACAGAATGACAGTGGGTTAAACAAACCGCCGGTCCACACTGCTGGTTAGTAAGAGAGGTAAAATTTGAACCCGTGTCTCTGACTCCAGAGTCCACTCTTGGAGTCCCTCGTCCCCACCCCGCGTCATCCTCGGCCTTATGTCACACAGAGGCTGTTGTGCAGCCAGGACCAGCCCAGTGACCCAGTGACGCTCAGAGCCACAGAATAAACTCCTCCTACCTCCCCTGCCCTGGGGTCTCCCACCTACTGCTCAGATGCCTTTGGGATACTGAGTACTGGACTTTTCCTTGGCCTGTCCCCCACCTGCTAAATTAGATGGGGACCCCGCGTGCCCCTGGAGGGCGCTGTGCCCGCCTGGCTCGCATTATGAGTTTATTTTTAAGTACATTTTGAGAACTTGCTGTATGGTAGATAATAACCTAAGTGCTGGATAACATAGCAGTGAACAAAACATTACTTGGATTTAGGGAACCCATGAGCTCCTGTTATGTGGGAATAACTTTCTGCTGTGCTGTAATCCTAGAATGTCTCCTTAGAACCTGCTCCTGAAACGGCACTTTCCTTATAACTAGGAAATCAGTTAAGAACTGGAAAAACTAGGCAGTAAAATAGTATTATTTGAAATAGGCTTATATTTTCATTTTATAAACATAAAGAAAAAAATCAGCGTTGGAATATGCTAAAAATAGGTATTGCTTAATATTGATATTGTTGCAAGTGTAAAAATGACTTAATTTAATTACCTTTAAGATGGTAGGTCGTATAGCTACTGCTGGTGCACGCTTAAGGTCACTGTTAGAACAGAGTTCTCCTAACCAAAATTATTTCCCTAAATCATGCACTGGTTTTAATGTTTCCAGGAATAATTATCATGTAAATGCCTTTAAATGTTGATCAGAAAGTTTGAAAGGTTTGGTGAGTTGCTAAAATACTGGCTGGGAGGCAGATGGGCCTCATTCAATTTCCTGTTACCTTTGGAAAAATCTTCAGATGTTTTCTGTGTTTGTTTCCTCATCAATAAAATGACAGTGTTGAGACTTATAACCCTTAAAACCTCTTCCGGCTCTACGATGCTGTGATTCAATTAGAGCTTCATGTCCACCTCAAAGAATAGGAATCAATAAATATATTTATTTCACTACTGATTATATACTTCATTGAATACAATTGTTCTTCTATGCTTCACAGGTTTCACCAGATCTTAAATAAACATTTTTTTTCAGTGAATGAATGATTAAGTCAGAACTGAGGAATTATTTCAAACACGCTTTAAGCAGCAGCTGCAGGTCTGTCTTGCTCTTGGCCTTTGGCTGCACCCACTTGACTAACCTCCAACTCTTGGTCTGACCAACCATTTGTTTTCTCTGCTTTTGCTTCTAGAATAAAAAAAAAAATCATACTGTTTCATTTATTGGTTTTGTAGTTATTTATGTTTTCTTTTATTGTTTGGGATGCATTGAGGGTACAAAGAATTAGGTTACACGGATTGCATTTGTTGGATAAAGTCCCTCTTGTAATTGTGTCCTGCCCCCAGGAGGGGTGTCATACACTGATCCCCCATCCCCTACCTCCTCCCCTCTCCCTGCTGCCTCATTCTCCTACCCTAGCCTTGTGTTAGCTCATCTATGGCCTTCATATCAGAATTGAGTACACTGGCTTCTTGCTTCTCCATTCTTGTGGTGCTTTACTCCAACTTGATACAGGTTAACATGAAAGATGTAAAGCCTCCATCTTTTTAAATGGCTGAATAGTATTCCATGGTATACATATTCCACAGCTTGTTAATCCATTCCTGGGTTGCTGGGCATTTAGGTTGTTTCCACATTTTGGTGATTGTAAGTTGACCTGTGATAAACAGTTTAGTGCAAATGTCCTTATGATAAAATGATTTCTTTTCTTCTAGGTAATTTATGTTTCAGAGTTTTATATAAATTTGTAAAAGAGTATGTGCTCTTTGTTGGGAGTGGTGTGGCTTTTTTCACTCAGTTTATTTGGAGATTGATCCATGTTATTGTGTATATCAATAGTTCATTCTCTTTTATTGCTGAGTAGTATTTCATTATCTGGATAGAACACAATTTTTTTTTTAATACATTTACCTGTTAAGTGAATACCTAGAAGTGAAATGGCTTTGGTTGTGTGGTAAACACATGTATAACTCTTTAAGAAACTGCCAAATAGGTGCCAAAGTGACCGTGGAATTTTACATTCCCACCTGCAGTAGATGACAGTTTTAGTTGCTCTGCATTCTTGCCAACACTTAGAATGGCAAATCTTACATTTTAGGCATTCTGTGTTTGTACTTGTATCTTACTGGACTTTCAATTTTATTTCTCCAGTGAATAATGTTAAGCATTTTTCTGTATACTTATTTATCACCTGGATGTCTTCTTTAGTAAATAAATTTTTAAAATGTTCCCAATTTGTTTTTAATTGGGCTATTTGTAGCTCTGTTACTGAGTTTTGAGACTCATTATATGTTCTGGATACAAGTCTTTTATCAGATAGTTGACTGGAACTGTTTTATGCCAGTCTGTGACTTCTTTGATTCCATAAACCATTATTTTTTTTTGAAGAGAAAAACATTTTTATTTTAATAAAGTTTAATTTATCATTTATTTATTTATCTTTTGATTTCAAATTAATATGTAGATACAAATTTTTAGGTTACATAGTTCTCACTTTCAAGGTAAAGTTCAAGTTGTAGAAGAGCCTCTCATTTTTTTAAATAAATGGATTTTGCTTTATGTGTTTTATCTGAGAAATCTTTGCCTAACTTAGGGTCACAGATTTAGGTCTATGATGATGTAAGGCATGGGCCAAATCTCATCTATTGCACATGGATATCTAATTGTTCTAACACTGTCTTTTCTCCTCTGAGTTGCCTTTGCCTCCTTGTTGAAAATCAGTTGACTATGTGTTTGTGTCTCTTTCTGTTCTTACCATTTTGCCCAGTTGATCCTAATGACAGTACTGCGTTATCTTAATGATGTTGTTTGGTAATGTCTTAAAGTCAGGTCCCATAGTTTATCATATTCTTCTTTTCCAAAGTGGGGCTGGCTATTCTTTGTTGTATTTCTGTTTGAACTGTAGATACTTTTCTCACTCATAGATACTGTATAACTTTCCATTTATTTAAGTTGTCCTTAATTTCTCTCAGAAAAGTTTTGTAGTTTTCAGTGGGTAAGCATTACACGTCCCTTGACAGGTTTACCTTTGCATCTCTGTGTTTAATTTTTTTTATACTACGATTTATAAGTAGAATTATCTTTTTAATATCATATCCCATTTTATTATTGGTAGGATATAGAAAGATAATATTTTAATTTTAAACTCACTTATAAGTTTTTTAACATTTTTGTAGGTTCCATAGGATTTTTAGAGGTAGATGTCATTTCATTTGTGAATAAAAGTCATTTCAGTCTGTCTTTTTAATTTGGATGACTTTTACGTTTTTCTTTCCTCCTGTACTGGAAAGCACCTCCAGTACAATGTAGAATGGAAACGATGAGAGGGTATCATTGCCTCATTCCTGGTCAAATGCAGTCAGTCTCTCACAATTAAGTATACTGTCAGGCATGGATTTTTGATTAATTTACTTTATCAGGCTGAGAAAGTTCCTCTCTATTCTCAATTTGATGAGACATTTATTTTTGTTTAAAATCAGGAATGGATGTTGCATTTTGAATCTTATTAAAAGCTTTTTTTTAGTAATATATGTGATCATATTGTTTCTTCTTAGTTCGTCAACATAGTGAATAATATATATTATTAATATATATAACATATTGGTAAATTATAATATATAACGTTATATGTAATATATAATACTATATATTAATACTTATATATTTACATATACTATATATTATATATTTATATATAATATATAATATTACATGTAATAATATTAATGTATTATAATTATTTTGTATATTATACATAATTATATAATATAATATATTAATTTAATAATATATATTGATATCTATATCTATATGATCTTAATGACAGTACTGCATTATCTTGATGATATAGTTTGGTAATGTCTTAAAGTCAGGTGGCACAATGTAAAACCAACCTTGCATTACTGGAATAAACCCCACTGGGCCATTATACAGAATGGTCATAAAGTTCATGTGCAATTTAAAATTGCACACTATTTAAAATTGCACAGGAACTTTGTGGCCACCCTGTACATTACGCTTTTTATATCTTCTTGTATTTAGATTGCTTAAATTTTATAATTATTCCATCTATGTATAGAGGTATTTTATTTTCTTTCTTACAAAATCTCAAAAAAGACAGAGTCTCAAAAAACATTTAGATAGTTGGCACCTGTGGCTCATCGGGTACAGTTCCGGCCCCATATGCCAAGGGTGGCGGGTTCAAACCCAGCCCCGGCCAAACTGCAACAACAACAAAAAAATGGCCGGGCGTTGTGGCGGGTGCCTGTGGTCCCAGCTACTTGGGAGGCTGAGTCAAGAGAATCGCCTAAGCCCAGGAGTTGGAGGTTGCTGTGAGCTGTGTGACGCCACGGCATTCTACCGAGGGCGATAAGGTGAGACTCTGTCTCTACAAAAAAAAAACAAACAAACAAGAAAACATTTAGATAGATGTTGCCCTTGGTAGGGTGCTGTGATGTCACAGCTCACAGCAACCTCAAACTTTTAGGCTTAAGAGATTCTCTTGCTTCAGCCTCCCAAGTAGCTAGGACTACAGGAGCCTGCCACAACACCTGGCTATTTTTTGTTGTTGTTCATGCAGTTGTTTAGCTGGCCCTGGATGGGTTTGAACCCACCACCCTTGGTATATGTGGCTGGCACTGTAACCACTGTGCTATGGGCACCGAGCCAATTTTCTTTTCTTGTAATGTCTCTATCTTGTTTTGGTATCAGGGTAATGGTGGCCTGATATAATGAGTTGGGAGTTACTCTCTCCTCTTGAAGTTTTTGTAAAAGTTGGTGGTGAATTGGTATTACCTCTTTCTTAAATGTTTGGTGTAATTTATTAGTGGTTCCATTTTCACCTGGACTTTTCTTTGTATATTTTTTGGGCATATTTTAAACTAAAAATTTCGTTTACTCAATAGAATTGAATCTATTTGCTACATCTGTTTTTTCTCAGGGCTGCAGTCCCAGCTTCAGTATCCTGCATGTGGCTAACCAGTTCTCCCTGCACCGTTTATTAAATAGGGAGTCTTTTCTCCAGTGTATGCTTTTGTTTGGTTTATTGAGGATCAGATGGTGATATGTGGCTACATTCACCTCAGATTTTGTACGTTATTCCATACATCGATGTCTCTGTTTTTATGCCAGTACCAGGCTTTTTTGATCACTATAGACTTGTATCATAACCTGAAATCTGATAATGTCATGCCTCAAGATTTAATTTTATTGCTTTAATTGCATTGGCTATTCAGGTTTTTTTATGATTCTGTATGAATTCAAGTACCACTTTTTCAAGTTCTTGAAAGAATGATGTTGGTACATATAACTGTGCTTTTGTAGCCATTCGCCAACTACCCTGTTTCCCCGGAAATAAGACATCCTCTGAAAATAAGACCTACTTACAGGAAAGATAAGATGTCCCCTGAAAATAAGACCTAGCACATCTTTGGGAGCACACCTTAAAATAAGACACTGTCTTATTCTCAGGGAAACAGGGTACTTTTCATTCCTACCCATCTCTTTCACTTTCCAGCCTCTGGTAAACACCACTGTACTCTCTACCTCCATGACATCCACCTTTTAAGCTCCCACATTTGTGTGCAACAAGAGATAATTGTCTTTCTGTGACTGGTCTGTTTTCTTAATATAATGACCTCCAATTCCATCCACATTCCTGCTAATGATATGATATCATTCTTATTTATGGTGGAATAGTATTCCATTATGTATATAGCCATTCGTCTGTTGATGGATACTTAGATTAATTCCATGTCATGGCTGATATGAATAATGCTGCAATTAACATGGAAGTATTGATATCTCCTTAATGTACTGATTTCATTTCTTTTTCCCTTCTTTTGGATTTCTGGATCATATGGTAGTTCTATTTTTAGGTTTTTGAGGAATCTCATACGATTTTTCATAATAGCTATACTACTTTACATTTTCACCAACGGTATAGGAGCATTTGTCTTTCTTCACATCCTCATCAGAGCTTCTATTTTTAATAATAGCCAATCTAACTGCATTGAGATGTTATCTATTTGTGGTCACATTTCCCTGATGATTAGTGATGTTGAGCGTTTTTTAAAAATACCAGTTGGCAATTTGTATGTCTTTGTTTGAGAAATGTCTATTATGGTACTTTGCCTACTTTAAAAATAATATTATTTGTGTTTTCAATAGTAAGTGGTTTGAGTTCCTTATATATTTAGATTATTAATTCTTTCTCTCATTCTGTATGCAGTCTCTTCAGTTTGTTAATTGAGTCCTTTGCTGTACAGAAGCTTTTTAGTTTGATAAAAATCTCAATTATCTATTTTTATTTGATTGCCTATACTTTTGAGGTCTTATCCAAAAATATTTTCTGAGACTGATGTCCTGTAGCACATCCCTAATGTTTTCTTCTGGTGGTTTCATAATTTCAGGTCTTAGATTTAAGTTTTTAGTCCATTTATAGTTGTGTTTTTTATATGATGTAAGATGGGAAATCTAGTTTTATTCTTTTGCATGTGAATGTCCATTTTTTCCAGCATAATTTGTTAAAGAGATAGTCCTTCCCCCCAATATATGTTGTTGGTGCTTTTGTTAAAAATGAGTTGGTTATAAGTGCATAGATTTATTACTTTTTTTTTGTTGTTGTTGTTGTTCCTTTGCTTTATGTATCTGTTTTTATGCCCATACCACATTATTTTGGTTATTATAACTTTGTAGGATAATTTTAAATAAGATAGTGTGATTTCGCTAGTTTTGTTCTAATTGCTCAGTATTGTTTTAGCTATTCAGGGTCTTTTGTGGTCCATATGAATTTCAGAATTTTTTTTTTATTATTTCTGTGAAGAATGTCACAGAAAAGACATTGTACTGAATCTGTAGATCACTTTGAGTAGTACAGACAATTTTATAAGATTAATTCTTCCAATCCACAAGCATGAAATATCTTTTCTTGTGTGTCCTCTCCCATTTCTTTCATAAGTGTTTTGTAGTTTTTCTTGTATATATCTTTCACTTCTTTGATTAAATTTGTCCCTAAGTACATTTTTTTATTTATTGTAAATGGAATTGCTTTCTCAATTTCTTTTTCAGATTGATTCATATTAGTTTATAAGAATGCTATTCATTTTTGTATGTTGACTTTGTGGGTCCTGAAACTTTGCTGAAGTCTTTTGTCAGTCCTAAGAGTTTTTTTGGTGTACTCTTTAGATTTCTCTAGATATAAAATCATGTTATTTATGAACAAATATAATTTGACTTCATTTTTCGGTTTGGGTACTATTTTTTTCTCTTGCTTAATTTCTCTGGCCAGGACTTCCAGTAATATGATAAATAACAGTGGTCAGAGGGGGCATCCTTGTTTTGTTCCAAATATTAATGGAAAGACTTTCAATTTTTCCCATTTTACTATGAGAGCTATGGGCTTGGCATACGTGGCCTTTATAGTATTGAAGTGTGTTCCTTTTTTACTCATGAGTTTTTGTAATTCATTTTGTTGATGTGTTGAACCATCCTTGCATCTCTGGGATGAATCACACTTTACCATAGTGAATAATCTTGATAATGTGGTGTTAAGTTCTATTTGCTTGTATTTTGTTGAGGATTTTCTCATCTATGTTCATTAAGGATATTGGCCTGTAGTTTTCTCTTTTTGTTGTTTCTTTATCTGGTTTTAGTACCAGGGTAATGATAGACTTGTAGGATGAGTTTGCAAGTATCACACACCTTCAATTTTTTAGAAGTTTGAGTAGAATTGGTATTAGGTATTCTTCAAATATTTGGTAGAATCCTTCAGTAAATCCATCAGGTCCTGGGATTTTCTTTGATGGGAGATCTTTTATATTAATAACTACTTCAATCTCATTTCCCATTATTGCTCTGTTCAGGTTTTTTATTTCTTCGTGGTTCAATCTTAGTAGGGTGTATGCATCCAAAAATTTATCCATTTCTCCTAGGTTTTCCAGTTTGTTAGCATATAGTTGTTTATGTAATAATAGTCTCTAATGCTTTTCTTTTTGTATTTCTGCAGTATCACTTGTAATGTCTTCTTTTTCATGTCTGATTTTATTTATTCTCCTTTTTTCTTAGTTTAGATAAAACTTTGCTGATTTTGTTTACCTTTTAAAAAGACAGCTTTGGATTTTGTTGATCTTATGGGGGAATTTCAGTTCCAATTTCATTTATTTCTGCTCTAATCTTTATCATTTCTTTATTCCTCCCTATTTTGGGTTTGATTTGTTCTTTCATTGCTAGTTCCCTGAGGTGCATTATTGGGCTATTCATTTGGAATCTTTCTATTTTTTGATATAGGCATTTATTGTTATAAACTTCCCTCTTAGTAATACTTTCACTATATCCCGTATGTTCTGGTATGTTGTGTTTCCAGTATCATTTGTTTTAAGAAATTTTTAAAATTCTTTCTAAATTTTTTCATTGATCTGTTGGTTATTCAGGAGCATGTTGCTCAATTCCCATGTACTGGTACAGTTTCCAAAGTTCTTACTATTCATTTCTTAGTTTTATTCCATTATGATCAGAAAAGATACTTGATATGATTTTAACTTTTTTGAATTTGTTAGGACTTGTTTTGTGGTCTATCCTGGAGTATGTTTCATGTACTGAGAAGAAAAATCTGTATCTGCTACAGTTAGGTAAACAGTTCTATAAATGTCTGTTAGGTCCATTTGTTGTAGATGGATAGTTTAATTCCTAGGTTTCCTTCTTGATTTTGTTTATATGTTGTTTCCATTGCCAAAAGTGGGATGTCAAAGTCCTTTACTATTATTGTATTGCAGTATATCCTCGCCTTTAGGTCTACCAATGTTTGCTTTATATAGTTAGATGCTCTGTTGTTGAGTACAAATATATATTTACTATTGTTTTATCTTCTTAACAAATTGACACTTTTATCATTATATAATGACCTTCTCTGTCTTACATTTCCTGTTTTCTAGTTGTTTTCGCAACAAATTTCTTCCTTTTTAAATACCTTCCTTTGTGGTTAAGTGATTTTCTCTGGTAGTCTGTCTTAACTAATTGCTATTTTGGTTTTAGTGTATCTATTTTTTTTTAATTGTTTGGGATTTGTTGAGAGTACAAAGAATTAGGTTATACTGATTGCATTTGTTAGGTAAAGGCCCTCTTATAATAGTGTCCCACTCCAAAGAGGTGTGCCATACATTGAGACCATGTTCCCTCTCTTCTTCATGCTCCCTCATACCCCTGTTTCCTGTCTTCTCTCCACTCCCTCATTCCCATACCTTCCTTGTAAAAGATCATCTACTGCCATCATATTAGAATTGAGTACCTTGGATTCTTGCTTCTCTATTCTTGTGATCCTTGCTTCTCTATTCATATTATTCTACTAAGAAGAAGGTGTTCCAACTCCATCCAGGTTAATACCAAAGATCCTTATGATAAAATTCTTTTTGTCTTCTGGGTAGAGTCCTAGAATGGGATTGGAGGATCAAATGGGAGGTCTATATTGAGTTCTTTGAAGATTCTTCATACATTCTTCCAAAAAGAGTGCATTAGATTGCAATCCCACCAGCAGTAAAAGTGTTCCCTTCTCTCCACATTCATGCCAGCGTCTGCAGCTTTGAGACTTTGTGATGTGAGCCATTCTCCCTGGGGTTAGGTGATAACTCAGGGTGGTTTTGATTCACATTTCTTTATGATTAGGGACAATGAGCATTTTCTTCATATATTTGTTAGCCATTAATCTGTCTTTCTTTGAGAAGGTTCTATTCATGTCTCTTGCCAACTGATTTATGGGATTTCTGGCTCTTTTTCCATTGATTAATTTGAGTTTTCTGTAGATACTAGTCATCAAGCTTTTGTCTGATTCATAATATGCAAATATATTTTCCGATTCTGAGGGTTGTCTATTTGCTTTTGTTGTTGTGTCCTTACCTGTACAGAAGTTATTCAGGTTAATTAAGTCCCATTTGTTTATTTTTGTTGATGCAATTGCCATGAAAGTCTTCTTAAAATCTTTCCCTAAGCCAGTATCTTTTAGTGTTTTCCCCACACTTTCTTCAGTATTTTTATTGTTTCATGCCTTAGATTTAAATCTTTTATCCACCTTGAATCAATTTTGTAAGTGTTGAAAAATGAAGGTCCAGTTTTAGTCTTTTACATATGGTTATCAAGTTTTCCTAGCAGCATATATTGAATAGGGATTCTTTTCCCTAGTGTATGTTCTTGCTTGATTAATCAAAGATCAGGTGGCTATAAGATGTTAGTTTCATCTTATGGTTTTTTATTAGATTCCTGATGTCTATGTCTCTAATTTTGTGCTAATGCCATGCTTTTTTGATCACTATTGGCTTGTAGTATAGCCTAAAGTCTAATAGGATGATGACTCTAGCTTTGTTTTTATTACTAAGAATTGCCTTGGCTATATGGGCTTTTTTCTGGTTCCACACAAAATGAACAATTCTTTTTTTCCAAATCTTGAAAGTATGATGTTGATATTTTGATAGAGTGGCATTGAATCTATAGATCACTTTAGGAAGTATAGACATTTTAACAATGTTGATTCTTCCCAGCCATGAGCATGATATTTTCTTCCATCTGTTAATATCTTCTGCTATTTATTTTCTTAGTGTTTCATAATTTTCTTTGTAGAGGTCCTTCACTATTTTAATTAGGTATATTCCTAGGTATTTCATTTTTTTTTTTGAAACTACTGTGAAGAGAATTGTGTCCTTGATTTACTTCTCATCTTGGCTATTATTGGCATATACAAAGGTTACTGATTTGTGGACATTGATTTTACCACATAAAGCATTACTGTTTATATATATTTTTTAATCATTTCCAGGAGTCATGTGGTTGAGTCTTTGGGATTCTCCAAGTATAAGATTATATCATCAACAAAGAGTGAGAGTTTGACCTCTTCTGCCCCCATTTGGATGCCCTTTATTACCTTCTTTTGCCTGATTGTATTGGGTAGAACTTCAAGCACTGTATTGAATAGTAGTGGCTATAGTGGACAACCTTGTCTGGTTTCAGTTCTAAGTGTAAAAGCTTTCAGTTTTACTCCACTAGCTGCGAGTTTGTTGTAGATGGCTTCAATCAGATTAAGAAATGTGCCACCTATGCCTATATTATTAAATATTTTAATTAGAAAAGAATGCTGAATTTTATTGAATGCTTTTTCTTCATCTATGGAGAGGATCACGTGGTCTTTGTTTTTGCTTCCATTGAAATTTTGAATGAAGTTCATGGACTTGTGTATGTTAAACCAGCCTTGCATCCCTGTGATGAAACTCACTTGATCATGTGAATGATTTTTTTCATGTGTAGCTATAATCTATTTTTTAGGAGTTTATTGAGAATTTTTGCATCTATATTCATTCATTAGTGAAATTGGTCTGAAGTACTCCTTTCTGGTTGAGTCTTTTCCTGGTTTTGGTATCAGGGTGATATTTGATTCATAGAACATGTTGGGAGAAGATTCCTTCCTTCTCAATTTTTTTGAATAATTTCTCCAGTGTAGCTATATCACATGTTTTCTCCTATACATCACCACCTCACTGTGCACCCCAAGCTATGACTCCAGGTACGGTCCCCATGCCAGCTCTGGCTGGATTCTCTTTTATTTCCCCATTTGTACCAGAAGTGCTCAGACTAACGATACTTCTGGTCCTTCATTTTGTTCCACCCACTGTAGTGTATCTATTATAGATTTTTGTTTATTGGTTACCATGAACCATTTTATAAATAACATCTTGTTTTAACAATATTTAAACCTGATTCCAACTTAACTTTGATAACCAGAAAAAAAAAGGAAAAGTAACACACAACCAAAAAAAAAAAAAGAAAAGAAAACAACACATGGTATACCTTAACTTTCTTGTACTCCCAGATTTTTAATTTTTGATATCACAGTTCATGTTTTTATATTACCTATATCTTAACAAATTGTTATAGTTATTTTTGTTTGTAATAGTTTTCTCTTTTGAACTTCTTACTAATGATATACATATGTATAATTAGTTTAAGCACCACAATTACAATATTTCTGTAATAACCATCCCTTTCTGTTTGAAGGACTTCCTTAGTTAGCATTTCTTATAGGTCTGGTATGGTAGCAATGAATTCTTTCATCTTTTGTTTGTATGGTAAATTTTACCTATTTCTGAAGAATAACTTTGCTGGATATTGTATTTTTTATTGAAATTTGTTTTTTCTTCAGAGCTCTGAATATATCTTCCCATTCCCTCCTGGCTTACAAGATTTTTGGTGAAAAGTCCGATGCCAGCCATATTGGATCTCTCTTTTAAATTATTATTTTAGAATTTTTATTATTTTATTTTTTTATTTTTACATATACATGTGTTTATTAGGTTTCCATTTTTCTTTGCCTTCACAAAATTAAAAAGGCTTAAATTTTAATGACAATAACAATGTTTAAAATAAGGACTAGAAACAAAAACCTCGTAAAGAACAAATGAACATAAATACATTCAGAAAAGGAATCAGACAATTACTACATCAGAATATTAGGCAATAATAATGCAAAGAAAGTAACATTCACATTGTCAAATAAGAGTATGTCTATTATAGAATGCTTTGACTCTGAGGTTCAGTATGGAGTCATCAGTTAACTTATTTTTTTTTTTTAAGTCTCAAAAATAGACAACTAATATTTATAAATAAAAGTAACAAATAATTTCAAAAAAAAGATCATGCCAAATCTTATAGACAACAGAAAAAGAGAAAATGCTTCAAAATCATTCTACTTGATCTGGGTACACTGATATGAAAATTGAAGAAAATATATTATTATAAAGGGGAAATTACAAACATATGTCACTTATAAATGAGGATGCAATATCCTAAACAATATATTAACAAGTTGAATTAAAAATTAATGTTTAAATAATATACTTTGGTCAGAATTAAATCCAATTGATGTGAGAATTATTCGCTACTCCATTCATAGGGATCAATCCCTCAGTCATTTCTGATTGAGGTTACTAGAGATTTTACTTTTTTTTATTTCTAGTTAGTCTAGCCAAAGGTGTATATATTTTATTTTTTTTCAAAAAAAAAAAAAAAAACAACTCCTTGTTTCATTAATTTTCTGAATGATTCTTTTGTTTTCAATTTCATTTATCTCTGATTTAATTTTGGATATTTCATTTCTTCTGCTGGGTTTAGGCTTAGATTGTTCTTCTTTTTCTAATTCTGTCAGATGGCTTGTGAGTTTGTTGATATGCTCTCTTTCTGTTTTTCAAATGTAGACTTCTAAAGAGGTAAATTTTCCTCTCAGGACTGCTTTTGCTGCATCCCATAGGTTTTGTGGGATAGAATGTGTGTCTGCATTGTTATTATATTCAAGGAAGTTAATGATTTTCTTTTTTATTTCTTCCCACACCCAACTGTCATTCAGCATAAGATTGTTTAACTTCCATGCCTTTGTGTGAGGTTGAGCATTTTTGTTGGAGTTGAGTTCCACTTTTAGTGCCTTGTGGTCTGAGAAGATGCAAGGTAGAATTTCAATTCTTTTGAATGGAATTAAATTATTTGCTTCTTTTCCCTTGATGCTTTTAGGATCCTCTTTTTGTATTTGACATTCATATTAATACATGTCTTGCGGTGTTATTATTTGGCTTGAATCTGATTGGTGACATTTGATTTTCCTGTACATGTATATTTATATTTTTCCCTAGGTTTAAAATGTTTTCTGCTATTATTTCTTTGAATAAGCTTTTCTTTGAATAAGCTTCTTTTCTTTTTTTTTTTTTTTTTTTTTTGTAGAGACAGAGTCTCACTGTACCGCCCTCGGGTAGAGTGCCATGGCGTCACACGGCTCACAGCAACCTCTTAACCCTTGGGCTTACGCGATTCTCTTGCCTCAGTCTCCCGAGCAGCTGGGACTACAGGCGCCCGCCACAACGCCCGGCTATTTTTTGGTTGCAGTTTGGCCGGGGCTGGGTTTGAACCCGCCACCCTCGGCATATGGGGCTGGCGCCCTACTCACTGAGCCACAGGCGCCGCCCTAAGCTTCTTTTCTTTGAATAAGCTTTTTACTCTCACAAGAGTAACTATACCCTTGATTTGTAGGAGCACTCTTCTCTTCCCAGAGATAGTCACCTTTTAATTTCATACTTAAGCTTCCTCAAAGTAGGATCTCTGAGTAAAATGTTTCCAGCCAAGTGCTATTTCTTGAATTTTCCCTTTAGTATCTTAATTGTGTTCTTTTAATTAAGCACGTTTTCCCATAAAATTCAATATAGACCCTTATTTCCACAGTAGAATTAATGATGTTATGGCTGAACTGCCACATGCAAAGATATTGATACAACTGGCTAACCATTTAGTAAACAAAAACAATATTAAAAGAAATAAAAATCACCCATAAAATAAAATTAATGCTAGAATAATTAAAGACCAATATTTTAAGAATAAAGCATTACCATGATAGGAGAAATGTAAGTGCATGTTTATATTCCTTTGAAATGAAAAGGATTTTTTGTAACAGTTTTATTTAATTTATATATCAGGCACTTGTTTTTTAGTATGGTCTCATAGCTATGTAACCATTAGGAAAATAATTAGAATTTTTTCATCATACCAAAATAAACCCTGTACCTTTAATCACTCCTCTATCTCCTTATCTTCCAACCCTCTCATGCCCAAGTGCCCAGTAACCTACGTTCTGTCTCTATATATTTTCCTGGTCTGGTTATTTCATATGAACGAGATCATAGAAAATGTGTTGTTTTGACTGCCTTCTTCAAGTTAGCATAAAGTTTATAAGATTTATGCATGACGTAGCATTAATTTGTTACTTTTTATGGCCAAATAGTATTCAATTTTATGTATATGCCACATGAGATGAAAATATTTGATAAATACTTAGGTCTTTTCCATTTTTTTTTTTTTTAGACAGAGTATCACTTTTTACCCTGTGTAGACTGCAGTAGCATCATAGCTCACAGCAACCTCAAACTCTTGAGCTCAAATGATCTTCTTGCCTCAGCCTCCCGAGTAGCTGAGACTATAGGTGTCTGCCACAACACCCAACTGTTTTTAAGAGTATTGCTCTTGTTCAGGCTAGTCTTGAACTTATGAGCTCAAGCAATCCACCTGCCTGGGCCTCCCAGAGTGCTGTGATTATAGGCATGAGCCACCACGGTCTTTTACACTTTTGAACTACTTTGAATAACGCTGTAATGCTGCTCTGGATATCCATGTATAAGGGGAGTTTTTGTTGTTGTTGTTTGTTACTCCAGAAATAATTCCACTGACCTTTTTTTTTTGTAGAGACAGAGTCTCACTTTATGGCCCTCGGTAGAGTGCCGTGGCCTCACACAGCTCACAGCAACCTCCAACTCCTGGGCTTAAGCGATTCTCTTGCCTCAGCCTCCCGAGTAGCTGGGACTACAGGCACCCGCCACAACGCCCAGCTATTTTTTGGTTGCAGTTCAGCCGGGGCCGGGTTTGAACTCGCCACCCTCGGCATATGGGGCTGGCGCCTTACCGACTGAGCCACAGGCGCCGCCCTCCACTGACTTTTTTAAAAATAATTTTTCTTTATTGACATTCTGTGATAAAAGTGGCAATGTCGTCATGTCTTCCTTTGCTTCTTCAGTCATTCTTTCCTTTAGTGGTGTAAACATATTTATAATGGTTCCCTGGAAGTTTTTTTTTTTTTTTCTCTTGTATGCTTCACACTTTCTTGTTTGCATGTCTTGTAATTGTTGTTGAGAACCGGATGTTTTAGATAATACATTGTTACAAATGTGCAGAGCTGTTCCTTGTTTCCTCTTGCCTCCAGTGTTTATCTTTGTTTGCTTGTTTATTTGTATAGTCACTTGCTGGGCTATTATATTGAAGTCTATTTCCCTCATACTGTGAAGACTCTGAATTGGCTCCTCCAAGGGAGCGGCAGGCTGGCATGTGCACAGTCATCCTGGGATAACTGTGGAAGGATTGTCTTCCCCTCTCTTTTTCCATGATTACAACCAGCTGTTAAGCTCTACTAATTCCCAACTGATTGATCTATTGTTTTTGACAATACCCTGGAGCATAAATTGCTCCCTAGACTGAGACCATTCAAATTAAATTTGGCCTCCTTTATGGAGTAATTTTGAGATCAATGTCTGCATTTTTCTCTGACCCAAAGAAAGCTCTCCTTGACTCACTTTTCCCCCGATTTTCTCTCTGGTAAGCCTATTGGTTTGTGATCTAGTTAATATCCCTCATGAAGCTACCATCTTCTTCCTAATTGCATTTCTCCAAAATCTCCGTTGTATTTGAAAGCACCCAATAGGAATGAATGTCTCCAACTCTGTTTCAAGTAAAGTCAAAGATTTTTTTGTTTGTTTTGTTTTGCTTTTCCTTATGGCTAACCTCTCTCCTTGGACAAAATTTCTGAGCCATGGTTTTGGAACTGATTGTGGGGACAGTGGGATATGTTTGAACGACATCCTTAGATTTAGGAGGGATCTTGGGGATAGTAGCTTCCTGTACAGGGTGGCCATAAAGTTTGTGTGTAATTTAAAATAGTATATAGTTGGGATCCCAGTACTTTCTGCCTGCTGTCCTAGAGGAACAGCCTCTGCTCAATGATTGGGGGCTGTTTGGGAGGTAACCCTGATCTCTTGGCCACACTCCCCTAGTATTTAGCCTCTGCAACAGGTAATTGTAGAGGGGATAACAAATGGCAAAGGTGTGCCCCTCCCCAAGGGATGCTCACATATATTCATTCCCTCCACTGGGAACTCTGGGGAAGCACTGCGTTTTTGGCTGTATTCACCTGGAGAGGAGTTTCTGTCTTGCTGAGCTGGGAGAAGTTCATGGTTCAGATGTTACAGACTGTCACTGTTCTTGGTGAGTTTTAGCAGATTTTATGGAATTACTTTTTTTTTTTTAGACAGAGTCTCACTTTGTCTCCTCAGGCTGGAGTAGTTCACCACAACCTCAACCTCTTAGGTTCAGGTGGTCCTCGGGCCTCAACCTCCCAAGTAGCTGGGACTGCAGGCCCTTGCTACAATGCCTGGCTATTTTTTTTTTCTTTTTTTTTTGTAGTAGAGATGGGTCTCACACTTGCTCAGGCTGGTCTGGAACACCAGAGCTTAAGAGATCCTCCCACTTCGGCCTCGAAAGTGCTAGGATAATAGGCCTAAGCCCCCAGGCCCAGGACTCAAATAAACATTTCTTTTCTTTCTTTTTTTTTTTCCCCTCGCCCTGAGGTGGGCAGTGGGCTCTCCTGCTGTGGTCTTAAGCCCCTTCCCCACTGTGCCCTTTCAGGCAATTAATAGAATAAGTTCCATTTAAAATATATTAAATAAAAAAATAAATATTTCTTTATAAGCAATATAGCAAGACCTCATTTCTTCTTACCCATACACGCACAGATTAGCTCAGCTTGGTGTGGCGCTATGTGCCTGTAGTCCCAGTTACTTGGAAGGCTGAGGCAGAAGAATCTGCTTGAGCCAGGAGTTTGAGATTTCTGTGAGCTCTAATTGTGCCACTGCATTCTAGTTGGGGCAACAGTGTGAGACCTTGACCCCCAGAATTTTTCTTTGTTTGATATGTCCCCTTAAAACTAGTTCTAGAGGCTTTGAATATGTGTGTTTAAATAATTTTCATCTCCAGTTATTCTTGTTTTCCTGAAGAGTGAATCTGTTGAATGCCCTGCTTTACCATTCTGGATGTCAAACCTAAGAAAATACTTTAAAAATATGACATCAAAGAGAAATGTAAGGAAAAACTGATAAATTTAATTACATAAAAATGTAAAATGGGTCTATATATATATTTTCTTTTTTTGGGACAGAGTCTCATTTTGTTGCCCTCAGTAGAGTACTGTGACATCACAGCTCACAGCAATCTCAAACCCTCAGGCTCAAGCGATTCTCTTGCCTCATCCTTCAAGGTCGCTGAGACTACAGGTGCTGGCCACAATGCTCGGTTATTTTTAGGGATAGAATCTCACTGTGAGCTCAGGGAATCCACCCATCTCGGCCTCCTAGAGTGCCAGGATTATAGGCATGGGCCACTGTGCCCAGGCCCAAATATTTCTGAAGTTTAAGGAAAATACAAAGAAAATCTGCAATAGATAAAAGTTTATTATCTTAAATATACTGAAAAGTTCGACTAATCTGTAGTATGAAAATGAACACGCAAACAAATGAACACAGAATGCAGAGAGGTAATTCATAAAATGCATGTAACACAAAAACTTACAAAAAACTTTCATCTCACTCGTAATAAAAGAAATGGAAAAGAAAAACATGTCAGGGCCACAAATGAGAAAAGATATAAGTAAAATTATAATACTCATTTAGCAAGTAGGCAATGAAAACGGTGATGAAAGAGCAAATTGGTGCAAACTTTGGCAAAATGAATAGATCTCATATTTAAAATGTGTATAAATTTCCATATAATGTTTACTTTAATTAAAACTGTTATCTAGTGTGAAGTATGGATGATGGCTGTGTGCGTGTTTTTGGGTGTGTTGGGTTTAACCTATACTAGTGCTGCTACTGGTTAACATTTGCAATTCTCTAATCCAGAATACATATTTCAGAGGTCAGAATTACGGTTTGCATCTATAGGCTTCTTATCAAAAACTCCCCTAAGATTAAATTCACTGTATTTAATATCAAGGATCTACTGGATAGAACTGAAGGGTGGAAGCTTTGCTAATTGGCATAACTGAAGACAGTGATGATTATTATTGCTGGTGAATGATTATTTTCACTAGTGAAACGCTTGGTGTTTAAGACAAAGGTTTGGTCAGCACTGTGGCTCAGTGAGTTTGGGCTTTGCAAAGTATAGCATGAGAATCTTGTCAGTGCAACAGCCCAACATTCTTAGAAACGCTGCTCTGCGCTTATGATTCTAATCAGATTTGTGTTGAGAAATTTCCAGAGGATTTTGTTACCTGACTCCAACTAAGACTTTAATTCAATCCTGCCCTTGCAACATTCTTGCCTCTGGTGAATGTTTCCTTCAAAGCACTACTGTAAATTCCATAATAACAGAGTTGGGACTTTATTGGGCTTAGAGCATGAATAACTATTCTTTTTTTTTAAACTGTCTGCTATGTTGTTACATGTGAAGAATTTACCCTTAATTTTCTTTTATTAACATTTACCACATTATTTTGAGGGTATTGGGAATAATGCCTAGAACCCTCCCCTATCTCTTCTAATTGTTGAAGATTACAGCTGTTTATAATAAATGAATCTAATAATTAAGAATAAGCAAAATTGTTTTTGACCTAAGAGCTCAAATTATAGGAATTTATTCTAAGGAAAAAATTAAGGATATATGTAAAATTTCATTTCACTATATTTATCAGTGAGTTATTTGTCACAGAACACAAGCAATTTAAATGCTCAATAATAGAAATTCTTAAGTAATTTGAAGTATATTCTGAAAAGAAATATTCAGCAGTTTTAAAAAATTAGGGCATAGAAAACGATTTAGTGATGGGGAAAAAAGCAGGACACATTGTGTTTAAAAATGATACTAAAACTGTATATATGTAGTTCTAGTTACTTGGGAGGCTGAGGCAAGAGAATTTTTTTTTTTTTTTGGCCGGGGCTGGGTTTGAACCCGCCACCTTCGGCATATGGGACCTGTACTCTACCCCTTTGAGCCACAGGCGCCACCCACAAGAGAATCTCTTAAGCCCAAGAGTTGGAGTTTGCTGTGAGCTATGACTCTACCAAGGGTGACATAGTGAGACTCTGTGCCCCCCAAAAGTATATAAAAATGAAAAATATTAAAATATGTAATTATTATTATGTAAATAGAGGCATCAGTTGTTTGAGATAAAATTAAAAGATATATGATTTGATGAATTCTTTGATTTCTTTGTAGTTCCAAATTCCAGGGCTTAATAAAGAGTAGATTATGAACCAGCTGAGTCAAAATCAATTGGCTTATTTGTAAAATGTCCATATCAGAATATCTTGGGGGAAGTATAAATTATCTATTGCTATGTAAATAAATTACCATGAAATATAGGGATTTAAAACAACAAGCATTAATTACGCAATGCTTTTGTTGTTCTGGAGGATGCATACTATTTATGCTTAATGGGGTGCTTCTGGCTAACAGTCGTGAAGTTACAATCAAGCACTCAGCCAATGATTCAATCACCTCAAGGCTTTACTGGGACTATAAAATCTGCTTCCTTGTGAGCTGTTGGTAGACTTCAAAATATCTACTTTGAATCTCATTCATAAGATGAATGCCATACCATGGCAGGCCTTGGTATTTGCAATGTGGCTACTGGAGCATGTTTCCAACATGGTAGCTGCCATTCTAAGAGAGAAACAGACAGCACCCAGAATGGAAGTCACAGTCTTTGTGCAAGCCCATCGTGGATGTGATATCCATCCCTTCAGTGAATAATAAGTCTAGTCAACATATAAAAGGAAAGAAATTAAATAAGAGCACAAATATCAGAAGCCACAAATCACTGGGGTTGGGGAGCACCTTTTTTTTGTTTGTTTGTTTTGGAGACAGATTCTCACTTTGTTGCCCAGGCTAGAGTAACGTGGCATTCTGATAGCTCACAGCAATCGCAAGTCTTGGGCTCAAGTGATCCTCTTGCCTCAGCTGAGTGGCTGTGACTATAGGCACCTGCCACAACACCAGCTAGTTTTTCTACTTGTAGGAGAGACAGGTACTCATTCTTGCTCAGGCTGAATTGTGAGCTCACCAAAGCACCTACCTTGGCCTCCCAGAGTGCTCTGATTACAGCTGTCAGTCACCAAGTCCAGCCTGGGGCAGGGTAGGAGGGTATCTTATCGACCTCCTAACACAGGCTGAGCCACTCAAATCTGAATTTCTAACAATATGCTTAAAGAATGCATATACAAACCATTTAATTTCAAAGTCTTCATAACAGACTAAAAAATTTGATATGTAGAACCTGACTCTTTATAATCCATAGCTTGATTTCCTCTGTACAGGTAATTGTCAATCTGTATTTTTCATCTAAGATCATGTTGTTTTGGGGGCCAAGATTAGAACTCAAGTTTTCTCAATTCCTAAAAACACTTCTTACTTTACTAAGTCCTCTCTTTTTTTTTTATAATCCTTTCTTTAGTTCTTGAAACTGTCCTAGTTTGTGAACAAGTGCATGAATTACAAAGTTGATCAGCGAGAACAAAATCACCAAAATCCGCTTGAGGTTTTCTGAAGTAGAAAAAATTCTCATGTGATTGTGGCAGGCAATTTATATGAGGAAGCTGGCAGAAGACCGTATAAAAGATACCTTTTATTCCCACAATACTGTCTTCCTAAAATGATTGCATGTAAATTGTGTATACATAAATGAATCCCTGTCAGATCTGGGCTGAGGTGGCTAGCCATGTAAAGGAGACATTTGGTATAATTGATCCTCATTATTTGGAGATCCGTATTTTGTGAATTTGCCCATTTGCTCAAATTTATTTCTAACCTCAAAGTCAATGGTGAAGGCTCCAGAGTAGACACTTGTAGACACACATAGAGAAATTACAAATTTAAGCTGCCCAATACACACGTTCCCAGCTTTGATCAAACAGAGTGATTGTCTGCTCTCTTGTTCAGTTCTCACACTGTTAAGTTTGCTTTAGACATATTAAAAAAAAAAAAGTTTGCTTTTTGCAGGATATCTAGCAGTTATCCAATTTTTGTGGGTTTTTTTGTTTTATTTGAGATTTTGATGTTTAAAATGTCCTCATGCATAGTACTGGAGTGCTGTCTAGTGTTCCTAACCACAAAAAGCTGTGATGTGCCTTACAGTGAAAACGCGTATCTTAGATAAGTTTTCTTCAGGCAAGGGTTACTTACAATGCTGTAAGCCATGAGCTCAATGTTAATCAATCAAAAATATATATTGAAGAAACTGTCTTTATTGGTTGACAAAAAAATCTTGTCACCCAGAGGCTGTTAGGAACCTAACCCTCTAATTTCCCTGGAGCAATTGTGTCTGAAGTGACTTTATAGAACTTAACTAGTGAGAACAAGGAATATCAACTGTAAATACTTCTGCAAAGTAAAGACCATTTGAGTTATTATTTTCAGGTTTTGTGTAAATAATCCAATATATCTGGAAAAAGGTGGATGAGAGAAAAACTGATTCCTAATTCCACCTTATTATACTTGAATTGGAGTCTCACAGCCTTGTTTATAAAGGCATCTTGGCTGAGGCATCATAATTCTATTTTACTTTGACTCAATCTGTCAGTCTGTGTCACAACCTTCATGGCAATTAACTGTGCTTCTGTGTGCTAATTATCATTATCCCACTAAGCGGCCATTATGATTCTGATGTCCTTAGTTTGAAGCTCAAGCTTCAATAAGTCACCTAAAACAATTGCATAGGGGAGGAGCTTTGGAAGGCTGATCTGGAATCCCTACTTAAGTTCTATTGTATTGTACTCCATTTCGAATCTCAATGCAAAGTTTTCTTGACACATTTTATAAAATCATTGCTTTATCGACTTGACTAAAGCAAATTTGAAGCTATGTTTAAAAAATGGGGATAAGATACAGGAACATGTATCTTACAACTGAAGATACATATATATATATATATACATATATATATATCTGAATATATATAATATAGCTAATATAAGACTATCTGACAGTCATCCCTGCCAGTCCATGACCTTATTCAAGTTATTTAGAACAAAGAGGGTGGTGTTTATGGATTTGGTTCAATCCCACTGCATGCCAGGAATAGGGAGAAAATCGAATCAAGTTAGTTGTGATCAGAAGAGGCATATTTCTTTTTCTATGATACTCTTCCTCTTTCCACCTCTTATATTAAATCCACATCCACTAAATCCCCAGGCTGTTTGGAGATGGAATAAAGAAGGGAAGGGAAGGGGAAGGGATTGAGACATGCCCTTTGTGGAGTGTGTAGAACTGTTGCATGCTGAGTAAAATCTGATGAAGTATTCCATCCATGTCTCCCCAAAGTCAAAAGCATTTTCAGCGTTGATTTCCCTTAAGAGTTAGCAGACCTCATTCGGTTGGTTTAATGCATGAAAGAGGTGACCTTGTGTCCACACAGATACTCTCTTATTAAAAGACCTGGAGGTAAAACTTCACATAGGTCTGTCAATAGATACTTTGGAAGGTGTGGTGGGCTTCCTGCAGCTCTCTGCTGAGCTATTATTCAGTTTAAATGGGCTAGAGAAATTTTCTATGGCATTATAATGATGATTATTTGCAAATTACATGAGTACTGGTAATTCATTCATGCACTGATACAGAGCTGGGTCTCAGTGCAGTGGTATTGAACTTGCCGCTGGTGGCGTTAATTAATTCGTTTGGAACATTTCCTCCAGAGAATCCCAATCATAGGTTCTCTGAGCAAGAAACTGACACCCAGCCGGGGTCCCAGATATGTCAGGACACACGTGTAAGGATAGTGTTCTCAAAATAAACCATTTCCATCCTCTGGCAGGGGATGATTCTATTAGGAACACTCTCCAATCCTGCGAGCTTCAATGAGAGCCTCTCTTTCTTGGCAGAGGTGACAGTTGAGCATTGCTTCTTCCCTGCAGGATGGAAGAAAGGGACTGGATTATTGGTTGCATTTTAAACTGGTGTCTGTTCTGGGAGAAATTTGGGGGGAGTACTGATACGTTTTGCATCTGATCTGTGGAGGAGTGTGACTGAAAAGAAAAAAAAAAGGCCTCCCAAATTATGTTTGACTCAAATCCCCTCAACACAACCAAAATCTCTCTCCAGATACACAATTTTTCTAACTCCCTGGTGAACTGTGGAGCAAATATTGGTCATCTTTAGTTTCCCAGAACCTACCGGAATACAGTATCTGGAATATAGTAAATACAAAATAAAGGTTAATGGGAAGAATGAAAAGAAAATATTTATATTAAAAAATTAGAAATACAGTTAAGGGAATTTGCTTGAAATCTTCATAAAACTTTGAAAATTGCTTCAGTTTATAGTTCTAGTGAAAGAATGTGACAGCCTACTGTATTCACTTTATTCTTTGAAATTTTGTGTCCAGTCTAAAATACCACCCTTTCCCTGAGTATGTTAAAAGTGTGACTATTCCCCAGGAATATCTTATGGAGAACTCTTGGGTAGGCATTTTTAATACACTTTTTTAAAAAAATTATATATATACTTACTTATAATTAACTAGCTGCAGAAAAATAATCAGTCTAAAAAATGTCACAGTGCAGATAGTATAAGTCATGGTTCTGGCATGAGCATAAAAACCTTCAAATGGAGTGGAAACTATTTATCTTAAGAAGTTATTTACCATGGAAAACTCTCATATTACCAACATTCCAGTTTTATAAATTGCTTATATTAGAGCAACACATCAGACAAGGAGAGGGAAAAAAACCTTAAAATCTTCAAGTTTAAGTAATCTGGAAATCTGGAAAATAAAATGACAACACACCTCTCCTTAGCACTAATCTCAGCAGTCATGAGAGTCATTTCAACAATACCTATCATCACGTCTGATCAAACAGAGTGATTGCCCAGTTCTCGAATAGGAATTTTGAAACATTAATTAATTAAAAATAAACACACAGGGGCGGCGCCTGTGGCTCAGTGAGTAGGGCGCCGGCCCCACATGCCGAGGGTGGAGGGTTCAAACCCAGCCCCGGCCAAACTGCAACCAAAAAATAGCCGGGCGTTGTGGCGGGCGCCTGTAGTCCCAGCTACTCCGGAGGCTGAGGCAAGAGAATCGCTTAAGCCCAGGAGTTGGAGGTTGCTGTGAGCCGTGTGACGCCACGGCACTCTACCCGAGGGCGGTACAGTGAGACTCTGTCTCTACAAAAAAATAAAAAACTAAAAAATAAATAAACACACAGAAGGCAAAACGCAAAACAAAGCTGACACTGTGTGAACTAACAAGACTACTGCATATACATTATTTGTAGGAGTTGGAGGTTTGATTACTACAGTAGTTGAAAAATAGTTTTCCAGTTAACATCTTTTCCGCATAATGGAGATGTCAGGGTAGGTTTACATGATTATGTAAATGGTCAGATGTTGTTTATGTAGCTCTGAACTGCTGAGCGATGAGCAGGAAGACCTTCGTGTTCAGCAAAACCCTTGGGGCTTTTTCCCAGAGAAAAGAAGCCCCGGTTCCTCTGGGGATTGCTGGAAATGCATTCCAGATGAGTTCCACTGGGTTGGCTTTCCTCCGCCTGTCAGAGTCACTTATTACAGCGCTGGTGAGGGGCTGTGGCATCGCTGCCAATCTCTACCATTACCCTGAGTTTTGGAGTTGGGGTGAAGGGAGCCATTTCTGCAAGGTAACAGATTCATACTGTAGAATGTCCGTGGCAACGTCTTCAACCAAAGCACATACTTTTCAATAACAAGGCTTTCAATATGCCCACACACACCACAAATTGATCCTTGTACCTATTCTATCGCAACCATTTCCTCTGGCGCACACACATTCCAACTTGAAAGTACAGTTGTGTTGTGTGTGAGTCTCTGCCTCGGTAACGCGGTCTCTTTCACCAGAGTCTTCTGCCTGACTACAGGCAGGTAAAACCTTTCGAAAGCTCCCTCTCCAGGCTTCTCAAGTTCAGTGCCACCCGCCCACCCAAACCCCGGCTCAGCCTTGGCAGCCTAGAAGCAGAAATATTTGTTTCCCTGGCGAGAGCGCCTGAAGGATCTCCGGAATTCCGCGTCTCTCGGAGGCCAGAGATTTAGGTACCCGGGCAGGTCGCGCCTCCTTGTGCCCATACTCAGGTTGCAAAGGAAGGCGACATCTTCTCAATATTATCCCCAGACGCTGAAGCAGCACCCTCTACGGAACCTTCTACGTCCCTGTACGGGAACAGGCTGATGGTCGCCACCAGCCTGGGGATCAACAAGGAGCCCTTTTCCAGTTTCGCGGGTGGGGACGGGGGTCCGCCTCCCCCAGCCGCGCCTGGCAGGTGCAGCGCCCAGGCACCTCCCTCGGGCGCGCACTGAGCATGCCCAGCTCGAAGGCACGCGGGCTCCCGCCCTCCCGGAGCCGCTCCCCCTCCCCACGTGTCTCCCCCTCCTTGCGGCCGAGGAGCCGGCAGCCTGAACTTGGGCGCGTTGTGTTTTCGAGCCGCCGCGAGCTCCAGGAGGGGAGGGGAGCGCCGCACTAGACAGAGCACTGGGTTGAACACCGGGATTGGTCGCAAGTAGGTAGCTTTCGCCACAACACTGGGACCCTCGGACTATGCATGTGCCGCGCCAGAGGCTCTCCCTGGCCCGGTGCTCAGGTGATGAGGTCAGTCAGGCGCGCTGTCCGAGTCAGCTTCGGCACCGGTGCGGGTGCCCCGGGCGCCCCGGCTTGCGGATTTGGGGTAAAGGATCTGGTCCTAGCGGGCTGCCAGAAGGACAGGGGACTTCCCAGGGCTCTGCCTCCTACAGCGCTGGACAGCGGCTGTGGGGCCGTGGCACCCTGAGCCCCACAGCTAAGATGGGTCGATGGGCACCCTGAACCCAGGAGGAGGCAGGGCCCCAACATCGCCACAGTCACCCACTGCGACCTTTCTTTTCCTTTTTAATCAGAAAATAAGTTTGTTGCACTGCGAGGCAGTCACAAAACAAGGAACCCAGAACCCAGAATGCTTCGGGAACCCTTAAAATCAGCTCCTCCAACTGGTCCCGGCTATTTTTCCCTCTCTGTGAGCCCTCAACCCTGGCGCGCGGTTCTTTGCGGGCGTTCTTTCTAAGGTTTCCCGGGGTTCTGATAGCCCGGCTGACCTCTCAATAGAGGAGGGCGAAGTTGGGCTGAGGTTTGACGGGACTTGGGGGTGGGGAGGCAGCAGCCCACAGCCGTGCTGGAAGGAGGCACGTTGAAGCAGACTGGTTTTTGGGGTGCTCACCGGGTGGCAGGCTCGGTGCTAAGCGCGGGGGTACAGGGGTTAGCCGCAGGGATCGGATTCCCGCTCTTGTACCGGGTTTCTCCCGACCCTGTGGAGGAAGTTTATAGGGGTGGCATGCATTTCCAACGACTTCTGGAGGGCAGGGGTTTCCATTTTCTTGGGAGAGGCAACGACAACCTCTTGGTCTCCCCGGACTCTGACTGTTAGCTGTGCGCCGGGCTCCCTGCAGACACCAGTCCGCTCGCTCGCTCTCCTCGAACGGAGGACTCAAAACCGTCGTGCCTTTCCTCTTTGTGCTTCGTGTATACATTTTACTATTTATGAAAGGTGTGGAGGTGAGGGTAGGAGGACGTGGGCTCCTGAATCTCTCTGAACCAGTCGGGGAGTGGAGTCTGGTGCTTTTTTCAGCAGAGCGGAACTCCTGCGAGGAGGCAGCTTCGCGCTAGGGGAAGATCAGGCTTTTGGTCGCTGCCCCGGGTTTCTAGATTTGGAGCGAAATTCGGCTTGCGGAGGTTGTGAAGGGCGAATCAATGGGACGGATCCCCTCGGGTGTGCGGTCGGCTTGGAGGACGGTGGGCTGGATCTTGAGGTGTGGCTGGAGATTTGTTTGTAAGGAGGAATTCCTGAGAGGAATATTTGTGGAACTTTTTCCAGTTTTCCTATTGACGTCAACATAGGGGCGGCGACATGTTTGTCAGTATAACTGTCGTTTAATTGCACGGGAAGACCCGCTAGTTTACTGTGGTGGGAGCTGTAGTATTTCAACAAATAACGCCATGTACCTGATTTGTTGGAAACAAACCTGCGACGTGACGCTTGCAGTTTTGCATTTTGAAGTTTATGGTTCATGCCCTTTAGGGAGTGGGGCAGGAGAGAAAAGACCGTAAATTTTCGAGCAAGCAGATCCACCCAGTAGCATTTCAAGTCGGGCTGATTAGCAAGTTTGTTCCTGAGATAGTGAAAAAGAACGGTGTGCCTCCTGGGGCAGCCACCTTGAGGTGATTTGGGCAGCAGTTGAAAGAAAATATTACCATGAGAATGTGACCACTTCTCACTCCCTACCATAGGAATGTGACCACCTCTCACTCCCTACCATAGGAATGTGACCTTTTGTAACTGTTCCAGGAGATAGCCCCAGAAGCTGCAGCAAATGTTTACTATTAAGCAAATATTTGACTGTTGGTCTTGTCTTAAGACAGTTGAATAATGAACCAGAGTTCTTCTTATCTGGTTAGAGCCCCAGCTGTGTCTATTCCCTCTTACTTTATTGTTAGAGCCCCTGGCATGTCTGCTATTCCCGCCTACTTTGTAGTTTTTGCCTTTATAAGCTTGTAAAAACTGCTGAGCGGGGCTTGACTCCTCGGCTTCTAAAAGAGTTGTGGGTCAAGCCCTGGCATGCAGGAATAAAAATCCTCTTGCGTTTTTGCATCAAGCGACGTCTCTTGTGGTTGATTGGGGTGGTCAGAGCTCCGGGCAGAGTGGGGGGTTCTGCCCCAAGTCTTTCACAGTCACGGGAAGGTTAACATTTTGCCCGTAAGTTTATTCTTGCTATCTTCATCTTGTTTCATTCAAGACTTTGTGGAAAACTCTGCAACGGATTACTGAAGTAGATAAGATTGCTAAGGAGCAAAGGCAATTCCCATGAGAATGTTATTTTTGCAGCCTTATAAAAATCACTGTGGATTTGTTTGTTTAAACTGGCTTCAGCTGCCCTGTCTTGGTGAGGAGAGATCCTGATGATAAACCTCATTATTTTTCAGTCTGAACCCTATGAGATTGCTGGAAAGGATGAGCAAACTGACCTTTTAAATTAGGGGCTAAAATTCTAAGAGAAGTGAATTGTTGTTAAAGGCGCCTGTCAGAGCCACATGAAAATTTCCACAGAGGTAGATTTCTTTATTTGCAGCCTTTATGACAACACTTCAGTTCCTTTCCTTCATGGCAGTGCTGTGTGGAGACTAGAGGACCTTCATGTCGTTGGGGAGTCAGTTCACAACTCTTCCTAGTCCTTTCATATTGGCAGGTGATTAAAAGTGATCAGCCAACAAGCATTTTGAATGTTGTTAGACTTTTTATCATCCATTTATTTTACCTGCTTCTCTGTCCTTTTTGTTCAGACGTAGGTCTTCTGGGTGGCTCCTGTGGCTCAGTGAGGAGAGCGCCGGCCCCATAGACAGAGGGTGGGGGGTTCAAACTCAGCAAAAGCCAAACTGCAACAACAACAAAAGAATTGACAGAAGTAGGTCTTCTGGTTTTTTCCCCCTTCTGAACACTATATCTTTTGGCTGCATGTTTTTTTTCTTATGAAATGTACACAGGGTATTTGTTACTTCAATTTAGGTCTTAAAAAATATGTAAGTAATTTGTTTAAGCTTCTCAGCAGAAAATTTCCCTTTATAGTTCTGGCTTTTCTACAAAAGTATGTCTGACAATGGTTACAACTTGTTGGATTCTTTTTTGTTATATCTGAAGACAGAGATGTTGAGTCATTACAAAAGTTTTGAGATATACAGATACATAAGATCTGTGTGGACAGAAAGGAATGAATCCCTGCCAGGAACGCCAGTAAGCCACCAAGTTGAAGCTTGCACAGGTGAATCAGAAAGGACTCTGACTGTGTTTCTTTGAAGTGAAATAATGGACCATAACACAAGTCTGTCTCAACACTTTTGTAGTGACCCAGGTATAATATACATTAGTTTAAATCTCCATTTTTATCAAAAGGGGTTAATCTTTTGTAAAAACTTGGTTTCACTTGATTTTAGTTGAATTAATCCATTTCCTGTGATGGCAGAGAGATGTCTCTACAGACTTGTTTGTTGTTTTTGTCATTTTGTTTTCCATAATGCAGTGTTTTAAATTTGGAGAAGGAAGCAAAGAAGTAGGAATTTACTGCCCAAATTATTATTTTTTTTTTTTTTGGTTTTTGGCCGGGGCTGGGTTTGAACCCGCCACCTCTGGCATATGAGACCGGCGCCCTACTCCTTGAGCCACAGGCACCGCCCCATTTACTGCCCAAATTTAATGTTACTCGTGTTTTTATTATTTACTATCAGAAAAAATCTGACAATACATCAATAACATTTGTTTATAAATTAACATATCATCTTACATGTTTATAAAACACAGAAAAAGAAACTAAAGGATGGACAAAGCAAATAATTATGAAACAAGTTCTGATGTTTTTACGTATTCTAGTGGATTATGTTGTACAGCTCCTGCTGGTTGGAGTTTTTTTTCCCTCTCCTTTCCTCTGCTCTACTATTCATTATCTCTGATTCTGTGGCCAGTTGCGAAACTGCTACAATTCCATCTCCCATAATGGGTGGACTAAGTTGAACTGTTTCCCTGTCATGGACTCATATGTGGATGGAATGAGATATAAAAGATAAATATGCTTGGGAGACATCAGCCTAGATCACCCAAAGTAGATATACAGATGGGGGACAAAAAAAAAAAAAAAAAAAAGAAATTTGGGTTTAAGGACTCAAGTATCACCAGTTGGGAAGTGAAGGGGTAAATGAGTGAGGAAGGGGAGGCCACTTTCCACATGTCAGGGCTGTGTGCAGACTAGAAAGTCATGAGTTTTGGAGCAGATTGATACAAAACTGGCCCTATCATTTATTGCATTCACGATATTGGGTAAGATGGTTCCTTAACTTCTGTGAGCTTTAGTTCCTTTAGCTGTAAAATTGGGATAACATCTATTTCAAGACGTCGTGATAAGGATTAAACATGAGATCATAGGTAAAAAGCTTGGCTGTATTAGATTGGATCACTTAACAGCTATAAAAAATGAATCTAAAAATATACTGCCTTAGATGTGAAATACATTTATTTCTCATTTGTGTGAAGTCCCAAAATGTGTGCTCATGGCAGCACTCCTTCAAGGTGTAATTTGGACACCCTGCGTGCATCCATCCTGTGCCCTCGCCATCTTCAGCAGGGTCACTGAGCTTACCTGCATCGAGCCCTTGGAAAGAGGGCTTGGGAAGGTATTGATTGCCCATACCTGGAAGTGGTACATATTATTTTGTGTGAATTCCACTGCCCAGAACTCAGTTGTACATAGGTATATCTTGTAATAAGGGAGGCTAGGAGGTTAAGAAATATAGTCTAGCTATATTTTCCAGGAAGGAGAAGAAACGATTGGGAGAATATCTAGCATTCTCTAACATTCTGTGACTATGTGTGATGTTTCTTTCTTGTTCAATAAATGTGACTTCCTTTTTGCCCCCCTCCTGCTGGTTTTCCTGGAAGAAAAACTAGAAAAGGTATAAGAAATAAGATAATAGTAGAAGAAGCTAATACATTCCTAGTGGCCACTGTTCTTGAGATATTTTGCTAAACATCTTACCCTCCTACATAGGTATTATTCATCTCTATTGTATGTAGGCAAATAGAAATTCAGTCCTTTGTTCAGCTTAGCTGGTAAGTAACAGACTTGGGATCTGAACCAGGTTCTTTGACTCCAGAATTGATTTTTTTTTTTTTTAACCGCTGATTTTTTGTTCCTGTCTCAATCTTTTCTTACTTAAGCTTACTTAAAGTTTCTGTTTGTCTATATTATAAAAGTAAGGAGAATTTAAAAAATCAAAGAAAAAAAGATCACATCTACTCTTAAACATACTGGTATAGAATTACAGATAACATAGATTTATCCTGAATACCTAGCAGAATCAGGAACAGATATTTAAGGTAAAGCCCTACCCCCCCCACTGTGATGTTCTTTCATTTCTAATAAACATACTGTCATGATCCATGCTTCAGAGTATTACCTTTCTCATAAGGTTCCATTGTGGGAGTCTTGTGCTACTATTTCCTTGAAGCAGTATGTGAGCATAAATTCCTCTCCACTTCTCAACATAATCAAACATCCTTCCTGTTAAATTCACAGCTAAGATAATCTCTCTTAACTTTTCCCTTGATAAGGCATTTTTGTTGTTGTTATTGTTGCAGTTTGGTCGGGGTTGAGTTTGAACCCACCACTCTTGGTATATGGGGCTGGCACCCTACTCACTGAGCCACAGGCCCTGCCAGATAAGGCATTGTTCTTCATCAATACCACTAACTGTTGCGTGAACCAAGATGCGAACGAGCAGCAGCTTTGCTGTAGGTGTAAACTCACTCCTGTAATTATTAAGTCAAGAAACAGACTATACACCGTTTGATGGCATATAGCAAAATTCTTTATTCCACGTTTAAGTTTTATACTCTTCCAGTCACGTACACACCTAATCCATTATCTATTAGCTGAATTTGAACTTGAAGGGAAATTTACCATATCAATGTGACCACTTGTGTAGTAAATCTCTTCCTCTAAACAGTGACTAGTTTTCCGAGCAGGGCACAAAGACAAAAACAGCTATAGGGGAACAGAGTTATCTTCAAGCATTCACTCAGTTTACTCAGTATGAAGTAACGACTGTGACCTTCCTTCAGGGCAGAGCACCTATAGACCTCTGACAGTGTGTTGTTAACATATGTCAACCCTCTGGCCCATATCTCTGAGGAAGGGCGGCATGCCCTTGGATCTCAGGCTTCACGGGGTGTACTGCTTCAGAGAAAAGGCCTAAGGAATTTTCCAAAGAGCCTAACTCTGTGAGTAACCCAGGGGGGTCCAAGCGTCTTAAGCCTCTGGAAGAAAAGCATGTCATTTTAAACTCACACTGTATTTACTTTGTGTGCTTGATGTAGGATAAGTTTATTTCTAAATATTATCCTACACTAACCCTCACGTTTGGCAAGTAACTAGCCAGTCTCTGTCTCAGGTTCCCAATGAGTGCATGTGAGAATACCAGCTAATTCCTCTTGTTCTCTATGTTTTGCAAACGTTTTTCTTCTTTTTTAAAAAAGTGTTTCCTTCCTAACTACAGGGACCTGTATCCACAACCCTAGTACACTCATCACACCTTTCTTATGTATTGCCTTTTATAAAAGTGCCAATTATAGTTTTCATTCCCAGTGGCTATAGTGGAAATGTGGTCAACAACAAGAGAGCACCTTTTGTCAAGGCAATTCTTACTGCAACATTAGCTATTTTTTTCTTTTTTTTTTTTTCATTAGCTATTTTTTTCTTCTTGTTGGTGTTGTATTTGTGGCCTCTTGATAATTAATTAACGGCACCCATCTTCTTGTCATGGAGGTGGGCATGTGGACTGTGTATTTATCAATCACCTTTTTCCAAAAGTCCCTGTTCATTTCTACGTGACTTTCCTTGAACCTTGGGTCATAAGAAATCTACCTTATTTTTTCCCCAAGCTCCTTGTCTTTCCAATTTTCCTTACTTCCATGCCATTTATATACATCCCTGTGTGTCGATCCCCTTTATGATTTGTTTAATGTGGAGGAAGAGAGATGTTTTAACACAGTATCATGTTTTCAGACACCCAACAAGCCAAGTTCCACAAGGCCATTTAACAAGCTAAGAAGAGCTGCTGGAACAAACTCTAAATTTTGTGACTTAAAATAACTTTACTTCATGCTTATGTGGGGTAGTTCTGTTTCCACAGCACACTTCCTGACGGAGTGGCTTTTTGTGTGGTCACTCAAGGAATCAAGTTTCTTATACTCCTGTGGTTTTGTCCTCCCCTTCATCCCTAGAGTCCTCATCATTCAGCCAAGGTAAAGAATGTGAGGGGAGAAATTACTTAGAGAGGTCTCCTGGGGGATGTAATAGCAGAGAGGTCTCCTGGGACGATGTATCAGGCCCAGCCTGAGAGGGGTTATCATGACTTCCGCCCATGCTCAGTTGGGCTGAACTCAGTCACTAGGGCATTCTTTGCTATAAGGGAAGCTGAGAAGTGGAGTTTGGCCAAGCGCTTGAGAGGAAAGGAAATGAGTTTGGCAAGTAACTAGCCAGTCTCTGTCCCAGGTTCCCAACAAGTGCATGTGAGACTAACAGCTAATTCTCTATTTATTTTTCTAATGATAGGAAAAGGAGAGTATGCAGATATGGGTTATTTGCCTAACCCAAAAAAAAAAAAAATACCCATACCCTTTTTCCTTTTAACTTTGGTCTTTATTACAATCCTATTCTTAGTACGTATGGTCTGGGTGAGACCTTATTCCTACTTAAGGATTGGAAGATGCAAAACTGGTCTTTGCAGAGATGAGTGTTGACTCTTCCTGTCCACAGTAATTGTTTTGAGAACAGAATGAGCATGGAGCCCACTGGGAACCACTATGGAGCACTGAGATGCTTTGCTGCTTCTCAGTGGCTCCATTGGGCTGCATGCATGTCCTTGAACCAGTTCCTCTGGTCCAAGGACATCTCTCTGGACCAGGTGACTGGAACCACAGAGATGTCAGCCTGCCACCGAGGCAGCTGTTCTGCCACCCCAAAGTAACCAAGAGCTACCAAGTGCCACCACATGTTACATGAGATTGAAGCCAACAGAAGGGACTGCAGGGGTGTGGTGGAGAGAAGCCAGGTCCTCTTGCATTGTTTGAGCCCATTGATCTAGCTATGCCTAAGATGGGTTTCCTGCCAATTTTATAGCTCTCTGGACTTAAGCTGGTTTGGGTTGGATTTTTATCACTTAAAGTCAATACTAATTAATTATATTACGGAAAAAAGAGGAAAAAATTCTAGGTAAGAATATGAGGGGGCATCTTCTTGTCCCCTCAAACATGAGCTCATCTTATGTGTTGCTTTGGTTGTGAGGTTAACAATTCCACTCCCTTGCGTTAAATCAAATTTCAGTCGAGACCCATTTGGAATTCCCCTACCGAGGCAAGTTCATTGCCTCCCTAAATCACAAACCCAAAGTGCTTATTTCCCCCAAAGCCTATCTCTCTTTATAGGGTTGTGGAGGGGAAATGGCTTAATTCTCTCTTCCTGGATTTATTCTGGTTTCTCCTAGAGCATGCTTTCCTTTCCAACCTCGCCACCCCTTTCTTCCCTCAGGCCTGCATCCCAGCTGCACCAATCTAGTCACCAATCGTGAAACTTGTTGTAAGAGTTCCCCCCCCCACCTGCACGCCTTTGTTTACATTGTCTTTCTATTTGGTCTACACTGCATTTTTTTTTTATTAAATCATAACTGTATACATTGATATGATCATGGGGCATCATACACTCACTTCATAGACCATTTGACACATTTTTATCACAGTGGTTAACATAGCCTTTCCGGCGTTATCTCAGTTACTGTGCCAAAACCTTTACATTCTACATTTACCAAGTTTCGCAAATACCCCTGTAAGATGCACCAAAGGTGTGATCCCACCGATCCCCCTCCCTCTACCCATCCCCCCTTTCCCACTTCCCCCTATTGTTAAGTCTTGATTTCTTCATGGAAGTTAGATGTATTTTCTCAAGATAGGAGCTATTCAGCTTCACTTTTTGTTTGCATATCTGGAGAAGATTTGATTCCTCCATCAAATACGAACTGTAGTTTGCAGGTTAAAGAATGCTACATTGTCAGAAATTTTGTTGAAGTGCATTAAAGATAGGAACTCTTCATCTGGCCTACAAAGTTTCTGCTGGGAAATCAGCTCCCAAGTAACTAGGGCAACAGGTGAGCCACAGCTGTTAATATGATAGAATTAGCCTTGTAAATCAGGTGGAGCTTATACAGGACAGCTGACAGCATTTTCTATTTTCTATTTTTTTTTTTTTTTTCTTAACATATGATGCAGCTGTGGACAAGTGCCAGACAGAATCTTGGCAGGATTCTGTGGTGGAATATCTCTGCACATTGTTACATCCATCGGCTTGTCTTTAGGAGGCTGGTCCACCTGAACTAAAAGTCATACAGGAGGCTCTGAAGCTCATTTAGAATTCAAGGGCATCAAGGCCGAGTCCAGAGACATTATAAGCGAGTCAATGCTTCCCTTCAATTGGACGCATTTTCTTTGATTCATCACACTGTGGCCAGCAGCACAGTCGCTTTTTTCTTCAAGCTCTCATATGAGGAAGCATTGCTCTCTGGAATGCTAGATGTATCTGTCAAAAAATCAAACAGGATTAACACTCGTACTTAGCACAAATAAACCCACATTTCCTTAGAAATGAACTATAATGCTTAGTTTTATTGTCTTTTTAGGTAATGTATTTCAATTCCTACTGCCAATAAAGAAACTATTACAATATTACCACAGGTGTTAAAATGGGAAATGCCTGTTGAGATGTACTAGATTTATCTTAGGTCCTGATGAATGGTCTTTCTCTATGCAAAATTTTCCCAAACAATGAAAATGTCATTAGACTAAGTGGTAATAACAAAATAAAAGTAAAAAAAATAATTCCATATACGTAGTACTGCATAATAATGTACCTTCTAACATGGGTTGCTGGATGTTAAACATAGCTTACTCTTGGGAAATCCATTGACTAAGTCTATCAGTTTCTTTTGCTCAAGTTTCTGTAATATCCATTACCTCATTTCATATTTACAGTAATCATAAACTTTCATCCACATTTTTTAGATTAAGATATTGATGCTCAGTGGCATAGAACAATTGGCCAAAGATAACATAACTAGCAGCTAGTGATATAGGAATTCATAACCTGGAGGTTTCTTTTGTCTTTGATTTTAACATCTGCCTATCTGCCAATAATGCAAATTGTTGTCAAATGATCTCATAGCACAGTAAAATGCTGAGAAGTGTCTCAAGAATCAGGGAGCGGAAAAAAGAAAAATAAGAACATCAGTCCTGCCTCTACTACTTCTGAGATTTCTATTCCAGTTTCAACAATATATACTACACATATTAGAATTCCTTAGCTGGGCATTGTGGTGGGCATCTGTAGCCCAAGCTACTTGGAAGGCTGAGACAAGAGAATCGCATAAGCCCAGGAGTGGGAGATTGCTGTGAGCTGTGATGTCACAGAACTCTACTGAGTGTGATAAATTGAGAGACTATCTCAAAAACAAAAATTTCTTATAAAGTTTAATTTTTCAAAAAAAATGTTCAAACCATCCTACTGTAGCATGCTGCCTCTGATAACTTATGAAAACTAAGAACTTATCACACACCTTATTTAACCCTACCATCCTGTTAAATACCCTGACCTGTTAGCAGGCCTTCTAAGAAATGATGGGAAACCCAGGGCTCTGTTGAGCCACATACCAGGCTTGCTTTCCTTCAGCTTGCATGGCTTTGAAGAAAACAACTGTGCCAGCATCTTCATAGACATGAGTCCGTTTTTCACAAAAAGCAACCCAATTATTGACAGTACCTGAGGGTTTTTCTTGAGTATTTTATATTCTGGATGACTCTCCAAACAGGGCAGTGACGTGTCCTCCAAAGATGTTGCGGCAGTTTTTTATCACAAATTCCACAAGCTGATTAACGTATAAAAAAAAGAAGCATTTATTTTCATATAACATGTTGATAAATTGCATTTTATATAGTAAACTGAAATTTAAGAAAGTGTATTCTATTTAACTTCTATAAGACATTGTCTTTAAGACATTTCCTTTACAAATGGTGATTCAGTTCCCCAGCAAGTATAATACAAAAACTTCATTACCTTTTCTGCAGAGGCCATTTCTTCTCTGCCTGCAGAAGGATGCCAAATAATACTTGGAGCCATACACACCCCTAAGTGTAAATCATCCATTTCATTTGCCACGGAGTGTTCAGCGATATTACTTAAGACCAGGAACACGTACCTTAAGAGCACAACGTTTCCTCTTGGTAGCTGGTCTAATAGCCTAAATACAGAAAAATGTACTCGGTAAGCAAGGCAATTTATTTTAATCTTGTAAAGGCAGGCAACACCAACTTTGCATGAGGTACAAGGCAAATAGGAACCCAGCTCAGATACCCAAGTTTCAGTTAATGTGGAACCCAATGAAGTGAGAACTGCAGGGAGACAATGAGAAAAGAAACACTGGAGATTTGGGGAGGGGGGCATATTTCTACACTGTCTTCACAACACAATGAAAACTTAGTAGAATTCAGATAAGTGTCATTTAAAAACGAATACTCTTCATGAAATACTTCCCTGAAACTAGCTCAATATGTTGAAGCTTAGGTAAATCTTGCAACATTTAGATTACTCTCAACCACAACCCACCAAAACCTTTCTGATGAAATTAAACAGTAATTAATTTTAAATTGCTCCTTTATTTTTAACTGGCAACACAGAAATGCTGTCTCTAGGTGAAGAACCAAATCCCAGCTGTAAAGACCACCCGGTCCATTCTGAGAGTTCATTGTCTGCTCCACCATCTTCTTTGGTTGATTTTGTTCCAAATATTGCCTCATTCCTTTTTTTTTTTTTTTTTTTTGAGAAAGAGCCTCACTATGTCACCCTGGGTAGAGTGTTGCAGTATCAGTTGTCAGTTGTCACAGCAACCTCAAACTCTTGGGCTCAGGGTGTACTCTCTTGCTCCAGCCCTTTAAGCAGCTGGAACTACAGCCACCTGGCACAATGCCCAGGCATTTTTTCTTTTCTTTTGGCAGGTGTTTCGCCATTGTTTAGCTGGCCCAAGCCGTGTTCAAACCTGGATCTTTCAGTGCGTGTGTCCGGCTCCATAACCACTGTGCAACAGGATGCCGAGCCAAATCTTACCTCCTTTCTATCACTTTTTACATATGTGTCACGTTTTCTTACTTTCTTTTCTACTATTCTCATTTGGTAATTGCTAAAAGATTCTTTTTTTCTTTTCTTTTTCTCTCTCTTTTTATCTCTTAACAATTTTTTTTATTAAATCATAACTGGGTACATTAATGCGTTTATGGGGTACAATGTGCTGATTTTGTGTAAAATTTGGAATGCTTACATTAAACTGGTTAACATAACTTTCACCTCACTTTCTTAATGATAGTGTTAAGACATTTATACTCTACTCTTAATTGATTGACATGTACCCTTGCAATATACACCCTAGGTGAAGTTCCACCAATTACCCACCCTCCACACGTCCTCTTCCCTTCCTTCTCCTCACTCTCCTCTTCCCTCTTTCATTCTGGGCTACAGTTGTGTTTTACCTGATTATTTACCAAAATAATGTATTACTCCTACTCAGAAAACATGGACAAGCTGATATTTATGATTGTTGCTTTTTTAATAAAAGAATCTGCAACCTGAGGAAAACAAGCTGGTCTGACTCCTGTTGTACAAATCACAGAAAAGACTTTCTTCAGCATAATAGTCTGAATAGAAGTATAATTCCTCTGATGAGGAATTATGCAGGACTTTCAAATGGACCAAAAGATTACTGGGTGTATTCTATATAAAATAAGGCATCTAGTAAACGCTTTGGGGATACTATGGGATCCTTAAGCCTTTTCACAAATAGGACTGTTTATATGTCTGTCATTTGAAGATAACTGTTAGCAGTGTACATAAAACATGGCAATAGAATTGAAAAATCTGTGTGGTAGAGAGTCAACAGATTTCTCTGAACCCTTGCTCTGGTAGAAAGGGGGATATTTGCATCATTTTGTAAATTTATTTCAGTATTTCTGGCTCCATTTGGTTCAAATACGTAAGGTTTCATAATGTGCAATCTATAAAGATGGCTACACTATCTTACTGATTTCCTTATTATTAATTTAACCAGAAGCATTGATATGCATTTATTTCATATTTTCATGAGAGACATAATATTTTATTTTATCTCACTTTCTTTTATTTGTGTATGTATGTATTTATTTATTTATTTTGAGACAGAGTCTCACTATGTCGCCCTTAGTAGAGTGCTGTGGCATCACAGCTCACAGCAACTGCACAGCCTTGATCTTAAGCAATTCTCTTGCCTCAGGCTCCCAAGAAGCTCCTCAGGCACTCAACACAATGCTGGGCTATTTTTGTTGTTGTTGCTGTTATTGTTGTTTGGGACAGGCCAGGTTTGAACTTGCCAGTCCCGTTGTATGTGGCCATCATTCTGGCCTCTGAGCTACAGGGTCTGAGCCAACATAGCCTTTTAAAAAATATTTATCTTTTAATGGTACATAGGATAAATACATATATGAATGATATGTGTATTATAAATATAGATAAGTGATATTGTGAACAATGACCAAACAAATATGTAGAATTTGATGCTATCTAAATGGCTTACACCAAACCCTAATGGAAGTGGAGTTATGATTATGCCACATGGCTTAGTTTCTGGTATCTTCAATATCTGTACTATGTTCCAACAATCCCCAAAAGTATGCATATAATTCATATTTAAAAGATGTTCAAGGAAAAATATCTATACTAAACAATAACATGCACGTAAATGATAATGAGTGTCCTGAATTTTCACAGAACGCACACTCTTTAGTCAGAGTAAATAAACATTTCTTTTCTATTCTCTTATCATGTAGGATATATCCAAGAAAGGACTATTGAATTGGTCCCAAAATTTCCCTTGGCATGAGAAGAAACAATTTACTTTTTGTGATCATACTGACACTGTACAACTCCCTTTTTTACTGACATGTCTCAAGAAGCTGAGCTGAGTGATTCTCTGCTTTGTTCCCACAATATTCTCTAAATATCTCTTTTATAGGACAGATTATACTGCACTGACAGTAATTTCTTGGTTTATCTATCTTTCCCAAACTGAATTTCTTGAGAAGAGGAAATAAGTCATTTTCTCTCTATGACTTCAGTTCATGAATTAATAGAGTTGTTTAATTACTTTGATATTTACCAAAATTAACATCATAAATTTAGCCTGTGTTATGCTGCATTAATTCACTTCCAAAAACCACAGTTGACTCCCCTTTCTGACTCTTCCATGCAAGTTTCAATTTGCAAGTCTTATTGGGGTTTCTGGCAGGGTTCCATTTGATTGTGTCTCTAGATATTTTACATTTCTTCATTTTTGTGTCTCTCAAAAATTTCATAGTGACCCACATAACAGCTAGTGAATTAATTAATAATAGCTCTTTTTATTCATTAAAAGTCAGGTACACAGAAGGGGCACAATGTTCAAGCATTCCATGCTTATAGGATTAGTGAGAAAACAATGACAGTGACAAGCTAATAGAAGCCAACTTTTAACCTGGTGCCCATGAATATAACTTTGACTTTTAGTAGACAAATTATAAAATGTAAGGTATAAAATTAATTTTTGAGACATAAATGTTAAAATAATTACCTTTTAATTTTTTCAATTTTCTGTCTGTCGCTGCTTTTCTCCATTACGGACAGCCACTCATGGTAGAGCCTTGATAAAAAAATGCTTTCCGGAATGTTTTTTAGAAAATCCTTACACAGAGGAAAAGCAAATGTGTTAAGGCATTATTCTCATATCAAGTATATGCTAGAGAAGTCAGAAAGAATACAACTTGTTTCAAAGTTTAGTGAAGTCCTCCCTTCCATGACCTACACAGAATTCTGTGCCAATTCACCACTGACTTTTCAACAAAGAAATGAATGCTTTGATTTTTTTTTTCCCAAATAAACCCGTAGGAATAACTAAAGTCAGAATAACTGTGGGAAAGCTAAAGGACTCTCTATTTGGGTGGAACCTCCTCTGTGTACACATTTTAGCAGACTTGTACGACATCCTATGTTCTGGTGTTAAGGTGGTCTTCATGCCATCAGTATATGATATGGGAATGTTAAAAGAGCAAGTTTGACTCCACTTTACTGTTTATTCTTTTTCTGTTATGTTCCATTACCTTCAAAACCGGTTCCTCTTCTGTGTCCCTCCATTGTATAACTATGAATGCACTCCTCTAAAATTGTTAGTGATGTAAGTTACTAACTACACTGGTGATTATATCCTTGGTGATTATCCCTTTTTCTGATCATGTTGTTTCTGACCCTCACCTGCGAGTCCCCCTCCCTACATTACCTTAGGAGATTGTAGATTGTATTTTTTTGTGAAAATAAATTACTAAGTGCTCTTGTGATCATAGCCTAATAAACTGACTAACACACCTCACTCTCTGTTGCTTTCGCTTCTGGAATTATGCATGCTTGACCCCTAGAAAAAACTTCATTTTAAGACACTGGGGCAGTTGCCAGCCGGCTTTTCAATAAAAGTTCTCCTCTTTAATTTGACTTGTCTGGTGGTGTGGTCTTTGAGGGGACTTCTGGACATAACATAATAGAGATTCCAGGGAGGTTCTCCAGACACTGACACTGCCGCTACTTAGGCGGCCTGCAGGGTGAGCTTTCGTTAGAAGCCCCCTGGAAACTTTCCAGGGAACCTATAGTACCCAGTGCAATCAGGAGAAAAGCTGACAATCACTCATAAATTCTGCCAAAGTCCCTCCGGAGGGAAGAAATTTAAACACCTGTATCTGCCAAGTGTCTGCAAACATGAGTATAACAACTTGTTGTGTACATTTCTTGTTGTGCTTATTTGTTCTTGTAGGCCACTGTGAAAATATATAACTGTTTGTTGTATTTGTTTGTTGTGAGTTGTGTAGAGCCTTTAGGAACCTCTGAGGGAAAGCCAAAGGGGATGGAGCTGTGGACAGGAACCCCAGGTTGCTGGGCTATTGGCCTGTCAGAGACTGTCAGAAGCTTGTGTCAGTAGAGCATCCCACCCCTGAAAATGCTGGAAGAAAAACCAATGGTGAGTTTTAGCCCAGCCGGAGACAGCAAGACATTTCTGCTGCTGAGACATCGTTGCTGTGGCCTCAGTCCACAGGGAAATTGGGGTTCAGAGGGCAGGTGAAAAGGGACTTTGATTTCTATCCTCAAGAATGATGCCTGAGGTTGGTCCTGTAAACCTGTGAGACAGTAACCTCATACTCCTGGGCTTTGGGCCTGTCAGAAGCAGTAACCCTGGGTTACTGAGCTATTGGCCCATTGGGGGCTCCCACAGAACACTGGGATGCTGATGGGGACCCCTAACCACAGTTACACAAAATTACATATTTTAGTTCATTCCTATTCCATTTATGTCTTATGCATTTAGTTAATATATTTTAGTTTGTACTTTTGCTTTTTTACAACATAGTGTTTTCATCACCAAAACCAGACTCACCCCTAATCTGTCTTTTCAAACATTTGAAGGATATTTTTCCACAGAGAGAGTTCTCCAAGGAACACCTTAGGACCCTTTCTGAACTTGAGTGATGAGCTTTTCATGTGGGATGCCCCCCTATCCATTCACAGGTGCTTTTGAGCCTTTTCTTTAACAGTTTAGAAAACAGCCTCAGAGAATCTAGTCAAGATGATTGGTGGAGATGGATGAGACCACCTTGGGAGGGAGAGTTCAGATGCACCTGGTGGTTTCTGCTGAGTCTTGGTTTTTGATGAGTCTTCAGGGAGTCAAACACAGGGAGGAACTGGCATGCAGGAACAGGCACTTACACAGGCAGACGTCCAAGACAAGGTAAGATCCATCTGGGGTTCCCACAATTTGGGTGGAAGTGGGGGGTCTGATCAACCTCTGAGTCTGTTGAGTGGTGTATGAGTGTGTGTATTGGTTCTGAGCGTATAGAAATGTGAGAGTAAGTGTGGACTAATAGACATAGTTCATGTCAGGCCCTTGTCTGTCTTGTTGTTTTATGTCATTTGTTCAGGGTTCATGGGAAAATTGGTCTCGGCCTGAAACAAACAGTCTTGGAGACATTTGTGAGTGGATTGCAGATCTTTTCATTCAAGGGATCCTTCAAGACTTTGCTCCTTCTGAGATCTCCTTCTTTACCTACTTGCTCTTATGTGTCCTACAACGCTCACCACTTGGTGTGCCTTTGACCTGGCAATCACTGGTCTCTTCATCCGTATTATTGCTATTTGGCTTGGTAGTGCTGCCCCTCTAGAGTAGTCCTCCAAATGGTGTGTGGCTCTGACTACTTGTTTTATCTCTTTGTGGCGACCTTGTTCATACTTCTGTCCCCACCCAGTGTATTTTTCCCAGCTAGTTCTAATTCTTCTGCATCTCCCTAGCTCGTTGATGCCTCATCCTCACCAGACTTTGGGTCCCTCTTTTTTCTATCACCTGGGGAAGACTCTTCCATCATAGCAGTAGCTCTCGACATGAGGCCCTCTCTTTTTCCTAGTCTAGGGAGGTCTCTATTGCAGGAAGTGATGACACTCTTGAACTACATAAAGACCCTGGAGACTTGTCTGTTCCATTCTCCCACTATTAGAATTGTTACTCAGAGTGTCTTTCCTTCCAGGATTCTCACTCTTAGCATTTGCCCCATTGTGGTACTCTTGGTTCCCATCAGTCAAGAGAGGAATTGTGTAGTTTTTATAATATTATCATCCCCTGTTGGCTCCAAAATTTCCATCCTGTTGACTTGTTAGTACATGTATTTTGTCAGCCTATCACATTTCCTGTAAGCCTCCATTCTTATGCAGGCAACAGGGTTGTTGCCGGAATGGCAATGATGACTGGTTAGAAATCCAGACGTATTAAAAGGAGTTCTGATTCCTTTCACTGCCTATAAAGACTAGCCCACTCCTTTTAATTGACACCTGCTATTAAAGGTGCCATTAAAGGACCAGAGAACACCACTCAACCTCAAGTGAGAATCTAAGGTATTTCAAAAAACACCAATGTCCTCATGTCACTCTAGTATTATATTTTTATTTTTGTCAGAGATGTAATAAGAAAAAAAATAGATCGATTCCAAGGCATTGCCTGTTCTATCGTATCTTCTACTAGACATGTGCCTGGATGATTGTGATTCAGGTTTATTGTCACAAAAGCTGACCATTTGGGGGTTAGGCTATTGAGTTTTCTAATTCCAAACTAATTTGAACTATTGCACCCATTATAAAAGTCAGATAGAGAAGAGGAAAATTTGTGATTTCAAATAGGGCAATTCTTTTAAAAACCTCCATAGAGAACATACTCATGATTGCTCTTGAAGAACAACATTAAATCTTACAACTACCCTTGAATGAAAATAACTTGGAACCATCTTAACTAACTCTGCCACAGTTGGAATAACAACTTAGGAGAGGTTTTGAATTGCAGTCATGAACCCCCAGCACATGACTAAACATCTCTTGTCTTTCAAAGCAGAACCTAGGCCTCAGAAGAATTTCACAATTCATTTGAGCTGAGATTTCACAGGACTAAAGAGCAATGTCTCCTGAAAAGTCAGATGTATCCAAGTTAGCAAATCTCAAACAATTTTTGTCCAATCACACTGGGAAGACTTACACTTCTATTTCAGTAAAACCAGAAGACTATGTTAATTAGTCGCATGTAAGCACTCCAATTTCTACAGATAATCAAGACATTGAATCCCATCATGACAAAATTGTATTCATGATTTGTGTACAAATGACTTAATGAAAAAAAAGAACATGAGTGAAAAATTAAAAGAATACTTAAGTACCATTTCAAAACAGACTTAAAAATAAGAAAACAGAAGTTTACAATTTTGTGGTGAAAAATATGTCCCTTTTCACAACCACTTAGAGAAAATGGGTGTAAAACGCAGTTGTACAATAAAACTTCAATTACCCAAAATCCATTTAACCAGATTCTTCAATCATTATGATTCTTTTTTGGTTGCCCCTTTAAAAAAAATAATATTCTTGTCATTCGAATCACAATTTAACACTTAAAATACCATTGTTCTTTGCAATAGCCTCAGCAATTTAGTACATTTTGAGAAGTGTATTTTTATGAAAAACAGCATGCTGAGAAGATAGTTTGATTTTCTTAAAAAAAGAGATGGAAGAAAACCTGATTTCATGAAAAACATTTATTATGCCAATGTACAGGCACAATATTCATATCCTTGGCATATATAATTTGCTTAAAGGACCATGTATGTCTGTATTATATTCTAGGATGGAAGAATAAGTACAAACCCTTTGCAAAACTGAATACATGACAATAAATCAAGTTCTCCATTTTTTTGAGTGATATTTATTTGAAAATGTCTGAATCAGGATTTGTTGAAGAAGAGACATGGCCCATGTATGAAGAAATGTAATTGATCGTAAAGTCATGAAGTAAGATTGTCCAACAAGAGGGCCACTCTGCTGAACTAGAGGTAGGCAAGATTCATTGTCATCATGTTTCCCTGAGATTCAGGCTGAGGGATGGTCTCTACCACTGGCTCTGGTTGATTCCAATCCTTTGGGAGATGAAGGCCTAAGAAAGTCCTGTAGAAGCTATTGCCAGGGACAGAAGCTGTGCTAAAAGCTGATTTTAGGTCTAGGTTTTCAAAAAAATAAATAAATGATCGACTTTTAATCTTCTAAAACAAACAAACTTTCAATGTCAAATCCGATATCCAGGTAAACTGGGTTTCATTTATGATGGTTAAAATAAATACTTTAATGACATTCACATGTTGAAGAAATTTGCCATAACCAAACCAGCTCTTCAGGATATTCCCAGAACTATCCTCCATAATGATAAGCCCAATCCTGTACCACAAAAGTAAACTCATTCAGAAACTTTTGATGAAACTCCAACTTCCACAGTGGTGAAAGGATTAAAAATGTCTACTGGACTTTTGAAAAACTCAATACCCAAAATTTTACCAGACTTATCAATATTCTCCATTAATGTGAATGGCTTAAACTGTCCTCTAAAGAGGCAAAGGTTGGCTGACTGGATACAAAAACTCAGGCCAGATATTTGCTGCATACAAGAATCACATCTTACCTTAAAAGATAAATATAGACTCAGGGTGAAATGATGGTCGTCCATATTTCAGGCAAATGGTAATCAGAAAAAAGCAGATGTTGCAAATCTATTAGCAGATACAATAGGCTTTAAACCAACAAATGTAAGGAAGGATAAGAATGGTCACTTCATATTTGTTAAGGGTAATACTCAATATGATGAGATTTCAATTATTAATATTTAAGCACCCAACCAGAATGCGTCTCAACTTATAAGTGAAACACTAACAGACATGAGCAACTTGATTTCCTCCAGCTCCATAATGTCGGAGATTTCAACACTCTTTTGACATTGTTGGATAGATCCTCCAATAAGAAGCTGAGCAAAGAAATTTTAAAATTAAACCTAACCAACATTTGGATTTAGCAGACATCTACAGAATATTTCATCACAACAAAACTGAATACACATACTTCTCATCAGCCCACGGGACATACTCCAAAATCGATCACATCTTAGGTCACAAGTCTAACCTCAGTATATTTAAAGGAATAGAAATTATTCTTTGCATCTTCTCAGACCACCATGGAATAAAAGTTGAACTCAGTAACAGCAGGAATCTGCATATTCATACAAAAACATGGAAGTTAAATAACCTTATGCTGAATGATAGCTGGGTCATAGATGAGATTAAGAAGGATAACCTGAAATTTTTAAAACAAACAACAATGAAGACACAAATTATCAGAACCTCTGGAATGCTGCAAAGGCAGTCCTAAGAGGGAAATTTATAGCACTGCAAGCTTTCCCCAAGAGAATGAAAAGAGAGGAAGTTAACAACTTAATGAGACATCTCAAGTAACTGGAAAAGGAAGAACACTCCAACCCAAAACCCAGTAGAAGAAAAGAAATAACCAAAATTAGAGCAGAATTAAATGAAATTGAAAAAAAAAAAAAGAATTATACAACAGATCAATAAATCAAAAAGATTTTTTTTGAAAATGTCAATAAAACAGATAAACCTTTGACTAACCTAACCAGGAAGAAAAGAGTAAAATCTCTAATTTCATTAATCAGAAATGACTAAGAGGAAATAACCATAGACTCCTCAGAAATTCAAAAAATCCTTAATGAATATTACAAGAAACTTTCTTCTCAGAAATATGAAAATCTGAAGAAAATTGAAAAATACTTGGAAGCACCTCACCTTGCACAATTTAGCCAGAATGAAGTGGAAATGTTGAACAGCCCTATATCAAGTTCTGAAATAGCATCAACCATACAAAATCTCCCTAAAATGAAAAGCCCGGGACCAGATGGCTTCACATCAAAATTCTACTAAACCTTTAAAGAGGAAGTAGTATCGATATTACTCATCCTGTTCCAAAATACAGAAAAAGAATGAAGACTACCCAGCACGTTCTATGAAGCAAACATCACCCTGATCCCCAAGCCAGAAGAAGACCCAACAGGAAAAGAAAATTATAGACGAATATCACTAATAAATATACAAGCAAAAATATTCAACAAGATCCTAACAAGCAGAATCCAGCAACACATCTAACAAATTATATATCATGATCAATTTGCTTTTCTCCCAGGGTCTCAAGGATGGTTCAATATACGTAAAACAAATTAAAAAACAAAGAACATATAATTCTCTCAATTGATGCAGAAAAGCTTTAGATAATATCCAGCATTCCTTCATGATCAGAACACTTAAGAGAATTAGAAAGGGGAAAGGGAAGGGAGGGAGGGAGGAGGGAGGGAGAAGGAGGGGCATTAATGGGATTACACCTGCGGTGCATCTTACAGGGGTATATGTGAATCCTAGTAAATGTGGAAATGTAAAGATCCATTTTCTTAGCAAAATAACTAAGAAAATGCTACAAAAGCTATGTTAACTAATGTGACGAAAATGTGTGAAACGATCTATGAACCAAGTGTATGGCGCCCCACGATCACACTAATGTACACAGCTATGGTTTAATAAAAATAAATAAATAAATAAAAAGAAAATTAATATAGCAGGGACATTTCTTAAACTGATAGAGGCCATCTACAGCATACACACAGCCAATATCGTATTGAATGGAATTAAATTGAAATCATTTCCACTCAGATCAGGAACCAGACAAGGCTACCCATTGTCTCCATTGCTCTTTATTGTTTTTTTTTTTTTTTTTTTTTTTTTGTGTAGAGACAGAGTCTTACTTTATGGCCCTCAGTAGAGTGCCGTGGCCTCACACAGCTCACAGCAACCTCCAACTCCTGGGCTTCAGTGATTCTCTTGCCTCAGCCTCCCAATCCATTGCTCTTTAACATTGTAATGGAAGTTTAACCATTGCAATTAGGGAAGAGAAGGCAATCAAGGGTATCCATATAGGGTCAGAAGAGATCAAACGTTCGCTCTTTGCAGATGATATGATTGTCTATATGGAAAACACCAGGATTCTACTACAAAACTCTTAGAAATAATCAAGGAATACAGGAGTGTCTCAGATTACAAAATCAACATTCATAAATCAGTAGCCTTTATATATACCAACAATAGTCAAGATGAAAAAAACAGTTAAGTACTCTATTCCATTCACAGTAGTGCCAAAGAAGATGAAATATTTGGGAGTTTATCTAACAAAGGACGTGAAAGATCTCTCTAAAGAGAACTATGAAACTCTAAGAAAATAAATAGCCGAAAATGTTAACAAATGGAAAAACATACCAGGCTCCTGGCTGGGAAGAATCAACATTGTTAAAATGTCCATACTACCCAAAGCAATATACAACTTTAATGCAATCCCTATTAAAGCTACATTATCATACTTTAAAGACCTTGAAAAAAATAATACTTAATTTTATATGGAATCAGAAAAAAACCTCGAATAGCCAAGACGTTACTCAGAAATAAAAACAAAGCAGAGGACTCATGCTACCGAACCTCAGACTATACTATAAATCGATAGTGATCAAAACAGCATGGAACTGGCACAAAAACAGAGAGGTAAATATATGGAACAGAATAGAGAACCAAGAGATGAACCAAGCTACTTACCATTATTTGATCTTTGAAAAGCCAATTAAAAACATTTAGTGGGGAAAAGATTCCCTGTTTAACAAATGGTGCTGGATGAACTAGCTGGCAACCTGTAGAAGACTGAAACTGGACCCACACCATTCACCATTAAATAAGACAGACTCTCACTGGATTAAAGATTTAAACTTAAGACATGAAACTATAAAAATACTAGAAGAGAGTGCAGGGAAAACTTTTGAAGAAATCAGTCTGGGTGAGTATTTTATGAGGAGGACCCCCCGGGCATTTGAAGAAGATACAGGAATACACTACCTCCACGAGTGCTGTGAGAATGCCCCCCCTTGGAGTTGTTATAAACACAATAAAACCTAATATGTCATAATGAAATGCATATTCTAATACAATATGATCCCCTTTTGAGGAAAACTGGAGGGGGAGGTTGTTTTATTTATAATCCTCTAAATCTAGGTAAATTGTACAAATAGTGTCACAAAGAGCTATTAATACACAAGAGTGTATTTGGTCTGGACAAGAGACAACTTAACAGATTAACAGACAAAGTCAAGGTGTGATGAAATGCTAAGCAACAACTAGGGTAGGGGTTATTTTTCTTTTTTTCTCTCTTTTCTTTTTATTGTTGGGGATTCATTGAGGGTACAATAAGCCAGGTTACACTGATTGCAATTGTTAGGTAAAGTCCCTCTTGCAATCATGTCTTGCCCCCATAAAGTGTGACACACACCAAGGCCCCACCCACCTCCCTCCTTCCCTCTTTCTGTTTTCCCCCCCCATAACCATAATTGTAATTAATTGTCCTCATATCAAAATTGAGTACATAGGATTCATGCTTCTCCATTCTTGTGATGCTTTACTAAGAATAATGTCTTCCATGTCTATCCAGGTTAATACGAAGGATGTAAAGTCTCCATTTTTTTAATGGCTGAATAGTATTCCATGGTATACATATACCACAGCTTGTTAATCCATTCCTGGGTTGGTGGGCATTTAGGCTGTTTCCACATTTTGGCGATTGTAAATTGAGCTGCAATAAACAGTCTAGTACAAGTGTCCTTATGATAAAAGGATTTCTTTCCTTCTGGGTAGATGCCCAGTAATGGGATTGCAGGATCAAATGGGAGGTCTAGCTTGAGTGCTTTGAGGTTTCTCCATACTTCCTTCCAGAAAGGTTGTACTAGTTATGGGACTTCATTAAACTGAAAAGCTTCTGTACAGCTAAGGGTAGGGGTTATTTTTCATACAGGATGTGGTCCCTAAAAGTGAAGGGTGATTTCCCAAATCACTCCAGATTCCCCAGTTCATTCAAAATCGATAAACAAGTCAGAGGGAGAATGTGGCTCCCATGCTTCTAGAAGGAATCACGAAAAGCTTTTGTATTCCCTCTCATGATGTTTTTAAAACCATCATATTTGTTATTGTCTAAATTGAATTGTGGGTGAAAACAATTTCCTGTTCACCTGCACTGTTTGTTTCCTGAGAAGACATCTAGAAACACTGGTTTTCTGAGCTAAGTCAAAGTAATATAGGATTTTCCTTTGTCAATATTGAGACTTTTACCACTGGGGAGAACCTGTTCTCTCTCTCCCTCCCTCCCTCTCTCTCAGCAAAGCATATTTCCTTCTCTCTCTAAATGGATTTTCTGAAACAATCTGTTTCCCTTTCTCTCTTCCAGATGCTCAAGATACAGCACTGTACAAAAAGTCATTGGCTGGTGTCGTTCTTGTCTTTTTCTGCCACATTAACCCAGTAGGGGGTTTAACAGCCTGAGGTTTTGAAAAGCTGTTGTCAAGTCCTGAAAGCTCCCAAATGCAACTTAAATGGTTATTAGCTAGTAGGATACATCCCTGCATTCTAATACCTCCATTTAAATAACAATAATAAAGAAAATAATAACAATAAGAGTAAACTCCATGCCTTCACAGCCATGATCATAGCCTACCACCCACAGACCACACAGTCTACAGGGCATTTATACAGGATCTAGGAGTGAGGGTCTGTCTTTTGGTTTAGTGGTGGGCACGCCTGATTTCACAGGCTGCCAGCAGGGGTCGCCCAAGTCATCTAGGAGCCAAATCAGAGCTTTCATGACATTGTGGATAATTCCTTTAAAGAATCCAAGGCACAGCCTAAATGCCCACCCACCCAGGAATGGATTAACAAGCTGTGGTATATGTATACCATGGAATACTATTCAGCCATTAAAAAAATGGAGACTTTACATCCTTCATATTAACCTGGATGGACGTGGAAGACATTATTCTTAGTAAAGCATCACAAGAATGGAGAAGCATGAATCCTATGTACTCAATCTTGATATGAGGACAATTAATGACAATTAAGGTTATGGGGGGGGAAGCAGAAAGAGGGATGGAGGGAGGGGAGTGGGGCCTTAGTGTGTGTTACACTTTATGGGGGCAAGACATGATTGCAACAGGGACTTTACCTAACAATTGCAATCAGTGTAACTGGCTTATTGTACCCTCAATGAATCCCCAACAATAAAAAAAAAAAAGAAAAGAAAAGAAAATGGAGTTAACTTGGTCCTTACAGTTATGTTAAAAATTAAAATGTGAGATGAGGAAATTTCCAGGAAAATGCCCTTATTTTCTGCTTTTAGAAACCAAAAGAATGTCTCATTATGGTGTTGCATCCGAGAATCAGAATCCCCAAGAGAGAGCTGGACACCAATGCAAATCACATGAGGGCATTTATTCAGGCTCGAGCCAAGGCGGTCGGCCTTCCCCCAGATGCAGCTGGTGAGACCTAGAGCCTAGAGCCGTGTACTCGTCGTGGGTGGGGGTTTTTATGCAGTGGATATGGGGTGAGGGGCGTGGGAAGCAAAGCGTGGCCTTTGGATTGGTTATCTCTATGCCTATACTAGAATTTAAAGCTGATAGGGTTCCGCCAATCTCAATGGCCACAAGGGTGGGGGGTGGGGTGGGGAGGGTTCTGACACACTCCGGGAGATAGGGACACATCCCAGGAGACAGGGCTATCCCTTTATGTTCATCTACATAGAGATGAAATGGTTTTGTAATATCAGGGAGTCCCAAAGTGGGGGAAGAGAGCAGAGCAGTCTTAAGTTCTCTTTCTGTTGTCCATTTGAAGGGGTGTCCCTCCCTCATGGCTTCATAGAGGGGTTTTGCAATTTCAGCAAAGCCTGGTACCCAAAGTCAACAGAACCCTGCAGACCCCAAAAAGTCTCGCACTTGCCTGGGGTTTGTTGGGGTTGGGATCTTAAGTACAGTCTGCTCCCTGGCCTCAGTGAGCCATCTCTGTCCATCCTTAAGGGTATATCCCAGGTAACTCACAGTTTGCTGACAGATCTGGGCCTTCTTTTTTTTTTTTTTTGTAGAGACAGAGTCTCACTGTACTGCCCTCGGGTAGATTGCTGTGGCGTCACACGGCTCACAGCAACCTCTAACTCTTGGGCTTAAGCCATTCTCTTGCCTCAGCCTCCCAAGCAGCTGGGACTACAGGCGCCTGCCACAACGCCCGGCTCTTTTTTGTTGCAGTTTGGCCGGGGCTGGGCCTGAACCCGCCACCCTCGGCATATGGGGCCGGCGCCCTACTCACTGAGCCACAGGTGCCGCCCCGATCTGGGCCTTCTTTGCTGATGCTCGATATCCCTGTCCCCCACCCCCCCCAAGTGTGACGAGCAGGTCTCAGTTAGTCTCTCCCACCTGGGGTTAGGGATTCTAGGCTACTTGAAGAGAAGACTTTTTAACTCCCCTAAAACAGGATCCCAGGAATTTGAGCAGAAAGTAATTATTGACCTAAGTGTGATTATGCTATAGCTTTTAAAAACTATTATGCCTTTCTAATGTAGCTTATTACCTAGAGTTCAACATCTACTTATCTTAGATGGAATATTTTGCTGAAGATCCTTTCTGTAAATCAATTACAGTCATGTGCCACCTAACAAGCTTATGTCAACAATAAACTACATATGTCATGGTAATCTCATAAAAATATAACAAGGCTATACAGGTGTACCTTTTAAAAATCTTTTCTACTATATTTTTACTGTATCTTTTCTATATTTAGATACACAAATACTTCACCACTGTGTTATAGTTGCCTGCCATATTTAGTACCATAACATACTGTACAGATTGGTTACCTAGGAGCAATAGGCCATATCATATAGCCTGGGTATATAACAGGATACACGTATACCACCTATACCACAACAACTAAATTGCCTAATGCATTTTTTTAATTTATTTATTTTTTATTGTTAAATCATAGCTGTGTACATTAGTGCAATCAAGGGGTATAATGTGCTGCTTTCATATACAATCTGAAATATTCTCATCAAACTGTTCAACGTAGCCTTCATGGCATTTTCTTAGTTACTGTATATAGGCATTTGTATTCTGCATTTAGTAAGTTTCACCTGTACCCATTCTAAGATGCACCTAGATGTGGTCCCACCCATTACTCTCCTTCCACCAAAACCTCCGCCCTCCCTTCCCCTTCCTTGGCCCTTTCCCCATAATTGCATTTTTTTTAATGATGCAGTTTCAAGCTCCTCCTCACATGGCAAGCAATGCATAACTGTATGTGAAATCCCTTAATTAGGGATTAAGTTGCTAAAGTAATTTCTAAAGTTATCATTATTTACTATGTATGAGATTTTTTTTTAAGGAACCAAAAATGTGTTTTGTGTCAGGGGAACTTAATTTGGGGCTAGATTTTTGATTATTTAAGTTGCTTCAGAGTTTTGCAAAGTGTTTTGTTTTGAAGAAGGGAGTGAAAGAGAAAGTGGTTGAAGTCTGAAAAAGTATTTGAAGTTTTATTCTATTTAGGGTAAATTATTATAATTCTATTTAAATAAAACCAGTAAAGAAAATGTCAAACTTTAAGAATACTAGTTTCTTCCCAGCTACTCGGGAGACTGAGGCAAGAGAATCGCTTAAACCCAAGAGTTTGAGGTTGCTGTGATGCCATATGGCACTCTACTGAGGGCCACATAGTAAGACTCTGACTCAAAAAAAAAAAAAAAAGAATACTCATTTCCTGTGAAATGTGAGAGGAAGGAAGAAAGTCAGCACCAATTTCAGAAATCTGATTCTAACAACAGGTCATCTCTAAATGAGGTAAATCTTGGAATCACCTCCAACTTTAAAACCATTACTGTGTACCAAGTCATATGCTAGATTCTGGGAAAAAGACGAACCACTATTTTATCTCCAAGTGAGAGAGACAAACCTCTCTCCTGTATCCGCAACCATATTAGAATTCTAACAGTCCTCACTTCTGCTCTCCAAACTTCAAATAAGGGGTCAGAGCCAAGAGCCAGGACTTTAGTAAAAGCACCAGAAATACTCTCAGAGTTCCACATTTTCCTAAGAGTGATACACACTGAAGAGTTGTGAAATAAGTCACTTGGGTTCTGTTATAGTAGTATTTGAAGATAATTATTTAACATGCTGACTTTAACACACTATGTGTCTTTCTCCATGTGTGCGTACAGGATAGACCTCTGAAAAGCGGCCTACTTACTTCTAGATTATTGACTGTGTTTGCCCATTGCTGACCTAAAGGGCTATTCACTTGCAGCAATACCTTCTCTGCTAAGTTGAATTGCTCAACTCTTAAAACCCTTCCTACAGAAATTTCAGAGTCATCTCTGATTCCATGGCAGCCCCTACATGATAGAGTGGTGAATTAATTGTCAAACATGGAAGAAAGGATACTGAAAGTTGAGCAGAAATGGCAACATTTTGGAGTAACTAACCAATGGAACAAATGTGTGTTCTGCCTGCCGCCCTAACTGGTGCTCATGTTTTTTTTATCTTTTCAGTGGGATTTATTTACGGTTAAGTAAAAGTAGCAAATGTTACATAAGTTATTTCTTTAAGAACATTTAATTTATACAACTACATTGTTATCAAGCAACATTTATGGAATGTGCCCTGGATCTAGGATATTGAACTTTGTAACTATTGTAGCATTCTCTTTTCCAAGTTTAAACATGACCTTGTGCAGTGAAGAAGCATGGCTTCTCATTGTAGAGTTATCATGTATGACAACCTGACCTGCAGGAAGGCTTTGGGTGTTTAATCTTCTATTGATTTAGAAAATGATTTGTGTGTGTGATTATTCAACCCATATGATTGTTTCAATTCATTTTTCTTCTGCTGTGATTAAAATAAATCAGCTAAAACTAAGCAGTTTAGCAACATAGTCAATCAAATAGATATGACGTTATATCTTCTATAGGATGTCTTAGGCGATATTGATGTTTTATATTACACATATGTAGTTAATATACTTTGGGCAATAAAAAGTTAAAACATGTCTGGTAAACAAACAAAAAGAAAATTCTGAAAATCAATGCATTGTTTTAACAATCCCCCAAACCTGGATTTGTGTGTGTGTGTGTGTATGTTAGTGTCATATTAAAATAAAAAAATCTTGACACCTGCAAGATTTTTTTCATATTCCTATTTTATACATTTTTAGATAATGGAATAATTCTATAATTTTATTGCTAAAATCTTATTACTTGTTACTCATGATTATCAGATTTTCATTATTATCTGAATTTGTTGCTGTCATATTTGTGAACATCGATTATTTCACTGTTTACTTTTCCAAACATGTACTTACACTAAGATTCAAAAACTCTAAAGAGGAGTCATTGATAATAATAAATGTATAATGATCAGTTGGGACAATGAATAATCTTAAAGATTGAAATTTTTGTTGCTATGATAAGAATTCTGACTATCCAGTTAAGTTAGCTGTACAGAGTAGTATGGGGGGATCAGGAAATGCATATTTCCAAAAAATGATATTGCATGCTTATTTGATTGGGAGAAATTCTCTGGTCTGATGCATCACTGGTATTTAGGAGGGATTCTACCTACATGCAGCTTCTTCAGCGAGCTTGTTGGTCCCTCAGGGAGCCCAGTGATGATACGATGTCTTACAGCTTGTCACTGCAGATGTCTGTCTCTGCTCACTGCCAGGAAGGTTGCAGATTCTCCACAAAATCCAATGCTAAATTTAGAACTGAAGGAGCTTTGTTACAGATACCTGTAATACCAAAATAATCTAGTTAATATCCTGAGAGTTAGGATTTTTGCTTAAATTTGGCTTCTTGGTACAGTTGTTTAGCTTTTGCCCTATCATTCTCCTAATTGAAACATCATCCGTATTGGTAAATAATTGTTTTGTTACTCCTATGATTTCTTGAACTTCATTCTGATTCATAGCTGGTTTTCCGGCTTTGTCCCTTGAAGTACAGGATTTTGCTCCCGTCAGGCTGTGTGTGGCCATATATTCATTTGTGTATAGCACTTGCATTAAGTCATTAATAAACTTCAGAGGTTTGCTCTTATTAGAATGGGCAATCAGCCATTTCTCAATCTTGAACTGCTTCTTATCAGCCTGATGCTCTTCCTCAGCCTTCAAGGAAACTGGTGAACTGCAATTAGCATTAGAGTTACTGCATGTTGAAGTAAATGAATCTGGGGAGGAGTTGTTTGTTGCTCTCCAGAGGGTGGACGCAGACGTAGACGTGGTTCCTACACCTTTAAGCAGGGCTTCTGCCATACCAACCAGCTCCTCAAACTGGGTGACTGCCTGTGGTAACACTTGAAGTATGACCAAAGACTGTCGAAGTCTGCTGTTTTCTTTTCGTGTTGGTTAGTTTTTCTTTCAGGCTTTTTATTTTGGTGCACAATTCCTCTTTAGACAGTTCTGCTAAGGACTCTTCATCCTCACTGGAGATCTCACCGGGCAGAAAGTCATTTCCCGAATATGGGTCTCTCTGTCCTTTATCCAGGTCATTATTTGCATTTTGTGAGTTCATTGTCTGTCCTTTTCCTCTTTCCTTTTCTAAAAGCTTGAGTATTGGCAATTTCATCTGTTGGAAAGATCATCTGCATTTTCTCAATTTGTTATCAAAGGTTTTCTGAGATGTAGGAGGAAGGAATGTCCATGTAGATGATGCTATTCTGCACGTGGCCCAAAAGTTAAAGTTTTCCCGGGCTACCTGCTCCAAAGCCCCAGCCTCGGGGCCGGGCGCAGGGAGGTGGGAGGTAGGGGGAGCACCGCCAGGAGGCTCCCGCCAGCGCCTCGCCGTTCCCCCGGCTCCGTGGCGCCCCCTGACGCCGGACTCCCCAGCAGTTGGGCCTAGGAAGGCTGGACAGGCGGAAGCCCCAGGTGTCCGCGAAGCGAAGAGGTGCCTGGCCAGTGCACCTGAGGACAGTGCAGACAGGCCGGCAGCCCCGCGGGAGGGCGCTGGGCGCTGGGCTCTCAAGCCAGAGCGCAGCCCGCCGCAGCTGCTGCAGCCATGTCCGCGCACCCCGCAGCAGCCTCCCGGCCCTGGTGTCCAACTGGTGATCGTTTTGCAGGTCAATTGTGTTTCTTGGAAGCAGTACTGCGGGGGGGAAGAAGAATATCTCTGGGATTTCAGCTTGGAGGAAGACGAGTTCAGGCTGCCAGAACCGAGCTAGCACTTCTGAATGTGCCAAGAGGCAAGGCCCTGTGTCGTCCTTGGGAAGCTCCGGCGCCCCTACCATAATGGGCTGCTGGAGTCCTGGGGCTACCCTAGTCTGTGGCCGAAATCTTGCTCTGCTAAGGGCGGGAGGGATGTTCTGATGTGAGACAGTTGTGTCTCTGTGGGGAGGGGTTTGGGCTCAGGGACTGTGGGCAAAAGCTCACCCTGGTGGCATGGAGCCAGCCCGAGCTTAATAAAGGTTGCTGCGTAAACAAAGGTTGTCGTAGATAAAGGATGGGGGCGGGGCACGCAGTTGCCTTGGTTGCTCGCTCTGCGGAGCTGCCATAAGAGTTCCGGCTCTCATTGGCGCTGGAGCCTCTGGACATTATGTCCCTACTGCGACTGTGGACCCCACGGGTCCTTCTCACGGTGCAATTGTTGTGGCTGCTGATACAGGCAGCTCCTGTTTGGAGGTGGCCCCGGGACAGGGTCCAGCCTACCTCCGAATCTCCAGGGCCGAAAGAGCCCTGGTCTTCCCTCTCTTCCGATCTCTCACCCGAATCCCCTCATGTGCCTACACCCCCAGCAGATCCTGGGGACTTTGATTACCTGGGGTCTTCTGCTCCTTCCCACTTGTTGGCTTCACCTCAGGAGTTGCCTGAGAATTTGGCTCCATTCCTGGACAGGGATTCAGCTCAAGAGCTACTTCAAGGGCCAGATAGGCTTACTATTCTACGTCGTCGGCTTCTGAGGAATAAGCTAAGGAGACGACGAAGGCTTCCAGAGGTGGTTCCAACGCCCGGCTGGGATCAGAATCAAGTCCTGCGTCCTCAACTCATAAGGAAGATTCAAACTGTAAGTCCAGATGAGGTTACAGGTCAGCAGGCATTTGAAATACTTGTTCCACCTCTAGATAGTCACAGTTCAAAACCAACAACATTCATTGTTTCACCAAAGAACCTAAAGGAAGATCTAGCTCAACATCCACAGCTCACTAAAGTTGTTGTTGGAGCTCTAGACCAATTTGAATCAAAATCTCAGTCTTACAAACAAATTCTGCAGAATGACGATAATACAGATCAAAGTATGGATTTACTTTACCCTGGCAGCATACCTCTGGGATTTGCGAGAAACCCAGAGGTGGCTCAAGACACCCCTGCACAAGGTGAACTTTCTCAGTTCAATGTAAAAGATGAAAGTCGAAATCCAGAGACCCCTGAGAAGATCCCATCCTCTTTACTCCATCAAGAAACCCTAGAAGAGTACCCTGAGGAAGTAGAACCTTTAACTGAGCAGCAGGCCCCACAGCCTTTTGAGCAGGTAGAACCTTCTTTAACAGAGCAGGAGGCCTCAGCTCAGCAGGCAACTAATACTGAAGAGGATGTGTCTCAGCCAGTGATACATCATGAGGTAAATGTTCCATCTCCAACTCGGGCTGAAATTTATCATTCAGTCTTGCCCAAAGTCACAGTTAAACCTGTAGATCTGGAGCTTACACTAACTTCAGAGCCAAGTAACAACATTGAACCTACTTTAAGCCAGCAGCAGGCCCCAGCTCAGCCTCCAGAGCACCCTGAAGAGGTGGAACTTTCCTCAACCCAACAAGAGGTCTCACCTTTTGAGGAGGTTGGACTGTCCCCAACCCAACAAGAAGGCCCAGCTCAAAATCTAGAGCACCCTGAGGAGGTTGAACCTTCTGCGACACAGCAGGGAAACCCAGCTCAGCCTCCAGGCCTTCCTCTGGAGGCTGAGCCTTCCGTTAGTGAGCAGGAGCAGCCACCTCAGCCTTTTGTGTCTCCTGGGGAGGCTGAACCTTCTCAAATCCAGCAGGAGGTCACAGCTCAAGCTCCAGAGTCCCCCATGGAGAATATAGCTCAAACTCCACCTAATCATGAGGTGACAGTTCAACCTCCAGGTGAGGATCAACCTCATCTTTATTACTTGCCCAATGTTACAGTTAAACCTCCAGATGTGGAGGTTACCATAACTTCAGAGCCTACCAAAGAGGCTGAATCTTCTTTAACCCAGCAGGAGATCCCAACTCAGCCTCCAGAGCATCCTGAGGAGGCGAAACCTTCTGCCACCCAGGAGGAGAACCCAACTCAGCCTCCAGAGCATCCTGAGGAGGTGAAACCTTCTGCCACCCAGGAGGAGACCCCAACTCAGCCTCCAGAGCATCCTGAGGAGGTGAAACCTTCTGCCACCCAGGAGGAGAAGCCAACTGAGTCTCCAGGCTTTCCTGCAGAGGCTGGACCTTCCCCCAGTGAGGAAGAGCAGCCACCTCAGCCTTTTGTGTCTCCGGGGGAGATTGAACCTTCTCAAATACAGCAGGAGGCCACAGTTCAAACTCCAGATTCCCCTATGGAGAGTATAACTCAAACTCTACCTAATCATGAGGTGACAGGTAAACCTCCGGATGTGGAGGTTACCATAACTTCAGAGCCTGTGACGGAGGCTGAATCTTCTTCAGCCCAGCAGGAGACTCCAACTCAGCCTCCAGAGCATCCTGAGGAGGAGAAACCACCTGCCATCCAGGAGGAGACCCCAACTGAGTCCCCAAGCTTTCCCAGTGAGCAGGAGCAGCCACCTCAGCCTTTTGTGTCTCCTGGGGAGACTGAACCTTCTCAAATCCAGCAGGAGGTCACAGCTCAAGCTCCAGAGTCCCCCATGGAGAATATAGCTCAAACTCCACCTAATCATGAGGTGACAGTTCAACCTCCAGGTGAGGATCAACCTCATCTTTATTACTTGCCCAATGTTACAGTTAAACCTCCAGATGTGGAGGTTACCATAACTTCAGAGCCTACCAAAGAGGCTGAATCTTCTTTAACCCAGCAGGAGACCCCAACTCAGCCTCCAGAGCATCCTGAGGTAAAACCTTCTGCCACCCAGGAGGGGACCCCAGCTGAGTCTCTAGGCTTCTCTGTGGGGCCTGGACCTCCCACCAGTGAGCAGGAGCAGCCACTTCAGCCTTTTGTGTCTCCTGGAGAGATTGAACCTTCTCAAATCCAGCAGGAGGTCACAGCTCAAGCTACAGAGTCCCCTATGGAGAATATAGATCAAACTCCACCTAATCATGAGGTGAGTGGTAAACCTCCAGATGTGGAGGTTACCATAACTTCAGAGCCTACCAGTGTGGCTGAATCTTCTACAGCCCAGCAGGAGGCCACAACTCAAGCTCCAGAGACCACCATGGAGAATATAGCTCAAACTCCACCTAATCATGAGGTGACAGTTCAAACTCCAGGTGAGAATCAACCTCATCATTATTACTTCCCCAATGTTATAGGTAAACCTTCAGATGTGGAGGTTACCATAACTTCAGAGCCTACCAAAGAGGCTGAATCTTCTTCAACCCAGCAGGAGACCCCAACTCAGCCTCCAGAGCATCCTGAGGAGGTGAAACCTTCTGCCACCCAGGAAGAGAGCTCAGCCGAGTCTCCAGGCTTTCCTGGGGAGACTGCACCTTCCCTCAGCGAGCAGGAGCAGCCACCTCAGCCTTTTGTGTCTCCTGGGGAGCTCGAACCTTCTCAAATCCAGCAGGTGGCCACAGCTCAAACTCCCGAACCCCCTATGGAAAGTATAACTCAAACTTCACCAAATCATGAGGTGACCATTAAACCTCCAGATGTGGAGGTTACCATAACTTCAGAGCATACCAGTGTGGCTGAATCTTCTCAAACCCAGCCAGAGGCTTCACCTCCAGAGTATCCCAAGGAGGTAGAAGCTTCTCTAACCCAGCAGGAGCAATCAACCCTATCTCCAGAACATCATGAAGTAACAGTTTCACCTCCAGAGCACCATCAAACTCAACATTCAAACTTGCCCAATGACATTGTTAGGCCTGCAGATGTGCAGGTCACCATATCAGGAGAGCCTACTGCAGAGGCTACAGATCAGCTCTCAGTGCCAATCAGTGATATGGAACCTTCTGTAACCCAGCAAGAGGCCCAACCTCTGTCTCTAGAACCTTCTGAAGAGGTTGAACCTTCAGATCATGTGGTTACCCCGACTCCAGAAGTCACTAATGAGGTTGACATTTCATCCCAACTGGAGGCTCCAGTGCCCCCTCAGCAGTTTGAACCTTTGAAAGGCCAACAGCAGCCAAATGTCCCTGGAAAGGATGAACATTCTCCAATTCATCAAGGAGTCCCAATTCAGCCTGAGGAGCTTCCTGAGGAACCATCTTCAGGCCAGCAAGGAATATCACCAATTTCTCAACAACCCACTGTGAGTGTTGAACCTTCACTGTTCCACACACCTAAGCCTCCAGGATTCTCTACAATGGCTGAACATTCATTGTCAGATGAGGTATTTTCACCTCTAGATCTGTCTACAATTTTCAGAAGTCTTTCAACATTGCCTGCCACCACAGTTAAACATGTGGATTTGGAGGTTACCGTATCTACAGAGCCCACTTCTAAAGGCGAATCTTCCTCAACGCAGTGGGAAGATGCCACTCTGCCTGCAGTTCCCACTGAACAGGGTGAATTTTTGCCAACCCAGTCTGATCCCCTTTCCCTACCTCCAGATCCCCCTGAAGTGTTTGCATCTTCTCTAGTCCAGCAAGAGGCTGTGGTTCAGACTCCAGATCCCCCTAAGGAGCTAGAACTTTCTTCAGTCCAACAGGAGGCCCCAGCTGAGGCACCAGAGCCCCTTAAGGAAGTTGGACCATCTGGGAGCCATCAGGAAGCCTTAGGTCGTCCTCCGAAGTCCACTGAAGAGGTCAGACCTTTTCCAACAGAGCAGGAGTCTCCAGCTCAGCCTCTAGAGCTCCCTAAGGAGGTTATGGCTCAACCTCCAATGAATTATGAGATGATGGTTCCAACACCAGGTCTAGATCAAGCTCACTATCCAGCATTGCCCAGGGTCACACTTCAACCTTTGGACCTGGGGATTACCGTAACTCCAGAAGTCACCACAGGGGTTGGACATTCTTCATTCATGCAGGAGACGCCACCTCAACCTCCAGAGCTACCTAAGGAAGTTGTGGCTCAACCCCAACTATATCAGGTGGTGACAGTCATAACACCAGGTCAGGATCAAGCTCACTATCCAGCACTGCCCACTGTCCCACTTCAGTCTGCGGACATGGGGCTTACTGTAACTCCAGAACCTACTACAGAGGTTGAACATTCTTCATTCATACAGGAGACCCCACCTCAACCTCCAGAGCCACCGAAGGAAGTTATTGTAGGTCAGCCCCAAATATATCAGGAGGTGACAGTTATGACACCAGGTCAGGATCAAGCTCACTATCTAGCATTGCCCAGTGTCCCACTTCAATCTGGGGACCTGGGACTTACTGTAACTCCAGAACCTACTACAGAGGTTGAGCATTCGTCATTCATGCAAGAGACTCCACCTCAACCTGCAGAGCCACCAAAGGAAGTTGTTGTAGCTCAAACTGTAATGTATCAGGAGGTGACAGTTCCAACACCAGGTCAGGACCAAGCTCACTATCCAGCATTGCCCAGTGTCCCACTTCAATCTGCGGACTTGGGTCTTACTGTAACTCCAGAACCCATTACAGAGGTTGAACATTCTTCATTCATTCAAGAGACCCCATCTCAACCTCCAGAGCAACCTAAAGAAATTGTAGCTCAAACTGTAATATATCAGGAGGTGACAGTTCCAACACAAGGTCAGGATCAAGCTCAGTATCCAACATCACCCAGCGAAACATTTCAATCTTTGGACCTGGGAATTACTGTAACTCCAGAACCCACTGTGGAGGCTGAATATTCTACAGCTCCAATGACTACAGTTCCTCCAAGGCTCCCTGAGGTGACACTTGCACATCCCAATCAGGTTCAGGCTGAAAATCCAAATCCACTTCAGCCTGTGGACCTGGAGCTTTCCATAACTCCAGAACCCACTACGGACATTGAACTTTCTCCAATCATGCAGGAAACCACATCTCAACCTCCAGAGCCACCTAAGGAAGTTGTAGCTCAACCCCCAGTGCACATAGAGGTGACACATCCAACACAAAGTCAGGATCAAGCTCAGCCTCCAGCATTACCCATTATCACACTTCCGACTTTAGGCCCAATATTTTCCATAACTACAGAACCCACTGTGGAAGTCGAACATCCCATAACCCTGACGGAGACTCCACCTCCTCCTAAGTTCCCTGAGGTGACCTTTCCACTTCCCAACCAGGTTCAGGTTCAGAATACAAAAGTGACTGAAGGTCCAGTTCCATCTTATGTTGTGGAACCAACCTCACCTCCAGGGTCCAATACAGAGGTTGAACCTTCTCCAACTGTGCAGACGACCCCAACTCAGCCTCCAGAGCCACCTAAGGAACTTGTAGTACAACTACCAGTATATCAAGAGGTGACACCTCCAAACCAAGGTCAGGATCAAGCTCAACATTCAACATCACCCAGTGCCTCAGGTAAAAATTTGGAACTGAGGCTTCTCATAACACCAGTGTCCACTACAGAGGTTGAACCTTCTACAGCTCAGATAAGTACTGCTCCTTCTTTAAAGCTTCCTGAGGTGACGCCTCCACATCCAGACCAAATTCAGACTTGGCAGCCAAACCTGACCGAGGTCACAACTAAACCTTTGGACCAGGAATCTACTGTAACTCCAGAACACACCATGGAGGTTAAACCTCCAAACATGCCAGAGACCCCAACTCAGCCTCCAGAGCCACCTAAGGAAGTTGTAATTCGACCCCCAGTATATCAAGAGGTGACACTTTCAACACCAGGTCAGGATGAAGCTCAGCATTCAACATCGCCCATAGTTACGGGGCTTTCCATAACTCCAGTGTCCACTACAGAGGCTGAACCTTCTACAGTCCTAACAAGCACAGCTTCTTCTTCAGAGCATCCTGAGGTGACACTTCCACATCCTGAGGTAACACTTCCGCATCCTGAGGTGACACTGTCGCATCCTGAGGTGACACTTCCACATCTTGAGATTGCGGCGACACTTCCACATCCTGAAGTCACAGTTCCGCATCCTGAGGTGACACTTCAGCATCTTGATGTGACACTTCCACATCTAGACCAGATGGAGACTCAGCAGACAAACCCAGCTGAGGTCACAGTTAAGCTTTTGGACCAGGAACTTACCATGACTTCGGAACAAACTAGAGAGGTTAAACCTTCTCCAACCATGCAAGCGACTCCAACTCAACCTCTAGAGGTACCAAGGGATGTAGTAGCTCCAGCCTATTATGAAATAACAGTTCCAACACCGGGTCAGGATAAAGCCCAGCATACAGCATCCCCTGGTGTCACGATCACAGTTTTACCTTTGAGCCTGGAATTTGTTGTAACTTCAGCAACTACATCAGAGGTTGAACATCCTGTGGCTCTGGAAACGATGGCAGCTCCCCATCCAGACCAGATTCAGACTCAGCCTCCAATCCCGACTGAAGTTACAATTCAAATATCCGACTCGGACATTACCGTAACTCAAAATTCGTTGCCAAATTACAACATGGAACAAGAGATTGCCAATATCAACACCGACATGAACACCAGCATATGTGAGCTCTGTACCTGCAGAGATGAGACACTGTCGTGTGTTGGTCTCAGCCCAGAGAAGAGACTCCGCCGAGTGCCTGTGCAGGAGCCTGAAGCCTATAATGGCACCTTCACCGTCTTGTAAGTCACTTATCCTCATTCGTTCTCTGCATCCTGCCTCACATGGAAGCCTTTTCCTTGAGACACTTGTGGGCTTTCTTCATTGGTTGACTTTCTGCTTTTACCTTTTACTTGTCAGATTTTCCTTATCCTCATTCTCCTTTGTACTATTGTGCCCCTTCTCCAAACTTTTACCTGTGATGACTCTTTTTTTCTTTATCCATTTCTCTTTAGTCCCATCATATCATTGCTTACCCTCTACTCTTCTGAGTTTGCTTCACTCTCTTCACAGAAGCATATTCCTCTGGGTGGCACCTGTGGCTCAAGGAGTAGGGTGCCAGCCTCATATACCAAGGGTGGCAAGTTCAAAGCCAGCCCCGGCCAAAAAAAACAACAACCCAGGTCTGTCATTTATTAGTTTTGTGACCTTGGGCAATTCATTCCACTCTGTGGCTCAATTTCCTCATCTTTAAAATGGGGATTGTGATGCTTATCATTTCATAGGATTGTTGTGAGATTTAGGGGTGGGAGTACATGTAGTACTTACATGTGTATCAGTGCCTAGCATATATATATGAATGTTAACTATTATTATCATTATTCAGTCCTTTAATTATGTCCAGGCCTCATCTTTGTACCTGGTTTCCTGTATGTAGTGCCCATTTTGTGCCCAACTCAGGGCAGAGTATGACATTATCTCTAGAATATGAAAATGATAGGTAGGAAGAAAAGAAATAGGCATCAAGAGGGAGGTGGTTTTTAATTAAGTACTAAAGAGATATAGAGACCATAGATGCTGTAATTCACCAGAATCTATAATCATTGAGGTGTGGAGGTCAGGGAAAGCTCCCTGGATAAGCTGAAACTTTGCCTGGGGCTTAAAAAGCATCTATAATCTGTTAAAGAGAAACATTGGGAGGAAAGCCTAGGCAACAGCATGGCTGCAGGAAGGATGGGGATTTAGAAGACCAGTCTTGCTTCCAAGAATTGGGTTAGGAAGCAATGGAAAACGTGATTATGAAAAACCTTGAACATCAGATATGGGAGTTTGAAAGTTATATGCAGTGAGGTATGGAGAGCCATGGAAAGTTTTTAAGCAAGAGAAAGAAATGATTAAGCGCCTGTGGCTCAGTCGGTAAGGTGCCAGCCCCATATACTGAGGGTGGCGGGTTCAAACCCGGCCCCGGCCAAACTGCAACCAAAACATAGCCGGGCATTGTGGCGGGCGCCTGTAGTCCCAGCTACACGGGAGGCTGAGGCAAGAGAATCACTTAAGCCCAGGAGTTGGAGGTTGCTGTGAGCTGCGTGAGGCCACGGCACTCTACTGAGGGCCACAAAGTGAGACTCTGTCTCTACAAAAAAAAATAAAAGACAAAAGGATTATTTTAGAATCCATACATAGCATGCTCTAGAGGGGGAAGCTTAACTCAGGGAGACCAAATGCAAAACTTGTCTAGCAAAATTTAGAAGTAAAGTGAGAAAGGACTAAAGCTGAGTGCTTGTGATAGAAGTGGGAATAAAGTCCTGGGGATACTACAAAGGAAGGACAGGATTTAGTGACCAACTAATGAGTTGGGAGAGGATGTGTATAGGGAAGGGAGAAATCAAATGTGACTCCATGGTTTCTGTCCTGCATGATGAAGATAATGATGGGGGTGGAATACTATGCAGCCTTAAAGAAAGATGGAGACTTTACCTCTTTCATGTTTACATGGATGGAGCTGGAACATATTCTTCTTAGTAAAGTATCTCAAGAATGGAAGAAAAAGTGTCCAATGTACTCAGCCCTACTATGAAACTAATTTATGGCTTTCACATGAAAGCTATAACCCAAGAATAGAGGGAAGGGGGAAAGGGAGGGAAGGGAGGGGGGAGTTGGGCAGAGGGAGGGTGATTGGTGGGATTACACCTGCGGTGCATCTTACAAGGGTATATGTGAAACTTAGTAAATGTAGAATGTAAATGTCTTAGCACAATAACTAAGAAAATGCCAGGAAGGCTATGTTGACCAATGTGATGAAAATGTGTCAAACGGTCTATAAAACCAGTGTATGGTGCCCCATAATCGCATTAATGTACACAGCTATGATTTAATAAAAAAAAAAAAAGATAATGATGGTGGTATATAACAAGTGCAGCAGTCAGAGCCAATTTGAGGGAGAGAAGATCAGTTTGGGCATTTTTTTAAATTTCTGAGCATTAAACAACCAGAAAGCTTCTGGTTAAATGGAAATGTGCATTAGGCAGATGACTGTCTTATTTTTACCCCTGCCCCCAACTGGGAAAAATACACCTATAAAGTTAATAGGTAAAATTATTGCTGAGGGGCGGCGCCTGTAGCTCAGTGAGTAGGGCCCTGGTCACATACACCCGGACTGGCAGGTTCGATTCCTAACCGGGCCAGCTAAACAACGATAACTGCAACCAAAAAATAGCCAGGCGTTGTTATGGGTGCCTGTAGCCGCAGCTACTCGGGAGACTAAGGCAAGAGAATTGCTTAAACCCAGGAGTTTGAGGTTGCTGTGAGCTGTGATGCTACAGCACTCTACCCAACATAGTGAGATACTGCCTCAAAAAAAAAAAAAAATAATTGTTGCTGAGGAATAGGGAACAGTGTTAAAGGTAAAGATTTAAAGTTATCCACAGAGCTGAAACTGATTGTAAGGCATTTAACAGTTTGCTTTCAAACATGTCATTCATGGATATATTTACACTTTTTTAAAAAAAGTCATGGAAGTACATGTGTGTATATATGTGTATATGTATATGTGTGCATGTATATATATGATATAAGATAATTTATTATTTTTATTTCTTCATGGGTTTTCCCTGCACTCTCTTCTAGTATTTTTATAGTTTCATGTCTTAAGTTTAAATCTTTAATCCAGTGAGAGTCTATCTTAGTTAATGGTGAAAGGTGTGGGTCCAGTTTTAGTCTTCTACAGGTTGCCAGCCAGTTCACCCAGAACCATTTGTTAAATAGGGAATCTTTTCCCCACTGAATATTTTTAATTGGCTTGTCAAAGATCAAATAATGGTAAGAAGCTGGATCCATCTCTTGGTTCTCTATTCTGTTCCAGACATCTACTTCTCTGCTTTTGTGCCAGTACCATGCTGTTTTGATCACTATCGATTTATAGTAAAGTCTCAGGTCTGGTAGAGTGATTCCTCCTGCAGTGTTTTTATTTCTGAGTAATGTCTTGGCTATTCGAGGTTTTTTCTCATCCCATATAAAATGAAGTATTATTTTTTCAAGATCTTTAAAGTATGACAGTGGAGCTTTAATAGGGATTGCATTAAAATTGTATTTTGCTTTGGGTAGTATGGACATTTTAACAATGTTGATTCTTCGCAGCCATGAACATGGTATGTTTTTCCATTTGTTAACATTTTCAGCTATTTATTTTCTTAGAGTTTCATAGTTCTCTTTGTAGAGATCTTTCACATCCTTTGTTAGATAAACTCCCAAATATTTCATCTTCTTTGGCAGTACTGTGAATGGAATATAGACCTTAACGTTTTTTTCAGCTTGACTACTGTTGGTATATATAAAGACTACCGATTTATGAATATTGATTTTGTAACGTGAGACACTGCTGTATTCCTTGATCACTTCTAAGAGTTTTGTAGTAGAATCCCTGGTGTTTTCCAGATATACAATCATATCATCTGCGAAGAGCAAAAGTTGATATATGATAATTTAGACACATAAGTGATTTTATCCATTTATTCATTCATAACTGATATTATCTTCCAAGAGATTGGACAGACAGGAAGTTAAGCTTCTGAGGAGATGCCTTATTATTTGAGCCCATAGCCCCACATTCTTTCTTTCTTTCTTTCTTTTTCTTTTTAGACTTTCTCTTCCACATGAATTCTATTGTGTACAGAAAACAGTGCATACTGGCATGAGGCTCTGCCACATCTTCACATCGTTTCCATTTTCCCTCCTATGGTTTCTCTGATGTTTAATAAGACTGAGGACCACTGAAAACCTTTGCCACATTATCGATATTTGGAAGATTTCTCTCCAATATGAATGTTCGTATGTTAAGGTTTGAGCTCTGGTTAAGGTCATTGCCACACTGTTCACATTTGTAGGATTACTCTCCAGTTTGAATTCTTCTATGCTTAGCATGCTATCAACACCAGGTCAAGGCACTGCCGCCATCTTCAAATGGAGGGTTTCTCCCTGTGTGATTTCCTCTATGTACAGTGAGGATTGAATTTGAGTTAGAGTTTGCCATACTGTCCATATTTAAAAGGTTTTTCTCCAGAATAAATTCTTCAATGTCTAGAAATGTTCACAAACTAATGAAAGTCTATGCCACATTTTGACCACTGTAGTTTCTTTCAAGAATGACTACTTTGATGAACAGAAAGGGTTGAGTACAGTGTAAATGCCTTGCCCCCTTCTTCACATTTGTGGAGTTTCTCTCCACAAGAAATTCTGTTATGTTCACTATGAGTTTAACTAAGGAAAAAGGCTTTAGTGCATTCTCTAAATGTGTAAGTTTTATGTCCAAAGTAAATTCTTTGAAGTACAGAAAGGTTTGAGTCACATTTAAAGGCTTTGCCACACTCCTGACATTTGTAGTGTTTCCCTCCAAAGTGAATTCTTTGATGTCTAGAAAAGCTTGTGTAGTACTTAAAGGATTTTCCACATTCTTGACCTTTATAGGGTTTCTCTCCAGAGTGAATTCTTTGATGTCTAGAAAGGTGTGAGTGGTGTTTAAAGGCTTTGCCACATTCTTCACATCCATAGGGTTTCTCTTCAGAATGAATTCTTTGATGTACAGAAAGGTTTGAGTACTTGTTAAAGGCTTTGCCACATTCCTGACATTTGTAGGGTTTATCTCCAGAATGAATTCTTTGATGTCTACAGAGGAGAGAGTGCTGGTTAAAGGTTATGCCACATTCTTCACATTTGAAAGGTTTCTCTGCAGAATCAATTCTTTTTCTTGTCCAGAAACGTGTGAGTGTTGCTTGGTAAGTTTGTCACATTCCTTCTAGTTGTAGGTTTTTCTTCCAGTATCAAAATTCTCATGGTTACGATATTTTGAACTGTGGCTAAGACATTTGCCATCATTTTCACACGTGTCTAGTTTCTCTCCAGTATCAAATCTTGAGCAAGACTGAAAACCTTGGCTACCTTCTTTGCATTTGGACTGTTTTTTCCAATGTGAGTGATCTTATGTTCTGTAACATGTGACCAGAAGTTAGAGGCTTTCCTATAGCTTTTACAATTAAAAGTTTTCTCTAAGGTATATATCATTATTTGTCCATTGAGATTTAACAATTGTCTGAAGGTGTTCAAAGAGTTACTACATTGGAATACTTTGCCATAGGTAGCTGTTAATCACTGGTGAAGTCCACTGTAACTTACTTTCTGCTCATCACACTTATACACACTTTCCCAATATTTTGTTAAGTTTAAATTCTCGGAGCCATAGCTTTGATATCTGGTCAGGATCATCTCTGGAAATAAAATATTTGTCCCCCACTCTTGAAAACAGTCTTCAGTATAATGAGTATATAGAGCTGGGTGCTTGACTAGTGTTTGGTGTGTCTTCGCCTTCCAGGGTTCTTTGCTTTGCTCCAGACAGGTGATGAGTTCTGGCTTAGAGACAGTAAGACCCAGGAAGAACAGGTTTCTGTAGGTCTCTAACATGACTTCCCCATACAAATGCTGCTGAGCAGGGTCCAAGTAGGCCCACTCTTCCGTAGAGAATTCAACAGACATGTCCTTGAATGTCAACACTCCTTTGGATTCTTCCCTGAGGACCTTTTGAATGTCACCACGAGGGAGGGATGCTGGGCGCTGCAGGCAGACAGCTGCTCAGACAGCTCTGGGCATTTCCCAGCTTCCGGGATGTCCCGGTGTCCTGCAGGTCAATTCTCTGCAGAATCAGAGTGACAGAGGCTGCTGCAGAGACACTTAGGATCCCCAGGGAAGGGAACAGCTGAAGAGGAGGCCCTAGCTCAGAGCCCAACTCCAGAGACAAACGCTGCTCAGAATCCTCGGTTCCGCCTTCTTCTTTCTGGCTGTGCATCATTTCCCAGCTCCCAAGATGTCCCAGTACCTGCAGGTCACAGGGTGACAGAGGCTGCTGCAGAGACACCTGGAATCTCCAGGAATCCCCACATTATTTCTTGATTAATTGTGCAAACTAGGAAGCTCATAGCTCTGGAAATGAGAAAACTGGAAGTATTTTCTGTATTTGAATATCTCCTGTGTTTCTTCACAGAAATTTCCAAGGAAACGCTATTTCTTACATTGATGAGAATGTATGGAAATCATACCGTTGGACTGAGAAATTGTGAGTATATTCTCTCCAGATATGAGTACAAAAACTTAGTTGCATTGTAAGATCCTTCCTGGTCCAGAATTTTGAGGTCAACGCTTTTAAGGAAAGGTATTTCTTCCTCCACATCTCAAATCAATGTCTGTTGATTATAATTCTATGATTATTTAAAAATTAAATTTGGTGGGCTCTCTTTAAACGAAAGAGTCAATTTAAATGTATTTTTTATTATGTAAGTAATACACATTATACTCTTAATATATAAAAACAAAATAACAGGTATAATGGAAACCCTCCTTGTGCCCTGATGCCTGGTCCCTGAGGTAACCACTACTCCTAAGTTTGGTGTATATCCTTCCAGACCTTTTCCCAAGTATTTGCCTACATACATATTTACATATAGCAAAAGAAATTTTTTGTGTGGCCTTACGTTTTTTGTTTTATAGAAATGGTAACATCTTACAACTTGATTCTTTCACTTCATGATACATGTTAGATTTTTCTTTCACAGCACTTAGAGGGTTACCCTATTCATTTAAACTCTTGCATCATTCCATATTATGGATTCCATACTATGGATGTGGCATGAATTATTTAATAATTCCCCTATGGATGGATGTTTAGATTATGTCCAGTTTTCTTTTCTTTTTTTTTTTTTTAGAGACAGAGTCTTACTGTGTCACCCTCGGTAGAGTGCCCTGACATCACAGCTCACAGCAACCTCCAACTCCTGGGCTTAGGCAATTCTCTTGCCTCAGGATCCTGAGTAGCTGGGACTATAGGCGCCCGCCACAATGCCCTGCTATTTTTTTGTTGCAGTTTGGTGGGGGCCAGGCTCGAACCTGTCGCCCTCGGTATATGGGGCTGGCACCCTACTCACTGAGCCACAGGCGACACCCTCCTATGTCCAGTTTTCTTGTTAGGTGCATTGCTGCTTCTTTGTAAACTTGGGCAAATATTTCTGTAGAACAGATATCTAGAAATGGAATGGTTGATATGAAAACAATGTAGGTATTAAATTTTAATTGTCCTCAAAAAGTTGTGCCAACTTATACTATACTCAACAGAATATGACAGCATTTTACCACTGAGTATTCTCCAACTCTTTGCTGATATGATGGGTGAACAAAAAGGGTCCTGTCTGAATTTGACTTTATTTTATTTTTTTTTTTTTGGCCGGGGCTGGGCCTGAACCCACCACCTCCGGCATATGGGACCGGCGCCCTACTCCTTGAGCCACAGGCGCCACCCAAATTACCTAAACTTTCTTTTTTTTTTTTTTTTTTTTTTGGTTTTTGGCCGGGGCTGGGTTTGAACCCGCCACCTCCGGCATATGGGACCGGCGCCCTACCCCTTAAGCCACAGGCGCCACCCTCTGAATTTGAATTTTTCTGATTACTCTTGAATTTAAATACCTTTATTTGTTAAAAGTTGGTGAACATTTGTGTTTCTTCTGAGTTTTCTGTCCTTTATCCATTTTCCTTTTGAATTGTTTTTATCATTTTCTTATTAATTTATTAAAGCAGTCAATTTAGATACATAAGTTATTTTGGAAAAATAACTGTAGTAGTTTCTGTGTCATCAGTTCAACTTGTATAGGTGATCTCTGAGTTTTCATTTTTGAAAATAGAGATGTCGTTTTATTTTCCATTAAAGTTTGTCCCCTTGTAATATGATTCCATTTATATAAAGTTCAGGAAGAGGCAAAACTAAAGTATGTTGTGTATGACTGACATATAACAGGTAAAACTATATTTTGAAAACAAGGAAATTACTATAAAAGTTAATATAGTGGTTATCTTCAGAGGTCAGAGAGAGGGTTGTGATTGGAAAGGGCCACACGAGCTTCTGGATGCTCATGGTACTCTTTCTTGACATGATGATATTACATGGGTACCTGCTTTACAATTATTTAAACGGAACATTTAAGTTATATGCATTTTATGCACATTGTATTTCTCAAAAAAAAAAAAAAACATTTTTTAAATGGGAGGAAAAGCCTACTGACTTCACTTGTAACCTGACATAGGTCCATGTGGTGCTTTAATAATAACATTGTGGGGCTCGGTGCCTGTAGCTCAAGCGGCTAAGGCGCCAGACACATACACCAGAGCTGGCAGGTTCAAATCTAGCCTGGGCCTGCCAAACAACAATGACAACTACAACCAAAAAATAACTGGGAGTTGTGGCGGGCACCTGTAGTCCCAGCTACTTGGGAGACTGAGGCAAGAGAATCTCTTAAGCCCAGGAGTTGGAGGTTGCTGTGAGCTGTGACGCCACAGCACTCTACCCAGGATGACAGCTTGAGGCTCTGTCTCAAAAAAAGCAACAACAACAAAAAAAATTGGGGGGAAAGAGATGAGGAAATGGCAGTTCTGCTGGTCTTGATTAGAACCAGTGTTGGGTTCTAACAGGGATTTTGTGATCTAGAGAGTAGGCATTAAATATACAATTTGGTGGGAATAGTGGGTAGGTGTGTGTGTGTGTGTGTAGAGATTTGGACACAAAAAGGAAAATGTGAAAAAGGTTTGAATGAAAACAAAGCAGATGTTGCCACCTTGAAATTAAATAAGAATTAGTGTATTCAATTGGCACCATTACCCAGGTTTCCTCCACAGATAGGAGTTAGTCCTATATGGCAAATAGTTTGCATTTTTATTTAGAAATAACCTCTTCCTTTACACTGTTGGTGGGACTGCAAACTAATTCTACCTCTTTGGAAAGAAGTATGGAGAATCCTCAAAGAACTCAAATTAGATCTCCCATTTGATTCCTCAATCCCACTATTAGTCATGTATCCAGAAGAAAAAAAATCATTCTATCATAAAGACATTTGTACTACGTTGTTTATCGCAGCTCAATTTACAATTGGCAAAATGTGGAAACAACCTAAATGCCACCAACCCAGGAATGGATATACCAAACTGTGGCATATGTATACCATGGAATACTATTCAGCCATTAAAAAAGATGGGGACATTACATCTTTTGTATTAATCTGGATGGAATTGAAACACATTCTTCTTAGTAAAGTATCACAGAGTGGAGAAGCAAGAATCCAATGTACTCAATACTAACATGAGGCCAGTAGATAATCTGATACATTCCCACATAAGAGAAAAACTCAAATCAATTCAAGGTCTGGGATGGGGAAAGAGGGAGCAGGGAGAGGGGAAGGAGGAGGATGGAGGTGCTCCCACTCAATGGGCCCAATGTTCGAGTGTATGGCACACTTCTTGGGGGCAGTACACAATTATAAGAGGAACTCTACCTAACTAATGCAAACATTGTAATCTATTTCTTTGTGCCCTCAGATTAACCCGAAACAATAATAAAATCTTAAAAAAGAAATAACAAATAACCTTATCCTTTTTCAGAATTCTCAGTGAAAATCATTTGACCGAATTACATAAAGATTCATTTGAAGGCCTGCTATCCCTCCAGTATTTGTAAGTTAGTTAGTTAATCATATTTATTTATGAGCTTTTAGTGATATGATCTGTAAAGTGAATAAGGGGTTCAAATTAGATAATCTCTAAAACTTCTTTCATCAATAAAATGCTGCAGTTCTCTAAATCCGTGTAGAGTTTTAGCCCGTCTCTAGCCCATCTCTGTGCATTTTTAGTTTTAAAAATCATATAGATAAAATACTGGGCGGCACCTGTGGCTCAGTCGGTAAGGCGCCGGCCCCATATACCGAGGGTGGCGGGTTCAAACCCGGCCCCGCCGAACTGCAACAAAAAAAAATAGCCGGGCGTTGTGGCGGGCGCCTGTAGTCCCAGCTACTCGGGAGGCTGAGGCAAGAGAATCGCTTAAGCCCAGGAGTTGGAGGTTGCTGTGAGCTGTGTGACGCCACGGCACTCTACTGAGGGCCATAAAGTGAGACTCTGTCTCTATTAAAAAAAAAAAATCATATAGATAAAATACGGATAGAAAAAAACTTTGCTTATAAGGAAAAAGTGGTAAATAACATCTGAGCAATTATTGACACCCATTGAACCTTGTTTTATAAGTTTTATATATCATCTGCTTATATTTATATTTAGTCTACACCCCATAGAGCAAATCTAATCCACAGTCTGTTTTTATTTACAGCCTGTAAGTTAAGAATGCTTTTTACATTTTGAAAGGGTCTGTAAAAGAAAAAGAAAGACAAGAATATGCAACAGAGACCATATGTGACCTACAAAGCCTGAAATATTACTATTTAGCCTTCAGGAAAAGGCTAAATTTGGGTGGCGCCTGTGGCTCAAAGGAGTAGAGTGCCAGCCCTAGGTGCTGGAGGTGTGGGTTCAAACCCAGCCCTGGAGAAAAAAATGCAAAAAAAAAGAAAAAGAAAGAAAGGAAAAGGATTTGAAAAAGTTGGTTTAGTAGCATGAGAAGAATTAAACTTTAAGTTGTTGCTCAAAGGAAAGGAAAGGAAAATATAGACCATCTACACTAGTTTGAATGCCATTAATCCAGAATTTTTTGATAATTTAATCTAAATTAAATTAACATTTAACTATTAAATAAGCAGATGAATTATAAAGAATAAATATATTTAAAAATATAAAATATTAAAGAATATTAAATATTTAATATAAGAACATTATATTAAAATCATATAGATACGATTTAATTTAATCATATAGTAAATATATATATATTTAAGAGAATAGGCTGGCAGTGAGGATTTCATAGCAGAAATTACTATATTCTTATTGAAAATAGTTGTTTAAGGACAGGTGCAGGGTGGCGCCTGTGGCTCAATGAGTAGGGCGCCAGCCCCATATGCCGAGGGTGGCGGGTTCAAACCCAGCCCCGGCCAAACTGCAACAAAAAAATAGCCGGGTGTTGTGGCGGGCGCCTGTAGTCCCAGCTACTCGGGAGGCTGAGGCAAGAGAATCGCGTAAGCCCAAGAGTTAGAGGTTGCTGTGAGCTGTGTGACACCACGGCACTCTACCTGAGGGCGGGACAGTGAGACTCTGTCTCTACAAAAAAAAAAAAAAAAAAGGACAGGTGCAGTGGCTCCCACCTGTAATCCTAGCACTCTGGGAGTCCAGGGTAGGAGGATCCCTTGAGCTCATGTGTTCAAGTGCAGCCTAATTGAGAGTGAGACCCTGTATCTACTAAAAATTAGAAAAATTATCCAAACATTATGGTGGGTGCTCATAGTCCCAGCTACTCGGGAGGCTGAGGTAGGAGGATAGCTTGGAGCTCAGGTGTCTGAGGTTGCTGTGAGCTAGGCTGACACCATGGCACTCTGGCCTGATGCAACAGAATGAGACTTTGCCTCAAAAAGAAAAAAAAAAGTTGTTTAAATTATGGTTAAATGGTATAGCTAGAAATGTTTACAATGAATAAGCATATTACCAATGCTCCTAATTCTTCCCAAATTACAAAATGAAAATTTCTCCTGCCTTATTGCCAAGGAGGGAATACTTGCATAGTATTTATTTCTAAAGATTAATGATGTACACACTAATTTTTTTTTTTTTTTTTGTAGAGACAGAGTCTCACTGTACCGCCCTCGGGTGGAGTGCCGTGGCGTCACACGGCTCAAAGCAACCTCTAACTCTTGGGCTTACGCGATTCTCTTGCCTCAGCCTCCCGAGCAGCTGGGACTACAGGCGCCCGCCACAACGCCCGGCTATTTTTTCTTTTTGTTGCAGTTTGGCCGGGGCCAGGTTTGAACCCGCCAATAAATACTTGCATAGTATTTATTTCTAAGAAGATACTATATCCCTTGCTATGAAAGTCTGAGTTTTATCCTTTTCCCACGGCAAAGAAGTGTGGTCAAGAAGTGTGTACATCGGGCGGCACCTGTGGCTCAGTGAGTAGGGCGCCGGCCCCATATGCCAAGGGTGGCGGGTTCAAACCTGGCCCCGGCCAAACTGCAACAAAAAGAAAAAATAGCCGGGCGTTGTGGCGGGCGCCTGTAGTCCCAGCTGCTCGGGAGGCTGAGGCAAGAGAATCGCGTAAGCCCAAGAGTTAGAGGTTGCTTTGAGCCGTGTGACGCCACGGCACTCCACCCGAGGGCGGTACAGTGAGACTCTGTCTCTACAAAAAAAAAAAAATTAGTGTGTACATCATTAATCTTTATTAAGCTCACTAATGTTGCTCTTTAGCAAATAGATTCTTCTTTCAAATGTAGAAGACTTAAGGGAAGTAGGTACATGACACTAAAAATAGTCCTTTGAATGATCTAACCTTCTAGGCCTTAAAGGCATGACCACTTTGGTACTGGTCTTCTTAGGCACCTCTGCCACATTTCGGAAAAAAAGTAAATGACGTAATTGCTCAATGGAGTAGGCCCTTCCTTACTTCCACAATGAAATATGCATATTTTGTAAGCTAATCTTTCATGTTAGGATATATTCTCATTCATTTAAAAAATGCCAACCAATTAAAAAAACAAAGAGAATATGCCAACCACTTTGCCTAATATTAGAGTCAGAGAGATGAGTAAGACAGGATTCCTACCCTTCTAAGAACTTAACATTTCACAGGGGAAACAAACATGTAAGCATCAACCATAACGCCAGAAGCACTAAGAGGATGACAAAGGGCTGGTTGCAAAGGCCCAGAAGAAGGATACAAAGTAATAAAATTGCATTTCTTTTAAAATAGTTTTTTTTCTTCTTCTCCTCGTTCTCAGCTTTTCACTCATTTTATAAATACAGTAGAACCTCCATGGTTGACCACCTCCATAATTTTACCTCATTTTCACAGACCAGACATGCGCCACATGTGCTCAGTGGAAGTTCCTTATGCCGACCACCACTGTATGTTGCCTGGTTTGTTATAGTCCAGTAAGTGATCAGCTTAGAGAGGTTCTACTGTATTCTCATGTGTCAATTTTAAACACAGTGGGCTTGCAGATGAGCAAGACCTAATCCCTGCTTTCAAGGAGTTTATACTTAAAAGAAATGGGAGCAAAAATAACTACATTGAAAAGAAGACATAGCTATGGGCACTAAGAGGGACAAACTGCTTCTGGAGCACAGAAGGAGGAGAAAAGACTTGAGTTTGGATCAGAGAAGATGTTCCTAGAGCAATGCTGCTAGAACAGGATCTATCAGAAGGCCATCAGATATCCTTAGACAGATTTCCTGGGACAGATTTTGGGGGAAATACTCTAAACTTGGAAAAGGGAAATGGGAGAAAAGCAAAATACAGCAAAGTATTTGAGGAATGCTTTGAGTACCTGTAGAGTGCAAGGAGAGAGAGTAGGAGACTGGAGCCAGACTTTCTAGGGCTTTGAATGCCAAGCAAAAGCCATCGCAGGGAACCATGCTATACCACCATGCTTTACGCCCATCTTAAGTCTGCACCACAAGCACTTGGAGGTCTTGTTAGGCCTTGGTTATGGACTACAACTCCACAGCTACTGATTCAGTCAGTTCAGAGTAAGGCCAAGGATTTGCATCTTTCATAAATTCCTATATGCTGGTCTTTGAGAATCACTTCTGGAGAGTTCATCTGGTCAATTGTGTGCAGGATAGTTTAGAACAATGGTTCTCAACCTTCCTCATGCCGCGGCCCTTTAATACACAGTTCCTGTGGGTCGCGACCCACAGGTTGAAAACCACTGGTTTAGAAGGAAGAGATACCAGTCAGAACAGAGTGACAACAGCCAGGTGAAGAGCGAGGGATAAACTGGAGTCAAGAGAAATAGTCAACTATAGTTAACGGGTGTTTTCAAATAAAAATCCAGTTCCGTGTTGCCTTTTGGTACGTCCCATCACTGTACCACCGAAAAAACTGCTTTCATGGAATATTAAGGCAATATAAAACCAAAATGAATTTCTATTAATATGGTATAATTCTGAATTAGTTCAAAGTTACGTATTAATTAGAAGGGTAACTTCCTTTCAAAGGATGTGAAGGGATAGCTTTTATCTCTTTTGGTATTGAAGTAGCTTAGAAAAACAGAATTAAACCAGAAAGGTGTAAAAGTGAGGTTATTCCTTTTCATATTAGAAATTATATAGAAAAATAAAAACTTGAAGCTTCTAATCTAGAATTTGATGAGGCTACAAAAGGTTGTTTAATCAAGTCTCCTGCTGCCCAGGGAAAGATTACATCCAAAATCTTTTAAGATCTACAGTTGCATATTTTATTGGTGAAAATCATGAAATACAGGGAGTATTAGGAGGCTATGGAAAGTTCAAATACAAGTCCAAAAGTTTAGAATGTAGACAAAAGCTACATATTCATTATTATCATTCTAAACTCTACTAGTTGTTCCTACTAATTTGGTATCGAATCAAGGCAATGTCTTCCTTTCACTTTTTCTAGAGATTTATCCTGCAATAAAATCCAATTTATTGAAAGACGTACCTTTGAATCACTACCATTTCTGCAGTATGTGTAAGTTACAAATAGAACTTCATTACATTTGGAACTTTTATTAAGCTTATAAACCCTCTGCTATTCATTTTGAAATATGATTAAAATTTTACTAGTAGAAAGTTACTGAAATTATATAGCAAATTCATTTAATCTCTAGCAAAGATTAGTGTGAGAATTATTACACAGATCAGAGGGGATCATAATAGAACAATGGTCTCAACTAGTGGGATTTTGTACCCAGACGACATTTGGCAATGCCTGGAGACATTTTCAGTTGTCACAACTGTGGGTATGTTACTGACACCTGGTGGGCAGAAGCCAGGAATGTTGTTGACCTACAATGTACAGGACAAATCCCCCAAAGAATTATACAGCTAATATATCAATAGCACTGAAGTTGCAAAACTCTGTCGTAGAGAAATAAAGATCTCTTAACACAAGTATTGGCTGAGCATTCACTGGTTTGTATCTACACATTGCATGTATAGTAAATAGGAAAGTATAAATCATGAGCCAATATCTTCTACAGCAAAATTTCCTTCATGTACGGAGAAAGTACTGAGGTTATGTTTTGTCATATATAAGTTAGAATCACTGCCAAATGATAAATGCTCTGAAAGAATATCTTTTCTTCTTCTTTATCGGCTTATGTCTTTCCTTTTTCTTGTTGTTTTTTGTAGAAATCTTGGTTGCAATTTAATCACTGAACTGAGCTTCGGAACGTTTCAGGCGTGGCATGGAATGCAATTTTTACACAAGGTGTAAGTTAAATAGATGAACACATAAAAAGCTATGTGTAAAAGCATCATTCAGTTATCAGTTAACTAGGTATAAGCTCATTATGAACTCTGAATAGCATATCTTAAGATCTATCCAATTTTTCTGTTTTAATTTTTTTTAAAGTTATATTTATATTTCAGAGAAAGGATCCATCCATTTTTTTCAGGTGAGGAAACTAAGGGACAAAGGGGCCAGGAGACTTGTGTAACTTCCATATGACAAGCTCTGCTTTCCCTAGAAATGATCTTTGGTATGGGTGATAAAAGATGTCAAGCAAGTAATGCTCAAATTAGCATTGTCTTGGGAGCCCTAGCAATGCTGCTTTGATTTGTGAATTGTCCTTGAAATCCTACGTTTGAATATAACTTTGATTCCTACTCATGTACAGTTTCTAACCGCTGAAATGTATACAGCATACAGCCACAAAGAAGGAAGCGTAACACAAAGTCCTCCAGGGTGCAAAAGGGGAAGGATGTTTTCTCGGCGTCAGTTTCTTTTAGTTTTCTATTTATTTATTTATTTTTTGGTAGAGACAGAGTCTTACTTTATTGCCCTCGGTAGAGTGCTGTGGCATCACACTGCTCACAGCAACCTCCAACTCCTGAGTTTAGGTGATTGTCTTGCCTCAGCCTCCCAAGTACCTGAGACGACAGGCCCACGCCACAACGCCTGGCTCTTTATTTTTGTTGCAGTTTGGCCGGGGCTGGGTTTGAACCCGCCACCCTTGGTGTATGGGGCCCGTGCCCTACGCACTGAGCCACTGGTGCCACCCAGAGTCAGTTTCTTTTAAATGGTAAACCAGGGTGGCGCCTGTGGCTCAAAGGAGTAGGGCGCCGGCCCCATATGCTGGAGGTGGCGTGTTCAAACCCAGCCCCCGGCCAAAAAAAAAAAAAATAATAATAATAAATAAATGGTAAAGCAGAAAGAATTCCAGAAAATCTGCCATAGGGCACTTCTCTCCCTGTCACACCAAACCTTATTTTTTCTTAAAAATACATACCTGTGAAGAATGATCTGTGGGCATCTTTGCACTGTGGGGGAAAATGGTGTTCATGTTAAGCTATAGTGCAAAAAATGTTCAGAAAGAAAATACATTACTTTAGCCTAATTCCATATACTTGCTTTCCTGACAACCCTTCAACAAGTAATGTAGAGGGGCCAGGCACAGTAGCTCACAACTGTAGTCCTCGCACTCTAGGAGGCTGAGGCAGGTGGATTTCTTGAGCTCAGGAGTCCGAGACTAGCTTGAGCAAGAATGAGACCCTCTCTCCAAAAAAGAAAAAAATAGCAAGGTGTTGTGGTGGACACCTGTAGTCCCAGCTACTTGGGAGGCTGAGGAAAGAGGACCACTTGAGACCAAGTATTTGAGGTTGCTATGAGCTGTCTTGCTATGGCACTCTACAAAGGGCAACAAAGCAAGACTTTGTCTCAAAAAAAAAAAAAAAGCTATGTAGGTTTTATTTTCTTTCAGCTCAAAATTCAATAATTTCTCTGTGACACAAGCAGATCATGGTAGGTATATATGATCTATGGCCTGAAGGAAATTTTAGACTCAAGGTGATGATCCTCTTCTAAACTTGACTTTGGAAAAGACTGTCCACCTGTCTTGAGGTTTGGAAGTCTAATTTCACACCATTCATTTTGGGTTAGAGGGAGGGGTTTAGGGTGTGTGTGGAACTGATTAACAGTTTCTACAGAGGCTGGTCTTATAGGGACCTCTTCTCTTCCCTTGTTAATTTACTGATGCCTTGCATAGAGGAAGAACACAAGGGTCTGTTTTTCTTTTGCCCTCACACCAAAGAACCAGATTCATTAGATCCCTCCACCAAGAGATTTAGATGGCATCAGTACGAATGTATTGAACTCACCACCTTCACTGAACATTGTCAACAGAAGAGAAGGCAAACTCTGTAAAATAATTTGAAGAGGTCTATTCTAAGAACTGAATTTGAGGACCATGGCCTGGACCCATGCCCAAGAAACCTTGAGCAAGTGGACTGACTGTGACTGGATTAGTTTTCTTCTATTCAATTCAGGGAGACAGGAATTGCATGTAAAGTCATAAATCAATACAAGGCAGGGTGTAAGTTGGTTTGGCCTAAAAAGGTGGGACATCTGAAAATGGAGGTTTACAGGTTATAGGTGGGTTTTAAAACTCTTTGATTTGTAATTTGTTAAAGAAATGAAGCTTTGTCTAAAGCAGGCGTCCTCAAACTTTTTAAACAGGAGGCCAATTCACTGTCCCTCAGACCGTTGGAGGGCCAGACTATAGTTCAAAAAAAAAAAAAAAAACTATGAACAAATTCCTATGCACACTGCACAAATTTTATTTTGAAGTAAAAATACAAAACAGGAACAAATACAATCACATGGCCTCATGTGGCCCGCGGGCCGCAGTTTAAGGACCCCGGGGCTAAAGGCTTGGGATCCTTTAAGTTAAGGACATCTGTTAGTTAGAGACAACACACCTGACAGATACCTAGACTCCAGTGAACTGTTAAGTAAGCAGAGGACCTACAGGTTTGTCTTCTATAGCCTCAGGCCTGTTAATGAGTCTCCCAGAAGGGAGGGGGCTTGATGAGGCATTTCTGACTTCCGCTCTTAGGGCTAGCAACTCAGCCCTTTGGCCAAGAGGGGGGTCCAATTAGTCAGCTGGAGGGGGGAGCCTTAAGATTTTATTTTTAGTTATTATTATTATTTTTTTTTTTGAGACAGAATCTTACTTTGTCGCCCCTTGGTAGAGTGCTGTGGTGTCATCTCATCTCCGCTTACACCTTTCACTGGCAACGAATAGAACAAAGTAAGAGTTTGACCATCGATGCTGCCTCTGGCGGATCTTGGCCAAAAGGGGAGTTGTGAACTAAAATAAAATCTTACAAACCACGGCTCCTTAGAAGGCCTCACCTGCCGCAGCCGAGCCGGGCACGCGGGTCCCGGATGAACGGAGCTCCCGGAAGCCCCGCCCCCGCCGCCGGCCCGCGCGCGCCCCCCACCTCCGCCCCGCGGCTGCTGCGCTCGGCCCTCCCCTCCCTCTCCCGCCCTCCGCCTTTGTCGCGCCTGAGGTTGCGGTCAGCAAGAGCCTCCAGCGTGAGCGTGCGGCTGCAGCCCCGGGCCACCCAGCCCTCTGCCCCTCTTTTCTGCCTGTCTGCCTCTCCTCCCTGTCGCCGTCTCTTCCTCCCGCGCTCTCGTCTGTGAATCTCGACCTTAATTTCTTCCACCCCGCCCTGCCCGGTCCCTCGCGTGCCCAGTCACCAGGCCGCGTGGGCCCTGCAACTCCTCCTCCCCTCCCCCAAACGCCACCCCCTCCCCGCAGGCGACACGGGGCCGCAGCTGGGCCTCCTTGGCCTGGAGCCCGTCTCAGCGCCGACACTTCTCCACTCCAGCGAGCCTCCGACCCGCCGAGCAAAATGGGAAATGAGGCAAGTCATCCTTTGGAAATGTGCTCAAACTCTGGTGCAGATGAAATTAAAACGTTAGGAAAAAGATTTAATAAGCTTGATTTGACAGTTTTGGTTCTTTGAGTGTGGAAGAGTTCATGTCTCTGCCTGAGTTACAACAGAATTCTTTAGTACAGCGAGTAATAGATAGATTCGACACAGATGGGAATGGAGAAGTAGATTTCAAAGAATTTATCGAGGGAGTCTCTCAGTTCAGTGTCAAAGGAGATAAGGAGCAGAAGTTAAGGTTTGCTTTTCCTATCTATGACATGGATAAGGATGGCTAGATTTCCAATGGAGAACTCTTCCAGGTGTTGAAGATGATGGTGGGGAACAATCTGAAAGATACACAGTTACAGCAAATCGTAGACAAAACCATAATAAATGCAGATAAGGATGGAGATGGAAGAATATCCTTTGAAGAATTCTGTGCTATTGTAGGTGGCCTAGACATCCACAAAAAGATGGTGGTAGATGTGTGGCTCTTTTTAAAGAGTACCACCCAACACTTCTGCTTTCTTATCCATCTCTGAAGATCTGCTCAAGATGCCCAGCAATGCTCTCTGTGTATTCAAATGGAAGCATTTTTCTCTCTGAAGCCACGTTTTCCAACATGAGCCTCATGAAGCCAACCAAGTGTTATTGAACTCTTGCTCTCTGAATAACTCAGTGTAGCACTTTAAAGTCTGAAGAACAGCAACATGAAAAGAGCATATCAGTGTGGTGGAGAAAGGGAAGGGGTTGGGTTTTTAATTTATTTTTCTTCATGTTTTATAACAAGAAAGTATATATACATATGTAAATATTTATATGTGATATATGTAGCTTTCTATGTATGTAGTATGTTGGCTTTAATATACTTTGATTCAGAAACAAAATAGAGTAAAAGTGTCAAGCAGAACATAAAACATCCTTTTATTTCACACAGTTTTTTTTTGTTTGTTTGTTTATGTTTTTATTTCACACAGTTTTATATATAGATAGGAGATTGTACAATTTGAGCCCGGTGTTAGGCCAGCTGTTTTCCTTTTCCTGTGCTTTCTCCTTTGAGAGATTGACAAAGCATTTGTTCATGTCTTATTATTTACCTTAATTACATTTTTGTAACAAAGGAGTCTGTAACTTTATTTATACTTAAGAATATATTTCCAGGGACTACGTCTCACTGCTGAGCAGCTTTTAATATGCCTCTCCTTGAGGAGAAAGTATAGTTCAGCGCTACTGCCAAGAGCTAGTTCTTGTGTGCACGTGATAACTGCACAGTGCTTATGGCTGCTTCATTCTGTTACTTTACAACTAGGAGCCATTGCATTTATTGAATGTCCCTGAGTAAGTGTAAGTTACCAGTTGTGATTTTATACATAAAGGCCAGAAGCTAGCTTAGGCAGTCATGATTTATTATATGCATTACTTACTGAAGAATACCTGAAATAATCGTGTAACTGCTTTGGATATCCATCTGTTTCAGTAAATGGATAATTTGTCATTAAACTTGTGTTTGAACCATGAATTTCCCTTTATGTTTCAAAAGACTTGCAGCAAATAAAAACTGGGAACATTTAATGTGCATATATGTACTAAACACCCATATATATTTGTGATTAAAATGGGAGAAATCTTGCTAATTATATGTCACAGAAGAGCAAAATTCTATTCAAATTTGTACCTCTCTTTACTGTAAGGCATAGAGAATGCATAATGGTTTTCCTTGATTTGCCCATATAATTGGTAATGGGTAATAACTTAATAGATGTGTGTGATATAAAAGTAGTATATCCTGTTCTACCACTTGATGTTATCCCTTCCCTTTTCTGCAAAGGTACTATTGGCTGAAAGAAAAACATTTTGGTTAGCTTTGTATGACAGTATTTCCTGATATAGTTATTCTATAAAAATTGGTTTTATAATCATGAGTGGAAAAGGGCAGGTTGAACGAGTTGACTGAATCTTTTTTTTTTTTTTTTTTTTGGTAGAGATAGAGTCTCACTTTATCACCCTGGTAGAGTGCCGTGGCGTCACACAGCTCACAGCAACCTCCAACTCCTGGGCTTAAGCGATTCTTTTGCCTCAGCCTCCCAAGTAGCTGGGACTATAGGCACCCAACACAATGCCTGGCTATTTTTTTTGTTATTGCAGTTTGGCCCAGTTTGGCTGGGGCCAGGTTTGAACCCGCCATCCTCGCCATATGGGGCGGGCGCCCTACCAGCTGAGGCACAGGCGCCGCCCAGAGGTGACTGAATCTTAAGCTGAGTGCACCTCCTGCCTTGGCTGTTCCTTCAACTGAGTGCTGCACATCATGGGCTCTGCCTGTGAGAGAAAAATCCCGGTGCTTGGTGTCCCTGCATGACATGGAATTTTGCATGTAGATCAATTTAAAATGTACCTCTTGTTTACATAATTTGCATAATTTTAAAAGACAATGTTGCCAAACTTTGGAAATGTTAATATTCAAACTGAAAATCTCCACTTCGTGTAACATCTTCCTCTGCTTTATAATCCCAGCCAGTGGTTTAATCTGTTCCAGTGTCAACTGCCATGTGCTCTGCTTCAAGGGGGAACCTGGTCTTTTGTGAATTTTTTGTACGTTAGTATTTGTTACAAATATTTTAGCAAATGCTTTCTATTTCTCTTGCTTGTGCATATCTTGGCTGGCGTTACAGAAAAATAGTGCAGACATTATTTCCTTACTGGGGAATGGGTTTGTTTCCTTTTCTTTCTTTCTTGTTTTAGTTTGTGTGTGGGTTGGGTAGGGGAGGGGTGGTTTATGTTGAATGTTTAGTTTTTCTTCTGCATGGTACATCATGTTGTGGGATCTTTAGAAAAGTTCATACTGTATGAATAAGAAAACAAAATATTTGAAACTTGAAAAAAAAAATCTTAAGCCACCACGCCTGGTTTAAGTATTTTATTTTGGTTTACAATTTCTCCCTTTGGCCAAGATCTGTGCCCCCACCCCCACCCCCCGGCTTAAGATTTTATTTTGGTTCACAATTCTTCCCTTTTGGCCAAGATCGACCAGAGGCACCATTGATGGCCAGACTCTTATTTTGTCCCATCCCGAGAGCAAGACTGGATGTTCGGGCCAGGTTTGTTAGAAGGGAAGGGTGACTCACCTGGGCAGTGCAAAAGTCTGTGCTCAGGGGCAGTTAGAGAACTCTTTCAAATACAGGGGTGTAGGGTAGCTGGTAGGCAAATTCTACAGCTTGCCAAGAATGTTAGGGTCCTTTGGTGTGAATTTCTGAGGGGGTGTGGGTAACTAGACCCTTTGTGTCTTTGTCTTAGGAGGAAAGGAGGAGGAGGAGGGTGAAGGGTTTGTGTGTGGCTATGTTAGGCTCCAACAGCTGGGATGGTATGGCCCCTGCCCTGGTTCCATCTAGGCCCTTGGTGGGACCCTCATGGCTAAGAGAACTGAAGAGCCAAAAGGACTTACATCCATGAAGTGTTTTAGGCCAGATGGGACTGGAGGTGGACAGGTACTCATGGAGGCTTTTAAACCTTCTAGACAACATGAAGGTAAAAATCAAAATGTTAAAGGCAAGGCTACAAAATTAATTGATCTGTGTTGTGCTACTATATTTTGAGGTTTAGTTGCAGGCTTGTAACAAAAAGGCCAAGGAATTTAGAAACTTAATCACTTAAGCTAAGGAATTTAGAGACTTTTGTTGTGTCACCTTATTTTAGTCTCTTTAGTGATTTGTCCTAAGGTGGCTAATAAATTTCCTGTTACATCTCTTTTTGTATAAACCCCATCCTGAGGACAATTATGCTCAGGATGGATGTTTGGACCACATGGCCCAAAAAGGCAAAGTTTCTCATTTAGTATTTGTTTAGGATTCTGTGTACCTATCCTTGATCTTGATCTACTTTAATCTATAGAACTAAACGTTTTCCCTATGTCTTTGAACATATTTCAAATAGTTGAATTAAATTCTTGTCTAGTAAGCCCAATATCTTGACTTCCTCAGGGACAGTATCTACTGATTGCCAACCCCCACACCCACCCCTGTGCATGGTTTCTTTGTGTCCCTTATAAATTTTGTTGAAAATTGGATATTTTAAATAATGCTATGTATAATGTAACAATTCTAGAAATCAGATCCCTGCCACCAGGGTTTGGTGTGTACTGCTGCTTATTATAGTAGTTATTAATTTATTTAGTAACTTTTTGGAACTAATTTGGTAAAGGCTTGTATTTGTTGTCATGTGTGGCCACTGAAATCTCTACTAGGTTAGGTTAGTCTGCTGATGAATGAACAGAGATTTCCTTAAAAGTCTAGAACCAGTAAGTCTCCGAGATTTTCCCAAGGGGCTTGTGTGCGTGTTAGGGCGTACCTTCAGCACTCAGCAAGATGGTTTTATAGCTCTGCCTTAGCTTTCATTTCCTGCTTTGTGCAGAACCTCAGAATCAGACATAGATGAGAGGTTAGGGACTTCTCTGATGTTTCCTGACCATGCTCACAGTCCTAAATATGTATATGACCTTCCAGATTTCAAGGAATGTGACTCATGGTCTTCCAGTTTAACAAGGAAATGTTGGAGTATTTCAGAGTTCCTATGGATATCTCATTCCTAGGCCTTTTCTATTAAGTTTTGTTAGTTTGTTTGTTTGTTTTTGAGGCAGAGCCTCAAGCTGTCACCCCAGGTAGAGTGCTGTGGCATCACAGCTCACAGCAACCTCCAATTGCTGGGCCCAAGCGATTCTCTTGCCTCAGCCTCCCAAGTAGCTGGGACTACAGGCGCCCGCCACAACGCCCAGCTGTTTTTTGGTTGTAGTTGTCATTTTTGTTTAGCAGGCCCGGGCTGGATTTGAACCCGCCAGCTCTGGTGTATGTGGCTGGTGCCTTAGCCGCTTGAGCTGCAGGTGCCAAGCCATCTATTGGTAAAAGGTGCCAACTTTTACCCATCGCCTCATGTAGCTGCCATGTTAAGACACTTCTTATAATTGTCTTCCACAAACACCCTTTTAGGTCAAATAGAAGCAAGCCTTTCCAGGAAGGTCTTCCATGTAACAAACAGGTCAAATAATGACAGTTCATTGGAATTGTGGCTTTGAAAGAGCTCTGGCTCCATTTTGCTCCCTACTTTTGGTACTAGAGATGTGGGCTACTTTTTGTTGTTGTTGTTGAGTCTCACTTTATTGTCCTTGGTAGAGTGCTGTGGCGTCACACAGCTCACAGCAACCTCCAGCTCCTGGGCTTAGGCGATTCTCATGCCTCAGCCTCCCAAGTAGCTGGGACTACAGGCGCCCACCACAATGCCCAGTTGTTTTTTTGTTGCAATTTGGCTGGGGCTGGGTTTGAACCCGTCACCGTCGGTATCTGGGGCTGGTGCCCTGCCCACTGAGCCACAGGTGCCACCCAGATGTGTGCTATTTTTAAGGCTACTACTGAGCTGGGAGCAAAAGATGGTCTAGGGTGGGCTAAAACAACACAAATCTCATTGTTTTTACTGAAATTTAGCCATTTTTCCTGAATAAACACTCCTTGGGTTGCTGCATTGTGACTTTGATTAAATTTCTAGAGTTCTGAAAACATTGATTCTGGACATTTTGGCCATATTTTTGTTGTTGTTGTTGTTGTTTTCATGAAGGGATGAATTTTCAGATGTCTTTACTCCACCATTTTCACTGCTGTCACCTACAACATGGTTTTCTTCCCCTTTTTTTTTTGAGACAGAGTCTCACTTTGTTACCCTCAGTAGAGTTCTCTGGCGTCATTGCTCACAGCAACCTCTCGGGCTCAAGCGATTCTCTTGTCTCAGACAAGAGTACTTGCCTCCCGAGTAGCTGGGACTACAGGTGCCCACCACAACACAAGCTCTTTTTTTTCTTTTTTAGAGGCAGGGTCTTGCTCTGGCTGAAGCTGGTCTTGAACCTGTGAACCTGTGAGCTCAAGCAATCCACACACCTTGGCCTCCCATAGTGCTAGGATTACAGGTGTGAGCAACCACGCCCAGCCTACAATATGGTTTTAAATCTCTAAAGTCTCCATGGCCATGGGCTAATTAAATATTTAATCACGGGAAGTGATTGGGAAAAGGAGTAGAAAGAGAAATGTCATTCTCAAGAGGTTCTCCCAGATGAATAGATGAAGTTTAGAAAGGTATTTTATATTTAGTTGCCACAGAATTAAGGTTAAAGTAACAGCTATTTTAAACCTTTTTTCTTCAGAGAAGATAAACACAGGCTTTGCAATCAGAACTAACTTTAAATTTCAGCTTTGCTTCTAACTAGCTTAGTGGTCTAGGACAAGTTATATAAACTCTCTGTGCCTCGGTTTCCTCATTTATAAAAGATAATATTTACCACGTAAGCTTATTCTGAGGACTAAATGTAAAATGCTGATCACAAACGACCGGCAGCCCAATAGATATTAGCTATATAATTGTTATTTTTATAATGTTCTGCAGAAGTACACTAATAATTGTTGAGTAGAGTTAACCTAAAGGCAGATTTTCTTTTCTCTCTCGCTATTTCTCTCTTTTGCTTTGTTTGTTTGCTTTTAAGAATGGAAAAAAAACTCTGTTCCAGCATTTTGGAATACAAATTTGCATCAAAATTAATTTATTCGTTTTACTGATATTTAAATAAAATGATTTTTTCAACAAACATTGATTAAATATCTAGTAATTTTCAGGCACCATGCCAGGCACAGGTATGACAATGTCACTAAGTTGTGGTCCCCACTCTCGACGGGCTGACAGTCCAGGAGACTGACGAGTGCCCAGGTGATTACAAGCACAGTAACAAAGGCTGTGATGTGAGTGCAAGTGTGTGACAAGAATTCCCTTCTCTCAGATTTATCCCTTTTTCTTTAGCTCTAAAGCCAAGGATTTGGTCCATTTTTTTCTTAATCAGATAAATTAAACCACGGATTTAAAAAAATTTTCAAAAGATGAAAGACAAACACCTCAGATTATGGAGGGTAACTGGCATAATAAACCTGGGTTGTTCCCAAAGGAAAAGTGCTTGGCAGAGTCTTAGGATGATTTAAGGGAAAAACAGAAAATGTTTTTATTTTTTTACCTACAAGTTTCATACTAAAAAACGACTATAAACTCTTTGTGGAGTTACATGTACATTGAAATGCAGGTATTTTTAATTCAATTGCATTTTTCAGAATTCTCAATCGTAATCCTCTGACAACTGTTGAAGATTCATATCTTTATAAATTGCCAGCATTAAAATATCTGTAAGTATTGCGGTCATCTTATGAATCATGAGATTATTTCTGCTGTTATTTTTTATTTTCATCAAAGATTAAGTATGTTGAATTTAGGCTAAAAAGTCATAATTTAAACTTTAACTGGTTATTAAAAAAAGGTTATTGGCAAAGAAAAGAGATTAAGAATGGATGTGTAATGAATGGGCAAGACAGCCAGCAGGGAAAGAGAACAGTAGTATTGAGGAATGTATATAAATATAATATATATAGATGCATGTAGGAATATCATTTATCCCAGAAAGCAAAAAAGAATAGATGCTTCTATTTTAAAAATAAAAAATAAAGGGCTGTGCCTGTGGCTCAAAGGAGTGGGCGCCAGCCCCATATGCCGGAGGTGGCGGGTTCGAACCCAGCCCAGCCAAAAACTGCAAAAAAAAAAAAAAACACCTCCCCCCTAAAAAAAAAAAAAAAGTAATCCTGAGAGGTGAATCCAATAAGAAAATGGGAAGATAAATGTTAAAAAGTGTATACATTCCATTATTCGATGTCATTAATTTGATGCTGCAAATGAAGATAATTACATTTCTTCAGTAAAAGCTCTGTAATCATCTTCTATGACAAACTCTTGAGCTGGCTTGTTTTATATAGAAACAAAAATTGAAGTGCTGACATGTCCTTGAAATATGTTTTTAAGTACAGAATTTTTCTATTGGGGTTAATATCTTGACTCTTCGGACTTTCTCCTTCAGAGACATGGGAACAACACAAGCCCCACTTACAACAGTCGAGAACATCCTCATGACAACTCTTGAGTTGGAAAAACTGTAAGTTATTTTTTTCTTAGCTTTATTTTCACTTAGTACGTTTTTTAGGTTTATATTTTCTTAAGTCAGTTTTTGTGAGGTATAATTTTTATGCAGTAAAATTCACTCTTTTTAGGTGCACCAACCAATGAATTTTCACAAATGTATAATTATGTAACCACCATCACATTCCCCAAATAGAATGTTTCTGGTGCCCTAAAAAAAGCCTCTCATGTTCCTCTGCAGTCGGTCCCCTCCTCCCACCATCAGCCCCTGGCAACTACAATCTGATTTACATCCCCATAGTTTTGCCTTTTCCCGACTGTCTTAGAAATGAAATCAGATGTAGTATGTAACCTTTTGTGTGAAGCTTCTTTCACTTAGCATAATTGTTTTGATATTATATTACTATTCTTGTTGTATCTGTCAGTGCAGTTAGTTCTCTCCTCATTCACAGCTTCAACCAAGCACAGATGGTAAATATTTGGTGTGGGGTGGGCGGGTGGGGGGAAAATAAACTATAAAAAATAATATGTGTTAAAATACAGTATAGCAACAATGTACATGGCCTTTACACTGTATTACATAATATTCTAAGAGTAATCTAGAGATGATTTCAAGTATACTAGAGATTATATGCAAATATTATAGCATTCACAGATTTTGGTATCTGCAGAGTCCTGGAACCAGTTCCCCACAGATAGCAAGGGACAGTGTCGTACGGCTATATCAGCTTATCCTTTCACCAATTTATGAACAATTGGGTTGTTTTCATTTTTTTGGCAATTATGAAAACTGCTAAGAACACTCATACTCATGTCTTTGTGTGAACATACGTTTTCATTTCTTTCAGGTAAGTACCTAGGGTGGGACTACTGTATCACATCCTAAGTACATATTTAACTTTTTAAGAAACTGCTAACTTCTTTCCTAAAGCGGCTGTACTATTTTGTATTCCCACCAGCAATGTGAAAGTTGCAGTTGCTACAGGTATTCAGCGGATCCTCATTTCAGTTTTTTTGAAAAATCTACTAGTAGATGTATAGTGGAATCTCATTGTGGTTTTAATTTGCATTTATGTAATAGTTAATGCTGTTGAATATCTATTCATGTGTAAATATCTTCTGTACTGAATTATCTGTTCAAATCCTATCCTGTAGTTTAATTGATATTTATCTTCTTGTTCAGTTTTAAGAGTACTTTTTATACCCTAGATACAAGTCTTTCAGGTATGTGTTTAGTAACTATCTTTTCTCTTTTCTCAGGTTGTGGTTTGTCTTTTCATTCTTTTTAAATTTTATGTATGTGTGTATGTATGTATGTATTTATGTATGTATGTATGTATTTATTTTTTGAGACAGGAGTCTCACACTGTCACCCTGGGTTGATTGCCATGGTGTTATAAATCATAGCAACCTCAAACTCCTGGGCTCAAAACCAGAAAACTGAAATATAAGGATCTGCTGATCCTCTTGCCTCAGCCTCCCAAGTAGCTTTGTACCCACCACCATACCCACCTACTTTTTCCACTTTTAGTAAAGACGGGGTCTTGCTCTTGCCCAAGCTGGTTTTAAACTCCTGAGCTCAAGCGATCCACTCACCTTGTCCTCCCAGAGTGCTAGGATTACAGGCGTGAGCCACTGTGCCTGGCCTGTCTTTTCATGCTGTTAAAAGTATTTGAGCCCAGATTTTGTAATTTGTAATTTGAGGTTACAGCACAGGTTTTGTAATTTGTAATTTGAGGTTACGGCAAGCTATAAAGATGCCACCACACACTAGCCTGTGTGAGTGAGACCCTGTCTCAAAAAGAGAAATAAAGGAAGAAAAGGAAAGAAAACCGTAGGTGTTGTTTAGTTTCCAAATATTTGGCGATTTTTCAGATCTTTCTGTTGGTTTCTAATTTAATTTCATTATGATCAGAGAACACATATTGAATGACTTGAATTCTTTTGAATTTATTCAAATTTGTTTTATGGCCCAGAATATTGTTGCATAGCTCATTGATGCTCTATTCATGTTTTATTTTGTTTCTCCTTGTGTTTCATTTTGGGAAGTTTTAAGTTTTTGAAATAACGATTTTAATGTCCTTGCCTGCTCATTCTATCCATGTAGGTTCTGAGTTGGTTCTTATTGATTGCTTTGTTTCTTTACTATGGGTCATATTTTCTTGCTTCTTTTCATGTTTGGTAATTTTCTATTGGATCTTGGTACGTGTTGCCCCATGAATCATGAGATTGTCCTATCTAGCTTATGCTAACAGGCAGTCTTCCTAATCTTGAGCAACATCTAATTATTTTCTGATACTTTTGGGTGGTTCTTTTCCTAGCCTCAAGTAGTTTCCTCATACACGTGCACCAATCAGTACTTTGCTGAACACTCAAGAGCTCCCTCTGTGTGTCTCCTGAGTTCATGTTCTGTGTGCCTCTTTTCTCTCTAGTACTCTGCTTTGAGACTTCTAGCCACCTTGGTTTTCCCAGACTCTCAGCTCCATTTCCTTAATCGAAGAGTCCACCAGTTTCCTTTCCTAGCACCATGACCTGGAAACTCTCTCAAAGAAGTAAGCTAGGGCAGCCACGGGGCTCACTTCATTTATTTCACATCTTACAGAGATCACTGTCCTTCATTGCCTGATGTCCAGTGTCTTTAAAACTGTTGTTTTGTTTCTTTTATCTGGTATTTTGGTTGTTTCTGGCCAGGGGTGCAATGTCCCTGTTATTACATCTTGGCCAGAATCTAATAATAATCTTTAAATCTGTTTTGTTTTGATCCAGGATCCGATCAGAGATCAGGCATTGCTCGTTATGTCTCTGTTTCCTTTAGTGTAAAACATTTGTCTACTTTTTCTTGGTCTTTCATGCATTGAAGAGTCTAACAGGGTTGTTTTGTAAATTCTCCCACAATCCGGATTTGTCTATTTCCTCATGATTAGATTCAGGTAAAACATTTTGAGGAAGAATACTATTAATAAATAGACGATGTGTTCTTCCTACCTCATGACTTCAGATGGCCCATAATGCTAAGTTTGATCACTTGATTACAAAGTGATATCTTCTAGAGCTCTCCATTATAAAGTTATTTTTTCCATTGTTAATTAATATGTGTAAATACATTTGATCTTAGACAAAAGTCCAAGAAGAAACAATAATAAGTATAAATAATCTCCAGGGTGATGCTTTGAGATCAGTGAAAATCCTGCTTTCAAAACATGTTTTTACCCAACTGTGCATCAGTGAGGCAAGAGAATCGCTTAAGCCCAGGAGTTGGAGGTTGCTGTGATCTGTGACGCCATGGCACTCTACCCAGGGCGACAGCTTGAGGCTCTGTCTTAAAAAACAAACAAACCAACCAACTGTGCATCAGTGATAATCACTATCCAAATCCATTATTATTGTGTTTGCAAAATGACACTTTTCTAATTATATCATTCCTTCTACATAGCTGGCATTATTCTATTAATATTAAAGAAGAGCTGGCCCTCTTTCCCTTTTGTGAATTCATGGATTCTTCTTCTGTGAATTCATGGATTCTTCTTTATAGTAATTATGTTGTACCTGATTATCATCATTATTATTTTGAAGGCTGAAATTGTCCACATTTGGCCAATGTAATCTTCATTATTGTTCAACCCTATAAAGTGGTTTAAACTAAGCTATCATTTATGCCCAGAGTAATTTCTAATATTTACCGCTCCCAACAGTAATTGAGAAAGGAATTCTAGAAATTTGGGGCCTCCAGACTCTTCTTAGAAGTCTGCCTCCTGCGTCCTCTCAACCCAAAGTGAGACAGATTTTCTTCTTCTGTCTTCTATGGGAGAAGATAATTTCTGAATGAAACTACAAATCAGTGTCACCCAATTCTAATTCCTTTTTTAAAAATTTATTATTTTAAGAGATGAGGTCTTGCTATCTTGCCTAGGCTGGTCTCAAAGTTCTGGCCTCAAGCAATCCTCCCACCTTACTCTCCTGAGTGGCTGCAACCACAATGCCCAGCTAATTAAAAAAAAAAAAATTTGTGGGGGCAGGGTCTTGCTATGTTGCCCAGGCTGGTCTCAAACCCTAGCACCAAGCAATCCTCCTGCTTTAGCCTCCCCTGTAGCTGGAATTACAGGTGAAAGCTACCATACCTGGCACCTCTAATCTATCACGTTTACTCTAGGCATACCATAACCACTGCCATGTTCACCCATCTCTCTGTCTCCTTTCCTTTGGGCTTTCTGGTTCCTACCCAACAACTGACCAGGCCATTTGCCTCAAGAACTCTTTTTGCCTAGCCCTGCGGTAGTTTCAACCTCCCTCTTCTACCAACTGAAGTCATCCCTTTACCGTTAATTTAATTCTCTGTGTTTCCATTTATAGGATCTTACCTAGCCATATGGCCTGCTGCCTCTGCCAATTTAAAAATAATATTGAGGTTGTCTGCAAGACAGTGAAGCTACATTGTGATGCATGTATAGGAAACAGCACAGAAGATTGTTGTGAGTTTAAATTGCTTAATGATAAATTGTTTTAATTTTTATTTTGTTTTTTAAGTTTTTAATTTGAGAATTTTTAAGCTAATGATGAAATTGCTTTATTCTCATTTATTCGTTCAGAGTTAAACTCCCTGTATTTCTGAACTACTCCCTGGCTGAAAGTCAGGTTCTCAATTATTATTACATAATTTAATAATGTAACTGTTCCACATCCATAAATGACAGAGAGGAAGGAACGGAAGGGGGAGAGTATAACATTAGCGGCCACATACTCTGTACTGTGTCTCTGCTTGGTGTTTTGCCCCCCACCAATAACTTGTCTCTACAGCTCCTCAAAGTTTGTAACTGGTTTTATATCCATTATGTCTCAAGAGCTCTTTGCCTTATAGGACAGGTATAGATCGGGTTTTGGTTCGTTTGTTTTTACAAAGAGTATAAGTGATATTTGGAGCCTGAGAGTTTCCAGTTGCATGAGCAGAAATTGCTACCTGGCCCTTCTAAAGAAACAGAGGGCTTTTCCATTCTTAGACTCTCCAACTCTGAACTTGCTCTAAATCTAAAGCATTTGTATCCACAGAACAAACACTCGGGTGCTTTTTTAAGTGTTTTTCTCATATTACGTTTATTAGCACTAACTTCATCAAAATGTGACTGCTTTCATGTCCAGACAATTTGAATACAGATCTCTACCCGTGATACTAAAGTTGCATACTTTCCAAAACAATTTTTCACATATTATATTATATTGTATTTGTCTATTCTCCCCTGAAAGTAGGCAGAACAAACATTTTTAATCTTGTTTTACAGATGAGGAAAAACAAGATCAGAGGCGTTAAGTGCTGTAGCCTATTCTCAGGCCTTCTATCCCCAAATTTGGGTTCTCCATAGCCCATGTTCCTCATTTCTCATGATGCTTACCTACTCCTCTGACCTTTAACCACTACCACAGAAACTTTTAATTCTGGACAGGAACCCAGCTACACGATGGTACACTTGTTTTTCATGCAGTTAGAAGCTTTGGATGGTTCCACAAGTAAAGCTGGGAATTATAGACATGAAACGAAAGCAAAGTGGGCATCTGACAAAAGTTGCTTTTTCCTTTCTGCATTTTAGGAAGTCAAGTAATGTTTATCTAAAATTGTTGTTACTCCTTAGATTCATTGAACATGCCACATAAGCATGTAATCTGGAAATTAAAAACCTCTTAACCTCCATCCCAGATCCCAGCCCAAATTGAGGAAAGAACCAGAATCTACCTAGTGTTTTTTCTGTGCAGAACCTCCTATTATCCGGTCTAGGATACATGAGAGCAGGGGCCAAGAAGAGGAACTGGTGGGGAGATGACAAGGCCATGTCCAGATAAGGATGTCTTAGCAATAGGATTGGGGCCTCCACATTAGCATCTCTTCTCTTGGTCCCCTTAGGGAACTGTCTTTCATCAGAGTCATCTACAAGCATGCCCCCTCTGCATCTGAGGCAGGACAGTGTGGGCTGCAGAAGGGCTGGTTCAGCGAGGAGCAGGGAGCAAGGGTCTCCCATCTTGGGCATTTACTGAGTGCTGGGCAAGTGGATTTGAGGGACCAGTGGAATAAGCCCAAGTAGAGTAACTGTATGTCACATTATGGAATGTTCTGAGTAGGTAGCCACTTTTCCCAAAGATATTTTTCTCCTTTTATTATTCCATTGTATAGGTTTAAACTGGGGTTTCTTTTTTTCCTCTCTAAGTGGCACTCTTCTGTTTGCTGACTCCTAATTTCTTTGACTGGGTTATATGGCTGTGGATTGGCAAAAAGCTATGCCATCAGCCTTCCATCGTCAAAAGCAGTCTCTTCTTTTTTGACAGTTGAAGAAGCAAGTGTAGGAAATGCGGAGGGAGCGCTCATGAAGGTATTACAGGCTCGGAAGAAGCACACGAGCACCGAGCTGACCATTGAGCCAGAGGTATCCGCAAATAAAAATGGCGTCGGCTTGTCAGGCTTCACGAGTGACCAGATGGACTTCAATGATGAAAGTGATGTCATTAGTGCACTTAATTACATATTGCCTTATTTCTCAGAGGGAAATCTAGAAGATGTAGAATCAACATTATTACCATTCATTAAACTGCTTTTCTCAAATGTGCAGGAAGGAGAGAAGCCCCTAAGTCATATGAAAAACAATACAAAGGCTCAGCCTCTTGAACCTGGGCCCAGCAATTCAGCTTACAAAAATAAACTGAGGAAGCTCTATTTCCTGGAAAATTTGTTAGATGCAGAAATTCAAGAAAAAATCTATGAGGTTAAAAAGAAAGAAAAAACTGCCATGCTTATGCAGTCTGGCCTTTTAGGTCCCAAACTTAAACGCCAAATCTTTCCCAAAAAAGTGGCAACTGCTGAATCACAGGAAAATAGCCTGACAGAGAGTGAGAGTGGAGACAGGGGGCTGAAGAAAGTGACGCTATTCCTCAAAGGGCCCAAGCGCCTACGGAGAAAGCTCTTACAGGTGGCAAGAATCAAGAGGAAACAGGGTACCTGGCTGACAGCGAAGAAAGTGGCCGAAGAAAGAATGCTTGGGAAACCAATCCCGAGTGAAATGACACAGTTTGACGTGGTGCAGAGGCCTCGGAAGTTTGTGGGAAGCTCCTTCCACACCGAGCCTTCCTTCACGCAGACGCACAAGGCTGCGGTCTCTTCTGTCTTCAAACAGTATATTGGCATGCCTTCTACTTCTGCCACCTCAAAATCCCTACCTGAGTTTAAAAAACAATCAAAAGACATGAGCGACACCATTTTTGTTTTAGAAGATGCAAATGCTAGAGTTAAAAGTATGGAAGCTGGTAAACCAATTGTACATTCTAGAAGAAAATACCGCTTTCATAAACCTCATTCCCATGTGGCCCACAGAACACCTGCGGCCAAACTAAGTCAAAAGTTTAGAAAAGAAACAGTGTTCCATGGACAGATGCCTGTAAAGCGGCCTCCATTCTCTGCAGTAAGGAGCCTTATAAATTCCCCGTCACATGGGGTTTTTCCACCTTCAGAAGAGCTGAGTCCTCAGGAGAATCCTTTTCCAGAATCACTTGCTCCTTCAGAATCTGTTACAGAAATCACTACTGTATCCCCTCTAGGAAATGGTATTGAAGAAAACAGTTTTATGGAAAACACTGCTATACCTGAAGAAACTATCTCTGAAAGTACAAATGATAAGAATCCTTCCGCTATAGATTCCACTGGGACTGCGTTCTTAATACCGACTGTTAAACAAATCAATGAAACTCTGTGGGAATACCACAACACGGGCACTGACTTACCCAACATGGAAAAAAGCTTCACTTACCCATTGCTCGCGTCCCCGGGTGATCAATTTGAAATGCAGCTAAACCAGCAGCTCCGATCCCTCATCCCCAACAACGACGTGAGAAGGCTCATTTCTCACGTTATCCGGACTTTGAAAATGGACTGCTCTGAGACCCATGTGCAACTGGCCTGTGCCAAGCTCATCTCTAGAACAGGTCTCCTGATGAAGCTTCTGAGTGAGCAGCAAGAAGTAAAAGTATCCAAGGCAGAATGGGATACGGATCAGTGGAAGAGTGAGAACTACATCAAGGAGAGCACAGAAGCCCAGGCTGAACAGAAAGAGCAGGAGTCAAGTGAGGTAAGGATGACTACGGGAACATGAGACCTGGACTTTTCCATCAGTTCAGGGGTGTCCAGCCTACAGCCTGTGGGCCGCATGATGATTTTGTGAGGACTTTTTTTTCACTTATATGTGGTGTCAGATATCATGAAAAGTATGCACAGACACCCCCTCCTTTTTTTTTTTTTTTTTTTTTGCTAATCAGCTTTCATTAGTATTTGTGTATTTACTCTGTGGCCTAAGACAACTCTTATTCTTCCCATGTGTGGCAGAGGAAAAAAAGGTTGGATACCCTTGGTTTAGAATATACCATGAAAGCATCCATGCAGCAAGGCCCAGGTAGACAAGTCCATATTTTATCTTGGCCATGTAATTTTGGCCATGACAGTGATCTCCCACTTTGCTCATTTAGAGAATGAAGCAGACAGAACACTCAAGATAAAGAAGATGTAGAACAAAATACTTAATAGTAAGATTATGTAACACATTAGATTTGCTTTGTTCTTTAAGAACCTATAAGCTACTTACTTGGGAGGGTGGAGTTTTGAATAGTTAGATCTCATTCTTTCCATCTCTTTGGTGGTTTTTTAATTATTCTTTCCCTTTTTTAGCTCACTAAAGGAGTTCCAGGATATGGCTATAACAACAAACTCATCTTGGCGATATCTGTGACTGTAATAGTGATGATTTTGATTATAATTTTCTGTCTTATTGAGGTAAGGACAATCATTCAGGTTTCCAGAATAACATCCTTGCTAATAGATTCAGTACTCATGAACTGAAAATCAAAGCCACTATCCCACCTACTATTACTTGACATTCCTCTTCAGTCACTACGACTAAGGTATGCATTGTTCTTTACTGTAATATATACCAAGGGTTTTTTTAAATTAACCCCTCTCCAAGGAGATCACTATAGAACTGAAACCAAGATAACAAACCACTAGATTATTTGGAGAAATTAAGTTTAAGAAAGCCAAAGTTGAAGTGATAGGAAAGTTTTTCCAACCCAAAACTGTCAATAATTTTATGTACTCACCAATCACTCTCATTCTACCACTGATTTCTTTCCTTGTTGCTGAAATGACAAGAGATGTATTATCTCCACCCTCACGGAGCTGTCATCACCCTGGGGAGAAAGGACACAGCAAGAGATAGAGGTGTCATCTTATAGATTCATTAGATTCAGGTAGCATCCTCCTTCTCCACTGTGCAAGGCATTGTCTACACAGGTTCAGTTAAAGCACCTCAGCTAAACCTTGCACCTGGCTATTCCAAAGTGTGTCATATTTACAGTGGCCTGTTCCTGGCGCTTGCCTGTGTTTACCTTTTGTTCAATAGGCCATTTCATAATGGCCTATTACTTTACCCAACATGTAGGTGCTAGCATATTAAAAGAATGGTTTAATAAGCTGACAATCATGATTTTACCCCACCATCCAACCTAATTTACCTTATTTGATTTACTTTTTCTATTGTGGCAACCCTCTGTTCTAGCCAAAGCAGCCCACACCATATCCCAGTCACATCATGCGTATCCCTGCTTTCATCTGTGCCTTTACCCATCCAGAATTCTCTTACTAAACTCTGCCCATGGAAATCCTGTGACTCTGTTCAAATTCAAGTTCGTCTTTCTTTCTGATGCCTTCTCTGAATACTCCAGCCTGCCTGGGCCTAGTCTCTCTGTGAGGTTTTTCACCATTTCTTGGAGGATATGGTGAAGCAATTTCCCTCCCCTGAGAACTTAAAAATGTGGCAAACCATTTTCTTAAAGATGCTATCCAAGAAAGAACCCCAAGATCAGGACAGAATGAAGCAGAGGAGAGCTGTGTGGACCAAGTGGCTCCTGGTCTATCAGATGGGAGCAGAACCTGGCTGATATACGGATTAAGTGGCCCTTATCTGGATGCTCAGGATCAGAAGTGTTTCAGATATCAGATTTTTTTTCAAATTTTGGAATATTTTTATTATACTTAACCAGCTGAGCATCCCTAATCTGAACATCTAAAATCCAAAATGCTCCAGTGAGCATTTCCTTTGAGTGTCATTGTGGTGCTCAGAAAGTTTCAGATCTTGGAGCATTTTGGATTGCAGGTTTTCAGATTAGGGATAATCAACCTGTTAATACAGGGACTTTGGCATCCTTGGATTTGGGTATGCTAGGCTGAGGGGAGTGGATCCTGGAATGAGTTGCCTGCAGATACCAAGGAAAGAGCCAAAGAACCATTAAACAGGATAGGATTTCTGTCTTCAGACCAGGTGCGATGGCTCATGCTTATAATCCTAAGGATTATAAGGGAGGATTATAATTGCTTGAGCTCAGGAGTTGGAGACCAGCCTGAGTGAAAGCGAGATCTCGTCTCTACTAAAAGAAAAATTAGCCAGGGGTCATGGTGTGCACCTCAAGTTCCAGGTATTCTAGAGCAATGATTTTCAACACGTGTGTCATGGCAGGATCTTAGGTATGCCGTGAAAAACTTTTTAAAGGGCGTTATTAAATTATGTTCAAAAGAAGCTCAAAGCACAGTAAGTATATTCTCTTTTTACTCTTTTATTTGATCACCATAATTTAAGTGTGCTGCCAAAGTTTAACTGTAGGTTCGAGTGTGCTGTGAAAAGGTTGAAAAACACTGCTCTAGAGGCTAAGACAAGAGGATCGGTTGAGCCCAGGAATTTGATGTTGCAATGAGCTATAGTGATGGCACTGTACTCTAGCCAGGGCAACGGAGTGAGACTGTCTCAGAAAAATAATTTATGTCTTCAGAAAATATATCTTTTAGCCAGACATGGTGGTGCATACCTGTAGTTCCAGCTACTAGGAACTAGTAGCTGAGGCAGGAGATGCTGCCTTGAGCATCTGAGATGCTGAGGCAGGAGGCTTACTTGAGCCCAAGAATTTGAGGCTACAGTGAGCTATGATCATACCAGTATACTCTACCCCAGGTGACAGAGTGAAACCCTATCTCTAATAAAAAATTATAGATAGCTGGCTCGGCACCTGTAGCTCAAGCGGCCAGGGCACCAGCCACATACAGGAGAGCTGGGGGGTGGGGGTGGGGGTGGCTGGGAGGGGGTTCGAATCCAGCCCAGGCTCGCCAAGCAACAATGACAACTATAACCAAAAAATAGCCAAGCATTGTGGTGGGCACCTGTAGTCCCAGCTACTTGGGAGGCTGAGGCAAGAGTTTGAGGTTGCCACAAAACTTAAGCCGAAGAGTTTGAGGATGCTGTGAGCTGTGACACCACAGTACTCTACCCAGGTGACACCTTTTGTTTTGTCTCAAAAAAAAAAAGGAAAGGAAAGATAGATAAATAGAAGTTGTCTCACTGGGTAGGTAAGACTTGAAAGGAATGAATAAAGATTTGGAGATACTGGTCATTATGATGGATAATCATGATTGTTTTCTTCCAAAACAGATTTATTCTCATAGAAGAGCAGCAATGGCAGATGTAGAATCAGGCTCAGTCCCAAGGAGGTAAATACTGGTCTGGCGATTTAAATTAGAATTTTAGAACTAGAGAACTTAGAACTCATCTCTTTCAATCCTTCCGTTTTATAGTGAGGAAACTGCCAGAGGCAGGAAGAATACTTACCTGCCTTAGTGCTTTGCCTGGATCCAGCAAAATTAGCTCCCCAGACAAAGCTGAGTTGGACAGGAGTGGCAAGGACGAATCTGCTGCCACCAGTCCTTCAAGGGAAGGCAGGGGCGGGGGTTGTAGTTGTGCCTGTTCCTTCCGGTGGCGGGCATCGGGCCAGGCCAGAGGCCTTTTTGGAGGCTCTGGGGAAGGGGCAAGGGAGCTAGTCTCCTTCAAGGCTCCTTCAAGAATATATGAATCCTTCCTCCAGAGTGGCAGGAAAACCTACCTTCTCATTCTACTTGCTTTGGGGTCTCCATTCTCTATTTATCCAAACGTCAGAGAATTTTAACTAGAAGAGACCTTAAATAATACTTTGCCTCTTCCTTTTATAATAAGAAAACGGAGACAGAGAAAAGGAAATTACCTTGCTCCATGGTCCCAGTGCTAGTGTCAGAAAGAGGGTGGTCCCTTTCCAGCTGGGAACTTCTCCATTGATTATTCTCTACTTGGGCTGTGAGTCACATTTTATATCACAATTCAATAGGCACATGCTGTGTAGACATGAGTAGATGTGGAAACAGTCTGATTTTTTGTCTATTCTGCTCATATTCAAAAAGGATATTTTGTCCTTTAAACTGATTTTACAACTACTGCAGTATGAAATAGCCTGCAGTATGAAAATAATTTTTCTAGCTGGACCCAGGCATTTGCTTGACGGGACTCGCCTGATAGGATAAAGCTTCTAGGAGAATAGAAGCACTTTATCCTTCACCCACCAGCAAAGGCTATCTGTGGTACTAGGTTTGAAAGGGACTGATGTAAAATGCTTCTGGAGAGTGAAGTACTTCTGGCCTGTGTGTTTGTACACTTTGTTCACTGTACAAGGGAACTTGGTAATGGGGTAAGTGGGGCTGAAAATCCTCCCTGTACCTCCCACCAAGCCTTACGCAAAGGTCCCCCCAGTGACATTACGGGGCCCTCTTAAACAGACGTGGAGAGCTTCTGGAGGTCTCTCCATGAAATGATTTTCAGGATTCCAGGTCCATAATGATGTTGCCCACTGTGATTATGGACCGAACCACAGATTTAGTCCCAATAAAACGAGAGGTGTACATCGTGGGAGACCTGGGAAATGGCAGGAATCACTAATTGTCTCGTGTGTGTGTTTTTTCCCAAGGGGCTTTTTTGACTTTCTGCATAGGCGATGCTCATCGCAGAGTGAAAGCCAGGTAAATTTGAGGAAGATTCAGTGCTGTGGCCAGAGAAAACAGGAGAAATGCAGAATTAATACCTGCCTTTCTCTTTTCTAGGAGGGCTTTTTCTGGTTAAGGTGTCCACTTTGGCTTAGGGATATGTACAGACCTCTCAATGCCACACGCAAGAAAAACATGGCCCAGAAGCTTCATGACAAGGAGTCTTCTGATGAGGAAGAGATTTACAAGAGGGATGCAGGGTAAATGACTGGGAACAATTTAAAATCTCATCTACAATGGCCGGGCACGGTGGCTCACGCCTGTAATCCTAGCCCTCTGGGAAGTTGAGGCAGCACGATTGCTTGAGCTCAGAGTTCAAAGCCATCCTGAGCTCTACTAAAAATAGAAAAATTAACCGAGTGTTGTGGCAGGTGCCTGTAGTCCAAGCTATTTGGGAGGCTGAGGCAGAAGAATCATTTGGACCCCATAGTTTGAGGTTACTATGAGCTGCTCACAACATCTAGCCAGGCCAGACTCCATCTCAACAAAAAATCTTATCTAAAATGAGGGGATAATGAGAAGTTTAATTGCTCCTATTTCTTCTATTTTTTATTTTTATTAAACCATAGCTGTGTACATTAGTATGATCGTGGGGCACCATACACTTGGTTCATAGATCGTTTGACACATTTTCATCACATTAGTTAACATAGCTTTTGTAGCATTTTCTTAGTTATTTTGCTAAGACCTTTACATTCCACATTTACTAGGATTCACATATACCCTTGTAAGATGCACCGCAGGTGTAATCCCATTAATGCCCCTCCCTCCCCTCCCTTTCCCTTTCACATGAAAGCTATAACCCAGTTAATTGCTCCTTTTAAGAGTAAAAGCCTTGCCATTGTCTTCCTATACCAGGGAGCGCATATCAACAGCAACACCTGTGGATTCGGCTGCTGAAGGTGGTGAGGAAAGTGAGACCGCGCCAGAAGGGGAGGACGAAGAGTGATCCAGCCTGCCTAAGGCCGCCTGCAAACTGTACTTTCTAATGTTGGTATCTCGGCATTTCTTGTAAGATACTTATTATTCACACACAAAAAATGTATACAGTCTATTGTCAATTCCAGCCAGCTGGTAAGAAACTTAAATGTTAATAGTTAAATATTTATACACGCAAAACAAGGGCCAGAGTAAAGAAAAGCAGGACTGAAGCCAGAGACTGTCAAGCTGGCCAACACCTCCACAAGCGGCATTGTGGGCAGAGGACGCACGGGGGCTCTCCCACCTCATTTCCCAGTCTAGTCAGTCTCCGGGAAGCTGAAAATACATCATCCTGGAGAGAGGGAGCCAATTTCTAAATCAAATACAGTTGTTCTGGGGCTCTCTCCCCTTGTCCATTAAGAACCAGTCCTTTACAACATACTTGACCTCTTGCCCTGAGGGGACCTTCCACCTGCTGCCACCTCTCAGAGGGTGGGTGGGGTTGCCAGAAATGTTTGGATCACTAAGCCGACCTGCACTGTTGCATCAAGTCCTCTGTTTTCTCCCATGCTCCCAAATTCATGCGTGAATGTGTGTCCTTTACCCTTTAAATCTGGTGGAAAATTCAAAAAAATTTTTTTGTTGGTTTTTTCTTTTTAAAAATCTCAACCCTTGGATAGCTACTAGGCCAATTCACTGTCCCTCAGATGGTTGGAGGGCCAGACTATAGTTTAAAAAAAAAAAAAAACTTAACAAATTCCTATGCACACTGCACATACCTTATTTTGAAGTACAAAAACAAAACGGGGACAAATACAATCACACCGCTTCTTGTGGCCCGCGGGCCGCAATTTGAGAACGCCTGGTCTAGGGAGATAGAGAAGTAGAACCCGTGCTTGCCAGTGAAGAGTCAACAATGACAATAATACTGGGGATGATGGCTGCTACGGTTTATTAGGCACCAGCTTGGGCCAGCATAATACAAAGCTCTTTAGTTACACTGTTAAGTCACAAGGACCAAAACGCCACATGCCAGCTCAAACTCTGCAAGGGCGTGGGGTGTTATGAGTGTTGGACATAAACAGGAAGCTAACAGTAAACCAAGACTAGAGATCTTGTACTGCTGGGCCTCCCAGACTCTGGGCCAGGATTCCAGGCAAATCCAGGTTCCTATTTTGTCACAATTACATTATTTCCAATTGGGTACACAAAGTGAGACTTACGTAAAACACTATCTCAACTTTGTACAATACTTGTTAACCTCAAATGCTACCGTACTGTACTTCTATTTTTTGTTTTAGAGATAGAGTCTCACTTCGTCACCCTTGGTAGAGTACCATGGCATCACAGCTCACAGCAACCTCCAGGTCTTGGGCTTAGGCGATTCTCTGGCCTCAGCCTGCCGAGTAGCTGGGACTATAGGCACCCGCCACAATGCCCGGCTGTTTTTTTGTTGCAGTTTGGCTGGGGCCGGGTTCAAACCCTCCACCCTCGGTATATGGGGCTGGCGCACCCCCTACTGTACTTCTAAATTAAAACTCCCCAAAGTGAGATTCTACTTTGCCCAGCTCTTCAGTGAGACCTGAGAGGTAGAGAGAGGGGGACACAAGGCCAACAGCTACTAAATGAATGAAAATCCTCACTGATTCCTATGAAAACTGTCAGAGAAATGAGAAATTTTATAACAGATGAAGAAATGAGGCAATATATGATTAGAGCAAAAATAATACGGAAAAGAAATGTAGCGGTTCGGAAGAAAGAAGGTTACATGGCCTAGGGAAAATCCTTGAAGAAAATGGAATTTTGCTGGAGGATCCGTCTTTAGGTAGTTCACTCACTCACACACTGTAGGTAGTTCACTCACTCACACACTGGTGAGTTCTCGGAGGCTTCAGTTCCTCCAACGGGCCTGTGCACACGCTATTTGATTGAAGGTTCTCATGACTTGATGGTGGGCCTCCTCCAGAGTGAGTGGTCTAAGAGACAGAGACAGAGCCAGGCAGAAGTTAACCTTTTCATGACCTAGCCTCAGAAGACCTCTGCCACATAACATGAATAGAGGTCAGTCCCTAAATGCAGCCCACATTCAAGGGGAGGGAATTTAGACTTCACCTTTCGGAGAAAGAAGAATCAAAGAGCTTGTGGACTATATTAAAACTACTTGCATATACAAAAAAGCAAAAAAAAAAAAAAAGAATGGAAGAGAAAGTATCCAATGTACTCAGCCCTACTATGAAACTAATTTATGGCTTTCACATGAAAGCTATAACCCAGTTATAACCTAAGAATGGGGGAAAGGGAGGGGAGGGGGGGAGGTGGGTGGAGGGAGATGACTGGTGGGATTACACCTGCGGTGCATCTTACAAGGGTATATGTGAAATTTAGTAAATGTAGAATGAAATTGTCTTAACACAATAACTAAGAAAATGCCAGGAAGGCTATGTTAATCAGTGTGATGAAAATGTGTCAAATGGTGTATAAAACCAGTGTATGGTGCCCCATGATCGCAATAATGTACACAACTATGATTTAATAAAAAAAAAATAGAGTAGATGGATGTGGCTGTTTGACAAGCATGGAGGCAGCTTCTTCTGCCCCACCTTCCTTCATGGACCAAGGAAGGAAGAGAAGAGCAGCGAGAACAAGTCTTTGGCTCTCCAGGTAAAGGTATATGAAAGCAATAAGAAATAATCAATCTCCAAAGATGAAATAGTAAAATACATGCTACATAGGATTAAAGAATGGAGTCCATCTGTCACTGGGCTTTAGCCCATTTTGCAGCCTACCAAGTCCCACCACCCTCCTGACACCCGCCCAGCCTCTGTCACCCTCCACACACCCACATGTGCTACTGCTGCATTTATCACGATGGAAGTAGGAGTCATGAGTGTTCTTGAGTTAGGATCAGGGTTGATAGTGTAAATGTTCCACTTATTAGGAGGATGGATAGTAGGATGACGGCCAGGGTTACTTCATATGAGATAGTTTGTGCTACTGCTCGTCGTGCTCCAATTAGTGCGTATTTTGAGTTTGATGCTCATCCCGATCACAGGATTGAGTATACAGCTAGGCTGGATGTGGCTAGGATAAATAGTACGCCCAGGTTGATGTTGATCAGGGGGTATGGGATTGGTAGTGGGGTTCATATGATAAGGGCAATGGATAAAGCTAGGGTTGGGGCAATTACATATAGTAGGGATGAGGATGTTAGGGGTTGTAGGGGTTCTTTGATAAATAGTTTTATTGCGTCGGCAGATGGTTGGAGGAGGCTGTTTGGGGCAACAACGTTGGGTCCTTTACGAAGTTGTATGCAGCCCAAGATATTTCATGCAGGGTGTTGTCTTTTCTTTTTTTTTTGGTAGAGACAAAGTCTCACTTTATGGCCCTTGGTAGAGTGCCGTGGCTTCACACAGCTCACAGCAACCTCCAACTCCTGGGCTTAAGCGATTCTCTTGCCTCAGCCTAACAAGTAGCTGGGACTACAGGCGCCCGCCACAACGCCCGGCTATGGGTGTTGTCTTTTCAATTGTGGATATTATACTGGGATTGATCCATGTCTCTACTGTTTATGCATTCATACCTTCTTGCTATAAATAAAAGTTACTGTTTCCCTGTAACTTAGAAAATTACATAATCTGATATCCTAATGTTAGTTTAATTCATAACTTCCCAAACAAACTAAGTTTATCTTACAGAAATAGAAAACTATTTAAAAATTGATCTGGGGTCAGGCACACTGGCTCACACCTATAATCCTAGCACTTTGGGAGGCTGAGGTGGGTGGACTGTTTGAGCTTGTGAGTTTGAGAACTGACTGAGCAAGAGCAAGAACCCTCTCTACTAAAAATAGAAAAACTAACTAGCTAGCCATGGTGGTAGAAGCCTATAGTCCAAGCTACTCTGGAAGCTGAGGCAAGAGGATCACTTGAGCCCGAGAGTTGAAGTTGCTATAAGCTATGACACCACAGCACTCTACCCAAGGTGAATACAATGAGACTCTGTCTCCAAAAAATTATTGTTATTATTATTATAAAATAAAAATTAATCTGGGAGCTTAAACATATTAACAGTAAAAGAAATATAAGCCTGAGACCAAAAGAGTATGAATATGATTTTAGTTAATATTTATAATATAATTTAATTTCTTATTTATTTATGCTTGTGATTTATAAAGTGCCCCATAATTGTCTGTGGTTACTTTGAAGAAAATGTTTACTAAGTGGAAAAGCTCATAAACATGAATAAAAAGTAATTTCCAATAATAGTTTTTGGTGTTCTTGGTTTAACTGGCCCATTGTGGGCTATGCTAGAGAAATAAGATGCTTGGAGAGATGTTGCTCAATGTGAAGACGTGGGTCCATTACTAAGGTGACAAAAAGTCATATTTGTGATGCCCATATCCAGCAAAATCCCTACTCCGTGTAACCAGAGATTCACCCACAGTGCAGGTGGAGGCACAGTGCTGGCTGAATTCCCTTTATCGAACTCAGTGTCCAGAATCCAAGTTCTAAAGCCAGTTGGATCTGTCCTCACTGGGAAGCAGATTCTTTGCAAACTCCCAGATCCGCATCCTCATAATGGCTGACAGAGTGAACCTAGGGGAGCCCAGGACACAAATTCGGAAGCTGAATTTCTCAGCGTAGCCTTTCAGATCCTGTTTGATACACCCATCGTGGTCACTCCAAAGGTCATCAGAAATGATGAGGACCTCATTAGCTTTGTCAACATCCAAGGTCCTATCTGCTGTGGAAGAAAAATGAATGGCTCAGGAAACGGGCAGACTGAAGATGAACTCTTCATTTTGCAAAGGCTCCAGCATCTCATTCACTTAAACTTCATTAATTCTTTCCTCCTAAATCAGAAATCTTCCTAGTGAATCTTTCCTGAACTCCTGACTAGGGCCATTATCCTACCAGAAAGATTTTGTACATTTGTCTCCTTTATAGCAAGGCTTTCTGTTTATAGCAAATGACATTATCTAAAGTTTTTTTTTTTTTCTTTAACATGTAAGATCCATAGGGCAGGGACTATGGACATTGTTTGCTTTCCAATTTAATATATATGATGGCTCAGATATACATCCTATCAAAATATAAACATTCCATATGTACTTTGAAGAAAACAAAATTTTATTTATTGCAGAATAATATAGAAATTTAACACTTGTTTCCTTGCATTTCCATCTCATCCTGCTGGCTAGACAGTTGCACGCAAAGCTTCCTTTTACTAGGGTGATAACAAAATGAGTTCTAAGATGAGCTGGGCTACCATTGCACAAGTCCCGATAGACAAAGAGAGTCCCTTGGGCATGAGTTGAGATATCTTTGGATTTTGGCAGCACTGAGATCCAGAACTTACACGTAGTACTGTTTAGAGTTGAGGGGAACTTGGGAACCAGTGACTTTTTGGGTTGCCAACATTTCCAGTAATTCTTAGTTATTGGGATAACAGCACAGAGCTGCTTGTTCTGATGAGGCCAAGTGGATGGATGCAATGGTAACCACAGAAATAAACCCTTTGGACCAAGTACCAATTACTTCCCCAGGATTCCTTTTCAATTAGCACCTTGGAAGGTTCTGAGTCTGTCCTGGCCCATACAAGGGTTGCAAAGGACCAAAAATGTTTGGGAAGTGTTTTATCACCCCAAATGAAAGTGTGCTCACTTAGAAAGTATAGTATTTTGTTTTCCTCGTGACTGATTCTGTGTACTATCATATAAGCTAAAGTATATCTCATCATAAGCAAACCCAGCACAGCCACCATTGATTCTATGAGGCATCCTATAGTAGACACTGGGAAAAGACGGAGCAGGAGGACTTGGCACATTCAGCGGAGTCTGGATCCAGGACTCTGGCAGGTGAGGCCTGTCTCCTTACATTTAGCACAATGGCGATACAGTTGCATTCTAGCAATTCACTGTGTACCTTTTGAAAATCAGGTCATAAGTATGGGGTAGAGTTCAGTTGTGACATTGAATCAGGCACTTATATACTTTAGAGCTTGGCACACGATAGGGTGTTCAGTGCCAGAATCTACAACCAACCTCAGTCTACAGGATCAACAGTCACATGCACTTTTACCAGCCTTTGCTTGGTTCTCAGGATGGACTCTGGGTTAAAATCCACCCAGGTGCCTTTACACGTTCAGGGCCTTGCAGCCAGAGAGAACCCCAGATGCAGCTGGTGTAGGTCTTGCTACCCAGCAGGTATTCAGGAAGCAGCTACAGCAGCACCACCTGGGTACCTGGGTCAGAAACCCAGATGCTCAGGCCAGCCCAGTGCTGTGGAATCAGAATCTTCATTTTCAAAAGAGCCAGGGTCATCTAACAAACACCAGGCCTGGAAAGCCATAGGGCAGTGCTCCCATTACAGAAACATGATGCCACCACAAGTGTAATTTTAGTTCCTAGTAGCCATATTATCAAACATAAAGAGAAACCAACGAACTAATTTTAATGTTTCATTTGACCCAATGCATTAAAAATATTACCATTTTCCTACCTGGCTATAGCCACATTTCAAGTGCTAACTAGCCACAGTGGCTATCATTTTGGACAGCACAGATATAGGGCAGGACCTAAATATTATAGTTCCTTTCAAATATCCAGGTGGTTCTAATCTATACTCAGGGCAGAGAACTAGTGTTGCTTGGAGAGTGTTAGGTGCCAGGAATCAGCTAACTCCTATATTTAATGGAGAGCCTTTTGTACTTTGCGTTTTCTGGGGACTTCATGGAGAGGGCTGGGTAGGACAGAGCCTCACTTTGAACTTCAGCATCCTTGGCTTCAAGTGGTTTTCTATATCAAGGAAGTGAAGTCCCCCTGAGACTATTCTGCACCTGGTCATTGACATGAAGGATCTAGTCCTGCCTACGGCTCTGGAGTAGAGGGCCTAGTGGCCCTACGTGCACACACTGTGCCTGGCACTGACTTGGCCTCAGTCAGCACTTGCCATATCAATTACTCCAGTCTTGAAACCTCACTCTTTTACATTTACCTCTCATACAAAGTTGAGATGTAAAAAAAGAAATGATTGGCCTCATTTCCATGAGAGTCTTCTCTGTCCTCCAGCTGCTTCTGAAGGTAGCTCAGATGTGGAGATCCACCTGCCAGGGGCTTTTACACAGATGGTCCCTCCTACCGTATTATCACCTTGCCTCTCTAATTCAATCACAGCCTCGTTGAAATCTGCCATAAACGAGTTTTTGCTGAAGAGGCATAGAAGTACTATGTGCAAAATAGAGCAAATTATCCCGAAGCTGTTGTATTTTTATTAACATACAAAGACACCCCTTCTTCTAGATTAGCTCTTGAATATCATGTCTGTATATGACAGTGGTTCTCAACCTTCCTGATGCCTCCTTATGCCACAACCCTTTAATACAGTTCCTCATGTTGTGCTGACCCCCCAACCGTAAAATTATTTTCATTGCTACTTCATAACTGTAATTTTGCTACTGCCATGAATCATAATGTAAAGATCTGATATGCAGGATGTATTTTCACTGTTACAAGGGGTTGTTGCGACCCACAGGTTGAATTGCTGGTATATGAGAAGATTTGAAATTTGGAAAGTAACTTTTAAAACAAAATGTTTGGTCTCCTTATTACTGTTTATGCAATGAGTGGAGTTGGTTTCAAATACTTTTTGCTCACAAAGTAAAACCACCTCATATTTTGATTTCAGCAACTGAGGAAACCTGATTTGTCCTCTTTAAAAATCACCTTCACTAGACCACAGTGACACCTTCAAATGGGCTTTTTCTCCATGATGGTGAAGATCCATGTTTTAGAAGTTTGGCAATAAACAAAAACAAAAAATGAAAAAAAATTTAAACCCACACTGTTCGAAGATAATCATTTGGTCCTTCAAGGTCCTGGGTTTTGTTTCTGTTTCTCTCTTTGTTATTTGCTGTAACCCTATCAAAAATAAAAAGTATTGTCATAATCTATTTCCTTATACCACAATTTATATAAAACGATTTTTTTAACCTTCAAAAAAGTCTCCTCATGTTTTCATTTTTATTTCATTTTTTTAGAGGCAGAGCATAACTCCACTACCAGGCTGGCGTGCACTGACTAAATCATAGCCCACTGCGGTCCCAAACTCCTAGGCCCAAGTGATCCTCCTGCCTCAGCTTCCTGAGTACCTGGGACTACAGGCACTCACCACTGTGACCAACTAATTTCTTTACACTTTTTATAGAGCTGGGACCTTGCTATGATGTCCAGCCTACTCTCAAATCTTGGCTTCAACCATTCCTGGCCAATTTTTCTTATTTTGTAGAGACAGGGTCTTGATTTTGCGCCAGCTGTTCTAGAACTCCTGACCTTAAGCAATCCTCCCACCTAGTCTCCCAGAGTGCTAGAACCGTCAAGAACAAAAAAGAAGACTTTCCCAAACCACAGCTTAGTGCAGCTCGTCTGCACTAACAGGGACACCTCTTAATCCACGGAGTGCACTGTTTTCACTTGTGACCCTGCTCAGCTGTTTCTTCCTCTCTTCTTTTTTCTCTTGTGGCATCCTCACTGCTGTGCTCTGACAGACCTGGTGGCTGTTGAGACAGCATGCCAGTTGCTAGTTAAAAGAAAACAGAACTTGAGGAGGGAAAAAAGATGGCAGTCAAGTAACAGCTTCTGTGCAGCCAGGCACAGTGAGAGTGGCGAGAGAAGACTCCAGCCATCTCTGGCTGGTGAGTTTTGCCCAGAGGCTTCCCTTTGGTGACACAGGAAGCCAGTGAGAGACTTCTGGACCCAATGAGGAGGACAGAAGCAGTGGAAAATCTGGCAAGTGGTAGGTGCGTTTGTTCAATCAGAGGCTGCCTGCAGCTGCACCCATAGCAACAGCGAGAGTGCACGCAGGAAAAGCCTTACCTGTGGGCTGTTTGGGTTTTCTTGGACTTGGGCACTCAATTAAACTGCCTTGGGAGATCTTGGGCTGTGTGTGAAGATGACTTTGGGCCTTGTCTGGGGCCCAGGTCAGAGACACTGAGCCGGAAGGAAGCTAATATCGTTCAGCTTTGGACTGCCTGCACAGCTGCTGTGGGAGAGCTGCCCCTGTGTTTTGCAGCGCGGAGATCAGCCGGGAGACCTTGGGCGAGAAATCTAGTGACTGAGCTGCCCAAAGGAGGGCACTGAGACACTGGGGAAGTGTGGAGTTCCAAGTGTGGCAGATTAACAGCCTTGGCCCTCAGGGGCATAGTGGGAGTCTGGACGTGGTGCACTGGATAAGCAGGCAGCCACACTGGGAGAGATCCCAGGGATAAGTGCTTTCCCTGGAAAGCTTCTGCTTGGCCAAGGTTCATAGTTTTGAGTGTCTTTTAAGTGGGCTGAGGACATTTTTGGGCTCCCAAGCCTGCAGGGTCTGAGAGGTCAGCAGAGACCTCCAGTCTCCATCTTGTACAGCTGTATCAACATTGTGATTAACATCTTATAACTCAGAAGATCACCTGTTGCCCGGACAATATTCAGTAAAATATATATAGTATTTGGTTCTTTAGGGGTTTTTTTTGGGGGGGGTGTTGTTGGGGTTTTTCTTTTTTTATTTGTTTGTTTTCTTAATTCCAACATTTTTCCCTGGTGTTTTTCTTTCTTTTTCATTTATTTTTTTATTGCTGGGGATTCATCGAGGGTACAATAAGCCAGTTACACTGATTGCAATTTTTTTTTAATATATTCTTCCTTTTTTTCACTATCCTAGTTCAAATACAATCTTCCATTTTTGCCTTCTTTAACAATTAGAATTTCATTTTTGCCAGTGTGTCTGCCCCTATTATTTGTTGTTGGTTTTTTTTCCTCCAATGTTACCCCATTAGGGTTCTTGCTTGTTTGTTTTGGTTTTATTTACAGTATTTTTGGCTTTTCTCTTTACCAGGTGGAGGTGGGGTACTGTTTTTGATCCGGCTGGCAAAGAGCTGTTGACCTCAAGGGAATCACCCAACCCAGCACCCCCAGAGGTTGGGGGTCTTCAAGGTTGTGTCATAGTACACTACTATACAACTATATTACTCCTGTTTGTTTCTTTCAGTGCTTTCCTTTATTTTTTTTGTCAATATTTCCTTTTACTCACCACCTCTTCTTTCTCTGTTTTCTTAAATCTTTTTTCCCTTCTTACTCTTCAATTTTCTCATGCTTCTAGTCCCCTACCAAAAGAACTTATTAAAACTTTAACGAGTGGAGTTTATCTAACAAAGGACGAGAAAGATCTCTATAAAGAGAACTATGAAACTCTAAGAAAAGAAATAGCTGAAAATGTTAACAAATGGGAAAACATACCATGCTCACGGCTGGGAAGAATCGGCATTGTAAAAATGTTCATACTACCCAAAGCAATATACAATTTTAATGCAATCCCTTTTAAAGCTCCACTGTCATACTTGAAAGATCTTGGAAAAATAATACTTCGTTTTATATGGAATCAGGGAAAACCTTGAATAGCCAAGATATTACTCAGAAATAAAAACAAAGCAGGCAGAATCACGCTACCAGACTTCAGACTACACTATAAATCAATACTGATCAAAACAGTATGGTACTGGCACAAAAACAGACAGATAGATGTATGGAACAGAATAGAGAACCAAGAGATGAACCCAGCTACTTACCATTATTTGATCTTTGGCAAGCCAATTAAAACATTCAGTGGGGAAAGACTCCCTATTTAACAAACGGTGCTGGGTGTACTGGCTAGTGACCTATAGAAGACTGAAATTGGACCCACACCTTTCACCATTAACTGAAATAGACTCTCACTGGATTAAAGATTTAAACTTAAGACATGAAGCTATAAAAATACTAGAAGAAATTGTAGGGAAAACTCTTGAAGAAAACGGTCTGGGCAAGTATTTTATGAGGAGGACCCCCCGGGCAATTGAAGCAGCTTCAAAAATACACTACTGGGACCTGATCAAACTAAAAAGCTTCTGCACAGTCAAGAACACAGTAAGTAGAGCAAGCAGACAGCCCTGAGAATGAGAGAAGATATTTTCAGGTTATGTCTCTGACAAAGGTTTAATAACCAGAATCCACAGAGAACTCAAATGTATTAACAAGAAAAGAACAAGTGATTCCATTTCAGGCTGGGCAAGGGACTTTAAGAGAAACATCTCTAAAGAAGACAGGCGCACAGCCTACAAACATATGAAAAAATGCTCATCATCCTTAATCATCAGAGAAATGCAAATCAAAACTACTTTGAGTTATCATCGAACTCCAGTAAGATTAGCCCATATCACAAAATCCCAAGACCAGAGATGTTGGTGTGGATGTGGAGAAAAGGGAACACTTCTACACTGCTGATGGGAATGCAAATTAATACATTCCTTTTGGAAAGATCTTTGGAAAACACTTAGGGATCTAAATATAGACCTGCCATTCAATCCCACAATTCCTCTACTAGGGATATACCCAGAAGACCAAAAATCACATTATAACAAAGATATTTGTACCAGAATGTTTATTGCAGCCCAACTCATAATTGCTAAGTTATGGAAAAAGCCCAAGTGTCCATGGATCCATGAATAGATTAATAAATTGTGGTATATGTACACCATGGAATATTATGCAGCCTTAAAGAAAGATGGAGACTTTACCTCTTTCGTGTTTACATGGATGGAGTTGGAACATATTCTTCTTAGTAAAGTATCTCAAGAATGGAAGAAAAAGTATCCAATGTACTCAGCCCTACCATGAAACTAATTTATGGCTTTCATATGAAAGCTATAACCCCGTTATAACCTAAGAATATGGGGAATGGGGAGAGGGAGGGAAGGGAAGGGGGGAGGATGGGCAGAGGGCGGGTGATTGTTGGAACCACACATACGGTGCATCTTACAAGGATACATGTGAAACTTACTAAATGTAGAATATAAATGTCTTAACACAATAACTAAGAAAATGCCAGGAAGGCTTTTCCAGTGTGGAAAGGTTAACCAGTGTGATGAAAATATGTCAAATGTTATATAAAGTCAGTGTATGTTGCCCCATGATCACGTTAATGTACACAGCTATGATTTAATAATAAAAAAAAAAAACTTTAAAGAGCAAGAAGTGAAAGAATAATTAGGGGAAGGAAACAGATACAAAAAAGCACTCATGAAGAAGAATCAGTAGAAAAATCCTGGTAACATGAAATGTCAGTTCAGAGTAACCCCCTTCTAAGGATCGTGAGGTAGCTACAGCAGAGCACTCCTCCTACAAAGAAATGTTAGAAATGACAGAAGGGAAATTTAAAATACAGATGATGAAAACAATGAAGGAAATTGCTGAGAAAGTTGAAAATAACCAAAAGGAGATCCAAAAACAATCAAATAAGAGATGAAAGATATGAAGAACATAAAAAGGATATAGCAGAGCTGAAGGAACTGAAGCAGTCAATTAGGGAACTTAAGGATGCAATAGAAAGTATCAACAACAGATTAGATCGTGCAGAAGAAAGAATCTCAGAGGTAGAGGGTAAAGCTCTTGAGATAACTCAGATAGTTAAAGAGGCAGAAAAGAAGAGAGAGAAAACAGAACATTCACTTACAGAATTATGGGACTCTATGAAGCATTCAAACATACGAGTTATAGGTATCCCAGAAGGGGAAGAAGAATGCCCCAGTGGAATGGAAGCCATTCTAGAGAATATTATAAATGAAAATTTCCCTAATATCATCAAATGTTCTGACATACTCCTTTCAGAGGGATATCAATCCCCTGGTCACCTCAATTCAAATAGAGCTTATCCAAGGCACATTGTGATGAATCTATCTAAAGTCAAGAGAAAATTAAAGAATTTGCAAGGGGCAAACCCATCAGGGTCACCGCAGACTTCTCTAATGAAACATTTCAGGCCAGAAGACAATGGTCATCTGTCTTTAATGTACTTAAATAGAACAACTTCCAGCCCCCAGAATTTTACATCCGGCTAAGCTAAGCTTTAAAATTGACGGAGAAATCAAATCTTTTATTGATATGCAAACATTGAGGAAGTTTGCCACAACAAGACCAGTCTTACAAGAAATATTTCAACCTTTTCTACACACTGACTATCACAATGGACCTTCAGAAAAGTAAACACCCAGAAATTAAAGGACAGAACCTAGTTTCCACAATGATGCAAAAGACAAAACTAAGCAATGGACTTTCACAAAACAAGATGAATAGAATGCTACCACACTTATCAATTATCTCAATAAATGTCAATGGCTAGAATTCCCCACTGAAGAGGCATAGATCAGCTGATTGGATTAAAAAACACAAGCCGTCTCCTTGCCATCTGCAGGAAACACACCTCACATCAAAAGACAAATTAGAACTCAGAGTTAAAGGTTGTAGGTCAATTTTTCAGGCAAATGGAATTCAGAAGAAAAGAGGAGTTGCAATCTTCTTTTCAGATACATATGGATTTAAAGCAACTAAAGTCAAAAAAGGCAATGATGGTCACTTTATATTGGTCAGGGGAAAAACACAACAAGAAGATATTTCAATTCTAAATATTTATGCACCCAGTTTAAATGCTTCCAGATTCTTGAAACAGACCTTGCTTAGTTTGAGCAATATGATATCCTCTAACATCCCAGTAACAGGGGACTTTAATACACCTCTCGTAGAGACGGACATATCCTCTTAACAGAAATTAAACAAAGATGTTAGAGATTTTTTTTATCAATTATTAATTTTTATTATTGATTTAATCATTTTACACATGTAATAGATACATATACAAGAGTGCCTTGATGTATCACCCTTGATCTATTCTTGAACAACCACAGTTGTTGCAAATATGAAATATTAAAATATTTTGTAATTGTATATTATTAATATGTTGAACTGGAATCAAAAGTATTCATTTATGTTTTGAATAATTTGGGGCACTATAATAAGTTACCCTGTGATTTGTTACATGAGTTCAACTTTTCTTATTTTCACTTTATTTATTTATTTTTATTGTTAAATCATAGCTGTGTACATTAGTGCAATCAACAGGTACAATGTGCTGGTTTCATATACAATCTGAAATATTCTCATCAAAATGTTCAACATAGCCTTCATGGCATTTTCCTAGTTATTGTATGTAAACATTTGTATTCTGCATTTAGTAAGTTTTGCCTGTACCCATTCTAAGATGAACTGTAGGTGTGGCCCCACCCATTACCCTCCCTCCACCCTAACCTCCCCCTTCCCTTCCCCTTCCTTGGCCCTTTCCCCATAGTCTTGTGCTATAGTTGGGTTATAGCCTTCATGTGAAAGCTACAAATTAGCTTCATAGTAGGGCTGAGTGCATTGCATACTTTTTCTTCCATTCCTGAGATACTTTGCTAAGAAGAATATGTTCCAGCTCCATCCATGTAAACATGAAAGAGGAAAAGTCTCCATCTTTCTTTAAGGCTGCATAATATTCCATGGTATACATGTACCACAATTTGCTAGTCCATTTGTGGGTCGATGGGCACTTGGGCTTCTTCCATGACTTAGCAGTTACGAATTGGGCTGCAATAAACATTCTGGTACAGATGTCTTTGTTATGTTGTGATTTTTGGTCTTCTGGTTATAAACCTAGTAAAGGAATTATAGGATCAAATGGCAGGTCTATTTTTAGGTCTCTAAGTATTCTCCAAACATCCTTCCAGAAGGAACGTATCAGTGTGCATTCCCACCAGCAGGGTAGAAGTGTGCCCTTTTTTCCACATCCACGCCAACATCTCTGGTTTTGGAATTTTGTGATGTGGGCTACTCTTACTGGGGTTAGGTGATGTCTCCAAGTAGTTTTGATTTGCATTTCTCTGATAATTAAGAATGATGAGCTCTTTTTCATGTGTTTATAGATCATGTGACTGTCTTCTTTGGAGAACTTTCTCTTCAAGTCCCTTGCCCACCCTGAGATGGGATCACTTGTTCTTTTCTTGCTAGTATGTTTGAGTTCTCTGTGGATTCTGGTTATTAGACCTTTATCAGAGGTATAACCTGCAAATATTTTTTCCCATTCTGAGGGCTGTCTGCTTGCTTTACTTACTATGTTCTTGGCTGTGCAGAAGTTTTTAGTTTGACCGGGGCCCAGTAGTGTATTTTTGACACTGCTTCAATTGCCTGGGGAGTCCTCCTCATAAAATATTCACCAAGGCCAAATCCTTCAAGAGTTTTCCCTGCACTTTCTTCAAGTATTTTTATAGTTTCATATCTTAAGTTTAAATCTTTTATCCAGTGAGAGTGTATCTTAGTTAACGGTGAAAGGTGTCGGTCCAGTTTTAATCCTTTACAGGTTGCCAGCCAGTTCACCCAGAACCATTTGTTAAATAGGGAATCTTTTCCCCACTGAATGTTTTTAATTGGCTTGTCAAAGATCAAATAACACTAAGTAGCTGGATTCATCTCTTGGTTCTCTATTCTGTTCCAGACATCTACTTCTCTGTTTTTGTGCCAATACCATGCTGTTTTGATCACTATCAATTTATAGTATAGTCTCAGTTCTGGTAGCATGATTCCTCCTGCTTTGTTTTTATTGCTGAGTAATGTTTTGGCTATTTGAATTTTTTTCTGATTCCATATACAACAAAGTATTATTTTTTCAACATCTTTAAAGTATGACTATGGAGCTTTAATAGGAATTGCATTAAAATTATATATTGCTTTGGGTAGTACAGACATTTTAACAATGTTGATTCTTCCCAGCCATGAGCATGGTATGATTTTCCATTTGTTAACATCTTCAGCTATTTCTTTCCTTAAAGTTTCATAGTTCTCTTTGGAAAGATGGTTCACATCCTTTGTTAGGTATACTCCCAAATATTTCATCTTCTTTGGCACTACTGTGAAAGGAATACAGTCCTTGACTCTTTTTTCGGCTTGGTTATTGTTGCTACATACAAAGGCTATAGATTTATGGGTGTTGATTTTGTAGCCTGAGACATTGCTGTATTCCTTGATCACTTCTAAAAGTTTTGTAGTAGAATCCCTAGTGTTTTCCAGATATACGATCGTATCATCTGCAAAGAGTGAACATTTGATCTCTTCTGACCCTGTGTGGATACCCTTGATCACCTTTTCTTCACTAATTGCGGTGGCTAAAACTTCCATTACAATGTTAAAGAGCAATGAAGACAATGGGCAACCTTGCCTGGTTCCTGATCTAAGTGGAAATGATTGCAATTTACCTCCATTCAATACGATATTGGCTGTGGGTTTGCTGTAGATGGCCTCTATCAGTTTAAGAAATGTCCCTTCTATACTGATTTTCTTAAGTGTTCTGATCATGAAGCGATGCTGGATATTATCAAAAGCTTTTTCTGCATCAATTGAAAGAATCATATGGTCCTTATTTTTTAGTATGTTTATGTGCTGAATGACATTTATAGATTTACGTATATTGAACCAGCCTTGAGACCCTGGGATAAATCCCACTTGGTCACGGTGTATAATTTTTTTGATGCGTTGTTGGATTCTGTTTGTTACGATCTTACTGAGTATTTTAGCATCTATATTCATTAGTGATATTGGTCTCTAATTTTCTTTTCTTGGGTCTTTCCCTGGTTTAGGGATCAAGCTGATGTTTGCTTCGCAGAATGTGTTGGGTAATATTCCTTCTTTTTCTATATTTTGGAAGAGGTTTAGTAATATAGGCACTAGTTCTTCTCTAAAGGTTTGGTAGAATTCTGACGTAAAGTCATCTGGTCCTGGGCTTTTCTTTTTAGGGAGATTTTGTATAGTTGATGCTATTTCAGAACTTGATATAGGCCTGGTCAACATTTCCACTTCGTTCTGGCTAAATGTTGGTAGGTGACGTACTTCCAGGTATTGGTCGATTTCTTTCAGATTTTCATAATTCTGAGAGTAGAGTGTCATGTATTCGTTAAGGAGTTTCTGAATTTCTGAGGGGTCTGTTGTTATTTCATTGTCATCATTTCTGATGGGTGCAATTAGAGATTTTACTCTTTTTTTCCTGGTTCGGTTGGCCAAAAGTTTATCTATTTTATTGATCTTTTCAAAAAACCAACTTTTGGATTTATTGATCTGTTATACAATTCTTTTGTTTTTAATTTCATTTAATTCTGCTCTGATTTTGGTTATTTCTTTTCTTCTGCTGGGTTTGGGGTTGGAGTGTTCTTCCTTCTCCAGTCGCTTGAGGTGTCCCATTAAGTTATTAACTTCCTCTCTTTCTGTTTTCTTGAGGCAGGCTTGCAGTGCTATAAATTTCCCTCTTAGGACTGCCTTTGCAGTATCCCAGAGGTTCTGGTAATTCGTGTCTTGATTGTTGTTTTGTTCCAAAAATTTGGTGATTTCCTTCTTAATCTGGTCTATAACCCATCTATCCTTCAGCATAAGGTTGTTTAGCTTCCATGTTTTTGTATGGGTATGCAGGTTCCTGTTGTTATTGAGTTCAACTTTTATTCCATAATGGTCTGAGAGATGCAAGGAATAATTTCTATTTTTTAAAATTTGCTAAGGTTAGATTTGCGGCCTAGGATGTCGATTTTGGAGTATGTTCCGTGAGCTGATGAGAAGTATGTGTATTCAGTTTTGTTGGGATGAAATGTTCTGTAGAGTTCTGTTCTGTTAAGTTCAGATGTTAAAGGTAATACTCAATATGGTGAGATCTCAATTATTAATATTTATGCACCAGATTTCTAAAATATTAACTAAATGAATATTTAACCACCATTATGATGGTTAAGTTTAAATCTAAAGTTTCTTTGCTTACCTTCTTTTTGGAGGCTCTATCCAGCACGGCTAAAGGGGTGTTAATATCTCCAACTACTATGCAAGTGGAGGAAATCAACTTGCTCATGTCTGTTAGAGTTTCTCTTATAAATTGAGGTGCGTTGTGGTTGGGTGCATAAATATTAATAATTGAGATCTCATCATATTGAGTATTACCTTTAACAAATATGAAGTGTCCATCCTTATCCTTCCTTATTTCGGTTGGTTTAAAGCCTATTGCATCTGCGAATAGGATAGCAACGCCTGCTTTTTTCTGCTTTCCATTTGCCTGGGCTATAGATGACCATCCCTTCACCTTCAGTCTATATTTGTCTTTAATGTAAGATGAGATTCTTTTATGCAGCAGATATATGCCTTGAGTTTTTGTATCCAGTCAGCGAACCCATGCCTCTTTAGAGGACAATTTTAACGATTCACATTAATTGAGAATATTGATAAGCCTTTTGAGAGTCTGGTGGACATTTCTAATCCTTTTGTGACTATGGAAGTTGGAATTTGTTCAAAATTTTCTGGGTGGGTTTACTTTTGTGATGGAGGATTATGCTGGTCTTTATGGAGGATAGGTCTGAGAATATCCTGGAGAACTGGTTTAGTTATGGCAAATTTCTTCAACATGTGAATGTCATTGAAGTATTTAATTTCTCCATCATAAATGAAACTCAGTTTAGCTCGGTACGGGATCCTGGGTTGAAAGTTATTTTGTTTTAGGAGATTAAAAGTCGATGACCATCCTCTTCAAGCTTTAAAGGTTTCAGCAGAGAGATCTGCAGTTATTCTAATATTCTTGCCCTTGTAGGTGATGGTTTTCTTTTATCTGGCAGCTTTCAGAATGTTCTCCTTCATATTAACTTTAGTGAAATTGATTATGATGCGTCTGGGGGATGTCTTATTTGGGTTGATTCATGCTGGAGTTCAGAAACTGCTATCTGAACTTTAGAATCTCATGGCATGTCTGGAAAGTTCTCCTTCATAATCTCATGGAGAAGAGATTCTGTACCTTGTGAAGTCACTTTGTCGCTTTTGGGGATCCCTATAAGACAAATATTGATTTTCTTTGACTTGTCCCAGAGCTCTCTGAGAAAGTGATCTGTTTTTGCTCTCCATTTCTCTTCCTCTTTGAGAGTTTGGGAGCATTTGAAACCTTTGTCTTCAATGCCAGAAGTTGTTTCTTCTGCTTGCTCCATTCTGTTGCTGAGGGATTCTACTGTGTTTCTCAGATCTTTGAGGGCTGCAAGTTCTTGTCTCAATGTGTCAATATCTTTGGTCATTTGGTCTTTGAATTCACTGAATTCTTGAGATATCATTTGGGTTACTGCTTGGAATTCTAATTTGATCTTATTTGCTATCCAGATTCTGAATTCGATTTCTGACATCTCAGATACTTGTTTGTGCATGGGATCTTGTGCTGTGTCTGCCACATTGATCCTTGGGGGAGTTGATCTACTCGGATTATTCATATTGCCAGAGTTTTTCTGTTGATTTCGCCTCATGATTGTTTTTCACAGTTGCCTGTGGCCTTCCTCAGAGTTGGGGAGGTGTCTCTCCCAGCGAGATCACCCTATTGTTGCTGGATCTTTGTGGGGAGTTACCCTGTGTAGTTCCTCTGCAGTTGCCCCAGCCAGGGAGTTTTGGTTGTGGAAGCAGCTCCAGAGTGTGACACACCCATATCCAGCAACAGGGTGGGAGGTGGTGCGCACAGTTCTGGGAGTACCTGGCACCCAGTGATTTTGGCACAGAGATCCCAAGGCTCCAGCAGTCTCTGGCCAGGAGAAGGGCTCTGCACAGAGACAGGGAGGGCTCCGGAGGGCACGCGGCTACCAGTGTCCCTGGCCAGATGAGCGAGCCGGTGTGGAGACAGGGAGGGTACAGGAGGGAGGAGGCGGGGTTGTGCAGTTCCCACGGTTCCTGATCAGGGCATGCAGAGGCCCAGCTGGTGCAGCTGTAATGGAGGTCTGGGCGGTGCCGAGCCCAGAAGTTTGAGGTTGCTATGAGCTGTGATGCCACAGTCCTCTACCCAGGGCAACTGTCTGAGGCTCCAGTGTGCCAAAACCGGTCTCACTCTGCCCCTGAGGATAAAGTCTGTAAGGCAGCTCAGTCCCCACCTAAAGGCTGTAAGGCAGCTCAGACCCCACCTACTCAGTCACTAGGTTGCTAGCTCCCGCTCAATACTTGCTCTGCAACCCTGAGGGCTGCACTTGCCAGGGCAGTTCTCTCACAATGGCTCCCTGCAGCCCACAGCCAAATATTATTAGCTCTGTCCGGCTTAGCAGCTCAGTCTGGGGCCATAGACAATGCCCAAAGTTCTCTGCACTCCTGCTCAAGCTCTCCCCAAGGCAGTTCAACTGACTGCCGTGTCCAAAAACACTGAAACAGTTCACAGGTAAGGCCTTTCCAGTTTGCAGTCTCACTGCTGCTTGTACTTACAGTTGCTGGCGGGAATAGGTCAATCAAACACACGCAACCGCTTGCCAGTTTTCCACTGTTTTGGTCCTCCTCTTGGGTTCCGGAAGTCACTTGCTGACTCCCTGTATCCTCAAAGGGATGATTATAGGCAGATCCCACCAGCCAGAGATGCCTGGAGTCTTATCTCCCCAGACTCACCATGCCCAGTTGCAGGGAAGCTGTTACTCAGCCGCCATCTTCAATGTTAGAGATTTAAATGAGACCCTAGAACAATTGTGCTTCAGAGATGTATATAGAACACTCCATCCCAAAGATAAAGAACATACATTCTTCTCATCATCCCATGGAACATTGTCCAAAATTGATCATATCCTAGGTCACAAAACAAACCTCAACAGAATCGAAAGAATTGAAATTCTACCTTGCATCTTCTCAGACCACAAGGCACTAAAAGTGGAACTCAACTCCAAAAAAAATGCGCAACCACACAAAGTCATGGAAGTTAAACAAACTTATGCTGAATGACGGCTGGTTGTGGGAAGAAATAAAAAAGGAAATCATTAACTTCCTCGAGTATAACAACAATGAAGACACAAGTTACCAAAACCTATGGGATTCAGCAAAAGCAGTCCTGAGAGGAAAATTTATCTCTTTAGAAGCCTACATTTGCAAAACAGAAAGAGAACGCATCAACAAACTCACAAGCCATCTGATGGAATTGGAAAAAGAAGAACAATCTAAGCCTAAACCCAGAATTAGAAAAGAATATCCAAAATTAAATCAGAGATTAATGAAATTGAAAACAAAAGAACCATTCAGAAAATTAATGAAACAAAGAGTTGGTTTTTTGAACAAATAAATAAAATAGATAAACCTTTAGTTAGACGAACTAGAAATGAAAAAGTAAAATCTCTAGTAACCTCAATCAGAAATGATTAAAGGGGAAATAACAGAGTTAAGGGAGGCGGAGCAAGATGGCAGCCGAGTAACAGCTTCCTTGCATCTTGGCACCTGAGTCTGGGGATATAGGACTCCAGGCATCTCTGGCTGGTGGGATCTGCCTATCATCACCGCTGAGAGGATACAGGGAGTCAGCGAGAGACTTCTGGACCCCAAGAGGAGGACTAAAACAGTGGAAAACCGGCAAGTGGTCGCGTGTGTTTAATCCGTCTAAACCCGCCTGCAACTGTAAGTTCAGTAGCTGCGAGATTGCAAACCAGAAAGGCCTTACCTGTGAACTGTTTTGGTTTCTTTGGACTTGGCACTCAGCTGAACTTCCTTGGGGAGAGCCTGAGTGGGAGTGCGGAGAACTTTGGCCTTTTTCTAGGGCCCCAGTCTGAGCCGTTGAGCCAGACGGAGCTAATAGTGCTTGGCTCTGGGTCACAGGCAGACATTGTGAGCGATCTGCCCCGGCAAGCTCCGCCCTCAGGGTCGCAGAGCTGGAATTGGGTGGGAGCTGGTAACCCAGCAACCAAGTAGCCTAAGGGTGGGGTCTGAGCCGCCTTGCAGCCCTAACCCTCTGGGGCAGAGGGAGACCAGTTTTGACACACAGGGTAAGTGGATAGCCACTTCAGCAGTGATTCCAGTGACAAGCACTTCCCTGAGAAAGCTTCTGCTCAGTAAGTGAACAAGTTCAAAGTGCCTTTTTTTTTGTGTGTGTGTAGAGACAGAGTCTCACTGTACCGCCCTCCGGTAGAGAGCGTCACACGGCTCACAGCAACCTCTAACTCTTGGGCTTACGCGATTCTCTTGCCTCAGCCTCCCGAGCAGCTGGGACTACAGGCGCCCGCCACAACGCCTGGCTATTTTTTTATTGCAGTTTGGCCGGGGCTGGGTTTGAACCCGCCACCCTCGGCATATGGGGCCAGCGCCCTACTCACTGAGCCACAGGCGCTGCCCTCAAAGTGCCTTTTAAGTGGGCTGAAGAGAGATTTAGGGTGTCTACCTGCTGGGGTTTGAGAAACTAGCAGCCTCTAGTCGTATCAGAACTGTGATTAACATCACATACCCCAGAAGACCACGTGTTGCCCAGACAATATTCAATAACATATACATACTGCTTTGTTTTTGGTTGTGTTTTTTTTTTTTTTTTGGTTTGGTTGTTTTTTTTGTTTATTTTGATGTTGTGGATTGTTGTTTTGTTTTTTAAGTTCAACCTTTTCCATACAGATCCTTTTTCTTTCTCAATTTTTCTAGTTTAATTATAATTTCCCATTGCTGCCTATTTCAATAATTAGAACTTCATTTTTGTTAGTGTTTCTACCACTATTATTTGGTTTTTCCAGCCAATTTTATCCGGTAAAGTTTTCTGTTTGCTTGTTTTGGTTTGATTTATAGCATTTTTGTCCTTCCTCTCTACTTGGTGGAGGTGGGGTACTGTGTCTGATCAGGTTAGCAAAGAGCTGCTGACCTCATGGGAACCACCCAACTGGGCACCCCCAGAAGGTGGGTTTTTTTTAAGGTTGTATCAAAGTACCCTACTGTACACCTATATTGCTCTCTCTCCCTCTTTCTGTGCCTCTCTTCTTTTTGTCAATATTCCTTTTACCCACCCCATCTCCTTTCTCTATTTTTCTTTTTTTTTCCTTATCACTCGGTCCTCCTTTCTTTCACCCTTTTTTGCTCTTCAACCTTCTCACCCTTCTGGTCCTGTAACCCTTAGTCCACAGGCACGAGAACTTAAAGAGCAAGAGGAAGTGAAAGGAAAATTAGAGCAAGGAAACAGATAAAAGAAATCACCCATGAGCAAGAATCAGCAGAAAACTCCAGGCAACATGAAGAACCAGTCCAGAACAACCCCGCCAAGGGACCATCAGGTAGCTACTGCAGAGGATTCCACCTATACAGAAATGTTAGGAATGACAGAACGGGAATTTAGAATACACATGTTGAAAACAATGAAAGAAATGATGGAAACAATGAAGGAAACTGCTAATGAAGTGGAAAATAACCAAAAGGAAATCCAAAAACAGAATTAAATCATAGATGAACGATATGAAGAATATAAAAAGGATATTGCAGAGCTGAAGGAAATGAAACAGTCAATCAGGGAACTTAAAGATGCAATGGAAAGTATCAGCAACAGGTTAGACCATGCAGAAGAAAGAATTTCAGAGGTAGAAGACAAAGTTTTTGAGATAATTCAGATAGTAAAAGAGGCAGAAAAGAAGAGAGAGAAAGCAGAACGTTCACTGTCAGAATTATGGGACTTTATGAAGTGTTTCAACATACAAGTTATAGGAATTCCAGAAGGGGAAGAAGAATGCCCCAGAGGAATGGAAGCCATACTAGAGAATATTATAAAAGAAAATTTCCCAAATATCACCAAAATTCTGACACACTGCTTTCAGAGGGCTATCGGACCCCAGGTCGCCTCAATTCTAACAGGTGATGGACCAAGTTAGATGGCTGAACCACAACTCTAAACTACTGATAGCAATGGATCAAGTTAAATTTATTGCTTAAAAGACTGAAAACCACAAAACCACATCAAGCAGTATTAATTTTCCTTAAGTGGTGAAGAAGCTTTTAAGGATATCTTACAAAGTGTGTTGTACTATGTACAGGACTGCATTCCATCAATTTTGCTGAATTCAGAAAGTTGGACACACTTTGGGAGAATTAAACAAATGGAGAAACCTTTAGATTAATAAAAGTAAACTCAAGTTACCAAAGAATTGGTTGGTGGAAAATTGGAAAGGCATCATTACCACTCAGCCCTTCTTCAGGGGAATGGTTGAACCTAGACAAGCTGTGTGATGCTGTCATTAAAGATAACAGAAAAAGGCTAAGATAGCACGTGGATTGTCACGCTTCACTACTCTGTAAACACAAGGGACTTGGCCAGCTCATGAGTCATGTTCACGCGCTCCTCAACTGCATCAGACGTATGCATGGCAAAAAGCATCACACATAAGATGCTGCTTTTACAAATACCGTCACCAGGCTAAATGATCTTCGTCAGCTTGTTGTTATACACGCTCCCACGGGAGTAAATGCTTCCAAGGCCAATCATCATGCCTAACATCAACCAGGCCATCTAAATGTAAATGCAAGATGTTTAAATTGTTATCCGATGATAACTTGAATTTAAAAAAAAATCATTTCAAAAATATAAAATCAAAGTAAAGAATCTTACTGTTGCTGGTGAGTCCTTTGGCTCACATTACTTTCATATCTGTGCTAGGTGCTTTGTAACATGACAGGTAAGAATTTGAATTATTGTTCATTAATCCTTAAAGGGATGCGGAGGGAGAGTCGGGAAGGAGAATAAAGCAGGTTTTTAGCTTCTCACATTATTCATCTGCTACACATCAATATTCCCTATAACATCTTGCCATTACTTACAATATAGTCTTTGTTAATTTTTTTTTAACATTTTTACTTTATTTATTTATTTTTTGTGGTTTTTGGCTGGGGCTGGGTTTTGAACTCGCCACCTCTGGCATATGGGACCGGCGCCCTACTCCTTGAGCCACAGGCGCCGCCCTAGTCTTTGTTAATTTATTTTCCTAGGGGTACCATAACAAATTATTGCAGACTGGTGTCTTAAAACTACAGAAATTTATTGTTTCACAGTTTTGGAGGCTAGAAGTCTTCAATAGAGGCATCAATAGCACCATGCTCCCTTTGAAATCTCCAATGTTTTCCCTTTCTTGCTTCTGGGTTTTGCAAGGTACGGTAGGCATCGCCTGACTGTAACTAACTGCAGCATTTCAGTCTCTGTCCTTGTTATGACATGGTGCCCGGAACCTGCATGCTTACCTCGATCTCACCTCTTGTAAGCACATCACTTTAGTCTAACCCACTCTTAAGGAGTTATCTATGTGTAATGACTCTATTTCCAAATAAGTTCACATCATGAAGTACCAAAAATTGGAACTTCAATATTTCTATTAAGGGAATAGAATTCAACTCATAAGCAACACTACATATAAAGCTATTTATTTTAATAAAAATGGAATGTGACAATTTATTTGAAGAAATGTAATGGAAATTGCCTATGGTAGGAACAGTCTCGTCTCTACCTACATTTCAGATATTATGCTTGATAAGAACAATGAGATAGGCAAGATAAATGGATAAATAGAAAAAATATAATAAATCAAATGTCCTCACAGCTGTATCAATACATAGGATCATGATTAATAGGTAATAATAACTGACAGCCTCTTCTTCAATGTTGCAATTATATCTTCCCATATAGCAACACCCATCAAATTTTACCTCAAAGAATCATTTCCAAGTAAATAGTTCAAAATATGGTGGGGATGGGGAGTGAGGTTATAAGAAGAAACATGCTTGTTGCTGAGTAATCATAGTGAAAAAAGTAAAATAATCTACGACAGGAGTATAATTAAATAAATATAACACACTTACATGATCTTTTTTTGCACATCAAAATGTATACCAGCATATGTAAAATTTGATAAATGACTAAAAAACTATAATTTTAGATTTTGCAGGCAAGCTTACAAATACGGGTTTCTTTTTAATCTTTCAAAATTCTGTAATATTGGATTGTCCCTTATAATCATAGAAAAATTGACTTCATTAGAATTTAACATGCATATAAAATTTTATAACTACAAAATTTCAGAAGTATAATTTCTAATAAAAATTTACTGTACAAAATTTAAAATTTCTTACCACAAAAAATAAGTGAGTGAGGTAATTGTGATTTTTTTTGGGGGGGGTCAAAGGGGTTTTCTTTCTTTCTTTTTTTTTAATTAAACCATAGCTGTGTACATTAATGCAATCATGGGGCACCATATACTGGTTTTATATACTATTTGACATATTTTCATCACACTGGTTAACATAGCCTTTCTGGTATTAGTTATTGTGTTCAGACATTTATATTCTACATTTAAGTAAGTTTCACATGTACCCTTGTAAGATGCACAGCAGGTGTAATCCCACCAATCACCCTCCCTCCGCCCATCCTACTCCCTGCCCTCCCCTCCCTTCCTCCTTGGTTAATCAGTCTGATTTAAGCCTTCTACATTGCATATCAAATCATCACACATTGTTCCCCATAAATGTATACAGTTATGATTTTAATTAAAAATTTAAAAAACATTATTGTACAAAACATTTCTATAATGAAAAGAATGTACTAAGCAGGTTAGATAAACTAAAGCAAGAAAACTATATTAACAATGTTTTAATCATGCTCCGGAGCTCTAGTTATTTCAAAATAATCTAGTAGTATATGATGAATGCACTGGATCCTGAATGAAGATTATCTTTCACCAGCAATAAGAGTAAAATAAATGGCATTATCAATGCAAAATAATCCAATAATCAAAAGACACCCATTTTGAAGGTAAATATCTTTCAGCTATTTCTCCCTTATCCTTTTGTTAATTAAAAAAAAAAAAAAAAAACCTCAGGCGCTTGATGAAGGTTGAGGGGTTTTCACTTAGGTCCAGTCTCGCCCCTGATTAATGTTACTGACAGAACAGGACAGAACAACTCTGCGGTTCCCTTGCAGAAGAGAAGCTGAATTGAGCTCCAAATCAGCTTGTCTTTGCTCTTGTATTGTGTATAGGCTGACGATCCCCTGAGGGCCAGGTGCGTCTTAGGTTTAGTAAAGCGGAACTCTGGGTCAGCCCCGCCCTGGGAGTTTCCCTGGTTTGCAAGTTGGAGTTGCCTCAGGCAAACTCAGAGTCTCTGGTTGCCCAGGGAGACAGGTGGTGTGGCTTCAGAATATTTGGTAGTAAGCCGTATTGCTAGCAAAAGAGGGCTGCTGCTTTATGGCTCAGGCAACGGCCGCTCCAGTATAGCTCCCCTCCGGCCAACCGTCCTCTCTCCGCTCCCGTACCCCAGAGTCTGCACAGACAGGTTGCAGCACAGCACTGTATACAACCCTTGAGCAATCGCCCAAGAGTCTGGACCCCTGGGGGACAGGCCTCCAGACCTTGGAGCGAGAGCAGAGGGGAGTGCGGGGGAGTGCAGGGAGCCTGGGGTTGTGGGCACAGAACACACAGAGCTTTACACAGTTTTATGCGTGGCTGTATTGTCACCAAAAGACAGCTGTCGCACTGTGCCTCAGGGAACTGCCACTCCGGTGCAGTCCCCTCTCCGCCTACCGACTGGGACTGGCCTCCAGACCCCAGTGTGAGCGAAGGGAAGCGCTGGGAGCTCAGAATTCCAGGTAGAGACTATATAAAGTTTATACAGTTTTATGCCTGGCAGGAGGATGCCGTGGCACCCTAGTAGGGGAGGTAGGTCCAGTTTTTAGAGGGTCTCTCCAGTAGAGTGTAGTGGGAGGACTTTTGATCTCTGCCCGGTTGTTTGTGGGGCACTCTGAGCCATTCTTGTGGGGGAGGGGACTCCCGTACACTTGGTGATGGATTCTGTACCTTTGGTTTGTATCCTTGTGGTCGCAGCTCACCTCAGCGGGGTTGACGTGTGTTCTACAACCTTCTCTCTTAGTGCAGCTCAAATCCACCAGGTTACTTGCTGAATTTTTGTCCTTTAAATCTCCTTCTGGACAGGAGCCTCTGTGGAAAGCTGGCTTCAATCAGCCATGTTGTCTCCTTCCCGGAATGTCGGTTTTATCCCAGGATCTCAAGGCTGGTTCAACATACATAAATCTATAAATGTAATCCAGCACATAAACAAATTAAAAAACAAAGACCATATGATTCTCTCAATCAATGCAGAAAAAGCTTTTGATAATATCCAGCATCCCTTCATGATCAGAACACTTAAGAAAATCGGTATAGAAGGGACATTTCTTAAACTGATAGAGACAATCTATAGCAAACCCACAGCCAATATCATATTGAATGGAGTTAAATTGGAATCATTTCCACTCAGATCAGGAACCAGACACGGCTGCCCATTGTCTCCATTGCTTTTTAACATTGTAATGGAAGTTTTAGCCACTGCAATTAGGGAAGAAAAGGCGATCAAGGGTATCCAGAAGAGATCAAACTTTCGCTCTTCGCAGATGATATGATAGTATATCTGGAAAACACTAGGGACTCTACTACAAAGGAATACAGCAGCATCTCAAGTTACAAAATCAACATTCATAAATTGGTAGCCTTTATATATACCAACAACAGTCAAGTTGAAAAAACAGTTAAAGACTCTATCCCATTCACAGTAGTGCCAAAGAAGATGAAATATTTGGGAATTTATCTAACAAGGACGTGAAAGATGTCTATAAAGAGAACTATGAAACTCTAAGAGAAGAAATAGCTGAAAATATTAACAAATGGAAAAACATACCATGCTCATGGCTGGGAAGAATCAATATTGTTAAAATGTCTATACTACACAAAGCAATATATAATTTCTTTTTTCTTTTTTTTTTTTTTGTAGAGACAGGGTCTCACACTGGGGTCTGGAGGCCAGTCCCAGTCGGTAGGCGGAGAGGGGACTGCACCGGAGTGGCAGTTCCCTGAGGCACAGTGCGACAGCTGTCTTTTGGTGACAATACAGCCACGCAGGGTCTCACTGTATGGCCCTCGGTAGAGTGCCATGGCCTCACACAGTAGTGCCAAAGAAGATGAAATATTTGGGAATTTATCTAACAAAGGACATGAAAGATGTCTATAAAGAGAACTATGAAACTCTAAGAAAAGAAATAGCTGAAAATATTAACAAATGGAAAAACATACCATGCTCATGGCTGGGAAGAATCAATATTGTTAAAATGTCTATACTACACAAAGCAATATATAATTTCTTTTTTCTTTTTTTTTCTTTTTTTTTTTTTTGTAGAGACAGGGTCTCACTGTATGGCCCTCGGTAGAGTGCCATGGCCTCACACAGCTCACAGCAACCTCCAACTCCTGGGCTTAAGTGATTCTCTTGCCTCAGCCTCCCAAGTAACTGGGACTACAGGCGCCTGCCACAATGCCCGGCTAAGCAATATATAATTTCAATGCAATCCCTATTAAAGCTCCACTGTCATACTTTAAAGATCTTGAAAAAACAATACTTCATTTTATATGGAATCAGAAAAAACCTCGAATAGCCAAGACATTACTCAGGAATAAAAACAAAGCAGGAGGAATTACGCTACCAGACCTCAGACTATAGTACAAATCAATAGTGATCAAAACAGCATGGTATTGGCACAAAAACCGAGAAGTAGATGTCTGGAACAGAATAGGGAACCAAGAGATGAATCCAGCTACTTACCATTATTTAACCTTTGACAAGCCAATTAAAAAAATTCAGTGGGGAAAAATTCCCTATTTAACAAATGGTGCTGGGTGAACTGGCTGGCAACCTGTAGAAGACTGAAACTGGACCCACACCTCTCACCATTAACCAAGATAGACTCTCAGTGGATTAAAGATTTAAACCTAAGACATGAAACTATAAAAATACTAGAAGAGAGTGTAGGGAAAACCCTTGAAGAAATTGGGTTGGGCGAGTTTTTTATGAGAAAGACCCCCCGGGCAATTGAAGCTGCTTCAAAAATACACTACTGGGACTTGATCAAACTAAAAAGCTTCTGCACAGCCAAGAACACAGTAAGTAAAGCAAGCAAACAGCCTTCAGAATGGGAGAAGATATTTCCTATGTCTCTGACAAAGGTTTAATAACAAGAATCCACAGAGAACTCAAACACATTAGCAAGAAAAGAACAAGGGATCCCATTGCAGGCTGGGCAAGGGACTTGAAGAGAAATTTCTCTGAAGAAGACAGGTGCATGGCCTTCAGACATATGAAAAAATGCTCATCATCTTTAATCATCAGAGAAATGCAAATCAAAACTACTTTGAGATATCATCTAACTCCAGTGAGACTAGCCTATATCACAAAATCCCAAGACCAGAGATGTTGGCGTGGATGTGGAGAAAAGGGAACACTTTTACAGTGCTGGTGGGAATGCAAATTAATACATTCCTTTTGGAAAGAGATATGGAGAACACTTAAAGATCTGAAAATAGATCTGCCATTCAATCCTGTAATCCCCCTATTGGGCATATACCCAGAAGACCAAAAATCACACCATAACAAAGATATTTGTATCAGAATATTTATTGCAGCCCTATTCATAATTGCTAAGTCATGGAAAAAGCCCAAGTGCCCATCGATCAACGAATGGATCAATAAATTGTGGTATATGTACACCATGGAATATTATGCAGCCTTAAAGAAAGATGGAGACTTTACCTCTTTCATGTTTACATGGATGGAGCTGGAACATATTCTTCTTAGTAAAGTGTCTTAAGAATGGAAGAAAAAGTATCCAATGTACTCACCCTTATTATGAAACTAATGTAGGACCTTCACATGAAAGCTATATCCCAGTTATAACCTAAGAATAGGGAGAAAGGGGAAAAGGAGGGGAGAGAGGGGGGAGGGAGGCGGAAGAGGGGGGACTAATGGGATTACACCTGCGGTGCATCTTACAAGGGTATATGTGAATCCTAGTAAATGTGGAATGTAAAGGTCTTAGCAAAATAACTAAGAAAATGCTACAAAAGCTATGTTAACTAATGTGATGAAAATGTGTCAAACGATATATGAACCAAGTGTATGGTGCCCCATGATCATAGTAATGTACACAACTATGGTTTAATAAAAAAATTAAGAAAAAAGAAAGGTTATGATCTATGAAAATCCACAGCTTTAGAGTTATTTTAACTGAATTCATTGTTGCTCAGAAGAATCTCAGGAACAAAGAACACAATGACTGAACATTTTCATGGAAAAATGTTTGACCTTTTCTATATTAATGCACTGACTGGCAGATTATTCTATTTCTTTTACAACAAAAGAATTTTTTAAGGGAAAAGTAGAGATAATATTTGAAAAGATGAAAAAATCTCTGAAAAATTGAAAATTACAACAAAGACCATATGATTTTCTCAATCGATGCAGAAAAAGCTTTTGATAACATCCAACATCCATTCATGATCAGAACACTTAAGAAAATTGGTATAGAAGGGACATTTCTTAAACTGATAGAGGCCATCTACAGCAAACCAACAGCCAATATCATATTGAATGGAGTTAAATTGGAATCATTTCCACTTAGATCTGGAACCAGACAAGGCTGTCCATTGTCTCCATTGCTCTTTAACATTGTAATGGAAGTCTTAGCCACCACAATTAGGGAAGAAAAGGCGATCAAGGGTATCCACATAGGGTCAGAAGAGATCAAACTTTCGCTCTTCGCAGATGATATGATTGTATATCTGGAAAATACTAGGGACTCTACTACAAAACTCTTAGAAATGATTAAGGAATACAGCAGTGTCTCAGGTTACAAAATCAACATTCATAAATCGGTAGCCTTTATATATACCAACAATAGTCAAGTTGAAAAAACAATTAAGGACTCTACCCCATTCACAGTAGTGCCAAAGAAGATGAAATACTTGGGAGTTTGTCTAACAAAGGACGTGAAAGATCTATATAAAGAGAACTATGAAACTCTAAGAAAAGAGAATGCTGAGAATCTTAACAAACGGAAAAATATACCATGCTCATGTTTGGGAAGAATCAACATTGTTAAAATGTCCATACTACCCAAAGCAATACATAATTTCAACACAATCTTCATTAAAGCTCCACTGTCATACTTTAAAGATCTTGAAAAAATAATATTTCGTTTTATATGGAATAAGAAAAAACCTCGAATAGCCAAGACATTACTCAAAAATAAAAACAAAGCAGGAGGAATCACGCTACCAGACCTCAGACTATACTACAAATCGATAGTGATCAAAACAACATGGTACTGGCACAAAAACCGAGATGTAGATGTCTGGAACAGAATAGAGAACCAAGAGATGAATCCAGCTACTTACCGTTATTTAATCTTTGACAAGCCAATAAAAAACATTCAGTGGGGAAAAGATTCCCTATTTAACAAATGGTTCTGGGTGAACTGGCTGGCAACCTGTAGAAGACTGAAACTGGACCCACACCTCTCACCATTAACCAAGGTAGACTCTCAGTGGATTGAAGATTTAAACCTAAGACATGAAACTATAAAAATACTAGAAGAGAGTGTAGGGAAAACCCTTGAAGAAATTGGGTTGGGCGAGTTTTTTTATGAGAAGGACCCCCCGGGCAATTGAAGCTGCTTCAAAAATACACTATTGGGACTTGATCAAACTAAAAAGCTTCTGCACAGCCAAGAACACAGTAAGTAAAGCAAGCAAACAGCCCTCAGAATGGGAGAAGATATTTGGAGGTTATGTCTCCGACAAAGGTTTAATAACCAGAATCCACAGAGAACTCAAACGCATTAGCAAGAAAAGAACAAGGGATCCCATCGCAGGCTGGACAAGGGACTTGAAGAGAAACTTCTCTGAAGAAGACAGGCGCACGGCCTTCAGACATATGAAAAAATGCTCATCATCTGTAATCATCAGAGAAATGCAAATCAAAACTACTTTGAGATATCATCTAACTCCAGTGAGACTAGCCTATATCACAAAATCCCAAGACCAGAGATGTTGGCGCGGATGTGGAGAAAAGGGAACACTTTTGCACTGCTGGTGGGAATGCAAATTAATACATTCCTTTTGGAAAGAGATATGGAGAACACTTAAAGATCTGAAAATAGATCTGCCATTCAATCCTGTAATCCCCCTATTGGGCATATACCCAGAAGACCAAAAATCACACCATAACAAAGATATTTGTATCAGAATATTTATTGCAGCCCTATTCATAATTGCTAAGTCATGGAAAAAGCCCAAGTGCCCATCGATCCACGAATGGATTAATAAATTGTGGTATATGTGCACCATGGACTATTTATGCAGCCTTAAAGAAAGATGGAGACTTTACCTCTTTCATGTTTATATGGATGGAGCTGGAACATATTCTTCTTAGTAAAGTGTCTCAAGAATGGAAGAAAAAGTACCAATGTACTCACCCTTATTATGAAACTAATGTAGGACCTTCACATGAAAGCTATAACCCAGTTACAACCTAAGAATAGGGAGAAAGTGGAAAGGGAGGGGAGGGAGGGTGGAGGGAAGGGGAAGGAGGGGGATCAACGGGATTACACCTGTGGTGCATCTTACAAGGGTATATATGAATCCCAGTAAATGTGGAATGTAAAAGTCTTAGTAAAATAACTAAGAAAATGCTACAAAAGCTGTGTTAACTAATGTGATGAAAATGTGTCAAACGATATATGAACCAAGTGTATGGTGCCCCACGATCATACTAATGTACACAGCAATGGTTTAATAAAAATAAATTAATTAATTAAAAAAAAAGAAAATTACAACATATGAGAAGATTTAGAAAAAAACAATATGTAAAACATTTTATGTGACTTTTCACAATAATAAAAAATGTAGTTTATTCATTGTGTACATTAAGAATATCACATGGTATTATATTCTTAATTTGCATTAAGAATATGAGTGATCGGGCGGCGCCAGTGGCTCAAGGAGTAGGGCGCCGGTCCCATATGCCAGAGGTGGTGGGTTCAAACCCAGCCCCGGCCAAAAAAGAAAAAAAAAAAAAAAAAGAATATGAGTGATCGCTTCCTTTTATACAGTCACCAGCCTTAAAACAGATTTTTTTCCCATTGTTTTTTGCAAATCAAAATAAATGACTGCTTTATAAATTTACAAGTTCTAACTCAGTTACCTTAATCTATATCTTCAAAAGACACATTTCCTAGACAATCATGAGGCAGAAATCTAACTGTAGGACATGAAACATTTGACAATGGGTCCTCAGAGGAAACATGTATTCTGGCTGAGCTGAGCAGGAAAGGCTACACAAAAGAGATGATAATCAAATTGAGTGGAGTCGCTTATACTTATAAACAAACTAGGCATTTTTATACCACCTAATCTTGGAAATGACAATGAAATTCTACTTGGCATTTCTAACCTCCAATATATTGTATTCCAGTCAAACTCATACTCCTAGGTCAGAGGCCCAGGTGTCACCGTTTCTGGGAAGTTTTCTCTAACATGTTCAGATCAAATTAGGAATTTCTTCTTTGAATTTCCCATTACCAATTACACACTCGATCTCTAAAATAAAATTTACTTTACTCTGTGATAATTTTTTATGTCTACATCCATGACAGAATGAACTTTTTCTGGTTAGGATTACTGTTTTTGACACTATATTATCACCACTGTAGAGAAGGCATTCTGATAAAATTTTAAAAAAGTTTTTATTTATATTAAATAGTTAATATTAAAATTAATTGCCTATTTAATATTTATCTGAGCATTTTATCTTTGTTCTTGCTCTCTTTAAAATTACAGTGCTGTTCACTGTATAGGAAAGTGAGAATTTTTATTCTCAAAAATATATCTCAAACATCTAAGGTACAGGAAGTAATTTGATTCAATGACAGTGAAAGAGAAATTCATAACATTTTTATTGAACCTAGGGTGCCTCCAAATCAGTAAACACCTTAGCTGTAAAGACATAAGATAGTATGAAGAGAGAGAACAGTCAGTGCTTCCAGAAGGTCCCAAATGCCAACCTGAATTCTAATGCATATTAAATGCAAACTAACAGATAGATCTTGATTTAGAAATGACAGAAGAGACAATAACCAGAGAGGGGCAGTCAAAACCCATTTTACATTTGGCATTTTCAAATACTGTTGATTCCCAGAGGCAATAAATTATATTGTCGTCAGCAATAGTAATGTAAAGGGTATTAAGAAATATGTTCTATACTTAAAGTAGTTTATATTTAATAGGTATTAACAAGATGTCAACAAAAGTAGGTAAAATTGAAAAGGCTCAAAATATTCAAATAGTCAATATTCAAAACATTTAATACTCAAATTTCAAATACTCAAATACTCATAATATTTAATATTTCTATTTTTAACACAGGAATTACTTTGTTTCTTGGTGCAGAGGAAACGGTTATATCTTTTGATAGAATTATATTTTTTAACCAATATTTTGATCCTGGACTTTCTAATTATCATTACTATAAATGCTATTGTTTATCTTTTGCTAGCAATATGTAGGATGGAAAAATATTAGGAATAAGGTAAAATAAAATACTCCTAAAGAAGAAGCACACAAATATATATAAAAAGAAGCAAATAACAAAGAAAAATAGGCTCAAAGATTTCAGACCAAGTATGACATATTGGAGACCATACATCTCGACAGTTCAAGGTTCTGGATAGAATACATTAAATGTTTTTCTATAAATTCTTCCAGAACAAAGAAACGGTTACTAAAGACCATTATGTATTAATGTTATTAATGTTAACATTTCAAAGATGGTTCTGGAAACTGTAAAGAGAAATTCTTTTTATGGTCAACTTTCAATTACAAGTCAACTTTTATTTTATTGTTTATTAGAATTTTGTGCTCATTTTTTTTCATATTTTTGTTTTATTGTTTGTGATTCATCAAGGGTACAAAAAAGATTACACTGATTATAAAGTTCCACTTATAATTGTGTCTCGCCCTCAAGAGCTGTGCCATACACTGTGACCCTTACCCCCATACAGGAGGTTTACATAACATTTGCAAGAGTTTAAATAGATTAAGTAATAAAACCTAATCTTAAGAGTTTGCTTTGAAGAATTTGGGGGGAACATACTCAAATTCAGTTATTCAGCTCCTTAAAAAAAGGCATTGTCTATAAGCTTTATCAGACCTATTTTATCCATTTTTAAGTACATGATTTCTGATCAATTTCTGAATTATACTCATAATGTAGTAACTCTAAATCAGAGTGGCTTTTTCTTTCCTTGTCGGTTTTGAATACATTGTTTTTCTTTTATCAACACAAAGAATTGAAATTAAAAAATTTCATTTAGCTGAAAGTTGATGAGTTTATTTCCTAATAATATTAACTAAAAAATTTAAGACCTTGGGCGGCGCCTGTGGCTCAGCGAGTAGGGCGCCGGCCCCACATGCCGAGGGTGGCGGGTTCAAACCCAGCCCCGGTCAAACTGCAACAACAAAAAAAAAATAGCCGGGCGTTGTGGCGGGCGCCTGTAGTCCCAGCTACTAGGGAGGCTGAGGCAAGAGAATCGCGGAAGCCCAGGAGTTAGAGGTTGCTGTGAGCCGTGTGACGCCACGGCACTCTACCCGAGGGCGATACAGTGAGACTCTGTCTCTACAAAAAAAAAAAAAAAAATTAAGACCTTTTTTCAATTTTCATATATACTGTAATCCATTTTTTTCTTAAATTACAAAGATTTTTTTTTTTTTTTTTGGCCGGGGCTGGGTTTGAACCCACCACCTCCGGCATATGGGACCAGCGCCCTACTCCTTGAGCCACAGGCGCCACCCAAATTACAAAGATTTTAAATGGATCTGGAATGATAAATAAGACTTCACCTCCTATGAGGTATCTTTATTTGTTCCCTTTTAAAACTAACATAAGTTTTAGGTTGACTATGAATAGATAAATAAAGTCTTATTACTGATTTTATTTTGTTTTGTTTTGTTATGTTTTGGGGATGAAGTCTCACTCTGTTGCCCTGGGTAGAGTGTAGAGTGCATGACATCATAGCTCACGGCAACTTCCAACTCTTGGGCTCAAGTGATACTCTTGCCTCAACTGCCGGAGTAGCTGGGACTACAGGTGCCCAGAACAATGCGTGGCTATTTTTAGGGATCTTGCTCTTGCTCAGGCTGGTCTTGCACTCCCGAGCTCAAGCAATCCACTGCCTCTGACTCCGAGAGCTCTAGGATAACAGACATGAGGCACTATGTTTGGCCAACTCATCCTCCACTAAAATAGAAAAAAAAAAGAAAAGAAAAAGAAAGCTTTAAAAAAAATTGGTTAAATAAAATAAAAGCAGAAACCTGATAACTGATTTATTTACTTATTTGCTTGCTTCCTTCAGACACAGCCTGAATGCAGTATGTTGTATGGTCATGCCTAGGGCTCTATTGCTAAATAACAACACTGTAACATATGGTATATTCTATTTTATGAAGCAGGGTCTATGGGTGAAAACACTTCCTCAGTATTCTCACCAGGCAAAGGAAGCCCAAAACTTTAAGAGATCTTTACAGCATCTAGAGTACCCTCTAGACTCAAGTACTGGCATGCTAACAGGAAGGATGTTAAGGTCTCTTCCTGTGAACATGCTAGTGCTTGATGAGGAAAGACTGGTTAATTCTGTCCGTGCTGCTCCCCGACTCATGGATAGTCAGCTCTGCAACTCATTTAACCCCTAGGCTTCTTCCTCATTTAGAAGTGATCATATTACCGGTGACCCCCTTTAATTTTCTTGCATAACAATGTGGTCCATTTGTAAGTAAACTTTTGAATCCTAATAAACATCTCATTGTCGCTTGGAATTTATGTTGCATTTAATTCTTATTATTTTTTCTTCTGTTCGCAGTTTTTTTTGTCTCATGCCTACCCAAATATTCACGAATACAATGTTTTACTTTTTATTTCATTTTTCCTGGAATCCATTCCTATAATCCATATAATACGAATATTATTACATTTTTATTATTAATTATAGCATCTATGAGAGATGCACACAGGGTCATGCTATGGTTTGTTTTAATGATTTTTCTATATGGACTGGGAATAATTCAGAACTCTTTGTGAAACATCTCTAATTCTGTGATACATTGAATATTTATCTTTACACAAAGAAAGGCAATTTAATATCGTATCTCAGAGAATTTTGGCTACAACTTAACATCATTCTGGTCAACAAATGAGTATCTCCACTTATGTTTTGTCTTTGTCATAAGGGAAAACTTTAAAGGAATAATATTTAAACTCATAAAAATTAATCCAGTTGTTGTAGAAATTATGTGAGCATGCTACCCTCAAATGCCTATTTTCACCATTCAGTATGCGTTTATCAGAGTTACACACTGATTTTAGTAGCTACTAAACATCTTTCTTCTAAGAAAATCAGCTTTCATTTGTAATACAAGCATGTGAATTTTATATGTAGTAGTTTCTGATATGTTTTGAATGAAAGCAAATTACTCGCTCTAGAACACAAGAAAGTTTTCCTTTTATTCTTTTTTTCCTTAGCCTTTTCAATATTTTATTTATCATATTAGCTTGTGTACTAAGGCTTAGTACATACAATGAACTTCATGAATACCCAGAGTACACCTCAGCAATATATAAAAAGAAGCTTATAGACACATAATATTATTGTATTAAATAAATCTTGAATATGTTAACAAAATTTTTCAATATCAGGACAAAATTTTATGAAAAATAAGTCTTTGTGGAAGTTAAAATAAAAAATAATGTGCAACAATTTTCAGTGACTCACTGCTATAACCCATTTTTTTCTTAAGAAAAACCATCAGTTTCAATAAAATATCAAAGCCCTTAAAGACATTCTTTTTGACTTATTTTTTCGTATTTAATAAGGTTATCACAAGCCATTCCTGAAGTGATAAGATTTCTCAGTAGCCCCTAACTTCAATTCCCCACAACCAAACACTCATTTGTTTCTTTTGGTCAAATAGCATTAGGCTAAATCAAAGAGGGAACTCAATTAATAGAAAAAAAAATGTCTTTAGCTTTTGAATTGTTTCTTTTATAATATCATTTACGGAAGGTTTTATGAATCCATTTTCCCAAGTTTATTTTCTACTTCATTAGAATAGCTGAATTCTCATCATTACATAATGTTTCAATAAATAAATAGGCCATAACTAATTTTTTTTAATTAAGAAAACATTCATCACATATTCAAATTATGTTGACAAGTTCTTCAAAAATTTGTTTTTTAAATGTTGAGTTGATTTTCCAAATTTAAATGCCGTTATTAGTTTTTACTTGTGAACTTCCTGAGAAGTCATTTTATACATAATGTTAAGCCCATTATGAGCTGTTTGGTTAAAAACATGAAGTCTTGGGGCAGTGCCTGTGGCTCAAAGGAGTAGGGTGCAGGCCCCATAAGCAGGAGGTGACGGGTTCAAATCCAGCCTCAGCCAAAAACTGCAAACAAACAAACAAAAAAACATGAAGTCCTTTGGAAGAATACAATCATTTTATTAAACAGTTACTCTAAGTATTATTAATTTAAAATTCCCTAAGAATATTTGTTCTTGGTATTCATGAGTATTATTACTTCTTAAAATAGGGCTAAAGGCAGAAAATTCAATTTTATAACTTTGAATATGCATGTATTTGAGTAGGACAAATGTATATTTTTAAAAATGAAGCAGATTTTAAAAATTAGACTGCCTCAGGCTTTTGAAGATATCAACATACTTTTGTTTGATGTCTGATTTAGTAGAAATCCAGAGGACTTTTTTGCATTATATGTGAGAGCAAATCAATTAAAATACTTTTGACGTGCCTAATGAAAATAAAAAATCTTAGACATTTCTGATAAAATTTTCATACATTAAGCCATTAAAATTTATGCTACTTTTCATATTATTTTTCATAGGAAAAATTTATGGTTTGTTCTGTATCCTCACACTTCACAAAATGAAAACTTGCCAGTTTATACTAAGGAAGTGTTCTTACAAGTCCATCTGTTTTGATGCGACTATCCTTATACACTGGAATAAGTGTTTAAATACATCAAACTTTGGTAATGTTTACAATTTTCAAATTGTAAAATAATGTAAAAAATTAAAATATAATTTGAATAAATTTGTTGAATTTTTACTTTAAAAGATTTAAATTAAATGAATATTACTTTGTAGCATTATTTACATAATGTTCATGGTGGTCTAATTATGACATCCTGCAATACTATAAAATTTTATTTAGGAAAATTTTATGTGTTAAGCAAAAGGCCTCAAGAGCTCTGCGTCTTGAACAAATACATTTGGGACAAAATTAAAACAATACTTAATGTCAAAGTTACAAAATGAAAGAGAATCCATTCAAAGAAACTTATTGAACTAACTTAACAACACCATATAATATGCTTAGTAGTAAAATAATATCAGACTAGTTGAATGTCAGTATGCTTTGGCAATTGTTCTCAAATAACATGAATATTTAAAAATGTAAACATGTGAGTGATAGGTTAATAAGGCAATGTTTACATGTGTTATTTTACTCCAAATCCAAATTCTGCATTAATATATTGGTTTCAATATTATGTTTGTTCTTAATTCTTATTTAGAGGTTAAGTTGATAAAGGTCACGGAGATTAAATAACTAATCCCCAAACACAAAACTATCATGAGTAGCATTATTCAGGGAAGGCAGAAAATTATAGTAAGTCAAAACTAGCTTTAGATTTTTAATTCTTATCTGTAAAATAAAACTTCAGAAGGATAGAGACCTTCGTGATATTTGTTCATTGGCAATTTTTATGTGCTTTTGACAGCCCAAGCACAAGGGAGATACTCAAAAGATATTTGTTGAATGCCTACACCTGTGCCTCTTGGACACGATAATTGCTTTCTCTGAGTATTAAAGTACAGTAATGACATACAGCTCATGGAGTTGTAAGAACTGAGTAAAACAATGCATGAAATACACTTAGCACCACTCCCTTAACTGAGTTTCCAAACACTACTATGTTAGTTCTGGATATACATTTTGATAGAAGATTCTTGCTCTTATTTAAAGGCTTTATAAAAAATAAATCCAGACCCCAGGTTAGGTCAGAATAAGGTAATGAATTTGAGCAGTTTTTTCATGGGTAACCTTCAAATTATAAAAGAAAAGGACTTTGCCTCTAATATAAGATGGATACTTATGAAATTCATGAATATTAATGATTTAACTATATGATTGGAATTGTTAGTACTTTACCAACATTAACTCCTAATACCTTACTTTTACAATTTTTCATATCTATATTAAAATGCAAAAGGAAAACAAGAAAACTAATTTTAAGCATGCTAAACTTTAAATCTAAATTATGATTTAATACATAGTATGTAATCATTATAAAATTATTATTGAAATGTTTTCATTATTTTTTGGACTTAATCTTTGAGATACAGTGTGCATTTTACACTTAACAGCACATCTCAGTAAAGATGTTAAATTCTCATAAAGGAACAATTGACCTTCATTTAAACTTCGCAAAATTTAATTCAAAAATTAGATTTATACACTCATGGTATCACAAACATACTTATAAGCTTTCCAATAAAATATTATAATCATTTAAATAATTATTTGAAATTAAATATAACTGTGTTTGGGGTGTATTTTAAATGCTTCCTCATGTGGCTAGCAGCTGTCATATACTGTAAAGTGCAGACATATGAGCTAACAAGTTAAGAGCAACCAGATTTTAAAAATATATGTTCTGGCTCGATCCATGTAAACATGAAAGGATCGAGCTGGAACATATTCTTCTTAGTAAAGTGTCTCAAGAATGGAAGAAAAAGTACCCAATGTACTCACCCTTATTATGAAACTAATGTAGGACCTTCACATGAAAGCTATATCCCAGTTATAACCTAAGAATAGGGAGAAAGGGGAAAGGGAGGGGAGGGAGAGGGGAGGGAGGGGGAAAGAGGGGGACTAATGGGATTACACCTGCGGTGCATCTTACAAGGGTATATGTGAATCCTAGTAAATGTGGAATGTAAAGGTCTTGGCAAAATAACTAAGAAAATGCTACAAAAGCTATGTTAACTAATGTGATGAAAATGTGTCAAACGATCTATGAACCAAGTGTATGGTGCCCCACGATCATACTAATGTACACAGCTATGGTTTAATTAAAAAAAAAATAAATAAATAAAAGAAAAATGAAGCCCCCCCCAAAAAATAAAATAAAAATATGTGTTCTGAATGAATAAATGAATATACGAATTTTTAAAACATGTCTGTCATTTAATAAAATTAGAATGTATATTTGTGTACTTTTACATAAGCTATTGATACCAATATTTTATGAGGAATAACAATTTTACCTCATCTAATTTCCGATGCTCCGTCTGTCAATCCTTCACCAAAGTGTACATATAAAAATAGCTTCTTATCGATTATAGATCTGACTCTGTCCATAAGTTAACTCATCATTTTTAATAGATGGAAACAACATTCTCCACTAACATTTTCTATGTTTTTGTGTGTGTGCATGTGTGTGTGTGTTGGGAAGTGTATGATAACGTCTTCAGAAAAAAAGCTAAATAGGTGGAATGTACCATGGGGAGTAAGTTGTAGAATTAACCTGTTACACAAGAAAATATAGCTTCATGTTTGAATAAAAAGTATTTTTTTTTTCAAATTGAAGGTTATTTATACCTGCAACAGTTTAGTACCACATGCTACAATAATTTATAGATATGGAAAAGTGAACAATTTTTTAAGCTATTAAAAGAAAAATAATGAGAGTTAATCTAGAAGGCACAACTGATTCACATTAATTATTTTAGACTGGGCCATTATTGATTATTGTGCCCATGGTATTTTTGCATCTAGCTCTCATTTGCAATGGTGTCTAATTTGACATCTAGCCAAACTTGACCTCATTCTTCCTGTCCTTGACTTAACATCCTAAACTGCAATTCATTTGTTTTCTTTTAACATCATAAAATAATGATAAAATTTGAAATTTGAATGAGTATATAATTGCCATTGATTGACAAGTGGAGAATGAAATTATACGATGTTCTCTTTATAATTTGGTGAATTTGTTCAAACATTGCCATCTGTATTTGCTGGAAATCCAAGAATAATATCTCAGCTACAAATTGAATGTGCCTGGTAACTCAGGGTGGAACATGGTGGTAATTTAGGGAGAGATGATCGTTCAATTACTTACAAATTTTCTCATTCGTAGGCAAGTGAGCATTCCAAAGGCAATGCAACTACTCACAATTCTGGGTACACTCTGACATTTCCAAAAAAATTCAAAATGGTCTCTGAAGGTACTGACTGCTAGGATTCCATTATATATTTTCATGGTTTATAAAAGCCTTAGTGCAATTTTAAAGATAAATGTGAAAATTCTTAGGCAAGACAATAGGATGATTACAACTGTTACTTTAACAAAAGGTACAATAATAAAAATGCTTGTTTAAAAATTATAAAATGATTGACAACTACTGTGATTAATTTCAGTGCTTGAAATTTGAAATGTATGATAAACTTCATGTTTTTTTCTAACATCCCTCAAATATAACACTATAGAAATTTTATGTATAAAAAAAGAACAAAAATAGAACATATCCTATAATTACAATCACTGTTCTTTTCTAAGTGTCTAAGTAATCACATTTGAAATTCATATTCTAAAATGAATGTAATGATGTATTCATTCAGTATTAACAAGTATTTAATAAATAATCTACTGAAAGTATGAATACATAAATTGAATTATGTAAAATGTAAAATATCTTTATATTAATAAGACTTAAAATAATTAAACAGTAAAAAATAATTTAGAAAATATTTATAATATACTTTACAGATATATATGTGTATGTGTAGTATATATATTTTTTAATCCGAGGATGTCTTTACAAATCAATAAGGAAAAGAAAACACTCTACTGGAAAAAATGAAAAAACAAGTGGTAAAAGATAACTTATGGATAATGCGCAAAAAACAGACAATATTTTCTGTCTCATTAATAGCCATTAGAAACAAAAATTAAAATAATGGAAATTACCCAGAAGGTGTCCACTACTGTACTGGGAAACAAAAATTGTAGATTTTCCTTGTATAACTTAGAAATTCGTCTATTCTTTTGCTTCCAGCTGAAGGCAACTTAAAATTTATTTTGTATCTCTATAAATTAAATTATATTGTGTATAATTTTACAAGAATGGTACCATACTGAACATTTTCTTTTGCTTTCTGGCTTTCTTCACTTGGCATAATAATCTTGAGATTCATCCACATTATTGATTCATTGTAACTTAGAGAACATATTTATACATTTGTATATGTAATATAGATGTCATGTGCAAAGCAGTAATCAACATAAGTATATATGCATATATGTGTGTATGTTTACTTTTTTTGTTGTTATTGATGGTCATTCTCACTAGAGGGTCTTGGTAGAGTTAGAAATTTTGTCAGTGTCATTAACTGTTGTAATTTAGTGGCTAACCGCCCTTGGCACACAGTAGACAATAGAAACCTGTTAAAAGTCTTTTCGATGCCTGTACTTACAAAACTTTATCTCCATATATAATATTTTTCTTAAGATACATTTCAAAATTGAAATTATAGATTTCAAAAGTCAGGACCAATTTTCCATTAACATGTATGTGATAAACAAAATGTGGTATAACCATACAGGAGGTTAATACAACATTTGGAAGAGTTTAATAGATTAAGTACTATAACCTAATTTTAAAAGTTTGCTTTGAAGAATTCGTGTGTGGAATGTATAAGAGATTATTTGTATTTCTTTAATCTGTTGGTGTATTTTTTTCTCAGAGAAACAGAAATGTGCATTTATATGTGTATATGTAAAACACAAAAGAGGTGTTTATGACAACATTTTAACCATTAGACATCTTTTACTTTATCAAAACCATACAATGATAGATGATATGTGTCTCTTTTTTTTACTGTCTTTTACTCTGTTTTAAATCTTTTAATTTCTACAGAGAAAATCAGTTATTTTTATAATAAGAAAATACAACCCATTTTAAATTAAGTTTGTTCAAACATATAGCTGTATTTATTTCCTTGGAAATTGAGAGTGTAACAGGTAATTATTTGAGTTTCATTGGAACTAAAACATCTGAACAGGCTATCCACAAGATAAGGGACATCAATGGCTAATAAATAAGAAAAATGTCCAGTCTTGCTAATAATCTAAGAAGCACAAAATTAGATTAAATAACAATGAGCTACCATTTAACCCATGGAATCATTGACATTAAGTATAATTCCATTAACCCATAGAATCATTAACATTAAGTATAATTCCTTTGCTATATGATTGTTATTGTTGTGAGTTTTAAAATATTTATAATAATACTAAGCTTCTTGGAATGTGGTCCGAGAAATAAGAAAATCATTGTCCAACAATGTTTGTAATACATTATTTAGCAAAAAAAGGAAAAATAAAGCAAACACAGGATTGGTATGTATAAGAAGATATTAGTAGTTTTAATCTTTGATGAAAGAAGTGATTATTTAATTTTCTCATTCATATTTGTATTGTGTTTTTTCAAGTTTTTAAACATAATCTAGTTCATATTGTAGAACAAAATCCAATTATTTATTTTTATGTAGTTAAATGTTGTGTCCCTTTCATGTTGACCTTACAAAACTGTGTTAATGTTATTGCTATTTGTTTCTTGGCTTAAGTATCACCCAAAAATGATTGTAAGTCAGATTGTTTTATATTTTGTAGTTATATGTTTCTGGCTTATAAGATGTTTGACATTCTATTGTTCTCTTTTAAAACATTTCTCCCATTCCTGATCAGATTCCTAAAAGCTCTCCTACGTCATGATTTCCTACAAATTACTTATCCTCTCCTTGTTCACATCTATAAAATGGGACAAATGTTAGCACTACAAATGCAAAGAATGGACGTTTAAAAATTTCACGAGTTTTAATTACAGCTAGCGTTTACTGAATATGTATTAAGTTTCCAGAATGGAACTAAAATTTGATAACAGAATTATTTCATTACCCTCTAATTATAATAGTGTAGTTAGCAAATTCATTTTGCTGGTGAAAATATTACTATTTCAAAAATTTTGTAATTTCCCAATGTCAAATATCCAATAAATGGTAAAACTATAATTTAAAGAAATAGTCTCATTTGAGTTGCCCCGTCTTTTGTCTCTTACAAAAGTCTCAACAAAGGTGTGGTTCTCAATGTGTACTATGCACCCGTTCAGTGTGGCTGTCCTTCTTAATGTTTCTTGAGCCTCTTGGTTTGAAACTTCACTTGTTAGATCCATCACTGTCATCATATAATTATTTATTTGATGAAAAATATTAATGATACTTTACATAGAAAATAATAGACTAAAATTCTACTTCATCTATTGGTGGAAAATAACTCAAACAGGTTACTTAAAAATATGACAATCCCTAATAAGTATGCAGAAGATAATTTTTAGTGAATTCAATCTCCCTGAGTATTCACTTGGACTTGACATTATAAATATTTCACTGCCATTCCTTAATAGCTGATATTTTTCATGTTTTGTACTATTGACTTCAGAATAATTTATATTAAATAAAATAATCATAAATGCTATATAATTTATGATAATTTATAAAAGGAGACTTCAATATTCAGTATATTTGAAGATCTAGTGCAGCACATAGTTACTTTTTAAAAAATAGAATCTGGGCGGCGCCTGTGGCTCAAGGAGTAGGGCGCTGGACCCATATGCTGGAGGTGGTAGGTTCAAACCCAGCACTGGCCAAAAAAAAAAAAAAAAAGTAAAAAAAAAAATAAAATAAAAAATAGAATCTATGAAAATAAATATATACCTTCCTTAACAGAGACTTTCATTTCAAAGTACAAGACTTTAGAATATTTTTCAAGTTTTTTTCCTTTTTTTTAAATAACACTTCTATCAAAACAACAGTCTCTATTACGCCTTTTACAGTTAGAGTTTTGAATGTTTCTTTTTTTTTTTTTTTTGACTGACAATATAATTGCATAGTTTCAATGATTCTATAAATTCTCAAGACAGAGAAGCACAGTCTTGTGTTTTTGACCTGTCTACAGGACAAAGTCTGTACAGAGAGGACCTTTCTGGAACCGGGCACAGTTTATTCTCAATGGCATTTTATAACAAGTTCACCGAATTTAACAAACATCAGGAAAGTCATGCTTTTAAGAACATTTTCTGTTTTTATTTTTAAATCTCTAGAAAATCACTAACTCATAATAGTGAATATTTTTTTTTTCGTTTTTTTTTTTTTTCTTTTGGTCTTCAACTAATGTTCCTGAAGGGGAAGAAAAGATTTTGCATGAATCTGGTGATAGCTTTTTACCGGTTTAATCAGCTTCAAAGGAGATGGTTAAAATCAATCATATGAAACAATAAAAATCCTCCAAGAAAGCATAGGAAAAACACTGGAAGATATTGGCCTGGGGGAAGACTTCATGAAGAAGACTGCCATGGCAATTGCAACAACAACAAAAATAAACAAATGGGACTTCATTAAACTGAAAAGCTTCTGTACAGCTAAGGACACAATAACCAAAGCAAAGAGACAACCTACACAATGGGAAAGGATATTTGCATATTTTCAATCAGACAAAAGCTTGATAACCAGGATCTATAGAGAACTCAAATTAATCCACATGAAAAAAGCCAACAATCCCTTATATCAATGGGCAAGAGACATGAATAGAACTTTCTCTAAAGATGACAGACGAATGGCTAACAAACACATGAAAAAATGTTCATCATCTCTATATATTAGAGAAACGCAAATCAAAACAACCCTGAGATATCATCTAACCCCAGTGAGAATGGCCCACATCACAAAATCTCAAAACTGCAGATGCTGGCGTGGATGTGGATAGAAGGGAACACTTTTACACTGCTGGTGGGACTGCAAACTAGTACAACCTTTCTGGAAGGAAGTATGGAGAAACCTCAAAGCACTCAAGCTAGACCTCCCATTCGATCCTGCAATCCCATTACTGGGCATCTACCCAGAAGGAAAAAAATCCTTTTATCATAAGGACACTTGTACTAGACTGTTTATTGCAGCTCAATTTACCATTGCCAAAATGTGGAAACAGCCTAAATGCCCACCAACCCAGGAATGGATTAACAAACTGTGGTATATGTATACCATGGAATACTATTCAGCTATTAAAAAAAAAATGGAGATTTTACATCCTTCGTATTGACCTGGATGGAAGTGGAAGACATTATTCTTAGTAACGCATCACAAAAATGGAGAAGCATGAATCCTATGTACTCAATCTTGATATGAGGACAATTAATGACAATTAAGTTTATGGGGGGGAAGCAGAAAGAGGGATGGAGGGAGGAGGGTGGGGCCTTAGTGTGTGTCACACTTTATGGGGGCAAGACATGATTGCAAGAAGGACTTTACCTAACAATTGCAATCAGTGTAACTGGCTTATTGTACCCTCAATGAATCCCCAACAATAAAAAAAAAAAAAAAAATCAATCATATGCATCTCACTTATTGGGTTTATAATGAAAATATGATAGACCATTAGTATAATGGCCATTAAAAGCAGATTCAAAATATAATGCTTCTTTTAACACGCAGTACTGTTTTCTCCAATTAGTAATTTGTAATAAAACTATGTGAATCTTTGATAACGTAAATGGATTATCATTTTAATTTTTATCTTATTAATATTTTAGGATCTTTTATTCTAAACATATATAGCACTTAGAGATGAAAGGTTTAATAATGTTGTTTAAAATAAAACAAAAAAAGAAAAAATGTTACATTTAAAGAACATAGCATTGATATTTGATTCTCAATTAGAAACAAAATTAAAAATTAATTCTGGCTACTTTTAATGAATTTATCTTTCTTGATACAGAATAAGTATGAATGAAGATTTCTTAAATAACTTCCCATGGTTTCCATTCAAGTAATGAAACTCATTTCATTCAAGTAATGAAAATGGAACAAAGGGAAACATATTACTGGAGATTTATGAATTGATATTCATATATTAGTTTTTAAAATATTTCTACCTTGACATTAAAGGAAAATTTAATTGCTTACTCTATGAAAGTTATTTCTCTGGGGAATTAAATACATTTTTTCAGGTATACATGAAGTAAGAATTCATATATATTCAACTTCAGTGGCAGAGCTCAATATGAATACGTGAAAAATTAACAGAAAGTAGGACTCATCCAGTATACACTCTCTCATTTTAAAGATGAAAAGAACATAGTGCTTAAATGATGAATTATATTTAAAAGCCATAGAGCTACTGTTATTTCCATTGGGTGTCCCTGTAACTTTACAGAAAAGAATGAAGAAAAGAAATGAGCTTATTGCTTATATCAATTTATTATATTAAACCATGTAAATGAGAAAATACATTAAAAAGGGTATGATCATTTTATGTCAGATATAAAAAGTTTAATAATCCATATTTATATTTTTAAATCTTTTTGTATTTATTTATTAGTATTATTTTTCCTATCAAGGAAAGTTACATAATATTATTTTGCATACAGATTTTATATAGAAAGTATCTTCATATGATTATATCAGCATTCTCCACAGAGCTACAACAAACTGTGTGTGTATGTGTGTGGAGGGTGGGCAGGAGAGGGAGAGATTGCTTAATTTTAAAGTACTGGCTCACAGGATTGTGGAAACTATAGGCAAGTCCAGTAATGGCAGGCAGACAGCAGGCTGTCTGAGACAGGAGCAGAATTCCTTCTGCTCTAGTAAACTTTAATTTTTGCTCTTTAAGGCCTTCAACTGATTGGATGAAGCTCACCCACACTGTGAAGGGTAATCTATTTTATTTAAAGCAAGATGATTATAAATGCTAATCATGTCAACAACATATATTCACAGCAACATTTAGACACCTACATTTTTCAATAAACTGTCAAAGAGACTGACCAAAGCAACTGAAAAAGTTTCAACAAAAATTTTTCTCCAAGTTTCACATATACCCTAACGCTCTGTAAAGCTAGTGAGTGACGCCCCATGATCATATCAATGTACACAGCTATGATTTAATAAAAAAAAAAAAATTCTCCCAGCTATTTCCATATCCCAGATGCACGAAATCCTCTCAAATGACATCTATTGAATTGTACATGATGACATAGTTGTACATCAGAGCAGGCCCAGGATTTTAAGGTGACATAGATTTATAGGCCCTGTTCCATTCATTTAATCTATAGAATGGATAATGCTATGCTGTGCTCAGTACTATTAAAAAAATTCCTGGGTCAATGTATTTTTTTCTGTAACTTTATCAACTACATCAAGAACAAGGACCTAATCGAAGCCATTAGGAATCAGGGCACTCTTCCATTTTATTCATATGCTATTGCAACCTGTCCTTTTGTAATTATTTTGACTTATTTTCCTAATACTTGGGAAATAACTGCAGTTACTTTGAGATGCATTGTATTGATCATTGTATTTAAGTGGAGACATCTTTATTTGTAAAATTTATATTCCAGATTGTAACTCTTCTTTCCTTTATTTAATAAATTTTCACATCTTCTCTATCTTATCTCTGAAATATTTCCAATTTTTTGGTCTTTCTCAATCTTCACAGTACCACCAAATTCAGTCTCTTAAGGCTCTGGTTTAAACTACTAGGATGTATTTGTCATCAAATTCCCTGACTTTAAATATTTTCTTCTATACTTTGTTCTCCACAATGAAAATTCTTTTCATAACATATACATGCATCCAATTACTCTTTCATGTAATAAAAATCTCTCAACACCTAATAATCATTGCATGAGAAAGTATAGATTTTTAGCAAGACTTAAACTTTCTTCCCAATTACCTCTTTTCCCATCTGATTTTGAAGATATACTCCCTAACTTAGCCTACTATAGAGTGGAGGCATAATTTACAAATAATTTTATCCTTTATATTGTATAATTGCTATGGTTTGGATATTTGACACTCCAAATCTCATGTCGAAATTTGATTCTCAGTGTAGAAGGTGGGGCTGCAAGGGTGGTATTTGGGTCATAGGGACAGATTTCTCATGAATGGCCGGGTGCCATTCTTTCCAGTAGCGAGTTCTCACCGTAGTGGCTCCCATGACATCTGCTTATGAACAGACTCTGGCACCATCACTCTCTTGCCTCCTGTCTTGCCGTGTGATATCTGCATACTCCAGCTCCCCATCATTTTCTGCCATGAGTGGACGAAATCTGAAGCCCTTACCCAAAGCAGGTGCTGGCTCCATGCCTCTTAAATAGCTTGGAGAACAAGGAATGAAACAAACCTCTTTTCTTTTTTTTCTTTTTTTTTAACAACTGAACCTAGTCTCTTTATTATTAAAGTCATTCGGGGAAGGAGAGGGTTACAAAAATATCCCGAAACCTGTACACGGTAAGAGTGGACGGAGGACTACACGGGATTTGGGCCGTGCTGTTAACCCGCGCCTCCCTGAGTACGGGCATTTCCCCGAAGAAGGACATTTTCTAGTCGGGAGAGAAAAAGCGAACTTTGGGGTTAATTCTCTCAAAACTCCGAGGTAAGGGAGAGGCAGCAGTCCTTAATTTTCCAGGATCCAGCCAGAACTCTCACTTTAGCCCAAGGGGAAAAGAACGGGTCCCGCCCACGCCCGTCCGATCTGGAGGCGGGGCCTGCAGAGACCCGGGAGGATAGAGGCGGGGCCGGGTGGCAAAACCGCCCCTCCCCCCTCGCATGTAACACCGCGATCGCCTGAGAAAGACGGCTGAGTTCTCCCACTGCCACGCAAGTCGCGGGGGAACGGGCAGTACGAATGCTGCCGCCCCTCCCCGCGGAAGGTGGGGAGCAGCAGTCGGCGTCTCTCCTGTGGGCTCCGAGGGGCCGGCCCGAGGAGGTGGGGCCTGCTTGGGGGAGCTGACTTCACACCCCTCCCCCTCCGGCCGACACCCCGCCAGCTCCAAGTGAGGCGGGTGGGGGAGGCAGCAGAACAGATCGGAGCCTGCAGCAGCGCGGGGCGGGGAGGGAAGCGCGCACGGGCGTCAGCAAGGCCCCCCACGCTCAAGGGCGCGCACGGGCCCCAAAAGGGAGGAGGCCGCATGTGGCACTCAGGAGGGCCTACTCTAGGCTTCTGTCCCCCACCACTCACCCCCCAACCCCCTCCAACCCGCTCCAGGCCTCGGACTCCGCACTGACCTGACAGGCCGCGACATGTTCGCTGTTGAAACAGGACGGAGTAGAGAACCAAAGACCAGGACCACCCCCACCCCGCGCTTGGCACCTCACCCCCCCCAACTTCGGCCGATGGGGCGGGTGCCACCGAACCCCGAGCTGCTGGCTTTTCAAACTCCGCCGCTCCTTGGTTCAGGGCCCCTGGATGAGACGAGCCCCCCGCTCCCCCGTCTCTTCAAAAATCCAAACAAACCTCTTTTCTTTCCAGATGCCCAGCTTCAGGTATTCATTAATAGCAACCCACAAAGAGACTAAAACCTTATGATTGCTGTACATATGTTTAGCAAACATCATCCATCAACAAACATGCTTTTTTTTTCTGCTGAGAGCATTTAAAGTGTATTCTCTTAGCAATTCTCAAGTATATAGGGTTATTAACTATAGTCACCATGCTGTACAATACATCTCTCAAATTTATTAATTCTATTTATTTGAAACAGTACTTTTTGAGCCACATTTCCTTAATCCCTCATTCCTCAGTCCAGGCAAACACCACTCTGTTCTCTGCTTCCCTGAATTCCACTTTTTTTTAGATACCAAGCATAAGAGAGATCATTCAATATTTGTCAGTCTGTGCCTGGAGTAGATATCCAGTAGTGGGATTGATGGATCAAATGGTAGGTTTACTTGTAGTTCTTTGAGGAGTCTCCGTATGGTTTGTACTATTTTGCAGTCCCACCAACAGTGTATAAGCAGTCCTTTCTCTCTGCAGCCAGGTAAGAATCTATTGTTTTGGACTTTAAAGGTCATTCTAACAGGAGAAAAGTGATATCTCATTGTGATTTTACTTTGCACTTTCTTTCTTTTTATATATATATATATTTTTTTTATTTATTTTTATTTATTATTTTTTTGTTTGTTTGTTTTTGGCCGGGGCTAGGTTTGAACCTGCCACCTCTGGCATATGGGACCGGCACCCTACTCCTTGAGCCACAGGTGCCGCCCTGCACTTTCTTGATGATTAGTGACTTTGAGCATTTTTTCATGTGATTTTTGGCCATTTGTCTAACTTATTTTGAAAAGTTGTTTATGTCTTTTATCCACTTTTTATTGACGGTTATTTTTCTTGTTTGAGTTCTTTATAGATTCTGGATATTAGCCATAGAAGAATAATTAGGACTACAGGCAAAGGCACTTCTCCTAAAAATACATAGACATAAATATGGATATAGACATAGAAGTAGATGCAGATATAAACTGAATGAAAAAAAGTCTCTTTATATCTTGGACCCCAGTAATTATTACTTTAACCTTTGTGTGCCACAAATTCATCTAATTTAAAATGATTACTTCAATACATATGGATTTTGTGAGAATTATTAGTATATGATGTAAAGTATATGAACAATGGTCAATGTTATTATAATTAGTTTTAAAAAGTAATTGATTAATTAATTTAATTTCAATTGATTTAGAGAGTAAAAGTGTTTTTGTTACATGGATGAATTATATAATGCTGAAGTCGGGGCTTCAAGTAACTATCACCAGAATAATATGCACTAAAACAATAGGTAATTATTATTATTTTTTTCCCTTCAAATAATTAAGGGGTATGAATGCTTCTATACATGGATAGCGTTTGTTAATGGAATCTGAAGTTGGGACTATTACTGTTCCTATCACTCAAATAGTGTTGATTGTACCTGATACATAAGATTTTACCCCTCCTTTCCTCTCCTACCCCCTTTTTGAGTTCCAAGGACTTTTACTTCTCTCCATGCCCTGTGTGTGTCAGGCGATTATTTCCAAATTATTGGAGAGCAAACCTGATGTTTGTCTTTCCCTTCCTGGGACACTTCACTTAGGAAAATGGTTTCCATTTCCATACAAAGAGCTGCAAAGGACATTAATTTATTTCTTCTTCTGGATGAACAGCATGCATGGTGGATATATATACACACACACATGGGTCGTTACAAGGCTTTGAGATATACAAAAATCAAGAAATGTAAAATCCACACAAAAACAAATGAAGCCCTGTCAGCAGCACAAATAAGTCGAGGAGGTTGAAACTTGCACGGTTTGAAAGGGCACTGCCAACTGTGTTTCTTGGAAGTGAAATGATGGATCATAACAGTCTCTCTCAAAATTTTTGTAGTAGCTTATCTATCTATTATCTGTCTATCCATCCATCTGTCTATCTATCTATCCCCATAATATATATACCATATTTGTTAATCCACTCATGAAATGATGCGCACTTAGGTTCATTCCACATCTTAGATAGTATGACATGCACTGCAATAAATACGCAAGTGGAGGGTACTTACTGATAAAATAACTTTGTGTGTGTGTGTGTGTGTGTGTGTGTGTACGTGTGTAGGTACACAGGAGTGGGATTGCTGGGTCAAATGGTAAGTCTACATTTATTTCTTTGAGAAATCGCTATACTGTTTTTCATAGAGGCTGTACAAATTTATAGTCCCACTTACAATGTATAAGAACTCCCTTCTCTCTGCTATCACACCAGCATCCACCATTTTTTGCCTTATCACTAATGGTCGTCCTGTCAGGGACAAGGTGGTAGTTGATTAGGAGTTTACTTGCATTTCCTTGATTATTGGAGATGTTGAGTATTTTTTCGCATATTTTTTGCCATTTGTCTATATTTAAAAAAAGCATGTTTATGAATCATGTGCACTTTTTAATGTAGTTATATGATTTTATACAATTTTAATTATTTGTGACAACTACCTTAGTTTTAACCATTTAACCTAGTTGACAATTGCCCAGTTAGTACATGAAAACATGAGACTGCTTTGATATAACAATGAACACTTTATTTTTATTAGATTAATAAAATAGTAAAAAATTAGTAACATAATAGATGCATTATTGATCCCACCTGGTTTAAAAAAAAAGAAAGAAAGAAACACTGAATTTATCACACTTCATTTTGGGTTAAAATGATAAAACACTGTGATTATTAATTAAAAAAAAACCTTCATTTCAAAATACAGCTTCACTCTCTATAAGCTATTTTAGTTTGGACATTTAATTATTCCTAACTATAGATAGGTTAGACCTCATCTAACAATATTTATATCAACTCTCATATTCAGGATTAGCTTTCAGATTACATAAAAAATTTTAGGAGCTCATAAAGCTGTGTTCTGCACATACTAAGCACTCAGGGAATATGGGGGTTCCCTCATCACTCAATTCACTGGAGCTCTTGACTCAGCTTCCTTGACAATGTGTATTTCTTCTCATTTTTACTCTCATTTTTATCCACTATTAAAATTCACATTATTCAAATACCATGTTTTCATTTAGCTTCATAGAAGAAAATATTCTAGCAAATATCTACTCTGATAAGATGGGTTTATTCAATTAATGTATTGTCTATTATCCTTTTATGTTCATGCATGGGAGTTCTCTCTAGCATGAATTATCTGTAATACCATGCTATGTCTAAATTCTAAATTGTGAGAAAACAATATTTAATTTTTTATGTCCAAGATATTGTTCTTAATATATTTACCTGTTTAATTATGCTTCCCCAATTTTTTAAAAAGTAAGGTTATTTATTTTATTTTTTTTTTTAGCCACTTGTGTTTCTTTGGTTTTTCGTTTTGTTTGGATGTTACTTAAATTGTTAATTATTATGGGTACATATTAAAACTCTGGTTCACCATTATAACTGTATATAGTACAGTGTAGAGCGGATTTTAAACTTTTTTAAATACATCAAAGAATTAGCATAAAAGCAATAAACATACCTTGCCCCCAAATGAAATGAAAATGGCAATCCTAGAAGGCAAACACAGATTCCAAAGCTGATTATCAGCCTGAGGCTCTTCACTGAACTTCGGTTGTATTAGGCTTCTGTTAAATGATTATATTGGAAAGGGGATAAAATCTCCAGATGCTCACACCCTAGAAACTAATAAGACAATACTGCAAAACCCTAGAAATCCTGAGAATACACATTCAATGTAAGGGTAAATTAATCTAGTTGCATGGAAGAAGATAAGAAATAAACCTATCTCTCTCTCCTTGGGACTGAGTAGAGAAAAATATGCATACATTTTCTGTAAAATTGTGTTAAAATTAAAACCCTCATCTATTAAAGAAGTAAATTCATAAAATATGTGAAGTTCAAAACAATACAAAGGTCTGCTTCATTTCAAGTCACTGCTGAAATAAAACATACAAAAAAAGGAATACAGATTGAAACTGGAAAAAGTAAACCTACCCACTTTGCAGAAAACATAATTATTAACTAGGAAATTCCTAAGGAATCTACAAATAAGAATTAGAATTGATAACTAAATGTAGCAAGATGGTGGTCTTCCTGAAATCTCATCAGTATAAATTCTATTTCTGTAAACTAACAGCAAATAATATGGAAAATTCTTCAGTGGTAGTACTAAAGTTTGCTGACCTGCATTTTTTTTTAATTATTATTATTTTTATTCTATGGGGGAGTATTCATTTAGTGAAATAGAAAAAAATGTACATTTCTTCTTGTTATTTGTCATAACCTTAATGAGTCCCAGGAAACTACATTATTTGAAAATTATCACATAAATTTAAGCCTATTTTATGTCTGATTTGAAACAACACTTGGTGCATGATCATTGGGATGTATTTGGATCTGACTTTCTCATAAATCACTGATATAATTGAAACTTTTCTTTGGATATGCATTAGCTTATTGTTTTTGCCATCAGATTTTGCCTCATTTGTTTGCTTTGTATTAATGATTTAAAAAGTATAGATTGACTTAACACTTTTATCATCGATATCAATGAGAAACAGGAAAGACTATTTAATGTAAATTCAGATCATGTCTGACATAATGATTTTCTTTGTTTATAAAAAAAGTAAACAAAAACTTTGATTACTCTATGTAACCTAAAATTCATAATAAAATCCTCAAGTAAGTTCATATTTATGTTTTTCTCTTTTAAAACTGTACAATATTTATAAATAATTCATCAACCTCTTTCCCACCCCAAATAAATGAGATGGGAGTATGTGGGTGGCAGAAAAATTGAACTGGAAAGTAAACAACTCAATCTACATATGTATATAAATATAGGTACTTTCCATTATTTTATTAATGTGCATATATTTAATAAGAGTAGTGTATGTTCATTGCCAGAAATGAAACTTTTATTAATCCCTAAGCTGTAAATACTCAGTGTTAAATACAAGTACCTCATTTTGCAAGATATTACAGGAATGTAAAATTGCCATGCAGGCTGAAAGCATGCAAAGTGATCTTGATAATGAGAAAGAAAAATTATGATTATTTTATTATCTGCAAACATTTTCATCACAACATTAAATTTTCTTATTTTTACTTTTATATGCAGAGAGAAAGTAAAACACGATAATCTAATATTCATTCTATACACTGTTATTTAAATCATTAGCAAATTGAGAACTAATTGTTGTATTTCTTTGTAAAAACCTGCTCAAGAATCATTTCAACAATGTTAGCCTTCCTATTTCATAAGGTATGGAATGAGCACCTTGCCTATGCCTTCATACTCTTCCTAAGTTTGAATCATTTTATTTTTGTGTTTCAGGGTTGTGTAATATTTCCAAGAGTGGTTTTAATGTGAAGGTTTTTTGTTTATTTTTTCCTGTAGTCACTTCTGAGACATCATCATCTCTTTTTACCATAAATTCTTTGGTAATTATGGCAATGATGCCTTCATAATATTTTCTACCTTCATATGTATAACCCCTTGGACAGCAGCAATGTTAACATTCTAGGAACAAATGGTCATATATTTCTTCTATAACTCCATTTATATTTGATTTAAATTTGACTACTAGGGTTATTATTTTTTGCTTTGTGCACTTTCCCTTTTATTAACCATTTTCTTCTCTCAACTATTTACTCAACATCACCTGTGTTTATTACTGAGAGCAAGGAAATAACACAACTATGTGCATTACTCTTTGTGCGTAAACTGAATTACAGACGTGCAAACTTTGAGAAAAGTGACATATTTGCTCATTATGATGTACACCTGGTTTTACATAATGAATTTTGGACTGAAAAGATGGCTGCAATGTTTGTACTTCATGAAACTGCTCAAATAATATACTGTGGAAGCTGAAATTTGAATCGTATTAGGATATTGATGCTATGTAACTTAACCACTAAATCTTAGAAATTGATGTGTACTGGGACCAAAGTGAGGCCTTCCGCATTGAATTGCTGGCTCCTTGTTCTGTATTAGTGCTTTGCCTAAGTACACTTTTGATATTTCTTATTTTCTCTTGATAGATTCTCAAAAGCATACATTGTTCCAAATTTCGCCCTAGAAAGGCATGCTTATTTGCATTTTTTCCAATTATGTCTGTGGAAGTTTGCCAATTTCCCTTAGAACATCCATTTGTTGCGCAAGTGATGTCTAATTCAATTCACATATAAAAAAATCAGTCAGACTTTGTGATAAAACCCATTCCATGAAATATTTGTTTAGTCAAAAAAAAAGTTATGTGTAATTTTTTGTTACAACCAACATATTTCTATATTTCGGTAGTACAAAATTATTGACTCCAGCTGATATAAACATTTTTATTTCTTTACTTTTAGATATATTTAACATTAATATTTATTTTACATTTTAAAATATTGTATTAGAATTAATTTCATTGCTATATAACACTGTGGAACTTAACTCATGCTCTGAGTCTCCCCTTCTGAAGGTGCCAGTAATATCTTTTCCGAGATTAAAATTATTTATTTCTTTGTATAGTGGAAGCTTTTCCAACATTTATTCTTCCCCAATAAAAGAGTAATGGAAAAAAATTTCCTCCTCCAGGAATATATACAACTTTAAAAGGATGATTTGAAAATCACAAAACGCTGTAAAACAACAAGTAGCTTCCATTTGAAGGGTACAAATATATAAGGTGCTGCTTTGAGTTCTTCGTGATGACCTACTGAATCCCCACAAGAGCTTTCTGAAGTAGAATTACCAGTATTTTCCTTGTTCTATAGCATGTGAGATAATTGTGGCACAGAATCATTAAGTGACCTGACCAAGGTCCATATATAACTGTGAGTGTTGATTGCAATATAGGCTACCTGACCCAGTCTGTATGATATGCCTTATTATTAATTATGCATTCTGACAATTTCATGTTACAACTTATTCATCAAAAAACCACTAACATAGAAACACAGCAGAAATTATAGTTAGCCTGGATATATATTCATAGAGATTACAGTAAAATTATAAAAAATAGAATGATGTCACCTTGCTAATTTAAAAGGAAGTTTTAAACATTGCCCTCTTTTTGGATCCTTCTAGATATTCTTCTTTTCTCCTAATATTGATGTCTAAATTGCATAAGGTGCTTAGTATCCATAAACTAAAATGAATCAATATTGCCACTTGAAATTAGGAAATTATAAGATCTATTTGATTTTAAGTAAGTGTTAATCACATGTATACACAAGTGTGTAGATCTGCAAATATTTTCACTATATCATAGTATTGTTCAATTAAATTTTATGTTAAATTATTCTCTTCTACTGTTTAAATATTCTGAACAGTTTGTTGTAAATCTTCTGAACTATTTTGAAAGGAAGTAACCGTATAGTGATTTCAATAGCATCTGAACATATTTATATATTTAAAACATCCGGATACCAACTCTTTTCCCAGTCGTTGAAGCAAGGGAGTGTTGTATGGACTAAAATTAACTAGAAAAAAATGAACTTAATTCATCACTGATAGACAGAGTTTGTTAAAATACAGGAAGTGTGATTGAGGAAAATACTATAAATCAGGAGAGCACAATGATGAGAGCACGTTTAGAATGTTGATGAAATTGAAATGTGTCTTGGGATATATAGTGAATATTCATTCACCCAAGAAAAACTCATCTCATCTCCATCTAATAATTCAGCATTCTAATTACAAGGCTAGACTTGAATTGCTGTATTTACCAAGGATATGAATTTTAATTTTTCCTAATCTTATCATAATTTGATTCAAAGCACTTTTCAATACTTGAGCACTTTTTACATTTGCACAAATGAAAGCATAGGATTTGGAATCTGACTTTAAGCTTTTTAACAAGTCCAGTCTCTTTGCATTACTGTTAAATACTTATATATTAATAAAATAAAAATCCCTTCTTGAAATATCATAAGAAAAAGAGTTGAAACATTTGTATTGTTCCCTAATAAATGTATTTATTTCCTCATAATCCTTGCACAAGTGTATAATTTTGTGAACTACTAGATTTAGCTAATTTTATGAACAGAAAACAAGCACTTTTAAGTAAGATTATACTTAAAGTAAATTAAATAATATTAATGTACCCTCTTAGTAACCTAAAAATTAACAAAAATCAAATAGACTTGATAAAGAAGAGGAGAAAAAGAATCTGTAACATTCTGACATGCTGTAAAAAAAAATAGCTTCCATTTAAAGGGTACAAATATATATAAGGTACTGTTTTGAGTTCGTCAACAATATATTGTATTCTGTAACAACAGAATTATTCCATCTCAATTTTTGTCATTAGAACTCATATTTAGAGATAAATATTAAATAATATAAAAATAACTATCTATTTTTGACCATAGTATAACTATATGAACTTGAATTTCAGCCATCTATCCACCCAAACTAAGATATTTTTATGTCAGTATTTCCATAATATGAAAAAAAGTCCTTAAATATACTCTCATAAAAGGGCTGTTTAAGTGAGACTTTATCACATTACAAAGAAATAAATAAGGGCGGCGCCTGTCGCTCAGTCAGTAGGGCGCCAGCCCCATATACCGAGTGTGGAGGGTTCAAACCCAGCCCCGGCTGAACTGCAACCAAAAAATAGCCGGGCGTTGTGGCGGGCACCTGTAGTCCCAGCTACTCGGGAGGCTGAGGCAACAGAATCGCTGAAGCCCAGGAGTTGGAGGTTGCTGTGAGCTGTGTGAGGCCACGGCACTCTACCGAGGGCTATAAAGTGAGACTCTGTCTCTACAAAAAAAAAAAAAAAAAAAGAAAGAAATAAACAATGCCTTACTCTATGTCCTTCTTAATCCAAAATCATTGATTTGATCCTCAGTCATTAAACTATACCTAATCTTGGGCAAATAAGTAATTGATATTTAAGTGAGATTATTTTTTATTTTGATGATAGTATAGAAACTCAATAAGACTTCATTAATATTTTAACAAGTGTGTAGTATTCTATTGAAGAAGGAACACTTGAACAAAAACTGAGTCAAATCTCTGTTTTATAATGTATCACTTACTGATTCATAATGCGGACATTTCCCAGACATTTAGCTCCTTTATCAAAAATATTATTTAAATACTATTTTTACAAGTTGTTTTGATGTTTTAATAAAATGGTGCTTAAAAAACCAAGCTCTTTCATTTATCTTTTTTATTGTTCTTTAATCACTATTTTACTTCTACTCTAATATTTATTATTTCTTGTTTTCTACTAAATGAAGATTTAAACTCTTCTTGTTTTTCTAGTTTCTCGAACTAGATTGTTCCTTGAGACTAGATTGTTTATTTGAGACACCTTTACTTTTTTTATGTAGACTTTTATAGATAGAAATGGGTCTCTAAATAACTTTGGATGTATCCCCTAGATTTTGTATTTTCAATTACATCAAGAAATTTTATATTTCGAATTTCTTCATTAGATCATTTGTTTGGTCATGAGATCTGGTTTACTTTCCATGTACTTTTTCCATTTCCAAAGCTCCTTCTGTTGGTTTCTAGTTTCATTTCCTTTTGGTCAGAAAAAAATACTTGGTATAATTTAAGTTTTTAATATTTATTAAGATATGTTGTAGCCTAACATATAGTTTAGGCTGAACATTTCATGGGTTGTTGAGAAGAATGTGTATGTTTCAGTTGTTAGATGGATTGTTTTGTAAGTATATGTCAGATCCATTTGGTTTAGAATGGCTTTAACTCCTATGTTTCCTGGCTGATTTTCTACATGGATGATGTCAGTACTGTTGAAATTGTGGTGTTGAAGTCTACTTAGTATTATTGTCTGGCAACTGATCTTTCCCCATAAGTCTGTTAATACTTTCTTTACATATTACTGCTCCAATGTTGGGTTCATATATATACAGAAGGTGCTAAAAAATGCATACATGCATACATATTTTAAGAAAGGAAGAAACTGTATTAAAATTCTAATAATATATACTGATAACAAAAGATTAATACAAGTCATACTAAGCACCTCTTATATTTGCAGAAGTCAAATGTGACAGTTTTTTCTTTCCTTAAAATGTGTATACATTTTTGGTGCAGCCTCTGTATTTATAGTTGATTATTGACCACTTATTATTATAAACTGATTTTATTTGTAATTTTAAAAATCACTTTTGAGTAAAAGCCTGCTTTATCTTTGTAAGTCTAGCTACTTCTGTTCTTTTTTCAGTGCCCATTTCTGTAAAATATTTTTTCCCATTCCTTTACACTCATTCTATGCATGTCTTTATACAAGAAGTGACTTTCTTGTAGGCAGCATATGTGTCTTTTTTTATATTTATGCAGCAACAATACATAATTATCTGTTATGTATGCCATACATAAATGTTTATGCATGTATTTTTTAATTGGAGAATTTAGTCCATTTTCATTCAATATTATGATTGATAGGCAAGGACTTGCTGCTGCCATTCTGTTGCATGTTTTCTATTTGTTTTGTAACTTCTTTCTTCATTTATTTCCTCTTTATTATCTTCCTTGTGATTATGTAATTTTCTTTGGTACTATGCTTTAATTCCTATTATTTTTAGTGCATCTCTTTTGGTTTTCCAATTTTTTTATTGTTATGTAATAGTACATAGTACTAGTTTGGCATCAGAATTTAAATTTAAGAATTCACATAATTTTTACAAATCATATCAGTGTACTTGAGATATTCATCACCGTAAATATTTGCCTTTTCTATCAACTAGAGAAATTTTAATTATTTTCTACCTATTTTAAAATGTACAAATAGTTATTGTGAACTATGCTCAACCTACTGATGTGTGAAAAATATATGCTTCTTCTATGAAGGCATATATATATATTTTTTTTTTTTATTTCAACTTCCTTGTTCATTCTTTGTTTGAAGTACTCTTTTTTGTCTTCCTCTGGTGATGTTCTTGATGTTAGTAGAGACGGGATCTTACTCTGGCTCACTGCTGTTCATACAGGTCTCGAACCTCTGAGCTCAGGCAATCCACCCGCCTGGGCCTCCCACAGCGCTGGGACTACAGGTGTGAACCACCACGCCCAGCCTGAAGTCACATATTTTTATTCATTGTTCAGTTTCTCTTTACCCTGTCTTTTCCTTTTCCTTGGCTTTATGTTTGCTTAGAGGGTTAAAATCATCTTCTTGCTTTAACATCCTCTAAGATCTGGAATAGGACAAGCATGTGGACTTTAACCACTTTTATTTGACAGAGTTCTAGACATTCTAGCTATAGCAGTCAGACAAAAGAAAAGAAGGACATGCATTTGGAAATGAGAATACAAATTGTTCTTGATTGTAGACAACATGATCATATATACAGAAAAGTCTGAAGACTCCATCAAAAATAAACTGTGAGAACTAATAAATAAATATAATAAAACTGTAGGAAACAAAAGTCAACATAAAAAATCAGTACCTTTGTATATAACAATTGCAAACTATTTAAAACAAAGAAGTCAAGAAAGAAATTCCATTTATAATAGTTAATAAACACCTAGGAATAAATATCTGGGGGTGAAAGATCTCTCCAATGCAACTAGAAAGCATTGATCAAAGAAATTGAAGAGAACACAAATATATGGAAAGGTGTGTTCGTGGATTAGAATAATTAATATTTCTAGGACATCTATGTTAGTTTTCTAAACAACGTAAGATCTAATGCAATCCCTATCAAAATACCAATAGCATTCTTCACAGAAATAGAAAAAAAATTATATGTAAAGATAAAAAATCCCAGATAGCCAAATCTATCTTGAGGAAAAGAAAGAAGCTGGAGATATCACACTCTATGACTTCAAAGTATAGTATAAATTTATAATCACCCTAATACTTTGGCACTGGCATAAAAATAAATAACATGCATAAATTAAACAGAATAGAGAATTTAGAAATAAATCCATGCATTTATACCCATCTGATTTTTGATAAAGGTGCCAAAAAAGCGTACTGGGGAAGGAACATTCTCTTCAATAAATGGGGCAGGGAAAACTAGATATTATAGGAAAAAATTTTAAAAACACCTGGACCCATGTCTCTTCACCACATACTAAAAATATGGTGTCTCTTCACCACATACTAAAAATGATTCTTAATGAAATAAAGACATAAATATAAGACCTGAAACTGAAAAACTACTGAAGATAACATAGAGGAAACACATCAGGTCACTGGGTTAGGCAAGAATTTTTTAATGAGAAGTAAAAAAATAAAAAGAAGAAGACAAAAGTAATAATGCAATAATGGCAAAAATAGACAAATGAGATTACATCAAAATCAAAACCTTTCTGTACATCACAGAAAACAATTGGTATAATAAAAATACCACCTGAAAAATGAGAGAAAGTATTAGCAAAATAAGCATCAAATAAAGGATTAATATGCAGAACGGTCAAAAAGAACAATAGTCAAAAAGAACAAAAAACTTTTTAGAAAATGGGCAATAGACACAAGGTAGATAGATTTTGAAAGGAGACGTACAAAGAGCAAATAGTTATTAAAACATGCTCAACTAGACTAATCATCAGGTAAATACAAATCAAAACCCCAATGAAATATCAATTCAGCCTCGTCTGGCCATTTTCAAAACCACAAAAAGTAACCATTGCTGATTGGGATGTAGAAAAAGGGAGGGAAACTCTTACATATTGTTGATGGATTTTAAATTAGTACAACCATTATAGAAAATAGCAGGATATTTCCTCAAAAAATTAAAAAGTATCATATGACTAGTAACTCAAGTAAGGCAATGATCAGTACATTGAAGAGAGGTCTGCACTTCCATGTTTATTGAAGCACTACTCACAATAGCCAACGTGAAGAATCAGTCTAAATTCCCATTTACAGATAAATGGATAAAGAAAATGCTTTTATAAAAACACATACACAATACATTTGGCCATAAAACTGAATGAAATGCTAAGGAGAATATAATAGTTAAATAAGCTGTGCCTGGAAAGACAGACACCACATAATCTTGCCCATATATGGAATCAAAGAAGTCGATTCATGGAAGTAGACAGTCAAACAGTGATTACCAGAGGCTGGGCAGAATAAGACGAAGGAGGTTCCAGGAGAGGTTGGTAAATGTGTACAAAGTTACAGTTAAACAGGAAAAAATATAAATTCTTGACTTCTATTACATAGTAGGGTTATTATAACTAATAACAAAGTAGTATATATTTCCAGATTGCAAGGAGAGATGATTTTGAATGTTATAAGCAACAAAGGGTAAATGTTTAAAGTTATGGATATGGTAATTATCCTGATCTAATCATTATACAAATATATACATACACTGAAGTATCACAGAGTGCCACATGAATATGTGTATTGTTTCAATTATAAATTTTAATAATTTATGTTAAAATTTTATTATATGTCCTGGGCAGAAATGTTACTTGACAATGAAGATGATCAAAATAAAGGATTTGATGTGAAAATAGTCACGTTAGTGTTACAGATGTTTTTAACTCAGGGAAGCATTTTTCATTTGTGATTTAGTTGTCTAAACTATACAATATATATTCCTTGAGATTGAATCTTAAATCTTTTACCTAACCTTATGTATCTTTCTATTAGCTCATGGATTGATTTAAAGTGGTTGCTCAATAACTTATGAAACGTTCTTAATTAGCAATTAATAATCATTTTAACATTACCATTTCTAGAAATTTATTTCTTTCAAGTATGCTTAAAATTTTGCATAAAATAGATACTTTCTATCTCTGACTTGAAACAAGTACTACTCATGACAGGTATAAGGCGGAAGATTACTTTTTTATTGATGCTGCCGCACTCTACTGGTGTACCATTCCAGATGGCTATAGGCAGCCCATTTAGATTGAACATACATTTTCATTATCAATAATTTAACAAAATGCCATGTTTGAATTCAATCATAAGTTCAAATAATATTCTAGAAAATTTTTCTTTACAAGAAATCAGTTCTCATAAAAATTGTTATAATTGTTATGACATTATCATCCCAAATTTCCTTTTGGATAAACTACCTGTCCAGCCAGAGCCTGGTTTACATTGGACCATCATAACATGTTTATACAAGTAAGATAATTATATCCTGAACTCAAATGCAGGCTGATTACATTTTCATTCATAACCCATCTCCGCGGCTGTGTTCATTATTCTAAAGTAAAAGGGCTTTAGAAGAAGAAAACCTTTGTTTACTTACATAAAATTAAATCTGAGTTTTGCTGTCTAACCTCCATTAACCTATCTTCTACCTTACCCAATGCTGGTGTGTGTAATCATTTTAATCTCATTGATATCACTTTATACAAAGAAAAATAGGTAAATAAAAGAGTTTTAAGGCTTTGCAATGTCTCGTGATAATATCAGTTTTCAGATGCTATATTAATCCTTTCTTTCAAGGGAATATAATTTTCATTACTTGATGTAGCAAGACATAAACAAGAGGAAATTTTGCACCTTTACTTCCCATCTCTTCTATTTCCACAAGATCTCATCTCATCAAAGTGATTTTGTAACAATGCCTGTTACCAGGATTTATTTTTTAGTAACAGTGAAGTTCTCAAGGAAATCCTATGTAATATTTAAAATGGGATACTTTCTAAGAAATAGAGTCACCCAAATACCTAATCTGTCACACATTATTGATACAAAATGTTAATTTACATATGCCGCATGTATTTGGGCTATTAAATTAGTCAGCTGCTACTTTGGTTTTTCAATATATATTAAGGTCAGCAAATTTCAGCTGACCTTACTGACCTAATTTTCATGTTGAATAATTACTATTTGACTATGCAAATTGTCCTTTCAATTAAAATGGCTTACTCACTATAGCTCCAGTTTCATGACATATATTATGCCACTTTTTTTTTTAGAACATTAAACTTTATTAAGGATCAGCCTTGTTACTACTCTGGAGTTTTATAGATTTACTAATAAATAATATAATTGATAAATTGGGATACAAAACAGATACCTGCATATAGCAGCTTTGCCTAAATAATTTTATGATAATTAATGTAAAAGTATACTATCTAATAATCAAGTGGTTTAGAAAAGAGGCATCTGTCATCCATATTCTTATCCTCATCTAAATTATGACACTTGTAATTTCTAAATGTTTGTTACTTATTTTTATAGAAATGTGTTATTTATTTAATCGGAATAGTAATTTCTCTTACTATTGTTAGAATTAGTGTAGTTTCTAAAATGTTATCAACCCAGTCTCTGTAACCTTTATTGTGTAAGAAAACCTTGTGTTGATATTAAATATAATGTATTTAAAACTCACGTCTACCAAAACATATATCCAGTCTGAAAGAATATTATTTACAATAGGAAAGATATATGTAGATAATTACTGTGGCTTCATGTGAGTGTTCAAGTGTCCTGAAATTATCTCCCAAGTACAATACCAGAATTTCTGAATAATTTTTTAACTTTCTTTCCCTCCAAAATATTAAACCACATAGCATCAAATGAAGTCCCTCTGGACACTGTAATTCTACCGTCTGGCTGCCTCTGTCCTGTACTTTTTTTTTTTAATTACTCTTGTTTTTTTCTTTTTTTTCCATGCACACTTCTCCACACAGTCCTACTCTTGCTCCTATTCCAACTCCCCCTTGCTGGAGTCCTGAATACCTTTGCAGTCTCACTGACAAGGCTCTTTTATCCACTATATTGGCTACTTACAGAGTAATCCTTCAGGACTATATTCGTTTTTTGTTGTTGTTGTTGTTGTTGCAGTTTGGCCGGGGCTGGGTTTGAACCCACCACCCTCGGCATATGGGGCCGGCGCCCTACTCAGTGAGCCACAGGCGCCGCCCCAGGACCATCTTCTTATTAGAAAGCTGAGAGTAGCAAATATTCTTCCATTTTTCTCACATTTTTCTTTTTTTTTAGAGTTTATACTTGTTCAAATATATTAAAGGAGGAAAACCCAATATAATTCAAATAATTGAAAATACACATAAGAATATTGGTAAGTGGTAATTAGTGAAAGATGATCCTGGAAGATTAGTAAGAATAAAATGTGCACTCTGATGTAAAATTAGTTTTAGGTAGGAGTTAATATGTGGTATCGACTTTCACTTAGAAAGAGAAGGTCACATATAATATTTTTTATCTTCTTAAGGAGCTAGAAAGACAGATGTTCTCTTAGGAGTGAATACTGATAGACTTTTCTTGACTAGCAAAAAATAAAATGGATCATTGGAGTGTATTTAGTGTCAGATACACACAGATAAGGCAGGAAAATTAAGTTTGCAACTCATCCTAGAAAAGGTGCTATATACATCATTGCTGATTATTGCTGATTATCACTATGGTCATCTTGGAGTGATTTGAATGAACCAATGCCAGCACCTAGTCCACCCTTCAGAGCTGTCATCATACGTGGTCTGAAAATTAAGTTGACAAACACATCCTAGAAAAAGTGCTACATAACTCATTGCAGACTATCGCTATGGTCACAAAATCGACAAAGGGAATACTTTGAAGGTGACCATAGTAATATTCGGCCATGACATACGTAAAATATTTTCTCAGATGAGTTTCAAAGTTAATTGTTCTACATCATCGATTAATAAAATTATTGTCAAGATGCAATGAATACTCCTTCCATGTTTCATTGGCCAGCTTTTCCTGAACAAAGAGATTATGTCCTCCCTACAGGAAATGTAGCAGTCAAAACAGCTGATTATCTGATACACACCAAAAAGTAAGAGAAAGTTGAGGAAAGGGAAGAAGAGTAGCCTATACATTTTAGGAGGAATGGTTAAAAAAATAAAAATAAAAACAAAAAACTAAAATTAAACCAGAATGTTGTCAAAGGCTCAATTCACCTAAAAGTCTATTGTGAAAAACAAAAATGGGGGAGAAATTTTAGGATTTCAATTGACGTGTTTGATAGGTTATGAGAGCTGGTTGCGACATAACTATCTGATGGAGAGAGGGGAGGGGTCATTGAAGTCAAGGAGACTGAGGAGTTGCACACCAGGGAGAGACCACACTGTGCCAGCCCAGAATGAGGGGGATTTCAATGCCTTTGCCCAAGTGAGGCTGGGAGAAATACTTGTATGCTCCAGATAGCTGTGGACAATATTCCATTCAGAAAACTGAAGAATTTGGTCTGTATATGCAAACTCCCTATGTGAATGTGTCCATACCTCATTTGATTTCTTGTTATTTATTTGAATGCTCTCTTCACTGTGATAGCTGTGCTCTACACATAAGCTGATTTTCCCTCTCCCTTGACTTGTAGATTGTGAAGAAGTCAAATTTCCTGTATACATTAATCAGGGATCAGTTTCCAATAATTAATTCCTGTGTAGATAGTTTAAGCAAAAAGTTATTAATTGGATGACGGTATCATAATAAAGATGGAGATGCAGATTCAAGAGTGAGTTCACAGAAAGCAGACCACCAAAGATAGAAATATCACTGCTGTGCCTGGAATAATAGCAAATCCTGAGCTCGTTCAGAAAAATGAGAGCACTGCTGTTGTGTTCATTACTAGACAGATTCTGCCTCACCTTTCCCTTCTCACCTCGCTGTACTTTATTGCAGAATGCCTACTTACATTTCAGAGACACAGGATTGCGGGAACGGTAATATTACACATTTCAGACTGTTCAGAGGAGAAAAGATTTCGGGAGGAGGATGAGGTTGATATTGTACTACTCTATGATATAATTTAAATTTCAATAACCTTCACCCTCAATTGCTATTTAAATTCTCTAACACTCTAAAGAATTCCCAGCGAGCATTTCTATAATGAATCCATCTGGCACTGCTATTTTGACTTAGATAGTCCAAGTCCTCTCTGAAATTACTGTTTCTTTCCAACCTGGTGGTGGGAAGGCTTTGCAGTAAGTAAGTCTTAAACATATATACTTGAATTTTTTGGCTCCCTGAACAGAGTATGTCACAGACATCTCTCCCACAGAGAAATAGTTTTCTTCCAGGGATGTAAGTTGATAACAGTACTGTGCTGCGTTGTGTCTCACTACTCCACTTCCTTGTCTAAGGCAGCCCCACTGACTGCAAGTTCATTACACTTGGCTACTTCTGGCCATAGAGTAACTGCTCCAGTGCTTACATCAGAGGGTGTGTGTGTGTTTGCGCGTGTGTGGGCATATACACACTCACATATATATACATATTTTTATATACTTATATTTATACATAAGTAATCAAGGTACATATGTATATAAGCTCATATAGAACGTGTTTACTTATTTTTTTTTAATTTTTTTATTAAATCATAACTGTATACAATGATATGATTATGGGGCATTATACACTCACTTCATAAACCATTTGACAGATTTTTATCACAGTGGTTAACATAGCCTTTCCGGCGTTATCTCAGTTACTGTGCCAAAACATTTACATTCTACATTTACCAAGTTTCGCAAATACCCCTGTAATATGCACCACAGGTGTGATCCCACCGATTCCCCTCCCTCTACCCACCCACCCCCTTTCCCACTTCCCCCTATTGTTAAGTTGTAGCTGGGTTATAGCTTTCATGTGAGAGCCCCAAATTAGTTTCATAGTAGGGCTGTGTACATTGGGTATTTTTTCTTCCATTCTTGGGATACTTTACTAAGAAGAATATGTTCCAGCTCCATCCATGTAAACATGAAAGAGGTAAAGTCTCCATCTTTCTTTAAGGCTGCATAGTATTCCATGGTATACATATACCACAATTTATTAATCCATTCGTGGATCGATGGGCACTTGGGCTTTTTCCATGACTTAGCTATTATGAATTGGGCTGCAATAAACATTCTGGTACAAATATCTTTGTTATGTTGTGATTTTTGGTCTTCTGGGTATATGCCCAGCAGAGGAATTACAGGATTGAATGGCAGATCTATTTTTAGATCTCTGAGTGTTCTCCATATATGTATAAACTTCATCCATATAATTCATAATATTATAAAGAACGCTGGAACATTGAGGATATAAAAATAAAATATGTAAATTTTATATACTTACATACTTCATTAAAAAACATACATTGAATACAACTTTAGGAACGTAAGAATCCATAAAAGGTTGCATTTAGCATTCCAGCCTGTCTTTATTTATGTATAAAATTTATATATGTATAAATTACCTTATAAACTGTATACACATGTGTATATATATATATATATTTGCACCCCATATATATGTGTGTATACACACACACAGAGAGAAAGAGTGAGAGAGAGAACATGTTCTGCAAAACCTGCCTTGCCAGTGTGCCAGATATTCATAGAAAAGTGATTTTTATGTGAAATCAAACTAAAAACCCACAGACACATGATGTGTAGCTTCCTTTGTCCTGAGTACTCCATTTCTTTGCTCTTTTCATATGAACACTATTAACTTCTTACATTGGGCTTTCAATATCTCTATATTGATATTCCCTATTTTTTCCTTTTCATTCTGGTTTCAATCAGAAATATGATGTGGTCATCAGACTAGACAAAGGAAAGGCATTGGTTAAAGAGCTCGATCATTCAGGAAATTGCAAACATGGAGGAAATGCCAAACTTTGGGAGCATGGAGGTGATCCACATACTCAGGAGTCCTAGCATGCACAGAATTTAATTTCATGTTTATTAATTTCACGTTAACTCTCTACCTGTAGAGCAAATGTGGACAGGTCAGGTGCCATGGCTCACACCTGTAATCCTAGAACTCTGGAATCCAGAGCAGTGGGGATCATGTGCCCTCAGGAGTTCCAGATCAGCCTAAGCAGCAGTGAGACCCATTTACTAAAAACAGAATTAAATTAGATGGGTGTTGGGGCAGTTGCCTGTAGTCCTAGCTACTTTGGAGGCTGAGTCAGGGGGATCCCTTAAACCAGGAATTTCGGTTGCTGATGCCAATGCACTGTAGCCTAGGGCAACAGAATGAGACTCTGTCTCAAGGGGGAAAAAGTGAACAAAGGTAGAGAAATCTAAAAGGAACCTTTCTTCTCACAAGGGAAGTCAGAATGTGTGTTTTATATTCATTTTGTTTTCCTTTATTGGGCAAAGAAGTGATTAAGCAGGTGAGGGACAACCCCATGGAAACATGAAAAGCAGAAAAAAATCTGTCTAAAACATCTGTTTAAAAATTTTGAAGTCAGAAGAATAGAGGTTGATAAAGAAAAATATTCTTTACAATAGGTTTAAGACCTGCTCATTGAATCCCACAATGCTCAGTGCTGTGCCGTGTTCTCCAAACCCTGGATACGTCTGTCAGTCAGAAAATCATTTAAATGAGGCCAAAACACTTTGTGACTAAAAACAACAGAAATAAAAACTACAAGGTACCAAGGAACCCTAGAACACTGAAAATATAAAAATAAAGTAAAAGCACATTTTCATTTATGACTTTCGTAGTCTTGACTTCAATCTTCCTTTTCTTGCTAATGTATTTTCAAAAGTAAACACAGTTTTTACATTTCCACTGAAAACATGTTCCAAGGTTTCAAATATGAAGAGGTAAATATAACATCAAAAAGCTTATATTTAAGCATAAATTATTTCATGCTGGCTTAGTTGTTTACCTGTTGGGACTATCAAAGATTGTTGTCTTACATTTTCGAATTTGAAATATGTCAATTTGTAGAAAAGTTTCCAAGGTTCTGGACATGGTCATTAATAATGCCTTTTGGTGTGAAGGAATTCTATTCCGGGAACTAGTCAGTTACTTCAGTGGTGTAAGAGTGGCAGTGAGCCAACTGTTCAGTGAGTCTGCATACACTGAACCCAGTAATTATTGCATTCTTGTCACAGTGCTGCCATTTGATTTCTCTGAATCTCAGAATCTCATTTCATCAGCAGCAAATGTGAGAGATTAAAGTGGACTTTAGTTTTCAATCATCTCAATTTTATATGTATTTATTTCCCTCAAGTTGGTCTTTCTAGACCATGTCTTAGCATGTGAAATGAACCCACAGATAATACTCAGAGAGCCATATTAATCTACTAAGTCATGGAGGACTTAGAGTCTCACTATATCAAAAACTCTGGGGTGAGGGGTTGATAAGCATAGGAGGAAATTTTACTGGCCTGCACATGCAGCTGATGCTGGCTAACAGTTCTGCCGTCCTGGTTGGCATCCCCGTTGAAGCTTGTGAGCACAGAGGAAGGTGACCTGACTCCTGTCTGTCAGCTCTGTCCTCTGTCCATGCTGACTTACACTCCGAAGCTCTCAGTAGGACCTACTTCCTGCCTCAAGGCCATCAACCTCCCAAGTTATCATTTATCAAGTTTTGAAGTGAAAACATTTCTCGTGTAGGTAAGAAAAAATACCTGGATTTTGTGTACACTTACTGACATTTCTATTAATTGTTTTGGCAATCCGTAGCCAATTAATCAAAACTATGTCCTGCCAGTTTGCTCCTGATTATGTGTGCCTCTCCTTACGAGAGAAAATCTCAAGAAGTGTCAGATGCTATTAGGAGAAAGATGGTGGGAATTGGGAGACCTTTTGTCACCACCTTTGTATTAATTTCTTTAAAAACCTGAAGTGACAAAATGCTAGACCAGCCCCTGCCACCTGTTGATTTCTCCAGGAGATTAGGACAGTGGCAGTGGTTTATTCTCTCATGAAGTCTTTAGATTATAAGATAAAATATAATGATATGATTTATTGCATATGTATAGAAATTCTTCTTGACTTTATATACAACTTTCAAAGTGGTTTTATTAAGTTGGTTAAAGCTCAAAAAATAAAATAAATAAGCCTTGGTTGCCAAGTTAATTAGTGGTAAAGCAGGCACTACAGCCAATTTTTTCTTGTCTATAATTTTTTCTTGTATCTCCTAACAGTTATTAATTTCCATAAGACAAGATCTTGACTACCGTAGTCCTTCAGAGACAGAGTCGTTAAGGATCACTCCAGCAAACAAGACCATGAAGCTGCCTGCACTTGAAATCACATGGAGCTTTCCCACCAAACTGTCAGCAACTAGTCCAACCAGAGCTCTGCTATCTGCTTGCTAACCTCTAATACCTAAGGTCTTGCTTTCCTTCTCAGAAAAGGAATGGGTACCAGCAGCTACCCTTCCACACAGAGCCATACAAACATGTCTGAACAGAAGGGCTCTCATGTTCATGATGGAAGGAATTAACCAGATAATCAGCAGGACTGCTTTCTCACCTATCTCTCTCCAGAGTAGTGTGAAAAATGATCAAAGAATTTTATGGGGGTACCTCCTCACACCTCTCTCATCCCATGTCTTTTGCTTCTCTAGGGGGCCTTCTTTAGATTTAGGATCTATTTAACATATTTTCTTTTATAATCATATCAGTGCTAGGACATAAAGAGTATGTGAGTTGGTATGGCAAAGCAGTGGAGGGAATTGTAAATACTGAAGAAGGGAATGTTTGCATAGCTGGAAATAGTATTTTAAAATTCACTTCTTATGTAATTTAAGTTAAAACGGGCATATCTCTTGTTCAGAATAAATTAGAGGTTTGGGGCAGTAGGAGAAATTATAATACCAAGATTTCATTAAAATAACACAGCAGATTAGGAAATAAAATGCTCACAAATTATTTTTCAAAGAGGAATCATCATTCAGCCAACTTGAGGGCATTTATGAAACTAACAATCACTTTTGACAATTCTGCTTTTTTCTCCAGGAATTTCAATGAGTCTGGTACAATGGATTGAAAGGCAGCTCAGTGAGGCAGAGCTCAGGCTTTAGAATCTGTAGGAAACATTCTTCAGATGAAGACTTCAGGCTTCTGTTAATGCTGCTGTAGTAAATTAGCCCAAACTGGGTTGCTTATAACAAGAGAAAATTATTCTTTCACAGTTCAGGATCCCAATGTAGGGATCATCAAGGCCAAACTTCCCCTGAAGGCTGAAGGGGAGAATCCTTGCTTTCTTTTTCCAGCCTTTTGGTGGCACCGAGTCTGAGAGCTGCATAACCCCAGTCTCTGTCTCTGCCTCCCAACGGACTTCTCCTTCTCTCTCTGTGTCCTCTTTTAAGGACATAATAGATTTAGGGCACATGTGAATAATCCAGGATGATGTAGTAATGATATTCTTATTTTATTACAGCTACAAAGATCTTTTTCTTCATAAGTTCACATCCACAAGTTTCAAAGTTTAGCATAAGAACAGATGGTTTTTCTGTCCAATGTGTTCTTAGTGTATACAACAGACTGGGTGGTTTAAAGAACACCAATGTACTCTGTTATAATTCTGGATGCTGGAAATTTGGAGATCAAGTTATTGGCAGTGCTGATTTCTTCTGCGGTGTCTCTCCTTGGCTGTCTTCTTCCTGCATCTTCACATGATGTTCCCTCTATCTCTGTATGTTTCTAAATTTTCTTTTCTTATAAGGAGACCAGTCATGTTGAATAAAGACTTCCCTAATGACCTTATTTTATTTATCTCTTTAAAGACCCTATCTCCTTAAGACCACCACTTTCTGAGGGGCTGGGCATTAAGACTTCGACATAAAAATTTGGTGAGAGACACAAGTCAGTCTATAATAGCAACCAATCAACCAAATACAGACCCTAGCTGAAAATCCCAACTCCCTTATTTTATACTTAAATGACTTAGCATATCTTTTGGAAGATCTAGATGAGATAAGCTAAGAATGATGACAGCATGCACTTTAAAGAAATTTTGTGAGGGTGGAGTAAGAGATTCATGATATGTACAAGCTCCATGAGAAGAAGAAATCACCCTTCTGTTGCACCTTGCTGAGCTGATTTTACACATGGCACATTGTAGATGCTCAAAAAATATCGGTCAAAGAATCAATGAGATGTGAATCTAACAAAAATTGGTGCTTGGGGATAAATGAAAATAACTTGCATGGTGTAGTTGAATATTTTTGTTTATATATTTACACCCCCCAAAAGAATAGTTGGGGGCTTTGTAACGTATAGAAAATACCTTATGGATTAGGCAATAAACACAAGATATGGCACATATCCAAGATTTCTTTATGTATTTAATCAATTCGAGATCCTTTTTGAGAGAGTGCACTCTTTTCCTGTACGACAAATTATCTTAAAATGGTTCAACCAATAATTCATTTATATATATGCCAACAGTTGTATAAAGTGAATACAAAGATGAGCTCAGCATTGGTACAAGGACAGGTAGTAGGAAGGGAAACAAATGAAGAATGAGCATGTTATCTGATTTCATTTCTTTTTTTTTCATTCTGTCATTGTGAGGAATACTTGATGGATCTTCCTTCTCTAAAGAATCTGTTGACGTTATCTCCAAATTTCATACAGGATTTGTTGTGAAGCTATCAAAGTAGCATTTAATATTCTTCCTGTACCATTTGTAGAATGAATAAAGTTATAAATATTGGCAGTTCCTATAAAGGAGAGAAATATTTCTATCAAAGTAAGGTTCCCAAACTTGACTTACACAGGTGGAAAAATAATTGCAAGATGATGCATTTTGGGAGGAATAAACCAAGACAAGCCTATCTTGTTTCCATTTTGAGCTAAATGCCAGGCTCTGACTAACAGTTGGTTTTACTGATTTATTTGGGTGGGCACCTTTCTCAGTGTATAGAAAAATCTTTATTTATAAACTTGGCTAGATAGGATTATTAATTCTATCAAGTGGAATTTATAAGACATTCTTAAATCTTTTCTTAATTCATTTACAATTATGTAATAAACATTAATAATATGTTGTAGATAAAATTTGTCATAGAGAAATAGATTACTTTTACTTTCACAAATGTGTCTTTGTCATAAAGAAGTATAGGTAATGTAATTTCACTCTCAAAATGTACAGCATGGAAGATGCTAATTCAGAGTTTAATTTGCCTACCAAGACACTACCAGATTATAAAAACATGGGATTTTGGTAGCAGAGATCTTCTTCAACTAAGAAGAACTGAAAAGCTCTTTTCGTGTTCTCAAGCAGAGGCAGCGCAAACAACCAGTCTGCAGGACAAACGTCACTCCAGGTGTATTTTGCTTTAGATTTCTTCTCTGAGCAGGGAGAACGAAATTTAGGAGTTCTGCAGATTGAACAGTGACATCTCAGCAGGGACTGTAGTTATTCCCTATTCCAAAATGTCAGCGGTGACTGTGAATCACAGGATAAGAGCAGCTGTGTCCACCACAGCCCTGGCTAATGGGCAACTTCCAACTGGTTATACACAGCTCTTCTGGGGGTAGCCAATTCATTTCCCTTTTATGCACGTATTTAAATGACCTTTCCTGCCCTCCTAACACACACACACACACACACTTACAATTCTTAACTATTCAGGCTTGTCAAATGCAGACCATTCGTAGCTAAGAATAGAAATGGAAGATCTGGAATTGAGAATCTCTTCTGTTTCTTGGTTCTCTTGACAGAAAGATTTTTATCTCATGCTTCAAGCACTATACTCCTTCCTTTCCATTTAAGTACTGACTTCACTTCTCCCAGCATCCTCTTTTCCAGTCTGATCTAAGTTTGGCCTACTCTGTAATTGCTTTTGAATGAACCTTTCTACCACTGGAACTCTGGTCATCAACTTTTTAGCAACAGTTTGACCTCAGATAGAGCAAAACACCAGCCCTCCAAAGCGTTAAGAAAGCAGAGGAGAAGGGGCATGTGCAGGGTGTGCAGTTTGCTCCATTCACAGATAAAAGCAGCCAGAGCATGTTTCCAAATTGGTCACATCCTTAGCTTCAGATTTTTTTCATAATATTTTCATTCATTATTTTAAACAACCACATAAAATTATTTAAGTGACTAAGTATCACTTTCCATATGCCAGGGGAAGAATCAAAAGAAATAAAAGAAATGCTCTCTCACTAAAGAAAGTAAGTAGATATGCTTAAAAGCCAGCAGGGGAATAATTTTTAAGGAGGTTATTTGATAAACATGTAATAGTTTAAAAACCGTCTCAATATGTAATAGTTTTAAAACTGCATGTGTGCGCATGTGTGCATAAATGTTTACAAAATATAAAGTAAGAGACTGGTGAAGAGTCATGAGATACTTAAATCAACTTATCAAGGAGAACTTACTCAGAAACTAAATCAAAATAGGTCTCATACCATGACTCTTCATTGTAATTCGCTGATTGTACCTTTTATTATGCTTCTATTTCTTAATTACTATTTACATCTCTCTGGCCTTTCTTCCCTCCTCAGTAAATGCTTAAGGTCAGGATTTATTTTGTTCACAACTAGGTATCTAAAGCCAGAAAAATGCTTGTTGTAAATAATGTTTACATGATTAACTAAACTAGCAAAGATGTGGAGCTTTTCAATTTGTACAGGTTTTCCCTCATTATTTATGCTTTGTCTACTTAAACTAAAGGATCAGAAAATTCTTCCTTAAAAGTCTCATAATGCTTATGTGAGTAGGAAAAAAATTACAGTATAGCTGTAGCTAAAAAGTCATTGTTTGGGGGGAGAATTGATTTGATTTTAATAAATTCATTCGTTTCTCAAGTGCTCACAAATGTGCAAAGATCTGTGCTAGATTCTGGGTACAGGAAGATGCTCTTGCCATAAAATGGACCATAATTAATTGGACAGATTGGACCCTAAACAAACATTTTCAACACAACATGTCACTCTGTTGTATGAGCAAGAACAAGGGGAAGACTCTCAAGATAAAGTGGAAATGTTTTTTCAGGGATGACCTTTAATCTCGATCAATGTTGAACAAATGAGTACTTGTGGGAAGAAAGAGAAAGCACTGACTAGGAAGAGGCAGAGTAAAAGGGCCTGGCGTGCTCAGGAATACCCAGCAGTGTGATGCAACATTCATGGAACATCCAGGTGGGGGGGACAAAGGGAACCAAGAAGAGAGAATGTCTGCTTCTTGGTTACATGGAAAGTGTGCAACTACTGTTTTCCATCTTCACCCAGACTCTACTAAATAAGCATACATGGAGTGGAAATGAGGGGAGTTTGGATTAAAATGATTAAAATTTTAAGAAAAATTTTACACTTTCTATTCTTGATAAATGTAAAAAGCAGAATGGAGTATACAAATAACCTGCTACTATAGTCTGCATTAGCTTGATAATGAAGAAATACAGTACATGCTATGTCAGGTATTGTTCTGCCTAATATACTAGGAAGAAATAACTATTTTTGATATTTGACATGTGAAATTCAAAGTGTATTAATAAACCTCTAGAAATGTCAATTCAGAAAACCTGAATACTTATTACAAATGCTTTTTTATTGTTTACATTTATGAGTAGGTTTACAATCTACTGCCTGGAGCCCGAGATGAAACCTTATTTGGGACAGCTGAGTCAGATCTCAGCAAAAGGTGACAACCCCTTTAATTTCAGTGAGATTAAACATCTCTAGGTAACTTGCTCATATTCCATCTTCTCCACATAGGAATACTAACCCTCATATTGTAAACTATGTTGCTATTCTTCCCTCAGGAGACAAGACATTTTGCAATGGGAGATGACTCTTGCCGGGGGAGAGCCCAGGGGACCTTCCCTTCTTCCTACTGTGCCTTCATGTTATCTGGCCACACTACTTCTTCATGTCCCTCAATCTTTCAGACCTAGGTTTTCAACATATTCTGTCTTTGTTTTTCTAACATACGTAGTGTAAAAATTGTTACAGTTTCTGTTTTTCAGGATATTCCTGAGAGATATAAAAGAAGTAGAAATTTAATACTTTGCTCAAAGACATTCACTTGGGCCCAGGTAGCATGTGGGTTGTCATGGCCTTGTCCTTCTAGTTCTGGCCCCATCCTTATTAAATCCTTATTAAGTGTTCATTCTTTCTTAACAGTATCCAGTTTCTTGATTGCCTTTGCCTCCTCGTAATTTGGCCACTCTAATATGCCCTTCAGTGCTTGCATTTGTCTTTCCTTCTTCTCTTCACTCGATATTGCCTAACAGCTCACAAATGTAAGCTCTTATTTTCCAAAGGAGTTACTTCTTCCTATAAATACACGCCGGCACATGGCACAGCTCTCCCTTTCCACACTTTCTACATTCCTTCTATTGTTCAATTCCTCTAAGAGAAATTTCTCCATGCACTCGCTGTCCCCTTTCTTCACCATCCATGAGCTTCATCCCCAGCTCAGTTACTCTGATGCTTGTGTTCAAAGGAAAGCAGTGACACAGAAACTGAACTTCAGTACGCGGCACGTCTCTGTAGCACGAGACTAACTTTAGGTCACATTCGCTCTCTTCCTTAAACATCTTATGGGGCTTGTGTGGTATTGTCTTCTAGACTCCTGATTGCTGGTGGAAAGCCATCTTCATGCTCTTAAGAGAAGGCGGAATACAAACAGGGGTTCTTTCTGATAGGTTTCTCTTAACTCTCTGCCTCCTTTCAGAGACCATGTCCAGCTGAGGCTTTAAAAGTTCAAGCCTAAGATTCTTTAATCCTATGGTCATCTTCTAAATGTTTCAGAACACAATATAACCTAAACAACATCATGATGAAATTAATTATTATAGGTGGCACAGTCTTGCTTAGTTTCTCTAGTCAGAGAAACTCAGCTCAGCTTCATGTCAAAAAGCTCCACCAATAGATATTTGAAAGATAGATTCTGAAACTGCATAGGCTTCTGTGATGACATATATTAATAATAGTCTGTTCTAGATCATCTTAGTCTCATCTATGTGTTTGTTTAAAAAAAACAAAGACAGTGTGCGTGTTAGTTTATTTGCTTAGAGATGAAATGTGAGGAGTAGACACACAAATAAAACCAAGATTCTAACCAAGATAATCAAACAGCTTCCAGGGAGGAAATGTGCACTATTGGCCTATAATCAAATATTAAGTTTAATTCGCTTTTTCTGTCCATCATGTAACTGTGTGGAGAAATTGGAATTGTTGAGTCATTAATTCCTTCATCAAACTCAAAACTGAATGTATTCTCTGTTTTATCACAAAATAATAATACCATTAGATTCAACTATAGCAATAAAAAATATTTTCATTAAGGATCAATGTCTTAAGAGGCAATAATGTTAGGCAATAATTTGGCTTTATTTTAGTAGTGTATTAATTCAAGATATTAACCTGCACGCAAGGGTACCATATATGCAAATGAGTCATATCTGTCTTTTGTATACCATTTTATTTTTCTGAACAATCATGAAATCTAGAATAAAAGCTATGATAATTTTCAAAGTAATATATAATGAACTGCAGGTATCATGAGTATGAAACTGGATGGTCAGTAGGGAGGGAAAACAGGTGGAGTGAGACAGCATATAAAATCAAGGAAGACAAAGTGACAGTTTGTCCTTTATATAGCAATTCAGTGATATATAATTTACAGTCTCATCAAAGAGTTCCCAGTTTTACACTTATTAAAATGAGCATCCTGCAAAAGGAAAATATTGTTTGAACTTCTGAGGGGACATAATATGAAGGCTTCATTTCAGATGGCCTACAAACATTACTCTGCACAAACTAGAACAGGAAAATCAAATTTCAATCCAGCTTGAAGATAAAAATAAAATATAAGAAAACTACATAATTCTTTTACTAAGGTTAATAAAAATGTAAATAGGGAGTAGGAAAGTGTACTTCCGGTAGACTAACATCAATTAGTGCTGTCTGTAATTACATGGCATACACATGTGCGTATATTGCATATGTATGCCTGTGTGTCTATATGCACATACACAATAGTTCTGTGCTGCATAACAATGGTGCAGTCAACCACAGACCACATGCATGATGGTAATCTCAGAAGATTAGAATGGAGCTGAAAAATCTCTGTCACTGAAGTGACATTGTAGCTGTCTTGAAATTATCCTAGCACAAAATATTATTCATATGTTTGTGCTGATGCTGATGTAAACAAATTTACTATACTACCAGTGGGATAGAAATACAGCATATGAAGTCATGTACAGGGCACAATACTTGATAGTGATAATAAACAATTAAATTACTGGCTCACCTATTTACTACACTATACTTTTCATCTTTTAGAGTGTGCTGTACCTACTTGTATAAAACAACTGTGGGCAGGTTTTTCAGGAAATACTGCAGAAACTAATACGTTTCCCCACAATTCGGTCAAAAATAAATTCATATTTTCAATTTTTTTATGTTTTCAAATGAGTTTGTTTTTACATTTATGATATCTCCTATTTAATTGTTATTTTATGTTACAGTTTATTTGCAAAGATCACCTTTTATCTTTGTAGATTATTTCCGTTTCTGTTTAGAACTTTGTACAAGGCTTTTCACATATTTATAACACACTATATTTGAATGAATGAAGAAATAATTTATTTTAAATAATAACTAAAAAATATGTAGTACCTCTCAAGGGAGGAAGTATGTTACGGTAGGGAGAGAAGAGTGTCAATACAGGACGTGCGGGAAGCTGGGTGCTGACGAATATTCACTGACAGTTCTAGTTGAGTATAGTAACTTTATCAGGGTTTTGCCTGTGTTGTACTTAAAAAGTATAGAAAAGAATGATTTTAGGTTAGTGAACACAGAGCTTCAATTTTCACAAAGATAGATGAAATGACACGTATTTTTCAAAGTTTTCTACATTAGGGCACACTCCATAGATCTCCATCTTCCCTAGTATAGCTGAGGCTCAAAGTGGAATACATTATAATCACATGGCCTTTATTTGATTATTACAGGTTTTGTGATTAATGGAAGGGTGAATTACCACCTTGGAAATGCTGGTGAGGGGTTGGTATTTTAATAAGGTATTCTTCATGATTTTAATGAAGGAAAAACAAACACCTCAAGAAATGTTCTGGTAATATGTAAGTTTATGCATTGATGTTCAATTACAGAATCACTTATTAGACGGAGGTTTACACATGTATGAAGATTTTTCTGCCTTTCAAGTTTTCTTGCAAAGTGATTCACCTTATATACCTTTGCATAATTGATAGCACCAACTCCACGCCTGCTTCTGGTGCTGGGCCTTGTGGGACCTGCTCATCACTCCGTACCATCTCCTAACCTGAGCCTTCTCTTCACACTATCCAAGGAGTTAGAGCAGTGGTTGCTCAGAGTGTCTGTGGGAGCATTCCCTTTCATGAATGTTTAGCAATAACCTAACTAAAATAGAAGATACCGTGAGTCATTTAAATATGTGCTACAAAATTCAAACTAAACAAATTAATTCGAACTGCTGACCCACATCAGCAGTCGCTTTTGTAATGCCTTATAGAATCAGAGAAAGTGTGACAGAATGAAAGTCAGAATGTGAAGAAACAGTCCTTAGTGGATGGCAATTACCTAAGTCTTACAGAACTTACAAAAGGCACATTCCTGGAACGCCTCTCTGTGGCTTGAAAGGGACCAACGTCCCTTGTGAACTGAAGCTTCATTGGCTCCACAGTAAGTACACCTGTAAGCAGCAGCTGTCAATAGCTAACCAGGGAAGCAAACAGAAGGAAAAGCACTGGAGAAAAAGACAAAAGAAAGAAACAGGCTGCGTTTAAAGGCACTGAACGTGAGTATCATGAGACAGGCATTTTAATTTGTGCTTCTCCGCAAAATTGCTTGGATGACTGTGACATTGGAATTCGTAGGCACTGCTTCACTTTACAGATATTTATCAAGTACCTATTATGTAGAATGCAATGGTTATTTTCTCTCAATCTAAATAGCAGTTTAGAATGATGACATTACATGTTACAGAGATGATAAAAGCAAGCACCTTTGTTATGAGAACCATAAAAGATAAATTATGTGTGACAGAATTAATATAATGGAACAAATTTGAGGAGATCAATATTCAAGCAGTATGAAAGGTTTTCAAGAAGAGACTGGAAAGTGAACAGATTTAAGAGAAAGAAACACGGCAATGCTAAGAGAAACCAACCTGAATAAATTTGTTTTGGAAGGTAAAATTCACAAGAATGTAGCTTAGTATTCAGGATCCTTGACAATCTCTGAGCAAATTCTCCATCTCTCGTTGCATTTACCCCCCACACTTGTGCACCAGCCGAATTAGTATCTCCCGAATGTGTAACTGCCCCTCCAACTCCTGCTGTCTTTCATCTGCAGTTCCCTGCACCAGGAACGCCCCTCTCCATTGTCTCGGTCTAATTATCTTCTCCACATTCTCAAGTTCCACCTTAGTGTTGCTCTCCTGAAAACTCCTCCTGCCTTCTCCATAGCATTATGAATTACTCTTCTTGTGATTTTATATCCTTTTGTTTATCGCATTTTATAATGGTGATTTTGTGTCTGCTCTACTTATTAAACAAGTCTTTGAAGTTTATCCTATGAACATTAGTATGACTTATTACAACTGTAAATTCTTAGAGCTATAATCAGAATGTAATCAGCTATAATCTCTATGGAGACTCTTGTTTCTTTATCCTGAGTAAGAGACAACATTAACTGAATAAAGAAATTTGGTTCCTAAAATGATCTTGCCATATCCTGCACTTTGTTACTGAATTTTACCCCAATTATTTCGGTATGTGACTGTGGAATGTCATGTCAGTGAGTCTTAATCTTTCATTGAAGATTTGTCTCCCCTCTAAGTGAACTGTTTGGCTTCCACAGCCCAGTCTTAATTAGGTCTCTGATGAACCTAATTACCCACGTCTACTGACTAAGAGTCACGGCTTTCCTAGAGGACCACTGGGCCCAGTGTTCCAGAGAAAGGCAAGGAAAAGGAACGGTTCTCTTCTCAGATCTCGCCATCAGCATCCAAATCAACAATCCTTGTGCTTTTAGTTCCGAATGGACTCACCTTAAATTCACAAGATCAACCCAAGCTTCAATGATAACTCAAGCTTCTGTGATGAGGCTCATAAAATATCTCAGATCAAAACTGACAGAAATACCATCTTCTTCACTGTCTTGTCTCCATTATATTTCTTCTCAGAATCCTGCAAACACACACACAGGCAAACAGATAAAAACTTAAGCACCTAAGTACATTTTAAAATACCTTTTTAAAAAAATTTTAATCCAAACAAAGTTCTTCTTATCAGCCAACACATGCAAATGATTATTCAGAATATTTTCCTGCCCATCAATTCCACAAACTGCTGGACATTGCATACAAGTAAATAGCTTATATCCCTCATGTTGCATGCTGGGCACCAAAAAGCAACTACTTATTGTAATTTACACAATTTTCTTATTTACAACAGTTTTTGATTTTACGTAGATTAGAAAAAAACAATGTTAAGTAAGTAGGTAGGTCTAAGAGACAAGAAATTCAATCTCACTCTGTTTCATGTTCATTCTGTGACTACCTCACAGAATTTGTTAAAGGAGTGAATGAATGAATATTCATGAAGTATCTGTAACAGTCTCCGGCCACAGTATGTGTGGTATATATTATAGACACAGCAATAGTCAGATCTACGTTGAGTGTAGTATGCCTGGAGAGAAATAGATAAAAATAAGAAAAGGAACCTCCATTTTCCAGCCTTATTTCTGCCTCTTCTTCAGTATCACTCTTCTTATCTCAGGACTCTGGGATTGCTTCTGTCAGTCCCCCTGCTGGGATGCAGATCGAGGCTTAAAGTGGCTGCACCATCCCAATTTTGGGAACTTTGTTTATGCAGCTATGGTTCTTTGTCTTCTTATTCCAACTTTGCTATTTTGCCTCTGGAATTTTTCCATAATTCTGGTCTTAGGTAACAAATGTAATCAGTTATTCCCCCGACTCCCCAAACAAATTTTGATTCGGATTCAAGGAGTAATCCGAGTTACATGTATAAGTGAATGTTTCTAAGTAAATTTAAAATTCAAACACTTAAAAAGTGTAATTGTTCCCAGCACCTGCACCCTTCATGATGCCGCCAGCAGTGTCTGCAAGTGCCAGGTGCTCTGCATTCTCTACATGGGCAACTTAATTTCATACTTGAATTTTTGATTTTCGTTTTCTAAATCACACTATTATATAGTATTCATCATTGCTCAGTGGGAGCAGAGAAACCTCCAAGTATAAACTTGAAGAAAATCAGAAGTCTAGAGTAACTATTCTTATATTGAATGATATTTGCTAATAAACACTATACTGTGTCTCCCAGGCCTTCTTTTGAATGTATTACCCATAATTTGAAAGTAATAATAATTCATGAAATAATTTCTTCATGAAATAATTTTTGCATATGAAAACTTACAGATTTTTTATTTCAAGACAAATTTTCAGGTGGATGAGCAGAATGCTATATGATAGAATAGCTGCATACACATGTAGTCAATTGTACTGTGCCAAAGACTCCTATACTCAGATTTAGGAAACTTGCAGAAATTAAAACTGGATTTCTTACATGATGAGTACTTGTAAATATTTTAGGTATATTTGTACTAATTTCTAAAGGAGATATATACTCTGAATCTCTAAAGGAGATATATACTGGAAAGTGCTATTAATTACAAATTTTTTAAAAAGATAATCTTTATGATTTGGGTCAATCATATCCAAAATAGTAAAGGACATGTTGCAGGATGTAAGTGAGGGAATGAATCTTTGAAAATGACACAAAAGTAAATCAAATATTGAAAATGAGCTAGGAAACTGAAAATTATTTAATTAACTCAGATAGTTGAAAATGTCTTAAGTATGTTATGTAGTTTATCTCAATTGACTTGAAAAGCTTTCTGGCATTTTCTAAGGAAAATCTCATTCCTGGAAAACATATCCTGTTATATATTTTATATATATATATATATTTGTGTTTTCAAAGTATAAATGTTATATTAAATACAAACACACACACAATGCAAATATGAAAAATATACATTCAACGTATTCACATTTTTTCCCACAGAAAGTTACGCTAAAACAAGTCATGAGGAATCAAAATCATTATCTCCAGGGGTTTAAGAATGAAACAACCCTTGTGTTTAATGCATAGAATTATTATACAGTGGATTCCACTGGGCCACTTGCAAACTTGCACTCACAGTCATCCAAATTGCCTAAAGATGTGTCCTTGGTGTGAATGTTTCCAATTATCTCCACAGTGACATGTTTAGCAGGTCTTGAATGCTTGATATGCTTATTCCCTGAGCTGTTTTGTTTATTTAGAAAATAATGATTTACTCCCCTGAATCAAAGAGGAATTCTTTCAATTTGATTTTAAGAGGTTTTATGATTTTTGTGAGCCAGATTAGACAACAGTATTCAGAACAGGAATAGTACAGACATCTGTCCATGTTCTCTTCTATGCATAAGGAGAAAATGGATCTGTACTAGTCATAGTCATAAAGAGCCAATGTTTCCTAAGGCAGTTACTTCACACGCAAAGGACAAGACAAAAGAGAAATTAATTACAATGTACTGTGACATAGTCTAATAAAAAAGACTACTGTATCCCAGCAGTGTTGAAAATGGCCATCATCATATTTGTCATCAAATGGCATAGAGAAATGTGTTAGTAAACTTTTCTTCCCAGAGACTCAATGGCAGTTTTCCTGGTCAATTTTGTCCCCTGCCAGTCATTCAATTTGATTTATGAGAATATCTTATTTCATACACTGCCAAAAGAGGTGAGCATCACAAAGGTGTAGTTTCTTTCCTATTCATAAAAATATAAGAAGGGTAATATATTTCCTATTATTATTTCAAAAAAAAAACCTCCTGTGGTCCTGAAATAAAATAAAATATTAAAAAATTAAAATAGTGTTTTAATACTGAGTGGCTATAATGATTTCATGAATTTCCAAAAACAAATATTCATTAAGAATATATAAGTCTCTTTTTTTCCCCACTTGGGAAAAGGATCATGGCAACAATACACATGATAAGAACCACATTGAAAGTTGTTTGCACCTCTTCCCGCTGGTAATAATTTTTCCATTTCCTAAAGATGTTAGATTGAATTCTTTTACTGTGTGAAAAGAATACTGGTTTGTCTCTAAATTGAACATAAGTGAACATTGCAGAAAAGTCTCAACTTTTAAAATATGCTTATAAATATTATTTATACAGTATATAAAACTATATACTGTAGTTTATTTATACAGTATATAAAACTATACTGTATAAATAATAAAAAATGAAACTGAAATCCAGGATATTATAACATGACTAGAATTTAAAAGATTAAGAGTGTGACATTGTGCACCTTAAATGTATTCGGTTTACAAATGGTCAAGGGAGGCTATATGTAGTTTGAAGAATTATTTAAGAGTTAAAAAATGTTCAGTTGTAGAATTTTTGAACATAAGGCCAGTTAAAGGAAAATAACAACTGCTGCAATGTTAAAATCGATAAAAATATTTTTATATTTTTGTGTATAATTTTATTTTTTTGTTATATTTTCACCGATGTACACACAAACTATTTTGTTTGTCATTAGATTAAGTAACTTCAAGTTTCCTATTTCTTTGATAGAATATATTTAAAATTATCTGGATTTTGATTTGGGTGTATAATGATGAGTAGATTAAATTAAAATCCATTGACTCAAATGCTTTAAGGATTTAGAATATATTTTTGTTTCTTGGCCTTTATTTTCCTAAAAACATTAACTTTCTGAAAGACTTCAAATTAATGGAGAAAAGATCTCCATTATTTTTCTTCTTAAGTTTCTATACTTCAGTTACATTCACTTCTTCATTTTAAATATAGTATTAATGAATTTTTTTCCTCTATGCTTTATTCAGTCTATTTGGAAACTGAATTTTTTTTTTTTTTAGTGTTCTTTAAAGATATAATATTGAATGTTAACGATTGGTTTATAATATTTCTTTATTTTTTTCATCTTTGCCATTTTTTATTAATTTTCCTTCCTCTATATAATTAGAATTGGTTATATGGTGGTTTTAAACTTTTTATGTCAGAAATGTCTTATCATAAATTGGCATGTGACATTAAAGTTTTCCTCTAAGTACCTATTGACCTGTTACCCACAAATAAATAATGTGACATTATCATTATTGCTTAGTTCTAAGTATTCCAATCTTCACCGTTATACTTAGCTATACTCATGGGCATTTACATTGTGATTCTTTTGTTTATAAATTATTAGAAGAATGGAAGTTGCCAAAATCTATTTTGTAAGTAATTAATAATTCATTAAATTATGTAATTTATTAAAACTACGGAAGAGTAACTTTACAGTCTTGCACATGATCTTTTTTGTCAATATTTTGTACATTAAGGATCAAAGATATGTATCTATATCATTATATATGTATATATACGTTATATAATCTTTGAACTTAAAGTTAAAATTTGCATAATTTTACGAATTTTACTAAATGTGTTGATCAAGTCTTTTCTATTCCCAACATTTTTAAAAACATCTATTAGATCAATCAACTAACAGAGATTATGTGTTAAACATCTCTTACTATTTTTAATCTGGACATATTATATTTTCATTCTATCATGATTTTCATGTTTCAAATGTATGTTATATGACTCATTTGAAATTATATTACTTTTGAATTATCTGGTGAAATTATGTACTTTGAATTATGTAGATCCAGAGACTATTTTCTCCAAAGTCTATTTTGTCACATATTTCATTTTCCTCTTGTATTAAAAAAAATAACACCCTAAGTCAGTGGTATAAAACATTTACTTCCGGACACAAATATTTAATCTGAGCAGAGCTCCGTGGGGTCAGCTCAACTCTGCTGTCCTTATGTCAATATGGCTTGAAATCCAAGAGTTGACACATCCGAAAATTTATTCACTCCCCCTTCCAGTGGTTGATTTTGGCTTGCCGTGGGCAAACCAGCCACTGGCCGAATCCCCACTCAGTTCCTCAGTGTGGCTGGTGTGTCTTTCCAACATTGTAGTTAAGTCCATCACAACCATCCTTGCTATGTATAAACTATTTTGCCTTTTGATTACTGGTTCCCAGGCCAGAATCTGGGCTTTTCCACGTGTGCTGCTTCTTAGCTGTGCAAACCATCCAGCAGAAATAGGAACTTACTGTCACGGCTTCTGCTCTGCCCCCCAGGCAAGCCTATTCTCCCCACTAGATTGCTCTGCAGCTCTTCATTCCACATCCCCTTTTTGTATTATATTCAGCTTTTCAAGTTTATTTCACAAGATATATCATCTAGTAGTTTATTTATTTTATTTTACTGAGAAACAGAAACTATAAAACTTATAATATTGGATTTTGAAAGTCTTTGTGACAGGCACAGTTTTCTTCTGTGGGACTCGTTTTTGAGAGCTTGCAGAGGTGGTTAATTTATTTCTACTAGATTTAGTAGGGTGTTATCAATCTAGGAAAACTTTTTGTTATACTCCCACGGTGTAATTGACTAGATTCTGAAAGTAATACAAACTTAACTCCCCAAAAGTTATAGGAGTACTCCTCAATTGCATATTTATTTTCTACCTAGACCTCAAACAAGACAGACAGGTCTCTTAGTCTGATTTTTCTGGTGATTTTTGTTTTAATCTCATTATTTCACTGATAATTCAACATTCAAGATCCTCCATCTTAGGCAGCGTACGTTTTTAATTTCCTCCATGGCAATCCGACTGCTGTTTTAGGTGCTATCCCAGACTCTTGTTTCTTGATAGTAGCAGAAGTCTCCATGACAGGAATGACACTGATATCAACCCATCATTTTTTTTTTAAGCTCACTTTGTTTATCTCCAAAAGCTTTGCTTATTCTCTCATGATCTAAAGTGTTTACTTAACAGAAAATTATATGTTCCAGTATTTCTAGGATTGTTTTCATGAGACATCATTTTACATATTACTAAAAAGAAGATATTTATTCATCCTTAAAAAGGGAAACATTCTGTCTTTAGCAAAAGCATGGATGCACCTGGAGGACATTATGCTATGTGAAATAATTCAGGCATAGAAAGACAGTTACTACAGGAACTTACTTACATGTGGAATCTAAAAAAGGCTAAGTCATAGAAACAAAGAATAGAATGGCATTTACCAGGATCTAGAGTTGAGGGTATATAGAAAAATATTGGTCAAAGGATACAAAATTTCATAATAAAAATTCTAGAAGAGAGTGTTGGGGAAAAGCTTGAAAATATTGGGAAAAGATTTTATGAGGAAGAATCCCTGGACAATCGCAACAATACCAAAAATAAATAACTGCACTTTGATCAAGCTGAAAAGCTCCTGTAGGGGTAAGGGAACCATAACCAAATCAAACAGACAGCCTTTGAAATGGGAGAAGATTTTTGCATGTTTTGAATCAGACAAAGGCCTAATAACTAGAATCTATAGAGAACTCAAATTAATCAATAAAAGAAAAGCAAACAACCACATTTATAAGTGGGCAAGATACTTGAACAGAAACTTATCTGAAGATGACAGATGAATGGCCAACAAACACAAGAAAAAATGCTCATCTTTAATCATCAGAGAAATGCAAATCAAAGCCACTTTGATATATCACCTAAGTGCAGTAAGATTAGCCCACATCAGAGCATCCAAATCTGCAGATGCTGGTGTGGGTGTAGAGAGAAGAGAACACTTCTACACTGATGGTTGAATTACAAATTAATACAACCTTTATAGGAAAAGGATGAAGAATCCTCAAAGAAGTGAAAGTTGATCTTCCATTTAATCCCATCATCCCATTACCAAGTATCTAACCAGAAGAAAAAAATCATTTTACCACAAGAACATTTTCACCATTTTCACCGGGCGGCGCCTGTGGCTCAGTCGGTAAGGCGCCGGCCCCATATACCAAGGGTGGCGGGTTCAAACCCGGCCCCGGCTGAACTGCAACCAAAAAATAGCTGGGCGTTGTGGCGGGTGCCTGTAGTCCCAGCTACTCGGGAGGCTGAGGCAAGAGAATTGCTTACGCCCAGGATTTGGAGGTTGCTGTGAGCTGTGCGATGCCATGGCACTCTACCAAGGGCCATAAAGTGAGACTCTGTCTCTACAATAAAAAAAAAAAAGAGCATTTTCACCAGAATGGTTATTGCAATTCAATTCATATTTGCCAAGTCATGGAAGCAACCCAAATGCCCATCAACCCATGAGTGGTTTAACAAACTATAGCAAGTGTATACCAAGGAATACTATTTAGCTATGAGAAAAGATGGAGATGTTACATTTTTTATGTTTACCTGGATGAAGTTGAAAAACATTCTTTTTAGTAATGTTATCTCAAGACTGGAAAAGAAAAAAAATGTACTCGATACTAATATGAAGCCAATATATAAACAATTACATGCCCACACAAAACACAAAAATGGTCTAGCAAGAGGGAGGGACGAGGAAGCAGAGGGAGGATTGGGGGAAGCAGGGAGGACAGTGGCAGGATCTGACCTAACGTGCACAGTGTGAAGATGTTCAGCAGGACCCTGGATGAAGAGCTCTTCCACAATGTGAACTTTACCTTGGAATTGAGAACAACATACCCTGAAAAATTGTACCCTCATATGAATTTCAAATTTTAAAAAAGGATACAGGGGCGGCGCCTGTGGCTCAGTTGGTAGGGCGCCAGTCCCATATACCGAGGGTGGCGGGTTCAAACCCGGCCCCGGCTGAACTGCAATCAAGAGAATAGCTGGGCGTTGTGGCAGGTGCCTGTAGTCCCAGCTACTCGGGAGGCTGAGGCAAGAGAATTGCTTAAGCCCAGGAGTTGGAGGTTGCTGTGAGCCGGGTGACGCCATGGCACTCTACCGAGGGCCATAAAGTGAGACTCCGTCTCTATAAAAAAAATAAATAAATAATAAATAAAAAAAAAAGGATACAAAATTTCAGTTAGCAAGAATAAAACAGTTCCAGAGGTGTGTCATACAGCAAGGTGACCAAGTTAATAATAATGTTTCACATACTTAAAAATTGTCAAGAGTAGGGTAATGCCTGTGGCTCAAAGAGTAGGGTGCCAGCCCCATATACCAGAGGTGGCAGGTTCAAACCTGGCCCCAGCCAAAAAACTGCAAAAACAAAAGAAACAAACAAAAAAAATTGCCAAGAGTAGATCATATTTGTTTTCACCACAAAAAACTATACACTTGTCGGGTTATGGATATGTTAATTAGCTTGATTTAACCATTTCACACAATATATACATGAGGGCATCACATTGCACACCATAAATATATGCAATTATTGTCAAGTGTGTCTTAATAAATATAAATACACTTAAAATATTTATAAATAAACCAATGACAGAAATTGTGGCACTGTTTAAAAAAAATCAAAAATATTTTACTTACCAATAAGAAGGTAACTTTACATAACTCCGAGTAAAGGTTGAAGGGGACGAAATACCTCAACCAATGGTTAATTTGGGTGATGGCAGAAATGTCTTAAAGTCTTTACTTCAATGTGAGATCAATTCTATGGTGTATGACATGCTTCAGAGCACCATGTAAGATCAGTTTGAAACGAACTGAACAATAGTATATATAAGCTATCTCTGAAGATAGGCTGAAAGAGAAGAGTATGCATAGTATCCTGAAATAAAGTGGAAGAATTAAGGGAAGGAAACTGGCAATATTAAAAAAAAAACAAAAAAAAAACAAAACAAAAAAAACATTGCACTTGCAAACATCCAAAGTCTTAGGAGAGTTCATAAGAAATAGAATTCCTTTATTGGATGTCCCTAGTAAGCTTGGTAAGGGTGATGTGATCAGAATGGCCTCAGCTCTGCTCAGTGACAGATGATCAACTCACTTTAATTTATAAACCAGGACTTGCTGTTCTTATATGGTCCTCAGGATATTTTTGGTTTTCTATTTAAATTGAAATTCTACCTTTGTTATTGAATAATGTCGGTTTTCTCCTTATTCTTCTACTATTATTAATTCTCCTCACTTTGCATGGTTGAGGTTTTTTGTTTGTTTTTAGTTTCATATTTTTTATGGGAGTACAGATGATTTGTTTACATAGTTTGCTTTTGTATATTTTAAGTCAAAGTTATACATGTGCCCCTCAAATGTGCAATGTTCTGTTGGGTTGGAATTTATCCATCTCCTCCCCCCCATCTTATCTATTTCAATTTTGTTGAACTTTGCTTCCATATAAGCACATAGGTATTGATTAACTAATTCCAGTTTAGTACTGAGTACATGCGGTATTTGTTTTTCCATTCTTGTGATACTTAGGATTAGGTTATTTTTTAAATAACCTGATTATATGACAAAAGGTCTGAATGAAACTTGATCATAAATACATGTATATTATTGAAAAAATAAATTTCAACACAGTATAATTTAACAATTTTTAATTAGCTATAGACCTTAATGAGCATGTTAAAATGATTGTAGTGGGAATTTTTTTTTTTTTACCCAAGTGTGTACTGAAATATCATTAATGGCTATCAATTTTATAAGATAGAATTTATTTTTAGGAAAGAAGTTCTCAAAATTCCATGTCTACAAGCTGCTGCAACATCAAATTAAAAAAGAAGTGAGAAAGAGAGAAAAAGAGACAGAGAGAAGGAAACACAGGAAAAATAAAGATTAAAAAAAGGGAGAAGAGAAGGAAGGGAGGAAATCAATTCTAGTCATCCTTTAGATACACTGAAATATATGTTATGTTAACGAATATGAAAGGAAATGAATATAACACTTCAGAGAAACATAAGAGTAAAATGTAGTGTGTTGAATTAGTATGTCATTACATCTTGATAATCAAGATCATGAGGTGATGATCTTTTTATTTAACATCAAGAGAAAGGGAACCAGATCAATATACACTGTTTAATTATTTTTATTTTCCTTATTCAGAAAGAAAATACCTCATGAGGTTAACAATACCAAGCATGTGAGTTAGTGGAATAAATTTATCATATTTTAGCAATAAAATTATCTGTAACATTTGCTGTAAATAACTATTCTAGTCTCAAAAATATTAAAGCATTTATTTTTAATTGAAGGTAACAGGCCAATAAGACATTATAACTTCAGTATTACACTATTTGCAGAGATTTAAACTACTAAAAATGTTCATCCTTGGTAACACTGGTAATGTTAATTACTTTCCTACAAAAAGAAAATAAGAATATAAAATAAATTTTTATTTTGATTTTTTTTGTTTGTTTTGATTTCTAATTATGGAAATTACTATACAGTTTAACATCTTATAAAAGTATTGAAATAAATTAATTGTTTTTATAGTCTCTGAATTCATGAATGTTTAGTATCCATGTAAGGCCTAATGTTACAAAATAATTAATAATAAAGATGATTAGAAGGGCAAATAAATAAATGTTAAACAAGCCTCATGTGTCAATTATCTTTTATTTTCTTACTCTATCAGAGGTACCAACATTGCAAGTTAAATAGGTTTTTAGAACATATAATTTCTGCATACGGAAATGTAACACTCCACTGAAAATTTTTTATTAATTCTCAATACATTTTCTAATATAAACTTACCTCAGGGAAATTTTATGTCAGTTCACAAAATGTTCAAGAACCAAGTACAAGGTATGCCTGAATCTACATAGGCTAATTGCACACTGTAATGCAATTTTTGAATTATGTTTTGCTGATGAAGTCACCAAGATCATTTTAATTTTGCTTTATCTTATTTTGAATTATAGACTCTGCATATATGATGCCTATTACCATTATTTCTTGCCAGCTAAGGCAAAACTATGATTTCCATTGTAATGATCTTCTATTTTACTTCCCAGAGTGGATAGTATACAGTGAACAAGTGAATTATAATTCAAAAAGTGAAAATGGGGTTGTTATGGTATTATGGCAAAAACAAAAGAAATAATAATTTTTCTGAGGCTCAGAATATTCACAATACTGTGCAGAAATATGAATATAAAAGTGAGAATTGGATTGATATCACTAAAAATGGCACTACAAGAAACTTTTTTGCTCTCTCTCCACCAAAACAACTAATAAGTGAGCAAAAATTCTCAGAATAAACTTTTTCTGACACTGGAATCCAGTCAGAAAATGACAACCACCAGCAGAATGATAAAGTAAGGAAGGAGCTGATGCACAGTAATTAGAGCTCTGTGGCTTTTTTATTTTTATTTATTTTATTTTTTTTCGGTTTTTTATTTTTTTATTTATTTTATTTTTATTTATTTATTTTTTAAATGCTTGCCTCATCAGATGGGCAACAGCTCTGAATACAGCAGCCTGCATGCCTGGTACAAGTTGTGAGTGCCAGAGTCAGCATATCCGATCATATTCTTAAAGAATTATGGTTGTGCATTTCCACCTATCTGGAGGCTCTCTTAAGGAATGGTTCAAGGGCGTACTTTTGTTTCATCTAACTGGAAATATTCACCACAAAGCTGGGTGTCTTTCATGGGGGCTTCTGGAGTACTGCTGTAGCAGCTGGGGTTAAAGGAGTAAGAGATAACATTAGGGCAAATGATAGTTAAGACAAAACTCCTGAGAAAATAAGGGAAAGTCTCTTCCCCAGGAAGTGAGTCATATGCCCCGATATTTCACACAATGTAACCTAATTGTATGTATCCTCATATTCACCTGAATTAAAAAAAAAAATCCCAAGAAGAAAAATTTAGTAAAGGAGATCCATCAGGAATAAAAGGAATTGTAAATGCTGCCATTTTTATCAGGGAATACCAAAAATCACATTAATGCTATGGGCTGAAAGCATACTCAGAAAGGCCAGAGCAGTAGTCCAGCTGTACTTTTGGTTGGCTTTCCTCCTGCAAGCCACAAGTAAAGGCTAAGACAAAGGTATAGTGCTCTGAATAAGCAGCAGAGAATTGCTCTGAAACAGTGCCAATATTCAAAGATTGGGGGGAGTATTGTATTTTTCTTTTCTTGTCTTGGATCTAGGTGAGGAAAATGTTTCAAAACATTAAGTGACTGTTGATCCAAAGTATAGATTTCAGTGGTCATATATGACAAAATATAGACTTTGCAAGACAGTTTAGAAGGACGCTAACCAAAATACAACATATAATAAACACCAACACAAACTCCTGAGGGAATGGAGAATCTGTTATCCAGAATGTTTACATTACCAGACTCAAAAGGTCCAAAGCCTATACAGAAGCAAGAAAGTCTGATGCATTCATAGAGAATAAAAGAAATTAATAGAAGCTACCAGGGAAGAAAGATAGGCATTGAATATGAAGAAAAAGAAACACACACACACACACACACACACACACACACACACTTAATATAGTCTGAATGTTCCTGTACTCCCCAAACTCACATGCTGAAATCTAATCAGCAAATTTGCAATGCGGTAATATTAGGGGTATTAGAAGATGATTAGGTTATGAAAATGGAGCCCAAGGAATGGGGTTAGTGCCCTCATAAAAGAGGCCTGAGAGGGCCACCTTCTCTCCTCCACCATGTGGGGTTACATAAGGTACTATTTTATAAATCAGAAAATGAATCCTCATCAGACACTGAATCTCGCAACATCTTAATTTGGATATCACAACTTCCAGAACTGTGAAAAATACATTTCTGCTGTTTATAAGCCACCCAATATAGACTATTTTGTTATAACAGCCTGAACAGACACAATAATAAAAAAATATACTCAGAGAGTTAACAAAGCCATAGACAAAGGACAAAATGAAACTAGAAAAGCAATGTCTCATCAAATAGAAAAAAAAAAAAAAAAAAAAACCAACCAAAAGACAGAAATTATAAAAATGAACCAAGTTAGAAATTCTGAAGCTAGGAAGTTCAATGACTGAAATAAAAATTCCCATAGAGTGGATCAACAGAAGATTTGAATTACCAAAAAGAATGTACAAACTTGGTGGCACGTTAATTGCCATCGTCTAGTCTGACAACAAAAAGTGTCAAGAATGAAGAACAATACACAGAGCCTCAGCAGCCTTCGGTCCACCATTAGGTGTAACAATATATGTAGAATGATAGTCTCAGAGGAAGAGAAGAGACATATAGGGGCAGAAAAAAATATTTGAAAAGGAATGACTAAAATTTTCCAATATTTGGAAAGACCGTGCAAGAAACTCAACACACTCCAAGCAGTATAAAGTCAAAGATACCCAGATCAAGAAATATTATAATCACAATTGTCAAAATCCAAAGATAGAGAATCAGCAGGAGAGAATACTAATTAAATGCAATGGATCTTCAAAAACAAAGTAGCTAATTCTTTAAAAGAATCCATGAAGGTCAGAAGTCAGTGGGATGAAATATTTAAAGTGCTGGACAAAAAAAAAAAAAAAAAGAACAACTAAGATTCTTATATCTGGCAAAATTGTAATTCAGAAACAAGGAAGAGATTAAGACTTTCCTGAATAAACAACAATTAAGGATATTCATCTCTAGTAGACTTGTCCCATATACATACTAAAAAAGTCTTTCAGATTGAAATGAAAGGACATTCAATGATCACTTGAAGCCATATGAAGAAATAAAAACAAGTATAATGGTACACATATAGGTAAATATAAAAGATATCAAATGTTATTGCACATTTCTTTTTAATTCTATGGTAGCTAACATTTTAACTTTATGACAATCAAATTTGAATCAGCTCTGAACTAATTTCAGCAGTAAACAGATATTCCCTTTCATAGTTTTTTTTTTTTTTTTTTGTAGAGACAGAGTCTCACTGTACCTCCCTCGGGTAGAGTGCCGTGGTCACACAGCTCACAGCAACCTCTAACTCTTGGGCTGATGCGATTTTCTTGCCTCAGCCTCCTGAGCAGCTGGGACTACAGGAGCCTGCCACAACGCCCGGCTATTTTTTTGTTGCAGTTCAGCTGGGGCTGGGTTTGAACCCGCCACCCTCGGCATATGGGGCCGGCGCCCTACTCACTGAGCCACAGACGCCGCCCATCCCTTTTATAGTTTTAACTCCTTGGATGTTGTTATTGTCATAAATTATATTTTTATACATTTTGTGTCCATTAACATAGGTTTCAATTATTGTTTTATATATTTGTCTTTTAAGTCATATAGAACAACAATAAAAACAACAAAAGATTTGCAATGTGATAATAAAACAACAATCTTTCACACAACCAAGGAGTTAAAGGAAAAATTTCAAGTGAAATTATGAAATACTTTGACTCAAATAAGAATAAAAATAGAAGTAAAACATAACAAAACATATAGACTTTCTCAGAAAAATTTGTCAGAATGAAATTTAAAACTCAAATGATTGTATTAACAAAGAATTAAGATGAAGTGAACAACCTAACTTTCTACCTTAAGGAAATAGAAAAATAGGTGTAAAAGCAATATACAACAAAAATAGCATAAGGAAGAGAATATTAAGGGTTGAAGTTCCAACAAAAGAATTATAGAACTAAAAAAAGAGAATTTATTAAACTTAAAGTTGATTCTTTGAAATAATCAACAAAATTGGCAAACATTTAGCTAAACTGAAAAAGAAAGGAAAAGAATCAAATTACTAACACCAGAAGTTAAAGTAAAGCCATTATTACAAAGCTGAGAATATTATGAAAAGTTGGATGCCAACAAATTTAACTAAGTCATATGAAGTTGAAAATTTATGGAAACATTATCTAAAACTAAATTAAGAAGAAATAGAAAATTTGAGCAGACATATAAGTAAATTGAACCAGTAATTAAAAACTGCCCAATTAAGAAAAGTCCAGAACCAGATGGCTTCACAGCTGAATTCTAACAATCGCTTAAAGGGATTATATCAAAACTTCTCAAATTCTTCTAAAATATATAGAGGAGTAAGAAACACTTTCTAACAGTCTCTGAGGCAAGCATTGCCCCAATAACAAAAATGTCCCAAGAAAAGAAAACTATACACCAGTACTGCAATGTAGATTTCAAAATCATCACCAAAATGCTACCAAAGTAAATCCAGCAGCACATTAACATCATTCATCTTGGTTAAGTGAGATTTATTCTGGGAGTGCAAAGATCATTCAATGTACAAACATAATTAATGTAATAAAATATATTCATAGATAAGAGAGTCAGTATTAATTACAATTAATGCATTAAAAAAGTATTTGAAAAAAATGTATCACCTTTTTGTCATAAATCACACTCAGAAATCTACGATTAATAAAACCCAAAACTTTTTTGACATGCTAAAAGGATTCAAAAAATCCCCTAGCTAACATTGTAGTTTAGGGTTAAAGACTGAACTCTTCTCATTAAGATTAATCAGGCAAGGATGGCCATTTTGCTGCTGCTTTTCAACATTTTACTTGAAGTTATTTTTTCCCTAATATTCTAATTTTTAATTTCAAAATAATATAAGGGTACATATTTTTTATGTTGAATTTTTTTCACTTCCAAGGTAAAGTTCAAGATGTAGTTGAGCCCTTCACCCAGGGGCCATAATAAACACTCTCACATTGTACAGATTAGGTGAGATTCCACCAATCACCCTCTCACTCCACTCTTTTCCCCTGCCTCTCAGTAGACTATATTTGTGTTTTATCATTTGTCTGGAAGTGTAATTGTTTATATATTGGTTTGATATTAGTATTGAGTACATTGGATACTTCCCCCCCCCTTGAGCTACTTTGCTAAGAAGAATGCGTTTCAATTCAATTCAGGTAAAAATAAAAGATGTGAAATCTCCATTTTTTCTTATGGCTGAATAATACTTCATGTTATACTTATGTCAGAGTTTGTTAATCCAGTTACAGGTTGATGGACATCTTGTTTACTTCCATGACTTGGCAATTATGAATTGAGCTGGAATAAACATATCCATTCAAATGTTGTTGTGGTAAGATGATTTTTGTTCTTCTGGATACATATCTAGTAATGGATTTGTAAGATCACATGGAAGGTCAACTGTTAGTTTTTTGATTATTCTCCATTCTTCTTTCCATAGAGATTGTATTAATTTTCAATTCCATAATAGTGAAGACATGTTCTCTTGAATACCCTTGATCTCCTTCTCTTTCCTGATTACCCTGGCTAGGACTTCCAGCACTATGTTGAATCGCATTGGTGACAGTGAACATCCTTGTCTAGTTCCACATCTGAGTGGAAATGCTTTCACTTTTACTCCATCCTATGTGATATTGGCTATGAGGTTGTTGTAGATGGCTTCCATCAGTTTAAGAATTGTCCCATATATGCCTTTTTCTTAAGTGTTCTTCTCAAGAAAGGATGGTGAATATTGCCAAAAGCCTTTTTGCATGAATTGAGAGAATCATATAGTCTTTGCTTTTGATTTTATTTATATGGTGAGTTACATTTATGGTTTAAATATGTTGAAACAACCTTATATTTCTGGGATAAAACCTACTTGATTGTAATGTATAACTTTTTAAATATATTCTTGTTCTGCTTGGCAAGATCCTATAGAATATTTTTGCATGAATAATATTGTTCTATAGTTATCTTTTTTTGTTGGATTCTTCTTGGTTTTAGTATTAGTGTGATATTTGCTTCATAGAATGTGCTGGTAAGGATTTCTTCCTTCTTGCTTTGGAATAGATTATACAAATTTCCTCTATAGAGGTTTGGTTGAATTCTGGTGTGAAACCATCTGGTCCAGGGCTTTTATTTTTTGGAAGATTTTGTATAGTTAATGCTATTTTGGTGCTTGACATAGGTCTATTGAAAATTTCTAATTCTTTCTGGTTGAGTTTAGAAAGGTGGTATGATTCCAGGTAGAGTTTCATTTTCTCTACACTTTCATACTTCTGCATGTAGAATTTTTTATAGTATCCATTGAGGACCTTTGTATTTTTGTAGTATCTGCTGTTTTTACCCTTTTTCATTTCTGATGGAAGTTATTCGAGATCTTACTTTTTTGTTTCTGGTTAGTTTGGCCAAGGGTTTATCAATTTTACTAATCATTTTAGAGAATCAACTTGTTGTTTCCCTGATCTTCCGAATGATTCTTTTGTTTTCAATTTCATTTACTTCTGCTAGAATTTTGGTTATTTCTTTTCTTTTGCTGGGTTTGTGTTGGGGGTTGGATTTTTCTTCCTAACCATTTGCTTGAAGTAGTCCATTAACCTGTCAAATTGCTCGCACTCTGTTTTATTGATGAAGGCATCTAATGCTATAATCTGCCTCTTTGGATTACCTTTGAAGTTACACAGAGGTTTTGATATTTTGTGGCTTCATTATCATTGTTTTCAATAAATCAAATAATTTTCTTCTTAATCTCATCCTGGACCCGGCAGTCATTCAGCATGTTTTTTTTAGTTTCCATGACTTTATTTGAGTATGAGATTTCTGTTGCTGTTGACTTCAACTTCCATTGATGTTATGAGAAGATACAAGGAATAATTTCTTAAAATTCGTTGACAGTAGACTTGTGTCATAAGATATTATCAATTGTGGAGGATGATCCATGGGCTGGGTATGAATTCATGAAATGACGAAATGTTATGTCTGTTAAGCTAATTTGTTCTATAGTCATGTTTAAGTCCATTATTTCTTTGTTTAGTTTTTGCTAAGAGGCTCTGTCCAGTACTGTCAAAAGAGTATTAAAATCTCCAACTATTATAGTGAAGGAAGATATCATATTGTTCAGATCATTTAGGATTTTCTTTATAAACTAAGGAGTGTTCAGGTATAGTGCATAAACATTAATTACTAAAATCTCTTTATGTTGTATGCTTCCCTTGATAAGTATGTAGTGTCCACTCTTGTCTTTCCTTATTTTTGTTGATTTGAATCCAGTTGTATCTGAAAATAAGATTACAACCCCAGTTTTTTGATTTCTATTTTCCTGGATTATTGTTTTCCACACTTTAACCCTAAGTCTTGTTTTATCCTTTGAGGGTAGGTGTGTTTTTTGGATACAATAGATATAGGGTCAGAGCTTTTTTATCTAGTCAGCCAGGCTTTGCCTCTTTAGAGAAAAATTCAACCCATTCACATTTATTGAAAGAATTGATAGATATGGGGGGATTTGGGTCATCTCATTTTTAAGAGGTCCAGAGCCTATTTTTATCTCTTTCATCATTGTGGACACTGAGCTTTTTACATTAATTTCTGTGTGTTCTCACTTGGGTGATGGACTGTCCTGTTGGTCATTATGAAGAATGGGTTTGAGTACTTTTTGTAGAGCTGGTCCAGTTATGGCAAATTTCCCCAATATTTGTATGTAAGTAAAATATTTGATTTCTCCATCACAAATTAAGCTTGGTTTAGCAGGATATTGGATTCTGGGCTGAAAAAAAATTTTTTAAGAAAGTTGAAGTTCAATGGCCATCCTCTTCTGGTTTGAAAAGTTTTAGCTAAAGAGTCTGCAGTCATACTGATTTTTTCCCTTTTTAGGTAAGATTTTTCTTACACCTGGCTGCTTGCAGGATTTTCTGTTTCATATTAATCTCAGAAATCTTAATTACAATGTTTCTAGGAGTTGCTTTGTTAGGACTGAGTAATACTGGGGTTCTGAAACTATCTAGTATCTGAATTTCTGTGTCTCTAAAAATGTTTTGGAAAATCTCCACCATAGTATCATGACATAGAGCATCAGTGCCTTTAGGATCATCCTCTTCTCCTTCAGGAATCCCTATAAATTAGATATTTCATTTTTTGGAATCATACCATAACTAAAGGAATATTTTGTTTTTTGTTCTGTTTGTTTGTATCACTTTGACTGCTTATGAGAGTTCAAAATTCTTGTCTTCAATTTCTGAAATTCTTTCTTCTCCATATTCAGTCTAAGAGAGTCTCCATTGTGTTTCAAAGCTTCTTGTATGCCTTTATCAACTCCTTCAGCTCTGCTATGTATTTTCTTACCATGTCCATATCCTTAGTGATTTACTGTATCAGTGCTGATGCCCTAATTCTGATATTTCACTAGGATTTTGCCAGATGTCAAGGTTGAGTGAATATGAGTAAATGGAATCTCTGCATTGTTTCCCACACATACATGTGAATTGTTATAGTTAATTTTATTTTTCAATTTTTGTAGGTTATATGATCCTCACGTAGCAGGTAAAACATATTCTTTGTGTATCTGTGAGGGTTTTTCTGTAATAAATGAGTAATCAGTTAACTGATTAAAAGTGGTCCTTACCTTATGGCCCCATCCAATCTATTGAAGGCTTGAATAGAACAAAAAGCCAGAAGAAGGGAAAACGTGCTCCTTTCTTGAACTGGGATATCCATCTTCTCCTCCCCTTCGACACTGGCATTCTTGGTTCTTGGACTCTTCTCCTGCATGTGTGTATGTCTCCTTATTCTCCATATCTGTAGAACCCTGACTAATAAATGAATCTACAATTGTCTTAAAATAAAATGTTTAATTTTAAATAAAACATTTGTTGCTGTTTTATTAATCAAGATGTGCATAAGTAATGAAAGATTGATCATGGAAATGAAATAAACTGACTGCAACCTAAGATATAACTTGTCACATTTAGGCAAGATGAGTTTTAGCTTTTATGGGCAGAATACTGTGTACAATCTATTCTCAGTTTCAGACACCACAGTGCACAGACTGTTTATGGTTCTTTTGAGGAAAGACTCTACATCACAGCCCAAGTGATATACCATGAATATCTCAGGATTTTTCTAGAAGATGAAAGAAGTGATCAAAGTGGTTTTCCACTGAGATAGGAGAAAACTGAAAGTTCTAGGAATTTTGAGATACTGATATCCTGAAAAATCACCGTGGTCCAATAAAGAAGAATTTATTTTATTTTATTTTTTTTTATTAAATCATAACTGTATACATTGAAATGATCATGGGGCATCATAGACTCGCTTCATAAACCATTTGACACATTTTTATATCAGTGGTTAACAAGGCCTTTCTGGCGTTATCTCAGTTACTGTGCCAAAACATTTACATTCTACATTTACCAAGTTTCGCAAATAAGAATTTATTAAAATAAGGTTTTAAATAGAGTCACAATTGATGTATGTCTTTTTCTTTATTTCTGGGACTATGTGATTATCTAATGTTCTATTTTATAAACACAGGGTACATAATTGAGATTACACACACACACATATATATAGATATATATAATTGACAGAATTCCTGCATCATATCCCAGACTGCAGAAATGGCAGGGAGAGAGAAATGAAAGCCCAAAAAAATGCCCCTCTGAACAGAGATACTAAAAGCAATTCTGTGTTTATAGAAGGGATTGCAGAGTTTAGCACTATCATGAAATCCTTAAAGATTGCAGAATTGGTCAATATGAATCAATACCTTTTTAACCTAGAATATTTGGTCATGCAAAAATTAGGTGTGTGAAGATATTCTTTAGATTTATTGAGACTCCTTCAGTTCTTCATTTAGTGATAGCATTTTAGCCAGGTGATAGAGAAAATAAAGCAGAATCTGGAAACTAGTACGCTGTTGTCAACCTGTTTTATTTTCTTTTATCTGTATTGGCAAAAAACTTATAAGTAAGGATGGCAACATTTCTTTTTATATTTGCCTTAAGAATATGTCAAGTATTTTCCCTGATATTCCAAAGGTATTGTGATTATCCAGATATTCCACGGAGCATTATAAAAGTCCCTTTCATTGATGAGATTATGCTAATTCCTAGTGAGCACAAAGTAGAAAACACTCTAAATGATCTACTAAAGTGCACATCTGACATAGTCAAAGATAATCCCTTAGTATAATAAAGTACATGTCTGATGGAGTCAAAGGTAATACAAAATTAAAACAGATATCTAGACATTAGCTTGACACATTAATTAAGTTGCCAAGTCTCTTGCATTTTGCATTATGTTTTAATATTACTTCTGTGGTAAGAAAGAAGTTGATGAATCTTGCACTGTCCACTATGAAAAAAGAGGTGCTTTTTGGATCTCGATGGCAAAATATATCACATTTCAAATAAACTATAGGCTGCAAGTTTCAAAAGGTAGTTTGAACAGAGAAAAAGAAACGTATTCACCTGGTCCAGCTTTAGTGCTATTTTTACTACCATAGTACTGAGTGATGGAATAGACTCATTATTTCAGGCATGTAACATGTGGCAGAAGGAGATGTTCTATGCAGCCTCTGTCAAGCTCCCAAAGTAATATTCAGGATAATCATGATAAAAACAATAGCATTCATCTTCTATTATTCAACCATCAAAGTACTTACGATGTCCCAGATAAGCCAGGAAAATTTTTGAATTTTGAGATGGGCAAATAGTTTGGTTGCTAAATGTCCTCTTTAGCACACCTTTCTGTGGTTTTCTCTGCTTTTTATTGACTTTGAGCCACTTTGCAATGTTGTAAATTGGAAGAAAACTGATAACAATGTAAATGATGCTTGTCCATAGAAATGCAAAGGAATTGTGTCTTGTGAAATGTAATTGACTATTACCCTAGGGCAGACCATTTTTACATTTATTTGAAAATTCATTTCATAATACTTATTGCCCATATAGTTCTAATTTTTTCAATTCTCCTTTAAACTTGTAACATCTTTCTAGTTCCTTTGTTAATTGATGAATTAAATAAAGCCCTTGATATGTGTTCATTTTATATTTGTATAAGATTCATGATTTTACATTTTGTAAAAAGTACCCATTTATAAATATTATAACATGCTCAAAATGAAACAGGTCTACCCAAGGTTCAAAGTAAACATGGGAATCTCTAAACACAAATCTTAATGCTATTGCTTAGCTATAAATTCCTAGAGCTGCAGTACACAACTTCTGGGCTGTGAACTGGTACTGGTCCCTAGCCTCTTAGGAACTGGGCCACATGGTAGGAGACAAGCAGTGAGCAAAAGAGCAAAGCGTCATCTGTATTGACAGCCACTCCCTATCCTTTCATCATTGCCTGAGCTCTGCCTCCTGTCAGATACCTCCCTCCTGCTGGGAATTTCCCATGGGCAAACTGTCTTTTTTTTAGACAGAATCTCACTTTCTTGCCCTCTGTAAAGTGCTATGGCATCATAACTCACAGCAACCTCAGAATCCTGGGCTCAAGTAATCCTCCTGCCTCAGCCTCCTGCCCCTGCCTCGAACTACAGGCACCTGCCACAACACCCAACTATTTTTAGAGATGGGGTCTTGTTCTTGTTCATGCTAGTCTGGAACCCGTGATCTCAGGGCAGTCCACCGGCCTCAGCCTCCCAGAGTGCTAAGATTACAGGCATGAGTCCCTGCGCCCAGGAGGGAAAACTGTCTTTCATAAAACTGGTCACTGGTGCCAAAAAGGTTGGAGACCACCGTCCTAGAGTGTCTTCTCACTTCAGAGATTTCTTTTGTTTATTGAGATATTATTCAGACAGGCATAGTGTTCAGTGGTTTTTGTAGTATATTCACAACATTGTATAATCATCACCACAACTCCAGCATGTCTTTGTCACCCAGAAGGAAAGCCCAGACCTATTAACAGCCCCTCTATACTCCCACGCCTTCCTCTGGCAACCCTGGCAACCACCTTCTACTTTCTGTCTGTATTTATTGACTGCTTCTAGACATTTCAGTTTAAATGTAATCATATATGATTCTTTTGTATCTGGCTCTATCACTAAGCACGATGTCTTCCAATTTAATCCATGTTGCTGTCTTTCTCAGTACTCCATTCCTTTTTATAGCTGAATGGTGTTCCTCTGAATGGGTAGACGTTTTTATTTATTCATCTGTTGGACCTTTGAGTTGTTCAGTTTTTGGCTGTCATGAACATTCATGCTCATGTTTTTTTTTTTTTGTTGTTGTTGACATATGTTTTAAACTCTGTTGTGTGTAAATCCGGGGGTGAAATTCCAGGTCATATGGTAACTCTGGTGTTTCACTTTTTAAGGAGTTGCCAAAATGTTTTTTCAAAGTAGCTGATTTCTCTCTTTTCCCATTTGAAGCCAAGAACATTTCATTCTCCGCTGGCCCAAACAGCCTCAGCAGATTGGACTCACTCATCAAGAAGTGAGAAATAAGAACTGTGGGAATTAGTCTGAAGGGCACTTATGGTCTTTCTACCCACTTTTCATTACACTGCACATTGCCTTAAACTGGCCTAATTTTTCACCATCATGTAGATAAGGGTGTTGTTAGTGCTCCAGTGGGATAAAGATGACTTGGCTTTTGTCTAGACCAACTGTACCTGTCACTCATTAGAGACAGACTTGCAGGTCCAGAGATAGTAGGATCACAGGCAGTACAGGGCCACCAAGTTATGAGGGAACCTGTGGCTTTTGAAAGCCCAGTGTTCTTTCCACAGCTTCCTGTCTATAAACAATAAAAGTACGAAAGCCCATTGTCAGATAATTGTACTAGTATACAATCACTGCTAGCACATAGCACTTAACACTTTGAAAAATAAGTACAAATAGGTCAAGTAACTTGCTCAAGGTCATACATCATATAGGTGGGAAAGCCAGAATCTCAGCCTAAGTCTACTGGTTCTAGAAGTCCTTCTCTTACCTCTTGGATATGCAGCCTGTTGATTTTCATTATTTTGTTACTTCTGCCTTGTCATAACCAATACACATTTGAGTTGTGTTTCTATATCCAAAACTGGCAAGCCATTAATTTATACACAAATAAACTAGTTTTCCCATGAAAAAGAAAATATCTGAAGCTAAATACAAAAAAAAAAATGTTGTGAAAATTACAGTTTGCAATACTTTAGAGCATGATGCAGAACTGGCAGTGTCTGTATGCAGACAAACAGATATTTGCTTAATAAGTCTTTCTTTCTTGAATGACAAGATTTGGTTTTGGACCTCACATTGAGGCACTTTGTTGCATCAATAGCTGTTCCTTGCAATTAACTGATAACTTCTAAGAATTAAGCTTTACTATCCAGCCCCTTTTCAGACTGCAGTCTGTACATGCCACCTGCAGGCATGCATAAAAGACACGAGCTTTCTCCAGAGCAGCCTGCAGGATTGCTTAACTATCTGTCATCCCAGGCAGAGCAGAAATCACGGCAGAGGCAAGGGAGGTGATTAGTATAAAACCCGGCAACACTGAGAGAGAGCTGGGGACTAGTGCGGTGACTGAACTGAGGGAAAAAATGGAAGCACAACCATATTAAGTGAAGGGCTGGGAACCAGAAGAGTGTGTCACTTGCAAACTGGACACAGAGGTTGTTTTCTTATGAAAGCCAAACCATATGCGCACTGGTAAACAATTAGAACACAGCAGAGATTCTTCTACAAAGATAAACTGGGAAACAAACCACGGATTCTAACAAAACACTACACGTTCCGCAGCAAGACTCTCCCTGCCCAAATCCAACAGACACCACTGTTTTGTTTCTGGTGCTTGTATAATATGCCTTTTGCATCTAAAATAGCAGAACAAAACAATCTGCAATTCCATCTCAAGCAAGCCTATAATGGAAGTAGCTGGTGGCTAAAACTCTCCTCATGTTCCCAGTCCCTACTTTAAGGCCAGAGCTTCAAAGCGTCCTAAGGGAAGACCCCAAAGAAGGAAGGAAGAACTCTCTCCAGCCTCAGTACTTCATTATTATACATGTGCTTCCTGTCTAATCTCATCCACCTGAACAGTCTTGTTGGTGGGCTACAGAGTAACTCAACTACTATCAAATTTTCACTGTAAACTTTTCACTTAGGAAAAAAAGATTCTACCTTCCCCTTGGCCACTACTTCAACATTCTGTTGAACTTCAACTCAGCAGATGGTCTAGCATATAACAAGGATATGGATTCTGCTGAGCCTTGTGGCATATGGCAGTAGTCCCTGCATTTTGGAGGCTGATGCAGGAGGATCACTCAAGTGCAGGAGTTTGAGATCAGCATGTGCAACCCAGCAAGATCTACAACAGATAGATAGATAGAAAATATATGGATTCTGCAGTCAGGCAAACAATCCTGGATTTAAATCCCAGGTCTACTATCAGTGTGTCTTTAGGCAGCTAACTCAACCTCTGTTTCTTCATTCATTAAAAAAAAATGGGGGGAATGAGACTTAAATTACTTTCCTATCTCCTAGTACAGAATAAATGGGGATAAAATATACTCAGCCACCTGACCCAGAAAAGGTAATTGTAAATGTCACTTACATTTCCTTCTCCTTATAATTTATACAAAAATGCAAAAACTCAGAAGCACTCACTCTCTTAATTCTTTATTCATTCATCAAACTTCTACCATGTGCCAGAAACAGAACTTCATAAATCAAATGTGATTGTCTCTGTTCCTGTGGAACCAGAGTCAAAGGAAAGAGGGCAGAAATGAAATAGCTCATCAATGAATGAATACATAAATTTGGTTAAATTCATGGGACAGGGAATGGGTGGAGGATGAATTAAGAGCTCTGTTAGGGCAAAAGAAAGTCAAGTTAAATTCAAAGCACTAAGTGTGACCTTAGAAGCCATATCAGGTGGGTGAGCTTGACTCTGGTATCCACAAGGGGCAAGTTTTTGTAATTCTCTGTGTCTCCCTTTTCTGGTCTATGACATGGATATGACATAGTTTTTTTTTGGGTTACTGTGACATGTAGAGCAATATCCTTCCCTGGCATTCCCCCTCATCTCCTCTGTTTGAACCTCCCCTCCCCCAGCACAGGCTTTCTGAGATGTCTAGATTTCCATTTAGCCTCTAGAACTCATCCTGAATTGGAGGTCATCCAGGGTTCTGAAAGTCCTTCAGGCCATTCCAGAAATAAAGACCTGTAGGGTAAAACCTGACTAGCTGAAACATGCTGACCAAACTACCTAAAACACCTTGTAAGTGATGCACAGGCCACATTGATAAGCAGAAAACCAGCACCTCCAGTCCGTGTATCTCTCACGGGGGAAGTCGGTTAGAATAGTTACTAGGCTTCTGAGCAGCAGCTCACCCCCAGAGCTTTAGAGAACACAGCCTTTGCTTTCTCAATGGGCCACCTGGAAACCTACCTCCTACATGTGGTTCAGCTGAGGCAGCAGGCTTTTGACAGGAGACAGATCAGCGCAGTAAAGAAAGGACCAAAATGTCCATGGTCTGGAAACCTTATATCAGCCACATACCTGGTGTCCCTCTACCCCGTAGGAGGAATGTGCAAAGGCAAATTGTTGCTCAGGTAGGCTTTCCAGACTCCTTCAGCCAGGGAGCTCAGGCAGTCTGTCCTGAGCATTTGAATCTGAAAGTAAAATATTAAGGAAAAGTACTGAAAAGACATGTCACATAAATTCCTCTCCCCTTCCAAACATAAAACACTTCTTAAAACTTAGTTTTAATGATGAACACAAGACGTACTTAAACTAATAAGCAATGTTAACAATAAGAATAATGAGAGTTACTTCTTAGCCTGACGTTCTGGAGGAGACTGCCCCTTTGCAGGTGGCGCCATGAGTGCCTGGGCAGATAGGTGGCTCTTCACAAGCAGGTGGGATGCTAACACCTCGCAGCCGGGTCGCCATGGAAATTGCCGGGCTGTGGATGGCTCGGGTCGGACCCGCCAGGAGGCGCCAGAGACGCGGCTGCGGGCTGAGCAAACGCGGGCCGGGAGAGCGACTGTCCAGTGCCAGGGATCCGCAAGTTCTCCGCCCCTGCCAGGGTCTGGGAACTGCAAACAGAAAGTCGCATCCCACCCCAGAATGTTCAGATTTTGCTGGATGATCAGAATCACGCTGGTTAGAAACCACTAAAATTTTGCTAAAGAAAATCTCCCAGGAGAGGACCTGGAATCTGAATTTAACCCGGGGATATTTATAGGGTCGGGAGATTGACAATGGGTTCGTCCATTTTTTGTCCACGCGCCTCCCACCACGCCCCGCATTGGTAAAGAATCCGCACCCCCAATTTCCTCCCCAGATGTTCTCAAGAGGGTCCTCAGAGCAGAAAATGCGGGAGCCTTTTCGCTTCCTTGAAATGCTCCCTCCTGCAAGGTGGCCACTGATTGGAAGCGTCGCTGCTCTTTGCCAGTTTCCCACTGGGGGGCAGCCTGGTCCTTCGCTCTGCTCTTTCCGCAAAGCAGCAGCCCGCAGTGTGGATTCTAGCTAATGCCAGCTGCAGCCTGGTTAATACCAGCACTTCTAGAAAGCGAAGCTTGGGTGCAGAGAAAGATGGCTCCTTAGGAGGAATGGGGCAGTAGCAGGGCCTGGGACTTTAGATGGAAGAAGCTGCTAGCCCCAGTTCCTTGTTTCACTTAGGGTTCAGAACTGAGAATCCACGCTGCTTGAGGATAATACGAGGGCACTGGAGGACAGAATTCCCAGCCCCCGGTGTCTCATCCTTGATTGGGTAATCAGGCAGGACTTCAGAACTGATGCGGAGCACCTGAGCTCTGCCGACCCCTGGGAACCTGCAGCCTCACCTGACACCTTTGGAGGCAGCCTGGTGTTGGGAATGAGACTGGCTTCTACACAAGTGGGGGTTCCCACAGTATCGCCCTTTCTGACTGACCTGTGCCATTTGCACAGCCTCTCTCAGAGGTTTAGAGGAGGCTAAGCTCTATAGAATGAGAAAATCTATGCGTCTCTAAAGCAATGTTTTTCAAACTTTTTAATCTCATGGCACACTTAAATTATGTCGATCAAAAAGGACTGTGTTTTGAACTTCTTTGGAAAATAATGTAATGATCTTCAAATATTTTTGCAGTTGAAAAATCACTGCTTTAGTGCCTTCTGCATTTACCATGTCTTATTTTGACAACCTGTTAATAGTTCCGAAGTCTGTGTTATTTCATGCATAGCTTATAATAAGTAGGAGCAGGTTGTTCTCTATTAATCTAAAGTATACTTCCTCCAGTTCAAACTTCTGAATCATGAATTATTGCTAAAAGGGAGGGAGCTGAGATGACTGGGACCAAGTGAACAGACCACAACATGTCCTTTAAGATAATAAATGTCTTACGTAAGTAAGGGACTCACCATCAAATAAGTGTGTAAAATACTTGATTAAATGTATTTCTTTAATGCAGGACTTTTTTTCCAGAAACTTTAGCAAGTAAATATGTGCCATGACTCTCCAAGTTAAAGCTCCAATGCACAGTATTCTCACATTTATTTCTTCTGAGACTTTTTTTCTACAGTGACTTGTAGAGCAACTATTCTGCAGAGCATGCTTTGGAAACCTCCCAGAGAAGTTTCTGTAAGCCACAACAGTACAGAGCTTTGGGGCACTTCTGTTTTTTCAACGTGACAAGGTAGATTTGGGCTGCCTTATTCAAGAGGAGGATGGGAGCGGCCTTCTGAAACAAAGGAGAAAGAACTGATTCAGTAGGGAGGACACACTTACGTTTCAGAGACTTGGCATTCTTTTAGTTATTTCACCTTCACAACCACTCTCAGATATCAGTTATCCCCATTTACAGACAAAGAAATGGGCACTTATGAATTTTTCAAATAGCACATCCAACCTCTCGTAGCCGAGAAGTAACAGGGCTGATTTTTGGAGCAAGATCTTCTTTACTGCAGAAACCAAGCCCAGTATTGGAGACCGCAGCAGGGGTTGGGGGATAAGAATTGATTTTGTTTTTGTGATCACCTGAGTAGTGAAAAATGAAGACTGGGAGAATAAGGTAGTAGTCAGTATTCAGTCAGTCAGCAGAAGAAAACCCCCAGGGTTGGGATTTGATGTTGGGTTGGAGATAATCCTTCCAAAAGATGCATGGTCAGGAAAAATTGGGAAATTTGTTTTGCTAGGAGATGAGTTAAAAATACAGGTATACCTCAAACATATTATGGGCTCAGATCTCAGGTGATTGCAGTAATGCAAATTACAAGAAAGCAAGTCACACAAATGTGTGGGTTTCCCAGTGCAAATGAAAGTTATGTTTATATTATACTGTAGTCTATTAAGTGTGCAATAGTATTATGTTCAAGAAAACAACATACATACCTTAATTAAAAATCCTTTATTGTCAAAAAGTGCTAACAATCATCTGAGCCTTCAGCAGGTCATAATCTTTTTGCTGATTGAGGATCCTGCTTCAATGTTGATGGCTGACTGACTGACAGGGGTGCTAGCTGCTGATGGTGGAGGTGGCTGTGGAAATTTCATAGACAACAATACATTTTGCTGCATCTGATGACTTTTCCCTTTACAAAACATTTATCTGTTTGATAGTATTTTACCCACAGTGGAATTTCTTTCAAAATTCTCTCAAATCCGGACACTGCTTTATCAACTAAGTTTACATAATCCTTTTAACAATGTTCACTGCACCTTCACTAGCAGTTTTATCTCAAGGATGCACTTTCCTTGCTCATTATTAAGAAGCCTCCTACTCATCTGTTCATGTTTTATCATGAGATTGCAGCAATTCAGCATATAGTTAGGCTCCAATTCCAATTCTGATTTTCTTGCTATTACCAGTTTCTTACTACATTAAAAATTAAACCTCTCAAGTCATCCATGAGGGTTGAAATCAACTTGTTCAAAACTCCTGTTAATATTGCTGTTTTTTTTTTTTTTTTATTGTTGGGGATTCATTGAGGGTACAATAAGCCAGTTACACTGATTGCAATTGTTAGGTAAAGTCCCTCTTGCAATCATGTCTTGCCCCCATAAAGTGTGACACACACTAAGGCCCCACCCCCCTCCCTCCATCCCTCTTTCTGCACCCCCCCATAACCTTCATTGTCATTAATTGTCCTCATATCAAGATTGAGTACATAGGATTCATGCTTCTCCATTCTTGTGATGCTTTACTAAGAATAATGTCTTCCACTTCCATCCAGGTTAATACGAAGGATGTAAAGTCTCCATTTTTTTTAATGGCTGAATAGTATTCCATGGTATACATATACCACAGCTTGTTAATCCATTCCTGGGTTGGTGGGCATTTAGGCTGTTTCCACATTTTGGCGATTGTAAATTGAGCTGCAATAAACAGTCTAGTACAAGTGTCCTTATGATAAAAGGATTTTTTTCCTTCTGGGTAGATGCCCAGTAATGGGATTGCAGGATCGAATGGGAGGTCTAGGTTGAGTGCTTTGAGGTTTCTCCATACTTCCTTCCAGAAAGGTTGTACTAGTTTGCAGTCCCACCAGCAGTGTAAAAGTGTTCCCTTCTCTCCACATCCACGCCAGCATCTGCAGTTTTGAGATTTTGTGATGTGGGCCATTCTCTCTGGGGTTAGATGGTATCTCAGGGATGTTTTGATTTGCATTTCTCTAATATATAGAGATGATGAACATTTTTTCATGTGTTTGTTAGCCATTCGTCTGTCGTCTTTAGAGAAAGTTCTATTCATGTCTCTTGCCCATTGATATAAGGGATTGTTGGCTTTTTTCATGTGGATTAATTTGAGTTCTCTATAGATCCTGGTTATCAAGCTTTTGTCTGATTGAAAATATGCAAATATCCTTTCCCATTGTGTGGGTTGTCTCTTTGCTTTGGTTATCGTCACCTTAGCTGTACAGAAGCTTTTCAGTTTAATGAAGTCCCATTTGTTTATTTTTGTTGTTGTTGCAATTGCCATGGCAGTCTTCTTCATGAAGTCTTCCCCCAGGCCAATATCTTCCAGTGTTTTTCCTATGCTTTCTTTGAGGATTTTTATTGTTTCGTGCCTTAAATTTAAGTCCTTTATCCATCTTGAATCAATTTTTGTGAGTGGGGAAAGGTGTGGGTCCAGTTTCAGTCTTTTACACGCAGACATCCAGTTCTCCCAACACCATTTATTGAATAGGGAGTCTTTCCCCCAAGGTAAGTTCTTGTTTGGTTTATCGAAGATTAGGTGGTTGTAAGATGTTAGTTTCATTTCTTGGTGTTCAATTCGATTCCAAGTGTCTATGTCTCTGTTTTTGTGCCAGTACCATGCTGTCTTGAGCACTATGGCTTTGTAGTACAGACTAAAATCTGGTATGCTGATGCCCCCAGCTTTATTTTTGTTACTAAGAACTGCCTTAGCTATACGGGGTTTTTTCCGGTTCCATACAAAACGCAGAATCATTTTTTCCAAATCTTGAAAGTACGATGTAGGTACTTTGATAGGAATGGCATTGAATAGGTAGATTGCTTTGGGAAGTATAGACATTTTAACAATGTTGATTCTTCCAAGCCATGAGCATGGTATGTTCTTCCATTTGTTAATATCCTCTGCTATTTCCTTTCTGAGGAGTTCATAGTTTTCTTTATAGAGGTCCTTCACCTCCTTCGTTAGGTATATTCCTAGGTATTTCATTTTCTTTGAAACTATGGTGAAGGGAGTTGTGTCCTTAATTAGCTTCTCCTCTTGACTGTTATTGGTGTATACAAAGGCTACTGACTTGTGGACATTGATTTTATATCCTGAAACATTACTGTATTTTTTGATGACTTCTAGGAGTCTTGTGGTTGAGTCTTTGGGGTTCTCTAAGTATAAGATCATGTCGTCAGCAAAGAGGGAGAGTTTGACCTCCTCTGCTCCCATTTGGATTCCCTTTATTTCCTTGTCTTGCCTAATTGTATTGGCTAGAACTTCCAGCACTATGTTGAATAGTAAAGGTGACAGAGGACAACCTTGTCTGGTTCCAGTTCTAAGAGGAAAAGCTTTGAGTTTTACTCCATTCAGTAAAATATTGGCTGTGGGTTTGTCATAGATAGCTTCAATCAGTTTTAGAAATGTGCCACCTATGCCTATACTCTTCAGTGTTCTAATTAGAAAAGGATGCTGGATTTTATCAAATGCTTTTTCTGCATCTATTGAGAGGATCATGTGATCTTTATTTTTGCCTCTGTTAATATGGTGGATAACGTTTATGGACTTGCGTATGTTGAACCAGCCTTGCATCCCTGGGATGAAGCCTGCTTGATCATGATGAATGACTTTTTTGATGATAAGCTGTAATCTATTGGCTAGGATTTTGTTGAGAATTTTTCCATCTATATTCATGAGTGAGATTGGTCTGAAATTCTCCTTTTTGTTTGGGTCTTTTCCTGGTTTTGGTATCAAGGTGATGTTTGCTTCATAGAATGTGTTGGGGAAGATTCCTTCTTCCTCAATTTTTTGGAATAATTTCTGCAGTACAGGAATAAGCTGTTCCTTGAAGGTTTGATAGAATTCTGGAGTGAAGCCATCTGGACCAGGGCATTTTTTAGTTGGAAGCTTTTTTATTGTTTCTTTGATCTCAGTGCTTGAAATTGGTTTGTTCAGGAGGTCTATTTCTTCCTGGCCAAGTCTAGGGAGAGGGTGTGATTCCAAATATTGATCCATTTCCTTCACATTGTCAAATTTCTGGGCATACAGTTTCTGGTAGTATTCAGAGATGATCTCTTGTATCTCTGTGGGATCAGTTGTTATTTCCCCTTTATCGTTTCTGATTGAGGTTACTAGAGATTTTACTTTTCTATTTCTAGTTAGTCTGGCCAATGGTTTATCTATTTTATTTATTTTTTCAAAAAACCAACTCCTTGTTTCATTAATTTTCTGAATGATTCTTTTGTTTTCAATTTCATTGGTCTCTGATTTGATTTTGGATATTTCTTTTCTTCTACTGAGTTTAGGCTTAGATTGTTCTTCTTTTTCCAATTCCATAAGGTCTCTTGTGAGATTGTTGATGTGCTCTCTGTCTGTTTTTCGAATGTAGGCATCTAAAGCGATGAATTTTCCTCTCAAAACTGCTTTTGCAGTATCCCACAGGTTTTGGTAGCTTGTGTCTTCATTGTTGTTATGCTTAAGGAAGTTAGTGATTTCCTGTTTGATTTCTTCCTGCACCCATCTGTTATTCAACAGAAGATTGTTTAATTTCCATGCCTTTGGATAGGGTCGAGCATTTTTGTTAGAGTTGAGTTCCACCTTTAGTGCCTTATGGTCTGAAAAGATACAAGGTAAAATTTCAATTCTTTTGATTCTGTTGATATTTGTTTTGTGTCCCAGGATATGATCAATTTTGGAGAATGTTCCATGGGGTGATGAGAAGAATGTATATTCTTTATCTTTGGGGTGGAGTGTTCTATATGCGTCTATCAAGCATAATTTTTCTAGGGTCTCATTTAAATCTCTTATATCTTTGTTTAATTTCTGTTTAGAGGATCTGTCCAGCTCTGTAAGAGGTGTGTTAAAGTCCCCTGTTATGATGGTATTATCAGATATCATATTGCTCAGACTGAGTAAGGTCTGTTTCAAGAATCTGGGAGCATTTAAATTTGGTGCATAGATATTTAGAATTGAAATGTCTTCTTGTTGTAGTTTTCCCTTGACCAATATAAAGTGACCATCTTTGTCTTTTTTGACTTTAGTTGCTTTAAATCCACATGTATCTGAAAATAAGATTGCAACTCCTCTTTTCTTCTGAATTCCATTTGCCTGAAAAATTGTCTTCCAACCCTTGACTCGGAGCTTTAATTTGTCTTTTGAAGCCAGGTGTGTTTCTTGCAGACAGCAAATGGATGGCTTGTGTTTTTTAATCCAGTCAGCCAATCTATGTCTCTTCAGTGGGGAATTCAAGCCATTAACATTTATGGAGATAATTGATAAGTGTGGTAGTATTCTATTCGTCTTATTTGGTGAGAGTCCATTGCTTAGTTTTATCTTTTGCATCAGTGTGGAGGTTAGGTTCTGTCCTTTGATTTCTGAGTTCTTACTTTGCTGCTGATCCATTGTGGTGGTCAGTGTGCAGAACAGGTTGAAGTATTCCCTGTAGAGCTGGTCTTGTTGTGGTGAATTTCCTCAATGTTTGTATATCCGTAAATGATTTGATTTCTCCATCAATTTTGAAGCTTAGCTTAGCAGGGTACAGAATTCTGGGCTGAAAATTGTTCTGTTTAAGTAGATTAAAGGTAGATGACCATTGTCTTCTTGCTTGGAAAGTTTCATTAGAGAAGTCTGAGGTCACTCTGATGGATTTGCCCCTGTAGGTCAACTGGCGCTTACTCCTGGCAGCTTGCAGAATCTTTTCTTTTGTCTTGACTTTGGACAGGTTCATCACAATGTGTCTTGGAGAAGCTCGGTTAGAGTTGAGGCGACCTGGGGTCCGATATCCCTCTGAAAGCAGTGTGTCAGAATCTTTGGTGATGTTTGGGAAATTTTCTTTTATAATATTCTCTAGTATGGCTTCCATTCCTCTGGGGCATTCTTCTTCCCCTTCTGGAATTCCTATAACTCGTATGTTGGAACGTTTCATAAAGTCCCATAATTCTGACAGTGAACGTTCTGCTTTCTCTCTCTTCTTTTCTGCCTCTTTTACTATCTGAGTTATCTCAAAAACTTTGTCTTCTACCTCTGAAATTCTTTCTTCTGCATGGTCTAACCTGTTGCTGATACTTTCCATTGCATCTTTAAGTTCCCTGATTGACTGTTTCATTTCCTTCAGCTCTGCTATATCCTTTTTATATTCTTCATATCGTTCATCTCTGATTTGATTCTGTTTTTGGATTTCCTTTTGGTTATTTTCCACTTTATTAGCAGTTTCCTTCATTGTTTCCATCATTTCTTTCATTGTTTTCAACATGTGTATTCTAAATTCCCTTTCTGTCATTCCTAACATTTCTGTATAGGTGGAATCCTCTGCAGTAGCTACCTCATGGTCCCTTGGCGGGGTTTTTCTGGACTGGTTCTTCATGTTGCCTGTAGTTTTCTGCTGATTCTTCCTCATGAGTGATTTCTTTTATCTGTTTCCTTGCCCTAATTTTCCTTTCACTTCCTCTTGCTCTTTAAGTTCTTGTGCCTGTGGACTAAGGGTTACAGGACCAGAAAGGTGAGAAGGTTGAAGAGCAAAAAAGGGATGAAAGAAAGGAGGACCGAGTGATAAGAAAAAAAAGAAAGATAGAGAAAGGAGAGGGGGTAGGGATAAGGAATATTGACAAAAAGAAGAGAGGCACAGAAAGAGGGAGACAGGGCAATATAGGTGTACAGTAGGGTTCTTTGACACAACCTTAAATAACCCCACCTTCTGGGGGTTGGGTGCCCAGTTGGGTGGTTCCCTTGAGGTCAGCAGCTCTTTGCTAACCTGGTCAGACACAGTACCCCACCTCCACCAAGTAGAGAGGAAAGACAAAAATGCTATAACTCAAACCAAAACAAGCAAACAGAAAACTTTATGGCGATAAAATTGGGTGAAAAACCAAGTGATAGCGGTAGAAACACTAGCAAAAATGAAGTTGTAGTTATTAAAAAAGGCAGCAATGGGAAATTATAATTAAACTAGAAAAATTGAGAAAGAAAAAGGGATCTGTATGGAAAAGATTGAAATTAAGAAACAAAAGAACATCAACAACGTCAAAATAAACAAACAAAAACACCCAACCAAACAAAAAAAAAAGAAAAAAAAAATACACAACCAAAAACAAAGCAGTTTGTATATGTTGATGAATATTGTCTGGGCAACACGTGGTCTTTTGGGGTATGGGATGTTAGTCACAGTTCCGATACGACTGGAGGCTGCCGATTTCTCAAACCCCAGCAGGTAGACACCCTAAATCTCTCTTCAGCCCACTTAAAAGGCACTTTGAACTTGTAAACTTGCTGAGCAGAAGCTTTCCCAGCTTTCTCGCTGGAATCGCTGCTGAAGTGGCTATCCACTTACTCAGTGTGCCAAAACTGGTCTCACTCTGCCCCTGAGGGTTAGGGCTGCAAGGCGGCTCAGACCCCACCCTTAGGCTACTTGGTTGCTGGGTTACCAGCTCCCACCCGTTTCTAGCTCTGTGACCCTGAGGGCGGAGCTTGCCGGGGCAGATCGCTGACAATGGATCCGTGTGACCCACCGCCAAACACTATTAGCTCCGTCTGGCTCAGCGGCTCAGACTGGGGCCCTAGACAACGGCCAAAGTTCTCCGCACTCCCACTCAGGCCTTCCCCAAGGCAGTTCAACTCAGTGCCAAGTCCAAGGACATCAAAAGAGTTCACAGGTAAGGCCTTTCTGGTTTGCAGTCTCGCTGCTACTGAACTTACAGTTGTGGGCGGGTTTAGACGGGTTGAACACACGCGACCACTTGCCGGTTTTCCACTGTTTTAGTCCTCCTCTTGGGGTCCAGAAGTCTCTCGCTGACTCCCTGTATCCTCATAGGAGTGGTGATAGGCAGTTCCCACCAGCCAGAGATGCCTGGAGTCCTATCTCCCCAGACTCACGGTGCCCAGATGCAAGGAAGCTGTTACTCGGCTGCCATCTTGCTCCGCCCCCCCCAATATTGCTGTTTTGATACCTTCTCATGAATCATCAATTTTTTTATTATTATTATTATTATTTTTTTTTTTGTTGAGGGAGAGTTTCATTCTGTGGCCCTCGGTAGAGTACCGTGGCCTCACCCAGCTCACAGCAACCTCCAACGCCTGGGCTTAAGTGATTCTCTTGCCTCAGCCTCCTGAGTAGCTGGGACTACAGGAGAATCATCAATGTTTTTAATGGCATCTAGACTAGTGAATACTTTCCAGAAGATTTACAATTTGCTTTCCCCAGATCCATCAGAAGAATCACTACATAAGGTAGTACAGCTGGGACTACAGGCGCGCGCCACAATGCCCGGCTATTTTTTTGTTGCAGTTGGGCCGGGGCTGGGTTTGAAACCAACACCCTCGGTATATAGGGCCGGCGCCCTGCTCACTGAGCCACAGGACACGCCCCGGTCCTATTCCATTCTTAACAATAGCTTCGCCCCGCGACACATACAACTCTCCAGATACAGTGAAACCAGGTGTGGGAGAATGATATTTAACTAAATCGAATTAGGCTGGGCGATGTGAGGTGGCACAGGACTGTAATCATTGAACTTGGGAGGTCTAGGTGGGCGGATCGCTTCAGCTCACTGAATTGACCTCCCGAAAATTTGTTTGTTTCTTTGTTTTCCAGTTCTGGCGGAGTCAGGACTTGAACCAACACCCACGGTATAGTATGGGGCCGGCCCCTACTCCTTGAGCCACGGACTGCGCCCACTCAAACGCACACGCGTTTCTGAACTGAGCAACCCCACCCACCCACCCACCCCCGCTGAGGCCCCAGACCCTGACATATTGTGGGCCTCCTATTGGCTGCGGAGCGTGCCGGTCCTGCATTTCTTCAGGTTGCTGACTTGTTGTGACTGCGTGGCCAAAGGCACCACTTTCGGGGTTTCTTTTTTCTTCCCTTGTTTCTCTCTTTCTCTCTTTACAGATCTCACACGTGTGCTCGAACACATCGTCATGACGCTTATGAACTACTAAAGGAGATGCTGCGACACGCATCCCTCCCTCCTTCCCTCCCTCTCCCCTTTCTTTCTCTCCTTCCCTGGTAACATCCCCCCCAGGCACCCGCACCTGCATATGAAACACCTGAGCTAGCGAGGAATGAGCACCCCGTGTTCTCTTGCCAGGCAGGCAGGCATGCATGACATGTGCTCCACGTGGGTGTTAGGTAACTTCGGTCTCCCCAGTGCCCCGCCGATGACCAGACGTCCGTGGCCGACCTTAGACCGGGGATCTTGTCACCTTAGCGCCTGTCGGTCCACCAGATGTCTCTTCTGCGTTCTTTGGCGTACTCAGTCTAGCAGGTGGCGGCCCTGTATAAGTTCTGGCCCCCTGAGGCTCGGAGCCTCACCTAGCCCCTCCAAACCCCGTGTTCCTGCTTTGGTGTTCGTCTGCTCTCTCTATCTCCCTCTCTCTCTCTCCCTCTCCCCCTCCCTTTCTCCCAGCTCTCTCTCTCTACCCCCCTTATTCTCTCTCTCCCTTTATCCTGAAACGGTTCTTCTGACACTATGCACTGCTTGCCTCCTGTGTAACTACTAGAGCTGAGGAGCGAGCGGGGCAGCGTGTGAGCCTAGGGGGTGTGTCATTTCTATCAAAAAAAAAAAAAAAAAAACAACTCTTCTTCATTCACGTCTACACAACCAGCTAGGACAATATATGTCTGTGGGATTATATAATTATTTATTCATAGATTTTTTTTGCCCATACACTCTCAGTCCACCTTCCATAGGAAGAGCGGGCTCTCGCCATTCACAAGTCACAGTACACTGGAATTCTTGAGCTCCAGGGATGCTTCTGCTTCAGATTCCCGAACAGCTGGGACTATGGTGGGGAGGGGGGCGGTCGTCTCCTGTCTCCACCGGCCTCGGCCTCCCAGAATGCTAGCATTAGAGTGGAGATCAACCGCCCCCGGCCCCGTAACTGCTTTGTGTCTGTATGCAGCTGTTCCGAGAAGGACAGATATGACCTCTCAAAGCCCAGTGGGGAGGCGGTGCGGGGAAGGGCGGGGACAGATCCTAGGCGTTCTTCCCTTCAACCTCGGCTCTCGGGTAAGGTCCGGTCAGCGCCTCAGTGTTTGGCTACCTAGCTCTCCTGTAAAATGGAACAGATCAGAAAGAAAGGTCGAAAACTTAACTGAGGGGCGGCGCCTGTGGCTCAGTCTGTAAGGCGCCTGCCCATATGATGAGGGTGGCGGATTCAAACCCGGCCGTGGCTGAACTGCAACCAAAAAATTGCTGGGCCTTGTGGCGGGTGTCTGTAGTCCCAGCTACTCAGGAGGCTGAGGCAAGAGAATCGCTTAAGCCCAGGAGTTGGAGGTTGCTGTGAGCTGTGTGATGCCATGGCACTGGACCCGAGGGTTATAAAGTGACACTCTGTCTCTACAAACAAACAAACAAACGAAACTTAACTGACGACTGACGTTTTTCTCTGGACTGGAAAGCGCGTGTCTGGGAAGAGGTAGGGTTTCTGTTCCAGGAACTGTGCTACGTGACCATTTACTTCTTTATTTGATGGATTTTAATATTTGTTTATTTATTTTTTCGTTCATTTGATTTTTTTTCTTTTTCTTGGTGAGGCAGACTCTCACTGAGTCACCCTCTGTAGATTGCTTTGGTGTGCTGTCACAGCTCACAAGAACCTCCAACTCCTGGGCATTAAGGATTCTCTAGCCTCAGCGTCCCACATACCTGAGACTGCATGAGCCAGCCACAACGCCGGGGTATTTTTGCTTTGTTGCAGTTGTCATTGTTGTTTAGCTTGTCAGGCAGGGCTGGAATCCGCCACCCTCCTGGGTGGATGTGGTTGGGGCCTTAATCACTGGGCTATGCACCACCCCCCCACCCCACCCCAGCCTATTTATTGATCTATTTATTTTTTTAATATTTTCCTTCTTTTGCGGTGTTTGACTGGGGCCCGCTTTCAACCCGCCACCTCCAGTACATGGGGCCGGTGCCCTACCCCTCTGAGCCACAGGCAATGAACAACTTTTACGCTTGGATTTTCCTTCCTTCCTTCCTTCCTTCCTTCCTTCCTTCCTTCCTTCCTTCCTTCCTTCCTTCCTTCCTTCCTTCCTTCCTTCCTTCCGTCCCAACCTTGGTCCCTCCCTTTCTCCCTCTCTTCCTTCCATCCTTCTTTCTCGTTCATTTCCTTTCCAGTTTTTGGCCCGGGCTTGGTTTGACCCCGCCACCTCCCGCATATGCGGAGAGTTGGGCGGGGGTGCCCGCAGGCGAACTCTTTCAACTAAATGATGTTGAGGAGGGGGCAGTTTTTCTCGGCAGCCACCACCTCTGTATATGGGGCCGGCACACTACTCCTTTCACCCACAGGCGCCACCCGTCAACTTCTATTCTTTTTCTTTTCTGTAGAGACAGAGTTTCACTCTATTGCCCTGTGTAGAGTGCCGCGGCGTCACACAGCACACAGCAACCTCCAACTCCTGGACTTAGGCGATTCTCCAGCCTCAGCCTGATGAGTAGCTGGGACTACAGGCACCTGCCACAATGCCCGGCTATTTTTTTGGTGCAGTTCGGCCGGGGCTGGGTTTGAACCCACCACCCTCGGTATATGGGGCCGGCGCCCTGCTCACTGAGCCACAGGACCCACCCCCGTTCTCTTCCACTCTTAACAAAAGCTTCCCCCCGCCACACATACAACTCTCCAGATACAGTGAAACCAGGTGTGGGAGAATGGTATTTAACTAAATCGAATTAGGCTGGGCGACCGTGAGGTGGCTCAGGCCCGTAATCGTAGCACTTTGGGAGGTCTAGGTGGGCGGATCGCTTCAGCTCACTGAGTTGAGCTCCCGAAAATTTGTTTGTTTCTTTGTTTTCAAGTTCTGGCAGAGTCCTGGCTTGAACCAACACCCATGGTATAATATGGGGCCGGCGCCCTGCTCCTTGAGCCACGGACGGCGCCCACTCACACGCACACGCGTTTCTGAACTGAGCAAAACCACCCACCCACCCACCCCTGCTTAGGCCGCAGGCCCTGACCTCTTGTGGGCCTCCAATTGGCAGCGGAGCGTGCTGGACCTGCGTTTCTGCAGGTTGCTGACTTGTTGTGACTGCGTGGCCAAAGGCACCACTTTGGGGGTTTCTTTTTTCTTCTTTCTTCCCTTGTTTCTCTCTTTCTCTCTTTCCACATCTCACACGAGTGCTCGAACACATCGTCATGACGCTTATGAACTACTAAAGGAGATGCTGCGACACGCATCCCTCCCTCCTTCCCTCCCTCTCCCCTTTCTTTCTCTCCTTCCCTGGTAACATCCCCCCCAGGCACCCGCACCTGCATATGAAACACCTGAGCTAGCGAGGAATGAGCACCCCGTGTTCTCTTGCCAGGCAGGCAGGCATGCAGTACATGTGCTCCACGTGGGTGTTAGGTAACTTCGGTCTTCCCAGTCCCCCGCCGATGACCAGACGTCTGTGGCCAACCTTAGACCGGGGATCTTGTCACCTTAGCGCCTGTCGGTCCACCAGATGGCTCTTCTGCGTGCTTTGCCGTACTCAGTCCAGCAGGTGGTGGCCGAATATAAGTTCTGGTCCCCCTGAGGCTCGGAGCCTCGCCTAGCCCCTCCAAACCCCGTGTTCCTGCTTTGGTGTTCGTCTGCTCTCTCTATCTCCCTCTCTCTCTCTCCCTCTCCCCCTCCCTTTCTCCCAGCTCTCTCTCTCTACCCCCCTCATTCTCTCTCTCCCTTTATCCTGAAACGGTTCTTCTGACACTATGCACTGCTTGCCTCCTGTGTAACTACTAGAGCTGAGGAGCGAGCGGGGCAGCGTGTGAGCCTAGGGGGTGTGTCATTTCTATCAAAAAAAAAAAAAAACAAACAACTCTTCTTCATTCACGTCTACACAACCAGCTAGGACAATACATGTCTGTGGGATTATATAATTATTTATTCATAGATTTTTTTTGCCCATACACTCTCAGTCCACCTTCCATAGGAAGAGCGGGCTCTCGCCATTCACAAGTCACAGCACACTGGAATTCTTGAGCTCCAGGGATGCTTCTGCTTCAGATTCCCGAACAGCTGGGACTATGGTGGGGAGGGGGGCGGTCGTCTCCTGTCTCCACCGGCCTCGGCCTCCCAGAATGCTAGCATTAGAGTGGAGATCAACCGCCCCCGGCCCCGTAACTTCTTTGTGCCTGTATGTAGCATTTCCGCGAAGGACAGATCCGTCCTCTCAAAGCCCAGTGGGGAGGCGGTGCGGGGAAGGGCGGGGACAGATCCTAGGCGTTCTTCCCTTCAACCTGGGCTGTCCGGTCAGGTCAGCGCCTCAGTGTTTGGCTAAATAGCTCTCCTGTACAACGGAACAGATCAGAAAGAAAGGTCGAAAACTTAACTGAGGGGCGGCGCCTGTGGCTCAGTCTGTAAGGCGCCTGCCCCATATAACGAGGGTGGCGGATTCAAACCCGGCCCCGGCTGAACTGCAACCAAAAAATTGCTGGGCCTTGTGGCGTGCGTCTGTAGTCCCAGCTACTCGGGAGGCTGAGGCAAGAGAATCGCTTAAGCCCAGGAGTTGGAGGTTGCTGTGAGCTGTGTGATGCAATGGCACTGGACCCGAGGGTTATAAAGTGACACTCTGTCTCTACAAAAAAACAAACAAACAAACAAACAAACGAAATTTAACTGACGACTGGTGTTTTTCTCTGGACTGGAAAGCGGGTGTCTGGGAAGAGGTAGGGTTTCTGTTCTAGGAACTGTGCTACGTGACCATTTACTTTTTTATTTGATGGATTTTAATATTTATTTATTTACTTTTTCGTTCATTTGATTTTTTTTCTTTTTCTTGGTGAGGCAGACTCTCACTGAGTCACCTTCCGTAGATTGCTTTGGTGTGCTGTCACAGCTCACAAGAACGTCCAACTCCTGGGCATTGAGGATTCTCTGGCCTCAGCGTCCCAAGTACCTGAGACTGCATGAGCCAGCCACAACGCCGGGGTATTTTGCTTTGTTGCAGTTGTCATTGTTGTTTAGCTTGTCAGGCAGGGCTGGAATCCGCCACCCTCCTGGGTGGATGTGGTTGGTACCTTAACCACTGGGCTATGCACCACCCCCCCACCCCACCCCAGCCTACTTATTTATCTATTTATTTTTTTAATATTTTCCTTCTTTTGCGGTGTTTGACTGGGGCCCGCTTTCAACCCGCCACCTCCAGTACATGGGCCCGGTGCCCTACCCCTCTGAGCCACAGGCAATGAACAACTTTTACTCTTGGGTTTTCCTTCCTTCCTTCCTTCCTTCCTTCCTTCCTTCCTTCCTTCCTTCCTTCCGTCCCATCCTTGGTCCCTCCCTTTCTCCCTCTCTTCCTTCCATCCTTCTTTCTCGTTCATTTCCTTTGCAGTTTTTGGCCCGGGCTTGGTTTGACCCCGCCACCTCCCGCATATGCGGGAGGGTTGGGCGGGGGTGCCCGCAGGCGAACCCTTTCAACTAAATGTTGTTGAGGAGGGGGCAGTTTTTCTCGCCAGCCACCACCTCTGTATATGGGGCCGGCACACTACTCCTTTCACCCACAGACGCCACCCGTCAACTTCTATTCTTTTTCTTTTCTGTAGAGACAGAGTTTCACTCTATTGCCCTCTGCAGAGTGCCGCGGCGTCACACAGCACACAGCAAACTCCAACTCCTGGACTTAGGCGATTCTCCAGCCTCAGCCTGCTGAGTAGCTGGGACTACAGGCACCTGCACAATGCCCGGCTATTTTCTTGTTGCAGTTCGGCCGGGGCTGGGTTTGAACCCACCACCCTCGGTATATGGGGCCCGCGCCCTGCTCACTGAGCCACAGGACCCACCCCCATTCTCTTCCATTCTTAACAAAAGCTTCCCCCGGCCACACATACAACTCTCCAGATACAGTGAAACCAGGTGTGGTAGAATGATATTTAACTAAATCGAATTAGGCTGGGCGACCGTGAGGTGTCTCAGGCCCGTAATCGTAGCACTTTGGGAGGTCTAGGTGGGCGGATCGCTTCAGCTCACTGAGATGAGCTCCCGAAAGTTTGTTTGTTTATTTATTTTCCAGTTCTGGCGGAGTCCGGGCTTGAACCAACACCCACGGTATAATATGGGGCCGGCGCCCTGCTCCTTGAGCCACGGACGGCGCCCACTCACACGCACACGCGTTTCTGAACTGAGCAACCCCACCCACCCAACCACCCCCGCTGAGGCCGAAGACCCTGACCTCTTGTGGGCCTCCAATTGGCAGCGGAGCGTGCCGGTCCTGCGTTTCTGCACGTTGCTGACTTGTTGTGACTGCGTGGCCAAAGGCACCACTTTCGGGGTTTCTTTTTTCTTCTTTCTTCCCTTGATTCTCTCTTTCTCTCTTTCCACATCTCACACGTGTGCTCGAACACATCGTCATGACGCTTATGAACTACTAAAGGAGATGCTGCGACACGCATCCCTCCCTCCTTCCCTCCCTCTCCCCTTTCTTTCTCTCCTTCCCTGGTAACATCCCCCCCAGGCACCCGCACCTGCATATGAAACGCCTGAGCTAGCGAGGAATGAGCACCCCGTGTTCTCTTGCCAGGCAGGCAGGCATGCATGACATGTGCTCCACGTGGGTGTTAGGTAACTTCGGTCTCCCCAGTGCCCCGCCGATGACCAGACGTCCATGGCCGACCTCAGACCGGGGATCTTGTCACCTTAGCGCCTGTCGGTGCACCAGATGTCTCTTCTGCGTGCTTTGGCGTACTCAGTCCAGCAGGTGGCGGTCGTGTATAAGTTTTGGTCCCCCTGAGGCTCAGAGCCTCGCCTAGCCCCTCCAAACACCGTGTTCCTGCTTTCATGTTCGTCTGCTCTGTCTATCTCCCTCTCTCTCTCTCCCTCTCCCCCTCCCTTTCTCCCAGCTCTCTCTCTCTACCCCCCTCATTCTCTCTCTCCCTTTATCCAGAAACGGTTCTTCTGACACTATGCACTGCTTGCCTCCTGTGTAACTACTAGAGCTGAGGAGCGAGCGGGGCAACGTGTGAGCTTAGGGGGTGTGTCATTTCTATCAAAAAAAAAAAAAACAAACAAACAACTCTTCTTCATTCACGTCTACACAACCAGCTAGCACAATATATGTCTGTGGGATTATATAATTATTTATTCATAGATTTTTTTTGCCCATACACACTCAGTCCACCTTCCATAGGAAGAGCGGGCTCTCGCCATTCACGAGTCACAGCACACTGGAATTCTTGAGCTCCAGGGATGCTTCTGCTTCAGATTCCCGAACAGCTGGGACTATGGTGGGGAGGGGGGCGGTCGTTTCCTGTCTCCACCGGCCTCGGCCTCCCAGAATGCTAGCATTAGAGTGGAGATCAACCGCCCCCGGCCCTCTAACTTCTTTGTGCCTGTATGTAGCATTTCCGCGAAGGACAGATCCGTCCTCTCAAAGCCCAGTGGGGAGGCGGTGCGGGGAAGGGCGGGGACAGATCCTAGGCGTTCTTCCTTTCAACCTGGGCTGTCGGGTCAGGTCAGGTCAGAGCCTCAGTGTTTGGCTACCTAGCTCTCCTGTAAAACGGAACAGATCAGAAAGAAAGGTCGACAACTTAACTGAGGGGCGGTGCCTGTGGCTCAGTCTGTAAGGCGCCTGCCCCATATAACGAGGGTGGCGGATTCAAACCCGGCCCCGGCTGAACTGCAACCAAAAAATTGCTGGGCCTTGTGGCGGGCGTCTGTAGTCCCAGCTACGCGGGAGGATGAGGCAAGAGAATCGCTTAAGCCCAGGAGTTGGAGGTTGCTGTGAGCTGTGTGATGCAATGGCACTGGACCCGAGGTTTATAAAGTGACACTCTGTCTCAACAAAAAAACAAACAAACAAACAAACGAAACTTAACTGACGACTGGTGTTTTTCTCTGGACTGGAAAGCGGGTGTCTGGGAAGAGGTAGGGTTTCTGTTCCAGGAACTGTGCTACGTGACCATTTACTTTTTTATTTGATGGATTTTAATATTTATTTATTTACTTTTTCGTTCATTTGATTTTTTTTCTTTTTCTTGGTGAGGCAGACTCACACTGAGTCACCCTCCGTAGATAGCTTTGGTGTGCTGTCACAGCTCACAAGAACCTCCAACTCCTGGGCATTGAGGATTCTCTGGCCTCAGCGTCCCAAGTACCTGAGACTGCATGAGCCAGCCACAACGCCGGGGTATTTTGCTTTGTTGCAGTTGTCATTGTTGTTTAGCTTGTCAGGCAGGGCTGGAATCCGCCACCCTCCTGGGTGGATGTGGTTGGTGCCTTAACCACTGGGCTATGCACCACCCCCGCCACCCCACCCCAGAATACTTATTTATCTATTTATTTTTTTAATATTTTCCTTCTTTGCGGTGTTTGACTGGGGCCCGCTTTCAACCCGCCACCTCCAGTACATGGGGCCGGTGCCCTACCCCTCTGAGCCACAGGCAATGAACAACTTTTACTCTTGGGTTTTCCTTCCTTCCTTCCTTCCTTCCTTCCTTCCTTCCTTCCTTCCTTCCTTCCTTCCTTCCTTCCTTCCTTCCGTCCCATCCTTGGTCCCTCTCTTTCTCCCTCTCGTCCTTCCATCCTTCTTTCTCGTTCATTTCCTTTGCAGTTTTTGGCCCGGGCTTGGTTTGACCCCGCCACCTCACGCATATGCGGGAGGGTTGGGCGGGGGTGCCCGCAGGCGAACTCTTTCAACTAAATGATGTTGAGGAGGGGGCAGTTTTTCTCACCAGCCACCACCTCTGTATATGGGGCCGGCACACTACTCCTTTCACCCACAGGCGCCACCCGTCAACTTCTATTCTTTTTCTTTTCTGTAGAGACAGAGTTTCACTCTATTGCCCTCTGTAGAGTGCCGCGGCGTCACACAGCACACGGCAACCTCCAACTCCTGGACTTAGGCGATTCTCCAGCCTCAGCCTGCTGAGTAGCTGGGACTACAGGCACCTGCACAATGCCCGGCTATTTTTTTGTTGCAGTTCGGCCGGGGCTGTGTTTGATCCCACAACCCTCGGTATATGGGGCCGGCGCCCTGCTCACTGAGCCACAGGACCCGCCCCCGTTCTCTTCCATTCTTAACAAAAGCTTCCCCCCGCCACACATACAACTCTCCAGATACAGTGAAACCAGGTGTGGGAGAATGATATTTAACTAAATCGAATTAGGCTGGGCGACCGTGAGGTGGCTCAGGCCCGTAATCGTAGCACTTTGGGAGGGCTAGGTGGGTGGATCGCTTCAGCTCACTGAGTTGAGCTCCCGAAAGTTTGTTTGTTTCTTTGTTTTCCAGTTCTGGCGGAGTCCGGGCTTGAACCAACACCCACGGTATAATATGGGGCCGGCGCCCTGCTCCTTCAGCCACGGAGGGCGCCCACTCACACGCACACGCGTTTCTCAACTGAGCAACCCCACCCACCCACCCACCCCCGCTGAGGCCGCAGACCCTGACCTCTTGTGGGACTCCAATTGGCAGCGGAGCGTGCCGGTCCTGCGTTTCTGCAGGTTGCTGACTTGTTGTGACTGCGTGGCCAAAGGCACCACTTTCGGGTTTCTTTTTTCTTCTTTCTTCCCTTGTTTCTCTCTTTCTCTCTTTCCACATCTCACACGTGTGCTCGAACACATCGTCATGATGCTTATGATCTACTAAAGGAGATGCTGCGACACGCATCCCTCCCTCCTTCCCTCCGTCTCCCCTTTCTTTCTCTCCTTCCCTGGTAACATCCCCCCCAGGCACCCGCACCTGCATATGAAACACCTGAGCTAGCGAGGAATGAGCACCCCGTGTTCTCTTGCCAGGCAGGCAGGCATGCATGACATGTGCTCCACGTGGGTGTTAGGTAACTTCGGTCTCCCCAGTGCCCCGCCGATGACCAGACGTCCGTGGCCGACCTCAGACCGAGGATCTTGTCACCTTAGCGCCTGTCGGTCCACCAGATGTCTCTTCTGCGTGCTTTGGCGTACTCAGTCCAGCAGGTGGCGGCCGTGTATAAGTTCTGGTCCCCCTGAGGCTCGGAGCCTCGCCAAGCCCCTCCAAACCCCGTGTTCTTGCTTTCAGGTTCGTCTGCTCTCTCTATCTCCCTCTCTCTCTCTCCCTCTCCCCCTCCCTTTCTCCCAGCTCTCTCTCTCTACTCCCCTCATTCTCTCTCTCCCTTTATCCTGAAACGGTTCTTCTGACACTATGCACTGCTTGCCTCCTGTGTAACTACTAGAGCTGAGGAGCGAGCGGGGCAGCGTGTGAGCCTTGGGGGTGTGTCATTTCTATCAAAAAAAAAAAAAACAAAAAAACAAAAAAACAACTCTTCTTCATTCACGTCTACACAACCAGCTAGGACAATATATGTCTGTGGGATTATATAATTATTTATTCATAGATTTTTTTTGCCCATACATTCTCAGTCCACCTTCCATAGGAAGAGCGGGCTCTCGCCATTCACAAGTCACAGCACACTGGAATTCTTGAGCTCCAGGGATGCTTCTGCTTCAGATTCTCGAACAGCTGGGACTATGGTGGGGAGGGGGGCGGTCGTCTCCTGTCTCCACCGGCCTCGGCCTCCCAGAATGCTAGCATTAGAGTGGAGATCAACCGCCCCCGGCCCCGTAACTTCTTTGTGCCTGTATGTAATATTTCCGTGAAGGACAGATCCCTCCTCTCAAAGCCCAGTGGGGAGGCGGTGCGGGGAAGGGCGGGGACAGATCCTAGGCGCTCTTCCCTTCAACCTGGGCTCTTGGGTCAGGTCAGGACAGCGCCTCAGTGTTTGGCTACCTAGCTCTCCTGTAAAACGGAACATTACAGAAAGAAAGGTCGACAACTTAACTGAGGGGCGGCGCCTGTGGCTCAGTCTGTAAGGCGCCTGCCCCATATAACGAGGGTGGCGGATTCAAACCCGGCCCCGGCTGAACTGCAACCAAAAAATTGCTGGGCCTTGTGGTGGGCGTCTGTAGTCCCTGCTACTCGGGAGGCTGAGGCAAGAGAATCGCTTAAGCCCAGGAGTTGGAGGTTGCTGTGAGCTGTGTGATGCAATGGCACTGGACCCGAGGCTTATAAAGTGACACTCTGTCTCTACAAAAAAACAAACAAACAAACAAACGAAACTGAACTGACGACTGGTGTTTTTCTCTGGACTGGAAAGCGTGTGTCTGGGAAGAAGTAGGGTTTCTGTTCCAGGAACTATGCTACGTGAACATTTACTTTTATATTTGATGGATTTTAATATTTATTTATTTACTTTTTCGTTCATTTGTTTTTTTTCTTTTTCTTGGTGAGGCAGACTCTCACTGAGTCACCCTCCGTAGATTGCTTTGGTGTGCTGTCACAGCTCACAAGAACCTCCAACTCCTGGGCATTGAGGATTCTCTGGCCTCAGCGTCCCAAATACCTGAGACTGCATGAGCCAGCCACAACGCCGGGGTATTTTTGCTTTGTTGCAGTTGTCATTGTTGTTTAGCTTGTCAGGCAGGGCTGGAATCCGCCACTCTCCTGGGTGGATGTGGTTGGTGCCTTAACCACTGGGCTATGCACCACCCCCCCACCCCACCCCAGCCTACTTATTTATCTATTTATTTTTTTAATATTTTCCTTCTTTTGCGGTGTTTGACTGGGGCCTGCTTTCAACCCGCCACCTCCAGTACATGGGCCCGGTGCCCTACCCCTCTGAGCCACAGGCAATGAACAACTTTTACTCTTGGGTTTTCCTTCCTTCCTTCCTTCCTTCCTTCCTTCCTTCCTTCCTTCCTTCCTTCCTTCCTTCCTTCCTTCCTTCCGTCCCATCCTTGGTCCCTCCCTTTCTCCCTCTCTTCCTTCCATCCTTCTTTCTCGTTCATTTCCTTTGCAGTTTTTGGCCCGGGCTTGGTTTGACCCCGCCACCTCAGGCATATGCGGGAGGGTTGGGCGGGGGTGCCCGCAGGCGAACTCTTTCAACTAAATGATGTTGAGGAGGGGGCAGTTTTTCTCGCCAGCCACCACCTCTGTATATGGGGCCGGCACACTACTCCTTTCACCCACAGGCGCCACCCGTCAACTTCTATTCTTTTTCTTTTCTGTAGAGACAGAGTTTCACTCTATTGCCCTCTGTAGAGTGCCGTGGCGTCACACAGCACACAGCAACCTCCAACTCCTGGACTTAGGCGATTCTCCAGCCTCAGCCTGCTGAGTAGCTGGGACTACAGACGCCCGCCACAACGCCCAGCAATTTTTTGGTTGCAGTTCAGCCGGGCCGGGTTTGAATCCGCCACCCTCCTTATATGGTTCAGGCGCCTTAGAGCCTGAGCCCCAGCCGTCGCCCCTCAGTTAAGTTTTCGACCTTTCTTTCTGATCTCTTCCGTTTTACAGGAGAGCTAGGTAGCCAAACACTGAGACGCTGACCTGACCTGACCCGAGCCGAGGTTGAAGGGAAGAACGCCTAGGATCTGTCCCCGCCCTTCCCCGCATCGCCTCCCCACTGGGCTTTGAGAGGACGATCTGTCCTTCGCGGAAATGTTGCACACAGCCACAGGGAAATTACGGGGCCAGGTGCGGTTGATCTCCACTCTAATGCTAGCATTCTGGGAGGCCGAGGCCGATGGAGACAGGAGACGACCGCCCTCCTCCCCACCATAGTCCCAGCTGTTCAGGAATTTGAATAGAAGCATCCCTGGAGCTCAAGAATTCCAGTGTGCTGTGACTTGTGAATGGCGAGAGCCCGCTCTTCCTATGGAAGGTGGACTGAGAGTGTATGGGCAATAAAAAAATCTATGAATAAATAATTATATAATCCCACAGACATATATTGTCCTAGCTGGTTGTGTAGACGTGAATGAAGAAGAGTTTTTTTTTTTTTTTTTTTTGATAGAAATGACACACCCCCTAGGCTCACACGCTGCCCACTTTGCTCCTTAGCTCTAGTAGTTACACAGGAGGCAAGCAGTGCATATTCTCAGAAGAACCATTTCAGAATAAAGGGAGAGATAGAATGAGGGGGGTAGAGAGAGAGAGCGGGGAGAAAGGGAGGGGGAGAGGGAGAGAGGGAGAGGGAGAGAGAGAGAGAGCAGACGAACACGAAAGCAGGGACACGGGGTTTGGAGGGGCTTGGCGAGGCTCCGAGCCTCAGGGGGACAAAAACTTGTACACAGCCGCCACCTGCTGGACTGAGTACGCCAAAGAACGCAGAAGAGACATCTGGTGGACCGACAGGCGCTAAGGTGACAAGATCCCCGGTCTGAGGTCGGCCACCGACGTCTGGTCATTGGCGGGCACTGGAGAGACCGAAGTTACCTAACACCCACGTGGAGCACATGTCATGCATGCCTGCCTGCCTGGCAAGAGAACACGGGGTGCTCATTCCTCGCTAGCTCAGGTGTTTCATGTGCAGGTGCGGGTGTCTGGGCGTGATGTTACCAGGGAAGGAGAGAAAGAAAGGGGAGAGGGAGGGAAGGAGGGAGGGATGCTTGTCGCAGCATCTCCTTTAGTAGTTCATAAGCGTCATGACGATGTGTTCGAGCACACTTGTGAGATGTGGAAAGAGAGAAAGAGAGAAACAAGGGAAGAAAGAAGAAAAAAGAAACCCCAAAAGTGGTACTTTTGGCCACGCAGTCACAACAAGTCAGCAACCTGCAGAAACGCAGGACCGGCACGCTCCGCTGCCAATTGGAGGCACACAAGAGGTCAGGGTCTGCGGCCTCAGCGGGGGTGGTTGGGTGGGTGGGGTTGCTCAGTTCAGAAACGCGTGTGCGTGTGAGTGGGCGCAGTCCGTGGCTCAAGGAGCAGGGCGCCTGCCCCATATAATACCGTGGGTGTTGGTTCAAGCCCGGACTCCGCCAGAACTGGAAAACAAAGAAACAAACAAATTTTCGGGAGCTCAACTCAGTGAGCTGAAGCGATCCGCCCACCTAGAACTCCCAAAGTGCTACGATTACGGGCCTGAGCCACCTCACGGTCGCCCAGTCTAATTCGATTTAGTTAAATATCATTCTCCCACACCTGGTTTCACTGTATCTAGAGAGTTGTATGTGTGGCGGGGGGAAGCTTTTGTTAAGAATGGAAGAGAACGGGGGCGGGTCCTGTGGCTCATTGAGCAGGGCGCCAGCCCCATATACCGAGGGTGGTGGGTTCAAACCCAGCCCCGGCCTAACTGCAACAAAAAAATAGCCGGGCATTGTCGCAGGTGCCTGTAGTCCCAGCTACTCATCAGGCTGAGGCTGGAGAATCGCCTAGGTCCAGGAGTTGGAGGTTGCTGTGTGCGTGTGACGCCGCGGCACTCTACACAGGGCAATAGAGTGAAACTCTGTCTCTACAGAAAAGAAAAAGAATAGAAGTTGACGGGTGGCGCCTGTGGGTGAAAGGAGTAGTGTGCCGGCCCCATATACAGAGGTGGTGGCTGGCGAGAAAAACTGCCCCCTCCTCAACATCATTTAGTTGAAAGAGTTCGCCTGCGGGCTCCCCCGCCCAGCACTCCCTCATATGCGGGAGGTGGTGGGGTTAAACCAAGCCCGGGCCAAAAACGGGAAAGGAAATGAAGGAGAAAGAAGGATGGAAGGAAGAGAGGGAGAAAGGGAGGGACCAAGGTTGGGACGGAAGGAAGGAAGGAAGGAAGGAAGGAAGTAAGGAAGGAAAATCCAAGAGTAAAAGTTGTTGATTGCCTGTGGCTCAGAGGGGTAGGGCACCGGCCCCATGTACTGGAGGTGGCGGGTTGAAAGCGGGCCCCAGTGGAACACCGCAAAAGAAGGAAAATGTCAAAAAATTAAATAGATAAATAAATAGGCTGGGGTGGGCTGGGGGTGGTGGTGCATAGCCCATTGGTTAAGGCACCAACCACATCCACCCAGGAGGGTGGTGGATTCCAGCCCTGCCTGACAAGCTAAACAACAATGACAACTGCAACAAAGGAAAAATACCCCGGCGTTGTGGCTGGCTCATGCAGTCCCAGGTACTTGGGACGCTGAGGCCAGATAATCCTTAATGCCCAGGAGTTGGAGGTTCCTGTGAGCTGTGACAGCACACCAAAGCAATCTACGGAGGGTGACTCAGTGAGAGTCTGCCTCACCAAGAAAAAGAAAAAAAATCAAATGAACGAAAAAATAAATAAAATAAATATTAAAATCCATCAAATAAAGTAGTAAATGGTCACGTAGCACAATTCCTGGAACAGAAACCCTACCTCTTCCCAGACACCCGCTTTCCAGTCCAGAGAAAAACACCAGTCGTCAGTTAAGTTTCGTTTGTTTGTTTGTTTGTTTGTTTTTTTGTAGAGACAGAGTGTCACTTTATAAGCCTCGGGTCCAGTGCCATTGCATCACACAGCTCACAGCAACCTCCAACTCCTGGGCTTAAGCGATTCTCTTGCCTCAGCCTCCCGAGTAGCAGGGACTACAGACGCCCGCCAAAAGGCCCAGCAATTTTTTGGTTGCAGTTCAGCCGGGGCCGGGTTTGAATCCGCCAACCTCCTTATATGGGGCAGCCCCTTACAGACTGAGCCACAGGCGCCGCCCCTCAGTTAAGTTTTTGACCTTTCTTTCTGTAATGTTCTGTTTTACAGGAGAGCTAGGTAGCCAAACACTGAGGCGCTGAACTGACCTGACCCGACAGCCCAGGTTGAAGGGAAGAACGCCTAGGATCTGTCCCCGCCCTTCCCCGCACCGCCTCCCCACTGGGCTTTGAGAGGAGGGATCTGTCCTTTGCGGAAATGCTGCATACAGGCACAAAGAAGTTACGGGGCCGGGGGCGGTTGATCTCCACTCTAATGCTAGCATTCTGGGAGGCCGAGGCCGTTGGAGACACTAGACGACCGCCCCCCTCCCCACCATAGTCCAAGCTGTTCGGGAATCTGAAGCAGAAGCATCCCTGGAGCTCAAGAATTCCAGTGTGCTGTGACTTGTGAATGGCGAGAGCCCGCTCTTCCTATGGAAGGTGGACTCAGAGTGTAGGGCAAAAAAAAATCTATGAATTAATAATTATATAATCCCACAGACATATATTGTCCTAGCTGGTTGTGTAGACGTGAATGAAGAAGAGTTTTTTTTTGTTTTTGATAGAAAAGACACTTTCCCCTAGGCTCACACGCTGCCCCGCTCGCTCCTCAGCTCTAGTAGTTACACAGGAGGCAAGCAGTGTATAGTGTCAGAAGAACCGTTTCAGGATAAAGAGAGAGAGAGAGAATGAGGGGGGTAGAGAGAGAGAGCTGGGAGAAAGGGAGGGGGAGAGGGAGAGAGAGAGAGGGAGATAGAGAGAGCAGACGAACACGAAAGCAGGAACACGGGGTTTGGAGGGGCTTGGCGAGGCTCTGAGCCTCAGGGGGACCAGAACTTATACACGGCCGCCACCTGCTGGACTGAGTACGCCAAAGCACGCAGAAGAGACATCTGGTGGACCGACAGGCGCTAAGGTGACAAGATCCCCAGTCTGAGGTCGGCCACGGACGTCTGGTCATCGGCGGGGCACTGGGGAGACCGAAGTTACCTAACACCCACGTGGAGCACATGTCATGCATGCCTGCCTGCCTGGCAAGAGAACACGGGGTGCTCATTCCTCGCTAGCTCAGGTGTTTCATGTGCAGGTGCGGGTGCCTGGGGGTGATGTTACCAGGGAAGGAGAGAAAGAAAGGGGAGAGGGAGAGAAGGAGGGAGGGATGCGTGTCGCAGCATCTCATTTAGTAGTTCATAAGCGTCATGACGATGTGTTCGAGCACACGTGTGAGATGTGGAAAGAGAGAAAGAGAGAAACAAGGGAAGAAAGAAGAAAAATAAACCCCGAAAGTGGTGCCTTTGGCCACGCAGTCACAACAAGTCAGCAACCTGCAGAAACGCAGGACCGGCACGCTCCGCTGCCAATTGGAGGCCCACAAGAGGTCAGGGTCTGCGGCCTCAGCGGGGGTGGGTGGGTGGGTGGGGTTGCTCAGTTCAGAAACGCGTGTGCGTGTGAGTGGGCGCAGTCCGTGGCTCAAGGAGCAGGGCGCCGGCCCCATATTATACCGTGGGTGTTGGTTCAAGCCCGGACTCCGCCAGAACTGGAAAACAAAGAAACAAATTTTCGGGAGCTCAACTCAGTGAGCTGAAGCGATCCGCCCACCTAAACCTCCCAAAGTGCTAAGATTACGGGCCTGAGCCACCTCATGGTCGCCCAGCCTAATTCGATTTATTTAAATATCATTCTCCCACACCTGGTTTCACTGTATCTGGAGAGTTGTATGTGTGGCGGGGGGAAGCTTTTGTTAAGAATGGAAGAGAACGGGGGCGGGTCCTGTGGCTCAGTGAGCAGGGCGCCGGCCCCATATACCGAGGGTGGTGGGTTCAAACCCAGCCCCGGCCGAACAGCAACAAAAAAATAGCCGGGCATTGTGGCGCGCGCCTGTAGTCCCAGCTGTACTACCTTATGTAGTGATTCTTCTGATGGATCTGGGGAAAGCAAATTTTAAATCTTCTGGAAAGTATTCACTAGTCTAGATGCCATTAAAAACATTGATGATTCTCCTGTAGTCCCAGCTACTCAGTAGGCTGAGGCAAGAGAATCACTTAAGCCCAGGCGTTGGAGGTTGCTGTGAGCTGGGTGAGGCCACGGTACTCTACCGAGGGCTACAGAATGAAACTCTCCCTCTACAAAAAAAAAAAAATTATAATAATAAAAAAAAATTGATGATTCATGAGAAGGTATCAAAACAGCAATATTAACAGGAGTTTTGAACAAGTTGATTTAAACCCTCATGGATGACTTGAGAGGTTTAATTTTTAATGTAGTAAGAAACTGGTAATAGCAAGAAAATCAGAATTGGAATTGGAGCCTAACTATATTGCAGCTGAATTGCTGCAATCTCATGATAAAACATGAACAGATGAGTAGGAGGCTTCTTAATAATGAGCAAGGAAAGTGCATCCTTGAGATAGAACTGCTACTGATGGTGCAGTGAACATTGTTAAAAGGATTATGTAAACTTAGTTGATAAAGCAGTGTCCGGATTTGAGAGAATTTTGAAAGCAATTCCACTGTGGGTAAAATACTATCAAACAGATAAATGTTTTGTAAAGGGAAAAGTCAACAGATGCAGCAAAATGTATTGTTGTCTATGAAATTTCCACAGCCACCTCCACCATCAGCAGCTAGCACCCCTGTCAGTCAGTCAGCCATCAACATTGAAGCAGGATCCTCAATCAGCAAAAAGATTATGACCTGCTGAAGGCTCAGATGATTGTTAGCACTTTTTGACAATAAAGGATTTTTAATTAAGGTATGTATGTTGTTTTCTTGAACATAATACTATTGCACACTTAATAGACTACAGTATAATATAAACATAACTTTCATTTGCACTGGGAAACCCACACATTTGTGTGACTTGCTTTCTTGTAATTTGCATTACTGCAATCACCTGAGATCTGAGCCCATAATATGTTTGAGGTATACCTGTATTTTTAACTCATCTCCTAGCAAAACAAATTTCCCAATTTTTCCTGACCATGCATCTTTTGGAAGGATTATCTCCAACCCAACATCAAATCCCAACCCTGGGGGTTTTCTTCTGCTGACTGACTGAATACTGACTACTACCTTATTCTCCCAGTCTTCATTTTTCACTACTCAGGTGATCACAAAAACAAAATCAATTCTTATCCCCCAACCCCTGCTGCGGTCTCCAATACTGGGCTTGGTTTCTGCAGTAAAGAAGATCTTGCTCCAAAAATCAGCCCTGTTACTTCTCGGCTACGAGAGGTTGGATGTGCTATTTGAGAAATTCATAAGTGCCATTTCTTTGTCTGTAAAATGGGGATAACTGATATCTGAGAGTGGTTGTGAAGGTGAAATAACTAAAAGAATGCCAAGTCTCTGAAACGTAAGTGTGTCCTCCCTACTGAATCAGTTCTTTCTCCTTTGTTTCAGAAGGCCGCTCCCATCCTCCTCTTGAATAAGGCAGCCCAAATCTACCTTGTCACGTTGAAAAAACAGAAGTGCCCCAAAGCTCTGTACTGTTGTGGCTTACAGAAACTTCTCTGGGAGGTTTCCAAAGCATGCTCTGCAGAATAGTTGCTCTACAAGTCACTGTAGAAAAAAAGTCTCAGAAGAAATAAATGTGAGAATACTGTGCATTGGAGCTTTAACTTGGAGAGTCATGGCACATATTTACTTGCTAAAGTTTCTGGAAAAAAAGTCCTGCATTAAAGAAATACATTTAATCAAGTATTTTACACACTTATTTGATGGTGAGTCCCTTACTTACGTAAGACATTTATTATCTTAAAGGACATGTTGTGGTCTGTTCACTTGGTCCCAGTCATCTCAGCTCCCTCCCTTTTAGCAATAATTCATGATTCAGAAGTTTGAACTGGAGGAAGTATACTTTAGATTAATAGAGAACAACCTGCTCCTACTTATTATAAGCTATGCATGAAATAACACAGACTTCGGAACTATTAACAGGTTGTCAAAATAAGACATGGTAAATGCAGAAGGCACTAAAGCAGTGATTTTTCAACTGCAAAAATATTTGAAGATCATTACATTATTTTCCAAAGAAGTTCAAAACACAGTCCTTTTTGATCGACATAATTTAAGTGTGCCATGAGATTAAAAAGTTTGAAAAACATTGCTTTAGAGACGCATAGATTTTCTCATTCTATAGAGCTTAGCCTCCTCTAAACCTCTGAGAGAGGCTGTGCAAATGGCACAGGTCAGTCAGAAAGGGCGATACTGTGGGAACCCCCACTTGTGTAGAAGCCAGTCTCATTCCCAACACCAGGCTGCCTCCAAAGGTGTCAGGTGAGGCTGCAGGTTCCCAGGGGTCGGCAGAGCTCAGGTGCTCCGCATCAGTTCTGAAGTCCTGCCTGATTACCCAATCAAGGATGAGACACCGGGGGCTGGGAATTCTGTCCTCCAGTGCCCTCGTATTATCCTCAAGCAGCGTGGATTCTCAGTTCTGAACCCTAAGTGAAACAAGGAACTGGGGCTAGCAGCTTCTTCCATCTAAAGTCCCAGGCCCTGCTACTGCCCCATTCCTCCTAAGGAGCCATCTTTCTCTGCACCCAAGCTTCGCTTTCTAGAAGTGCTGGTATTAACCAGGCTGCAGCTGGCATTAGCTAGAATCCACACTGCGGGCTGCTGCTTTGCGGAAAGAGCAGAGCGAAGGACCAGGCTGCCCCCCAGTGGGAAACTGGCAAAGAGCAGCGACGCTTCCAATCAGTGGCCACCTTGCAGGAGGGAGCATTTCAAGGAAGCGAAAAGGCTCCCGCATTTTCTGCTCTGAGGACCCTCTTGAGAACATCTGGGGAGGAAATTGGGGGTGCGGATTCTTTACCAATGCGGGGCGTGGTGGGAGGCGCGTGGACAAAAAATGGACGAACCCATTGTCAATCTCCCGACCCTATAAATATCCCCGGGTTAAATTCAGATTCCAGGTCCTCTCCTGGGAGATTTTCTTTAGCAAAATTTTAGTGGTTTCTAACCAGCGTGATTCTGATCATCCAGCAAAATCTGAACATTCTGGGGTGGGATGCGACTTTCTGTTTGCAGTTCCCAGACCCTGGCAGGGGCGGAGAACTTGCGGATCCCTGGCACTGGACAGTCGCTCTCCCGGCCCGCGTTTGCTCAGCCCGCAGCCGCGTCTCTGGCGCCTCCTGGCGGGTCCGACCCGAGCCATCCACAGCCCGGCAATTTCCATGGCGACCCGGCTGCGAGGTGTTAGCATCCCACCTGCTTGTGAAGAGCCACCTATCTGCCCAGGCACTCATGGCGCCACCTGCAAAGGGGCAGTCTCCTCCAGAACGTCAGGCTAAGAAGTAACTCTCATTATTCTTATTGTTAACATTGCTTATTAGTTTAAGTACGTCTTGTGTTCATCATTAAAACTAAGTTTTAAGAAGTGTTTTATGTTTGGAAGGGGAGAGGAATTTATGTGACATGTCTTTTCAGTACTTTTCCTTAATATTTTACTTTCAGATTCAAATGCTCAGGACAGACTGCCTGAGCTCCCTGGCTGAAGGAGTCTGGAAAGCCTACCTGAGCAACAATTTGCCTTTGCACATTCCTCCTACGGGGTAGAGGGACACCAGGTATGTGGCTGATATAAGGTTTCCAGACCATGGACATTTTGGTCCTTTCTTTACTGCGCTGATCTGTCTCCTGTCAAAAGCCTGCTGCCTCAGCTGAACCACATGTAGGAGGTAGGTTTCCAGGTGGCCCATTGAGAAAGCAAAGGCTGTGTTCTCTAAAGCTCTGGGGGTGAGCTGCTGCTCAGAAGCCTAGTAACTATTCTAACCGACTTCCCCCGTGAGAGATACACGGACTGGAGGTGCTGGTTTTCTGCTTATCAATGTGGCCTGTGCATCACTTACAAGGTGTTTTAGGTAGTTTGGTCAGCATGTTTCAGCTAGTCAGGTTTTACCCTACAGGTCTTTATTTCTGGAATGGCCTGAAGGACTTTCAGAACCCTGGATGACCTCCAATTCAGGATGAGTTCTAGAGGCTAAATGGAAATCTAGACATCTCAGAAAGCCTGTGCTGGGGGAGGGGAGGTTCAAACAGAGGAGATGAGGGGGAATGCCAGGGAAGGATATTGCTCTACATGTCACAGTAACCCAAAAAAAAACTATGTCATATCCATGTCATAGACCAGAAAAGGGAGACACAGAGAATTACAAAAACTTGCCCCTTGTGGATACCAGAGTCAAGCTCACCCACCTGATATGGCTTCTAAGGTCACACTTAGTGCTTTGAATTTAACTTGACTTTCTTTTGCCCTAACAGAGCTCTTAATTCATCCTCCACCCATTCCCTGTCCCATGAATTTAACCAAATTTATGTATTCATTCATTGATGAGCTATTTCATTTCTGCCCTCTTTCCTTTGACTCTGGTTCCACAGGAACAGAGACAATCACATTTGATTTATGAAGTTCTGTTTCTGGCACATGGTAGAAGTTTGATGAATGAATAAAGAATTAAGAGAGTGAGTGCTTCTGAGTTTTTGCATTTTTGTATAAATTATAAGGAGAAGGAAATGTAAGTGACATTTACAATTACCTTTTCTGGGTCAGGTGGCTGAGTATATTTTATCCCCATTTATTCTGTACTAGGAGATAGGAAAGTAATTTAAGTCTCATTCCCCCCATTTTTTTTTAATGAATGAAGAAACAGAGGTTGAGTTAGCTGCCTAAAGACACACTGATAGTAGACCTGGGATTTAAATCCAGGATTGTTTGCCTGACTGCAGAATCCATATATTTTCTATCTATCTATCTGTTGTAGATCTTGCTGGGTTGCACATGCTGATCTCAAACTCCTGCACTTGAGTGATCCTCCTGCATCAGCCTCCAAAATGCAGGGACTACTGCCATATGCCACAAGGCTCAGCAGAATCCATATCCTTGTTATATGCTAGGCCATCTGCTGAGTTGAAGTTCAACAGAATGTTGAAGTAGTGGCCAAGGGGAAGGTAGAATCTTTTTTTCCTAAGTGAAAAGTTTACAGTGAAAATTTGATAGTAGTTGAGTTACTCTGCAGCCCACCAACAAGACTGTTCAGGTGGATGAGATTAGACAGGAAGCACATGTATAATAATGAAGTACTGAGGCTGGAGAGAGTTCTTCCTTCTTTCTTTGGGGTCTTCCCTTAGGACGCTTTGAAGCTCTGGCCTTAAAGTAGGGACTGGGAACATGAGGAGAGTTTTAGCCACCAGCTACTTCCATTATAGGCTTGCTTGAGATGGAATTGCAGATTGTTTTGTTCTGCTATTTTAGATGCAAAAGGCATATTATACAAGCACCAGAAACAAAACAGTGGTGTCTGTTGGATTTGGGCAGGGAGAGTCTTGCTGCGGAACGTGTAGTGTTTTGTTAGAATCCGTGGTTTGTTTCCCAGTTTATCTTTGTAGAAGAATCTCTGCTGTGTTCTAATTGTTTACCAGTGTGCATATGGTTTGGCTTTCATAAAAAAACAACCTCTGTGTCCAGTTTGCAAGTGACACACTCTTCTGGTTCCCAGCCCTTCACTTAATGTGGTTGTGCTTCCATTTTTTTCCCTCAGTTCAGTCACCGCAGTAGTCCCCAGCTCTCTCTCAGTGTTGCCGGGTTTTATACTAATCACCTCCCTTGCCTCTGCCATGATTTCTGCTCTGCCTGGGATGACAGATAGTTAAGCAATCCCGCAGGCTGCTCTGGAGAAAGCTCGTGTCTTTTATGCATGCCTGTAGGTGGCATGTACAGACTGCAGTCTGAAAAGGGGCTGGACAGTAAAGCTTAATTCTTAGAAGTTATCAGTTAATTGCAAGGAACAGCTATTGATGCAACAAAGTGCCTCAATGTGAGGTCCAAAACCAAATCTTGTCATTCAAGAAAGAAAGACTTATTAAGCAAATATCTGTTTGTCTGCATACAGACACTGCCAGTTCTGCATCATGCTCTAAAGTATTGCAAACTGTAATTTTCACAACATTTTTTTTTTTTTGTATTTAGCTTCAGATATTTTCTTTTTCATGGGAAAACTAGTTTATTTGTGTATAAATTAATGGCTTGCCAGTTTTGGATATAGAAACACAACTCAAATGTGTATTGGTTATGACAAGGCAGAAGTAACAAAATAATGAAAATCAAGAGGCTGCATATCCAAGAGGTAAGAGAAGGACTTCTAGAACCAGTAGACTTAGGCTGAGATTCTGGCTTTCCCACCTATATGATGTATGACCTTGAGCAAGTTACTTGACCTATTTGTACTTCTTTTTCAAAGTGTTAAGTGCTATGTGCTAGCAGTGATTGTATACTAGTACAATTATCTGACAATGGGCTTTCGTACTTTCATTGTTTATAGACAGGAAGCTGTGGAAAGAACACTGGGCTTTCAAAAGCCACAGGTTCCCTCATAACTTGGTGGCCCTGTACTGCCTGTGATCCTACTATCTCTGAACCTGCATGTCTGTCTCTAATGAGTGACAGGTTCAGTTGGCCTAGACAAAAGCCAAGTCATCTTTATCCCACTGGAGCACTAACAACACCCTTATCTGCATAATGGTGAAAAATTAGGCCAGTTTAAGGCAATGTGCAGTGTAATGAAAAGTGGGTAGAAAGACCATAAGTGCCCTTCAGACTAATTCCCACAGTTCTTATTTCTCACTTCTTGATGAGTGAGTCCAATCTGCTGAGGCTGTTTGGGCCAGCGGAGAATGAAATGTTCTTGGCTTCAAATGGGAAAAGAGAGAAATCAGCTACTTTGAAAAAACATTTTGGCAACTCCTTAAAAAGTGAAACACCAGAGTTACCATATGACCTGGAATTTCACCCCTGGATTTACACACAACAGGGTTTAAAACATATGTCAACAACAACAACAACAAAAAAAAACATGAGCATGAATGTTCATGACAGCCAAAAACTGAACAACTCAAAGGTCCAACAGATGAATAAATAAAAACGTCTACCCATTCAGAGGAACACCATTCGGCTATAAAAAGGAATGGAGTACTGAGAAAGACAGCAACATGGATTAAATTGGAAGACATCGTGCTTAGTGATAGAGCCAGATACAAAAGAATCATATATGATTACATTTAAACTGAAATGTCTAGAAGCAGTCGATAAATACAGACAGAAAGTAGAAGGTGGTTGCCAGGGGAAGGCGTGCGAGTATAGAGGGGCTGTTAATAGGTCTGGGCTTTCCTTCTGGGTGACAAAGACATGCTGGAGTTGTGGTGATGATTATACAATGTTGTGAATATACTACAAAAACCACTGAACATTATGCCTGTCTGAATGATATCTCAATAAACAAAAGAAATCTCTGAAGTGAGAAGACACTCTAGGACAGTGGTATCCAACCTTTTTGGCACCAGTGACCAGTTTTATGAAAGACAGTTTTCCCTCCTGGGCGCAGGGACTCATGCCTGTAATCCTAGCACTCTGGGAGGCTGAGGCCGGTGGACTGCCCTGAGATCACGGGTTCCAGACTAGCATGAACAAGAACAAGACCCCGTCTCTAAAAATAGTTGGGTGTTGTGGCAGGTGCCTGTAGTTCGAGGCAGGGGCAGGAGGCTGAGGCAGGAGGATTACTTGAGCCCAGGATTCTGAGGTTGCTGTGAGTTATGATGCCATAGCACTTTACAGAGGGCAAGAAAGTGAGATTCTGTCTAAAAAAAACAGTTTGCCCATGGGAAATTCCCAGCGGGAGGGAGGTATCTGACAGGAGGCAGAGCTCAGGCAATGATGAAAGGATAGGGAGTGGCTGTCAATACAGATGAAGCTTTGCTCTTTTGCTCACTGCTTGTCTCCTACCATGTGGCCCAGTTCCTAAGAGGCTAGGGGCCAGTACCAGTTCACAGCCCAGAAGTTGTGTACTGCAGCTCTAGGAATTTATAGCTAAGCAATAGCATTAAGATTTGTGTTTAGAGATTCCCATGTTTACTTTGAACCTTGGGTAGACCTGTTTCATTTTGAGCATGTTATAATATTTATAAATGGGTACTTTTTACAAAATGTAAAATCATGAATCTTATACAAATATAAAATGAACACATATCAAGGGCTTTATTTAATTCATCAATTAACAAAGGAACTAGAAAGATGTTACAAGTTTAAAGGAGAATTGAAAAAATTAGAACTATATGGGCAATAAGTATTATGAAATGAATTTTCAAATAAATGTAAAAATGGTCTGCCCTAGGGTAATAGTCAATTACATTTCACAAGACACAATTCCTTTGCATTTCTATGGACAAGCATCATTTACATTGTTATCAGTTTTTTTCCAATTTACAACATTGCAAAGTGGCTCAAAGTCAATAAAAAGCAGAGAAAACCACAGAAAGGTGTGCTAAAGAGGACATTTAGCAACCAAACTATTTGCCCATCTCAAAATTCAAAAATTTTCCTGGCTTATCTGGGACATCGTAAGTACTTTGATGGTTGAATAATAGAAGATGAATGCTATTGTTTTTATCATGATTATCCTGAATATTACTTTGGGAGCTTGACAGAGGCTGCATAGAACATCTCCTTCTGCCACATGTTACATGCCTGAAATAATGAGTCTATTCCATCACTCAGTACTATGGTAGTAAAAATAGCACTAAAGCTGGACCAGGTGAATACGTTTCTTTTTCTCTGTTCAAACTACCTTTTGAAACTTGCAGCCTATAGGTTATTTGAAATGTGATATATTTTGCCATCGAGATCCAAAAAGCACCTCTTTTTTCATAGTGGACAGTGCAAGATTCATCAACTTCTTTCTTACCACAGAAGTAATATTAAAACATAATGCAAAATGCAAGAGACTTGGCAACTTAATTAATGTGTCAAGCTAATGTCTAGATATCTGTTTTAATTTTGTATTACCTTTGACTCCATCAGACATGTACTTTATTATACTCAGGGATTATCTTTGACTATGTCAGATGTGCACTTTAGTGGATCATTTAGAGTGTTTTCTACTTTGTGCTCACTAGGAATTAGCATAATCTCATCAATGAAAGGGACTTTTATACTGCTCCATGGAATATCTGGATAATCACAATACCTTTGGAATATCAGGGAAAATACTTGACATATTCTTAAGGCAAATATAAAAAGAAATGTTGCCATCCTTACTTATAAGTTTTTTGCCAATACAGATAAAAGAAAATAAAACAGGTTGACAACAGCGTACTAGTTTCCAGATTCTGCTTTATTTTCTCTATCACCTGGCTAAAATGCTATCACTAAATGAAGAACTGAAGGAGTCTCAATAAATCTAAAGAATATCTTCACGCACCTAATTTTTGCATGACCAAATATTCTAGGTTAAAAAGGTATTGATTCATATTGACCAATTCTGCAATCTTTAAGGATTTCATGATAGTGCTAAACTCTGCAATCCCTTCTATAAACACAGAATTGCTTTTAGTATCTCTGTTCAGAGGGGCATTTTTTTGGGCTTTCATTTCTCTCTCCCTGCCATTTCTGCAGTCTGGGATATGATGCAGGAATTCTGTCAATTATATATATCTATATATATGTGTGTGTGTGTGTAATCTCAATTATATACCCTGTGTTTATAAAATAGAACATTAGATAATCACATAGTCCCAGAAATAAAGAAAAAGACATACATCATTTGTGACTCTATTTAAAACATTATTTTAATAAATTCTTATTTGCGAAACTTGGTAAATGTAGAATGTAAATATTTTGGCACAGTAACTGAGATAACGCCGGAAAGGCTATGTTAACCACTGTGATAAAAATGTGTCAAATGGTTTATGAAGCGAGTCTATGATGCCCCATGATCATTTCAATGTATACAGTTATGATTTAATAAAAAAAAAATAAAATCTTCTTTATTGGACCACGGTGATTTTTCAGGATATCATGAATTAGCATCAGTATCTCAAAATTCCTAGAACTTTCAGTTTTCTCCTATCTCAGTGGAAAACCACTTTGATCACTTCTTTCATCTTCTAGAAAAATCCTGAGATATTCATGGTATATCACTTGGGCTGTGATGTAGAGTCTTTCCTCAAAAGAACCATAAACAGTCTGTGCACTGTGGGGTCTGAAACTGAGAATAGATTGTACACAGTATTCTGCCCATAAAAGCTAAAACTCATCTTGCCTAAATGTGACAAGTTATATCTTAGGTTGCAGTCAGTTTATTTCATTTCCATGATCAATCTTTCATTACTTATGCACATCTTGATTAATAAAACAGCAACAAATGTTTTATTTAAAATTAAACATTTTATTTTAAGACAATTATAGATTCATTTATTAGTCAGGGTTCTACAGATATGGAGAATAAGGAGACATACACACATGCAGGAGAAGAGTCCAAGAACCAAGAATGCCAGTGTCGAAGGGGAGGAGAAGATGGATATCCCAGTTCAAGAAAGGAGCACGTTTTCCCTTCTTCTGGCTTTTTGTTCTATTCAAGCCTTCAATAGATTGGATGGGGCCATAAGGTAAGGACCACTTTTAATCAGTTAACTGATTACTCATTTATTACAGAAAAACCCTCACAGATACACAAAGAATATGTTTTACCTGCTACGTGAGGATCATATAACCTACAAAAATTGAAAAATAAAATTAACTATAACAATTCACATGTATGTGTGGGAAACAATGCAGAGATTCCATTTACTCATATTCACTCAACCTTGACATCTGGCAAAATCCTAGTGAAATATCAGAATTAGGGCATCAGCACTGATACAGTAAATCACTAAGGATATGGACATGGTAAGAAAATACATAGCAGAGCTGAAGGAGTTGATAAAGGCATACAAGAAGCTTTGAAACACAATGGAGACTCTCTTAGACTGAATATGGAGAAGAAAGAATTTCAGAAATTGAAGACAAGAATTTTGAACTCTCATAAGCAGTCAAAGTGATACAAACAAACAGAACAAAAAACAAAATATTCCTTTAGTTATGGTATGATTCCAAAAAATGAAATATCTAATTTATAGGGATTCCTGAAGGAGAAGAGGATGATCCTAAAGGCACTGATGCTCTATGTCATGATACTATGGTGGAGATTTTCCAAAACATTTTTAGAGACACAGAAATTCAGATACTAGATAGTTTCAGAACCCCAGTATTACTCAGTCCTAACAAAGCAACTCCTAGAAACATTGTAATTAACATTTCTGAGATTAATATGAAACAGAAAATCCTGCAAGCAGCCAGGTGTAAGAAAAATCTTACCTAAAAAGGGAAAAAACCAGTATGACTGCAGACTCTTTAGCTAAAACTTTTCAAAAAAGAAGAGGATGGCCATTGAACTTCAACTTTCTTAAGAAAAATTTTTTTTTCAGCCCAGAATCCAATATCCTGCTAAACCGAGCTTAATTTGTGATGGAGAAATCAAATATTTTACTTACATACAAACATTGAGGAAATTTGCCATAACTGGACCAGCTCTACAAAAAGTACTCAGACCCATTCTTCATAATGACCAACAGGACAGTCCATCACCCAAGTGAGAACACACAGAAATTAATGTAAAAAGCTCAGTGTCCACAATGATGAAAGAGATAAAAATAAGCTCTGGACCTCTTAAAAATGAGATGACCAAAATCCCCCCATATCTATCAATTCTTTCAATAAATGTGAATGGGTTGAATTTTTCTCTAAAGAGGCAAAGCCTGGCTGACTAGATAAAAAAGCTCTGACCCTATATCTATTGTATCCAAAAAACACACCTACCCTCAAAGGATAAAACAAGACTTAGGGTTAAAGAGTGGAAAACAATAATCCAGGAAAATAGAAATCAAAAAACTGGGGTTGTAATCTTATTTTCAGATACAACTGGATTCAAATCAACAAAAATAAGGAAAGACAAGAGTGGACACTACATACTTATCAAGGGAAGCATACAACATAAAGAGATTTTAGTAATTAATGTTTATGCACTATACCTGAACACTCCTTAGTTTATAAAGAAAATCCTAAATGATCTGAACAATATGATATCTTCCTTCACTATAATAGTTGGAGATTTTAATACTCTTTTGACAGTACTGGACAGAGCCTCTTAGCAAAAACTAAACAAAGAAATAATGGACTTAAACATGACTATAGAACAAATTAGCTTAACAGACATAACATTTCGTCATTTCATGAATTCATACCCAGCCCATGGATCATCCTCCACAATTGATAATATCTTATGACACAAGTCTACTGTCAACGAATTTTAAGAAATTATTCCTTGTATCTTCTCATAACATCAATGGAAGTTGAAGTCAACAGCAACAGAAATCTCATACTCAAATAAAGTCATGGAAACTAAAAAAAACATGCTGAATGACTGCTGGGTCCAGGATGAGATTAAGAAGAAATTATTTGATTTATTGAAAACAATGATAATGAAGCCACAAAATATCAAAACCTCTGTGTAACTTCAAAGGTAATCCAAAGAGGCAGATTATAGCATTAGATGCCTTCATCAATAAAACAGAGTGCGAGCAATTTGACAGGTTAATGGACTACTTCAAGCAAATGGTTAGGAAGAAAAATCCAACCCCCAACACAAACCCAGCAAAAGAAAAGAAATAACCAAAATTCTAGCAGAAGTAAATGAAATTGAAAACAAAAGAATCATTCGGAAGATCAGGGAAACAACAAGTTGATTCTCTAAAATGATTAGTAAAATTGATAAACCCTTGGCCAAACTAACCAGAAACAAAAAAGTAAGATCTCAAATAACTTCCATCAGAAATGAAAAAGGGTAAAAACAGCAGATACTACAAAAATACAAAGGTCCTCAATGGATACTATAAAAAATTCTACATGCAGAAGTATGAAAGTGTAGAGAAAATGAAACTCTACCTGGAATCATACCACCTTTCTAAACTCAACCAGAAAGAATTAGAAATTTTCAATAGACCTATGTCAAGCACCAAAATAGCATTAACTATACAAAATCTTCCAAAAAATAAAAGCCCTGGACCAGATGGTTTCACACCAGAATTCAACCAAACCTCTATAGAGGAAATTTGTATAATCTATTCCAAAGCAAGAAGGAAGAAATCCTTACCAGCACATTCTATGAAGCAAATATCACACTAATACTAAAACCAAGAAGAATCCAACAAAAAAAGATAACTATAGAACAATATTATTCATGCAAAAATATTCTATAGGATCTTGCCAAGCAGAACAAGAATATATTTAAAAAGTTATACATTACAATCAAGTAGGTTTTATCCCAGAAATATAAGGTTGTTTCAACATATTTAAACCATAAATGTAACTCACCATATAAATAAAATCAAAAGCAAAGACTATATGATTCTCTCAATTCATGCAAAAAGGCTTTTGGCAATATTCACCATCCTTTCTTGAGAAGAACGCTTAAGAAAAAGGCATATATGGGACAATTCTTAAACTGATGGAAGCCATCTACAACAACCTCATAGCCAATATCACATAGGATGGAGTAAAAGTGAAAGCATTTCCACTCAGATGTGGAACTAGACAAGGATGTTCACTGTCACCAATGCGATTCAACATAGTGCTGGAAGTTCTAGCCAGGGTAATCAGGAAAGAGAAGGAGATCAAGGGTATTCAAGAGAACATGTCTTCACTATTATGGAATTGAAAATTAATACAATCTCTATGGAAAGAAGAATGGTGAATTCTCAAAAAACTAACAGTTGACCTTCCATGTGATCTTACAAATCCATTACTAGATATCTATCCAGAAGAACAAAAATCATCTTACCACAACAACATTTGAATGGATATGTTTATTCCAGCTCAATTCATAATTGCCAAGTCATGGAAGTAAACAAAATGTCCATCAACCTGTAACTGGATTAACAAACTCTGACATAAGTATAACATGAAGTATTATTCAGCCATAAGAAAAAATGGAGATTTCACATCTTTTATTTTTACCTGAATTGAATTGAAATGCATTCTTCTTAGCAAAGTAGCTCAAGGGGGGTGAAGTATCCAATGTACTCAATACTAATATGAAACCAATTTATAAACAATTACACTTCCAGACAAATGATAAAACACAAATATAGTCTACTGAGAGGCAGGGGAAAAGAGTGGAGTGAGAGGGTGATTGGTGGAATCTCACCTAATCTGTACAATGTGAGAGTGTTTATCATGGCCCCTGGGTGAAGGGCTCAACTACATCTTGAACTTTACCTTGGAAGTGAAAAAAATTCAACATAAAAAATATGTACCCTTATATTATTTTGAAATTAAAAATTAGAATATTAGGGAAAAAATAACTTCAAGTAAAATGTTGAAAAGCAGCAGCAAAATGGCCATCCTTACCTGTTTAATCTTAATGAGAAGAGTTCAGTCTTTAACCCTAAACTACAATGTTAGCTAGGGGATTTTTTGAATCCTTTTAGCATGTCAAAAAAGTTTTGGGTTTTATTAATGGTGGATTTCTGAGTGTGATTTATGACAAAAAGGTGATACATTTTTTTCAAATACTTTTTTAATGCATTAATTGTAATTAATACTGACTCTCTTATCTATGAATATATTTTATTACATTAATTATGTTTGTACATTGAATGATCTTTGCACTCCCAGAATAAATCTCACTTAACCAAGATGAATGATGTTAATGTGCCGCTGGATTCACTTTGGTAGCATTTTGGTGATGATTTTGAAATCTACATTGCAGTACTGGTGTATAGTTTTCTTTTCTTGGGACATTTTTGTTATTGGGGCAATGCTTGCCTCAGAGACTATTAGAAAGTGTTTCTTACTCCTCTATATATTTTAGAAGAATTTAGGAAGTTTTGATATAATCCCTTTAAGCGATTGTTAGAATTCAGCTGTGAAGCCATCTGGTTCTGGACTTTTCTTAATTGGGCAGTTTTTAATTACTGGTTCAATTTACTTATATGTCTGCTCAAATTTTCTATTTCTTCTTAATTTAGTTTTAGATAATGTTTCCATAAATTTTCAACTTCATATGACTTAGTTAAATTTGTTGGCATCCAACTTTTCATAATATTATCAGCTTTACTTTAACTTCTGGTGTTAGTAATTTGATTCTTTTCCTTTCTTTCTTTTTCAGTTTAGCTAAATGTTTGCCAATTTTGTTGATTATTTCAAAGAATCAACTTTAAGTTTAATAAATTCTCTTTTTTTAGTTCTATAATTCTTTTGTTGGAACTTCAACCCTTAATATACTCTTCCTTATGCTATTTTTGTTGTATATTGCTTTTACACCTATTTTTCTATTTCCTTAAGGTAGAAAGTTAGGTTGTTCACTTCATCTTAATTCTTTGTTAATACAATCATTTGAGTTTTAAATTTCATTCTGACAAATTTTTCTGAGAAAGTCTATATGTTTTGTTATGTTTTACTTCTATTTTTATTCTTATTTGAGTCAAAGTATTTCATAATTTCACTTGAAATTTTTCCTTTAACTCCTTGGTTGTGTGAAAGATTGTTGTTTTATTATCACATTGCAAATCTTTTGTTGTTTTTATTGTTGTTCTATATGACTTAAAAGACAAATATATAAAACAATAATTGAAACCTATGTTAATGGACACAAAATGTATAAAAATATAATTTATGACAATAACAACATCCAAGGAGTTAAAACTATAAAAGGGATGGGCGGCGTCTGTGGCTCAGTGAGTAGGGCGCCGGCCCCATATGCCGAGGGTGGCGGGTTCAAACCCAGCCCCGGCTGAACTGCAACAAAAAAATAGCCGGGCGTTGTGGCAGGCTCCTGTAGTCCCAGCTGCTCAGGAGGCTGAGGCAAGAAAATCGCATCAGCCCAAGAGTTAGAGGTTGCTGTGAGCTGTGTGACCACGGCACTCTACCCGAGGGAGGTACAGTGAGACTCTGTCTCTACAAAAAAACAAACAAACAAAAAAAAAACTATGAAAGGGAATATCTGTTTACTGCTGAAATTAGTTCAGAGCTGATTCAAATTTGATTGTCATAAAGTTAAAATGTTAGCTACCATAGAATTAAAAAGAAATGTGCAATAATATTTGATATCTTTTATATTTACCTATATGTGTACCATTATACTTGTTTTTATTTCTTCATATGGCTTCAAGTGATCATTGAATGTCCTTTCATTTCAATCTGAAAGACTTTTTTAGTATGTATATGGGACAAGTCTACTAGTGTACTAGTGATGAATATCCTTAATTGTTGTTTATTCAGGAAAGTCTTAATCTCTTCCTTGTTTCTGAATTACAATTTTGCCAGATATAAGAATCTTAGTTGTTCTTTTTTTTTTTTTTTTTTGTCCAGCACTTTAAACATTTCATCCCACTGACCTCTGACCTTCATGGTTTCTTTTAAAGAATTAGCTACTTTGTTTTTGAAGATCCATTGCATTTAATTAGTATTCTCTCCTGCTGATTCTCTATCTTTTGATTTTGACAATTGTGATTATAATATTTCTTGATCTGGGTATCTTTTTTTTTTTTTTTTTTTGTAGAGACAGAGTCTCACTTTATGGCCCTCGGTAGAGTGCCGTGGCCTCACACAGCTCACAGCAACCTCCAACTCCTGGGCTTAAGCGATTCTCTTGCCTCAGCCTCCCGAGTAGCTGGGACTACAGGCGCCTGCCACAACGCCCGGCTATTTTTTGGTTGCAGTTTGGCCGGGTCCGTGTTTGAACCCACCACCCTCGGTATATGGGGCCGGCGCCTTACCGACTGAGCCACAGGCGCCGCCCAGGGTATCTTTGACTTTATACTGCTTGGAGTGTGTTGAGTTTCTTGCACGTCTTTCCAAATATTGGAAAATTTTAGTCATTCCTTTTCAAATATTTTTTTTCTGCCCCTATATGTCTCTTCTCTTCCTCTGAGACTATCATTCTACATATATTGTTACACCTAATGGTGGACCGAAGGCTGCTGAGCCTCTGTGTATTGTTCTTCATTCTTGACACTTTTCGTTGTCAGACTAGACGATGGCAATTAACGTGCCACCAAGTTTGTACATTCTTTTTGGTAATTCAAATCTTCTGTTGATCCACTCTATGGGAATTTTTATTTCAGCCATTGAACTTCCTAGCTTCAGAATTTCTAACTTGGTTCATTTTTATAATTTCTGTCTTTTGGTTGGTTTTTTTTTTTTTTCTATTTGATGAGACATTGCTTTTCTAGTTTCATTTTGCCCTTTGTCTATGGCTTTGTTAACTCTCTGAGTATATTTTTTTATTATTGTGTATGTTCAGGCTGTTATAACAAAATAGTCTATATTGGGTGGCTTATAAACAGCAGAAATGTATTTTTCACAGTTCTGGAAGTTGCGATATCCAAATTAAGATGTTGCGAGATTCAGTGTCTGATGAGGATTCATTTTCTGATTTATAAAATAGTACCTTATGTAACCCCACATGGTGGAGGAGAGAAGGTGGCCCTCTCAGGCCTCTTTTATGAGGGCACTAACCCCATTCCTTGGGCTCCATTTTCATAACCTAATCATCATCTAATACCCCTAATATTACCGTTGCAAATTTGCTGATTAGATTTCAGCATGTGAGTTTGGGGAGTACAGAAACATTCAGACTATATTAAGTGTGTGTGTGTGTGTGTTTCTTTTTCTTCATATTCAATGCCTATCTTTCTTCCCTGGTAGCTTCTATTAATTTCTTTTATTCTCTATGAATGCATCAAACTTTCTTGCTTCTGTATAGGCTTTGGACCTTTTGAGTATGGTAATGTAAACATTCTGGATAACAGATTCTCCATTCCCTCAGGAGTTTGTGTTGGTGTTTATTATATGTTGTATTTTGGTTAGCGTCCTTCTAAACTGTCATGCAAAGTCTATATTTTGTCATATATGACCACTGAAATCTATTCTTTGGACCAACAGTCACTTAATGTTTTGAAACATTTTCCTCACCTAGATCCAAGACAAGAAAAGAAAAATACAATACTCCCCCCAATCTTTGAATATTGGCACTGTTTCAGAGCAATTCTCTGCTGCTTATTCAGAGCACTATACCTTTGTCTTAGCCTTTACTTGTGGCCTGCAGGAGGAAAGCCAACCAAAAGTACAGCTGGACTACTGCTCTGGCCTTTCTGAGTATGCTTTCAGCCCATAGCATTAATGTGATTTTTGGTATTCCCTGATAAAAATGGCAGCTTTTACAATTCCTTTTATTCCTGATGGATCTCCTTTACTAAATTTTTCTTCTTGGGATTTTTTTTTTTTTTAATTCAGGTGAATATGAGGATACATACAATTAGGTTACATTGTGTGAAATATAGGGGCATATGACTCACTTCCTGGGGAAGGAGACTTTCCCTTATTTTCTCAGGAGTTTTGTCTTAACTATCATTTGCCCTAATGTTATCTCTTACTCCTTTAACCCCAGCTGCTACAGCAGTACTCCAGAAGCCCCCATGAAAGACACCCAGCTTTGTGGTGAATATTTCAAGTTAGATGAAACAAAAGTAAGCCCTTGAACCATTCCTTAAGAGAGCCTCCCGATAGGTGGACATGCACAACCATAATTCTTTAAGAATATGATCGGATATGCTGACTCTGGCACTCACAACTTGTACCAGGCATGCAGGCTGCTGTATTCAGAGCTGTTGCCCATCTGATGAGGCAAGCATTTAAAAAATAAATAAATAAAAATAAAATAAATAAAAAAAAAAAAACGAAAAAAATAAAATAAATAAAAATAAAAAAGCCACAGAGCTCTAATTACTGTGCATCAGCTCCTTCCTTACTTTATCATTCTGCTGGTGGTTGTCATTTTCTGACTGGATTCCAGAGTCAGCAAAAGTTTATTCTGAGAGTTTTTGCTCACTTATTAGTTGTTTTGGTGGAGAGAGAGCAAAAAAGTTTCTTGTAGTGCCATTTTTAGTGATATCAATCCAATTCTCACTTTTATATTCATATTTCTGCACAGTATTGTGAATATTCTGAGCCTCAGAAAAATTATTATTTCTTTTGTTTTTGCCATAATACCATAACAACCCCATTTTCACTTTTTGAATTATAATTCACTTGTTCACTGTATACTATCCACTCTGGGAAGTAAAATAGAAGATCATTACAATGGAAATCATAGTTTTGCCTTAGCTGGCAAGAAATAATGGTAATAGGCATCATATATGCAGAGTCTATAATTCAAAATAAGATAAAGCAAAATTAAAATGATCTTGGTGACTTCATCAGCAAAACATAATTCAAAAATTGCATTATAGTGTGCAATTAGCCTATGTAGATTCAGGCATACCTTGTACTTGGTTCTTGAACATTTTGTGAACTGACATAAAATTTCCCTGAGGTAAGTTTATATTAGAAAATGTATTGAGAATTAATAAAAAATTTTCAGTGGAGTGTTACATTTCCGTATGCAGAAATTATATGTTCTAAAAACCTATTTAACTTGCAATGTTGGTACCTCTGATAGAGTAAGAAAATAAAAGATAATTGACACATGAGGCTTGTTTAACATTTATTTATTTGCCCTTCTAATCATCTTTATTATTAATTATTTTGTAACATTAGGCCTTACATGGATACTAAACATTCATGAATTCAGAGACTATAAAAACAATTAATTTATTTCAATACTTTTATAAGATGTTAAACTGTATAGTAACTTCCATAATTAGAAATCAAAACAAACAAAACAAATCAAAATAAAAATTTATTCTATATTCTTATTTTCTTTTTGTAGGAAAGTAATTAACATTACCAGTGTTACCAAGGATGAACATTTTTAGTAGTTTAAATCTCTGCAAATAGTGTAATACTGAAGTTATAATGTCTATTGGCCTGTTACCTTCAATTAAAAATAAATGCTTTAATATTTTTGAGACTAGAATAGTTATTTACAGCAAATTTTACAGATAATTTAATTGCTAAAATATGATAAATTTATTCCACTAACTCACATGCTTGGTAATGTTAACCTCATGAGGTATTTTCTTTCTGAATAAGGAAAATAAAAATAATTAAACAGTGTATATTGATCTGGTTCCCTTTCTCTTGATGTTAAATAAAAAGATCATCACCTCATGATCTTGATTATCAAGATGTAGTGACATACTAATTCAACACACTACATTTTACTCTTATGTTTCTCTGAAGTGTTATATTCATTTCCTTTCATATTCGTTAACATAACATATATTTCAGTGTATCTAAAGGATGACTAGAATTGATTTCCTCCCTTCCTTCTCTTCTCCCTTTTTTTAATCTTTATTTTTCCTGTGTTTCCTTCTCTCTGTCTCTTTTTCTCTCTTTCTCACTTCTTTTTTAATTTGATGTTGCAGCAGCTTGTAGACATGGAATTTTGAGAACTTCTTTCCTAAAAATAAATTCTATCTTATAAAATTGATAGCCATTAATGATATTTCAGTATACACTTGGGTAAAAAAAAAAAAATTCCCACTACAATCATTTTAACATGCTCATTAAGGTCTATAGCTAATTAAAAATTGTTAAATTATACTGTGTTGAAATTTATTTTTTCAATAATATACATGTATTTATGATCAAGTTTCATTCAGACCTTTTGTCATATAATCAGGTTATTTAAAAAATAACCTAATCCTAAGTATCACAAGAATGGAAAAACAAATACCGCATGTACTCAGTACTAAACTGGAATTAGTTAATCAATACCTATGTGCTTATATGGAAGCAAAGTTCAACAAAATTGAAATAGATAAGATGGGGGGGAGGAGATGGATAAATTCCAACCCAACAGAACATTGTACATTTGAGGGGCACATGTATAACTTTGACTTAAAATATACAAAAGCAAACTATGTAGACAAATCATCTGTACTCCCATAAAAAATATGAAACTAAAAACAAACAAAAAACCTCAACCATGCAAAGTGAGGAGAATTAATAATAGTAGAAGAAGAAGGAGAAAACCGACATTGTTCAATAACAAAGGTAGAATTTCAATTTAAATAGAAAACCAAAAATATCCTGAGGACCATATAAGAACAGCAAGTCCTGGTTTATAAATTAAAGTGAGTTGATCATCTCTCACTGAGCAGAGCTGAGGCCATTCTGATCACATCACCCTTACCAAGCTTACTAGGGACATCCAATAAAGGAATTCTATTTCTTATGAACTCTCCTAAGACTTTGGATGTTTGCAAGTGCAATGTTTTTTTTGTTTTTTTTTTTTTAATATTGCCAGTTTCCTTCCCTTAATTCTTCCACTTTATTTCAGGATACTATGCATACTCTTCTCTTTCAGCCTATCTTCAGAGATAGCTTATATATACTATTGTTCAGTTCGTTTCAAACTGATCTTACATGGTGCTCTGAAGCATGTCATACACCATAGAATTGATCTCACATTGAAGTAAAGACTTTAAGACATTTCTGCCATCACCCAAATTAACCTTTGGTTGAGGTATTTCGTCCCCTTCAACCTTTACTCGGAGTTATGTAAAGTTACCTTCTTATTGGTAAGTAAAATATTTTTGATTTTTTTTAAACAGTGCCACAATTTCTGTCATTGGTTTATTTATAAATATTTTAAGTGTATTTATATTTATTAAGACACACTTGACAATAATTGCATATATTTATGGTGTGCAATGTGATGCCCTCATGTATATATTGTGTGAAATGGTTAAATCAAGCTAATTAACATATCCATAACCCGACAAGTGTATAGTTTTTTGTGGTGAAAACAAATATGATCTACTCTTGGCAATTTTTTTTGTTTGTTTCTTTTGTTTTTGCAGTTTTTTGGCTGGGACCAGGTTTGAACCTGCCACCTCTGGTATATGGGGCTGGCACCCTACTCCTTGAGCCACAGGCATTACCCTACTCTTGACAATTTTTAAGTATGTGAAACATTATTATTAACTTGGTCACCTTGCTGTATGACACACCTCTGGAACTGTTTCATTCTTGCTAACTGAAATTTTGTATCCTTTTTTTTTTATTTATTATTTATTTATTTTTTTTTGTAGAGACAGAGTCTCACTTTATGGCCCTCGGTAGAGTGCCATGGCGTCACACGGCTCACAGCAACCTCCAACTCCTGGGCTTAAGCAATTCTCTTGCCTCAGCCTCCCGAGTAGCTGGGACTACAGGCGCCCGCCACAACGCCCAGCTATTCTCTTGATTGCAGTTCAGCCGGGGCCGGGTTTGAACCCGCCACCCTCGGTATATGGGACCGGCGCCCTACCAACTGAGCCACAGGCGCCGCCCCTGTATCCTTTTTTAAAATTTGAAATTCATATGAGGGTACAATTTTTCAGGGTATGTTGTTCTCAATCCCAAGGTAAAGTTCACATTGTGGAAGAGCTCTTCATCCAGGGTCCTGCTGAACATCTTCACACTGTGCACGTTAGGTCAGATCCTGCCACTGTCCTCCCTGCTTCCCCCAATCCTCCCTCTGCTTCCTCGTCCCTCCCTCTTGCTAGACCATTTTTGTGTTTTGTGTGGGCATGTAATTGTTTATATATTGGCTTCATATTAGTATCGAGTACATTTTTTTCTTTTCCAGTCTTGAGATAACATTACTAAAAAGAATGTTTTTCAACTTCATCCAGGTAAAGATAAAAAATGTAACATCTCCATCTTTTCTCATAGCTAAATAGTATTCCTTGGTATACACTTGCTATAGTTTGTTAAACCAGTCATGGGTTGATGGGCATTTGGGTTGCTTCCATGACTTGGCAAATATGAATTGAATTGCAATAACCATTCTGGTGAAAGTGCTCTTTTTTTTTTTATTGTAGAGACAGAGTCTCACTTTATGGCCCTTGGTAGAGTGCCATGGCATCACACAGCTCACAGCAACCTCCAAATCCTGGGCGTAAGCAATTCTCTTGCCTCAGCCTCCCGAGTAGCTGGGAATACAGGCACCCGCCACAACGCCCAGCTATTTTTTGGTTGCAGTTCAGCCGGGGCCGGGTTTGAACCCACCACCCTTGGTATATGGGGCCGGCGCCTTACCGACTGAGCCACAGGCGCCGCCCGGTGAAAATGGTGAAAATGTTCTTGTGGTAAAATGATTTTTTTCTTCTGGTTAGATACTTGGTAATGGGATGATGGGATTAAATGGAAGATCAACTTTCACTTCTTTGAGGATTCTTCATCCTTTTCCTATAAAGGTTGTATTAATTTGTAATTCAACCATCAGTGTAGAAGTGTTCTCTTCTCTCTACACCCACACCAGCATCTGCAGATTTGGATGCTCTGATGTGGGCTAATCTTACTGCACTTAGGTGATATATCAAAGTGGCTTTGATTTGCATTTCTCTGATGATTAAAGATGAGCATTTTTTCTTGTGTTTGTTGGCCATTCATCTGTCATCTTCAGATAAGTTTCTGTTCAAGTATCTTGCCCACTTATAAATGTGGTTGTTTGCTTTTCTTTTATTGATTAATTTGAGTTCTCTATAGATTCTAGTTATTAGACCTTTGTCTGATTCAAAACATGCAAAAATCTTCTCCCATTTCAAAGGCTGTCTGTTTGATTTGGTTATGGTTCCCTTACCCCTACAGGATCTTTTCAGCTTGATCAAAGTGCAGTTATTTATTTTTGGTATTGTTGCGATTGTCCAGGGATTCTTCCTCATAAAATCTTTTCCCAATATTTTCAAGGTTTTCCCCAACAAGGAAATTTTGTATCCTTTGACCAATATTTTTCTATATACCCTCAACTCTAGATCCTGGTAAATGCCATTCTATTCTTTGTTTCTATGACTTAGCCTTTTTTAGATTCCACATGTAAGTAAGTTCCTGTAGTAACTGTCTTTCTATGCCTGAATTATTTCACATAGCATAATGTCCTCCAGGTGCATCTATGCTTTTGCTAAAGACAGAATGTTTCCCTTTTTAAGGATGAATAAATATCTTCTTTTTAGTAATATGTAAAATGATGTCTCATGAAAACAATCGTAGAAATACTGGAACATATAATTTTCTGTTAAGTAAACACTTTAGATCATGAGAGAATAAGAAAAGCTTTTGGAGATAAACAAAGTGAGGTTAAAAAAAAATGATGGGTTGATATCAGTGTCATTCCTGTCATGGAGACTTCTGCTACTATCAAGAAACAAGAGTCTGGGTAGCACCTAAAACAGCAGTCGGATTGCCATGGAGGAAATTAAAAACGTACACTGCCTAAGATGGAGGATCTTGAATGTTGAATTATCAGTGAAATAATGAGATTAAAACAAAAATCACCAGAAAAATCAGACTAAGAGACCTGTCTGTCTTGTTTGAGGTCTAGGTAGAAAATAAATATGCAATTGAGGAGTACTCCTATAACTTTTGGGGAGTTAAGTTTGTATTACTTTCAGAATCTAGTCAATTACACCGTGGGAGTATAACAAAAAGTTTTCCTTGATTGATAACACCCTAGGAAATCTAGTAGAAATAAATTAACCACCTCTGCAAGCTCTCAAAAACGAGTCCCACAGAAGAAAACTGTGCCTGTCACAAAGACTTTCAAAATCCAATATTATAAGTTTTATAGTTTCTGTTTCTCAGTAAAATAAAATAAATAAACTACTAGATGATATATCTTGTGAAATAAACTTGAAAAGCTGAATATAATACAAAAAGGGGATGTGGAATGAAGAGCTGCAGAGCAATCTAGTGGGGAGAATAGGCTTGCCTGGGGGGCAGAGCAGAAGCCGTGACAGTAAGTTCCTATTTCTGCTGGATGGTTTGCACAGCTAAGAAGCAGCACACGTGGAAAAGCCCAGATTCTGGCCTGGGAACCAGTAATCAAAAGGCAAAATAGTTTATACATAGCAAGGATGGTTGTGATGGACTTAACTACAATGTTGGAAAGACACACCAGCCACACTGAGGAACTGAGTGGGGATTCGGCCAGTGGCTGGTTTGCCCACGGCAAGCCAAAATCAACCACTGGAAGGAGGAGTGAATAAATTTTCGGATGTGTCAACTCTTGGATTTCAAGCCATATTGACATAAGGACAGCAGAGTTGAGCTGACCCCACGGAGCTCTGCTCAGATTAAATATTTGTGTCCGGAAGTAAATGTTTTATACCACTGACTTAGGGTGTTATTTTTTTTTAATACAAGAGGAAAATGAAATATGTGACAAAATAGACTTTGGAGAAAATAGTCTCTGGATCTACATAATTCAAAGTACATAATTTCACCAGATAATTCAAAAGTAATATAATTTCAAATGAGTCATATAACATACATTTGAAACATGAAAACCATGATAGAATGAAAATATAATATGTCCAAATTAAAAATAGTAAGAGATGTTTAACACATAATCTCTGTTAGTTGATTGATCTAATAGATGTTTTTAAAAATGTTGGGAATAGAAAAGACTTGATCAACACATTTAGTAAAATTCGTAAAATTATGCAAATTTTAACTTTAAGTTCAAAGATTATATAACGTATATATACATATATAATGATATAGATACATATCTTTGATCCTTAATGTACAAAATATTGACAAAAAAGATCATGTGCAAGACTGTAAAGTTACTCTTCCGTAGTTTTAATAAATTACATAATTTAATGAATTATTAATTACTTACAAAATAGATTTTGGCAACTTCCATTCTTCTAATAATTTATAAACAAAAGAATCACAATGTAAATGCCCATGAGTATAGCTAAGTATAACGGTGAAGATTGGAATACTTAGAACTAAGCAATAATGATAATGTCACATTATTTATTTGTGGGTAACAGGTCAATAGGTACTTAGAGGAAAACTTTAATGTCACATGCCAATTTATGATAAGACATTTCTGACATAAAAAGTTTAAAACCACCATATAACCAATTCTAATTATATAGAGGAAGGAAAATTAATAAAAAATGGCAAAAATGAAAAAAATAAAGAAATATTATAAACCAATCGTTAACATTCAATGTTATATCTTTAAAGAACACTAAAAAAAAAAAAAATTCAGTTTCCAAATAGACTGAATAAAGCATAGAGGAAAAAAATTCATTAATACTATATTTAAAATGAAGAAGTGAATGTAACTGAAGTATAGAAACTTAAGAAGAAAAATAATGGAGATCTTTTCTCCATTAATTTGAAGTCTTTCAGAAAGTTAATGTTTTTAGGAAAATAAAGGCCAAGAAACAAAAATATATTCTAAATCCTTAAAGCATTTGAGTCAATGGATTTTAATTTAATCTACTCATCATTATACACCCAAAACAAAATCCAGATAATTTTAAATATATTCTATCAAAGAAATAGGAAACTTGAAGGTACTTAATCTAATGACAAACAAAATAGTTTGTGTGTACATCGGTGAAAATATAACAAAAAAATAAAATTATACACAAAAATATAAAAATATTTTTATCGATTTTAACATTGCAGCAGTTGTTATTTTCCTTTAACTGGCCTTATGTTCAAAAATTCTACAACTGAACATTTTTTAACTCTTAAATAATTCTTCAAACTACATATAGCCTCCCTTGACCATTTGTAAACCGAATACATTTAAGGTGCACAATGTCACAATCTTAATCTTTTAAATTCTAGTCATGTTATAATATCCTGGATTTCAGTTTCATTTTTTATTATTTATACAGTATAGTTTTATAAATAAACTACAGTATATAGTTTTATTATATATTTTTTATTATTTATACAGTATAGTTTTATAAATAAACTACAGTATATAGTTTTATATACTGTATAAATAATATTTATAAGCATATTTTAAAAGTTGAGACTTTTCTGCAATGTTCACTTATGTTCAATTTAGAGACAAACCAGTATTCTTTTCACACAGTAAAAGAATTCAATCTAACATCTTTAGGAAATGGAAAAATTATTACCAGCGGGAAGAGGTGCAAACAACTTTCAATGTGGTTCTTATCATGTATATTGTTGCCATGATCCTTTTCCCAAGTGGGGAAAAAAAGAGACTTATATATTCTTAATGAATATTTGTTTTTGGAAATTCATGAAATCATTATAGCCACTCAGTATTAAAACACTATTTTAATTTTTTAATATTTTATTTTATTTCAGGACCACAGGAGGTTTTTTTTTGAAATAATAATAGGAAATATATTACCCTTCCTATATTTTTATGAATAGGAAAGAAACTACACCTTTGTGATGCTCACCTCTATTGGCAGTGTATGAAATAAGATATTCTCATAAATCAAATTGAATGACTGGCAGGGGACAAAATTGACCAGGAAAACTGCCATTGAGTCTCTGGGAAGAAAAGTTTACTAACACATTTCTCTATGCCATTTGATGACAAATATGATGATGGCCATTTTCAACACTGCTGGGATACAGTAGTCTTTTTTATTAGACTATGTCACAGTACATTGTAATTAATTTCTCTTTTGTCTTGTCCTTTGCGTGTGAAGTAACTGCCTTAGGAAACATTGGCTCTTTATGACTATGACTAGTACAGATCCATTTTCTCCTTATGCATAGAAGAGAACATGGACAGATGTCTGTACTATTCCTGTTCTGAATACTGTTGTCTAATCTGGCTCACAAAAATCATAAAACCTCTTAAAATCAAATTGAAAGAATTCCTCTTTGATTCAGGGGAGTAAATCATTATTTTCTAAATAAACAAAACAGCTCAGGGAATAAGCATATCAAGCATTCAAGACCTGCTAAACATGTCACTGTGGAGATAATTGGAAACATTCACACCAAGGACACATCTTTAGGCAATTTGGATGACTGTGAGTGCAAGTTTGCAAGTGGCCCAGTGGAATCCACTGTATAATAATTCTATGCATTAAACACAAGGGTTGTTTCATTCTTAAACCCCTGGAGATAATGATTTTGATTCCTCATGACTTGTTTTAGCGTAACTTTCTGTGGGAAAAAATGTGAATACGTTGAATGTATATTTTTCATATTTGCATTGTGTGTGTGTTTGTATTTAATATAACATTTATACTTTGAAAACACAAATATATATATATATATAAAATATATAACAGGATATGTTTTCCAGGAATGAGATTTTCCTTAGAAAATGCCAGAAAGCTTTTCAAGTCAATTGAGATAAACTACATAACATACTTAAGACATTTTCAACTATCTGAGTTAATTAAATAATTTTCAGTTTCCTAGCTCATTTTCAATATTTGATTTACTTTTGTGTCATTTTCAAAGATTCATTCCCTCACTTACATCCTGCAACATGTCCTTTACTATTTTGGATATGATTGACCCAAATCATAAAGATTATCTTTTTAAAAAATTTGTAATTAATAGCACTTTCCAGTATATATCTCCTTTAGAGATTCAGAGTATATATCTCCTTTAGAAATTAGTACAAATATACCTAAAATATTTACAAGTACTCATCATGTAAGAAATCCAGTTTTAATTTCTGCAAGTTTCCTAAATCTGAGTATAGGAGTCTTTGGCACAGTACAATTGACTACATGTGTATGCAGCTATTCTATCATATAGCATTCTGCTCATCCACCTGAAAATTTGTCTTGAAATAAAAAATCTGTAAGTTTTCATATGCAAAAATTATTTCATGAAGAAATTATTTCATGAATTATTATTACTTTCAAATTATGGGTAATACATTCAAAAGAAGGCCTGGGAGACACAGTATAGTGTTTATTAGCAAATATCATTCAATATAAGAATAGTTACTCTAGACTTCTGATTTTCTTCAAGTTTATACTTGGAGGTTTCTCTGCTCCCACTGAGCAATGATGAATACTATATAATAGTGTGATTTAGAAAACGAAAATCAAAAATTCAAGTATGAAATTAAGTTGCCCATGTAGAGAATGCAGAGCACCTGGCACTTGCAGACACTGCTGGCGGCATCATGAAGGGTGCAGGTGCTGGGAACAATTACACTTTTTAAGTGTTTGAATTTTAAATTTACTTAGAAACATTCACTTATACATGTAACTCGGATTACTCCTTGAATCCGAATCAAAATTTGTTTGGGGAGTCGGGGGAATAACTGATTACATTTGTTACCTAAGACCAGAATTATGGAAAAATTCCAGAGGCAAAATAGCAAAGTTGGAATAAGAAGACAAAGAACCATAGCTGCATAAACAAAGTTCCCAAAATTGGGATGGTGCAGCCACTTTAAGCCTCGATCTGCATCCCAGCAGAGGGACTGACAGAAGCAATCCCAGAGTCCTGAGAGAAGAAGAGTGATACTGAAGAAGAGGCAGAAATAAGGCTGGAAAATGGAGGTTCCTTTTCTTATTTTTATCTATTTCTCTCCAGGCATACTACACTCAACGTAGATCTGACTATTGCTGTGTCTATAATATATACCACACATACTGTGGCCGGAGACTGTTACAGATACTTCATGAATATTCATTCATTCACTCCTTTAACAAATTCTGTGAGGTAGTCACAGAATAAACATGAAACAGAGTGAGATTGAATTTCTTGTCTCTTAGACCTACCTACTTACTTAACATTGTTTTTCTCTAATCTATGTAAAATCAAAAACTGTTGTAAATAAGAAAATTGTGTAAATTACAATAAGTAGTTGCTTTTTGGTGCCCAGCATGCAACATGAGGGATATAAGGTATTTACTTGTATGCAATGTCCAGCAGTTTGTGGAATTGATGTGCAGGAAAATATTCTCAATAATCATTTGCATGTGTTGGCTGATAAGAAGAACTTTGTTTGGATTAAAATTTTTTTAAAAAGGTATTTTAAAATGTACTTAGGTGCTTAAGTTTTTATCTGTTTGCGTGTGTGTGTGTTTGCAGGATTCTGAGAAGAAATATAATGGAGACAAGACAGTGAAGGAGATGGTATTTCTGTCAGTTTTGATCTGAGATATTTTATGAGCCTCATCACAGAAGCTTGAGTTATCATTGAAGCTTGGGTTGATCTTGTGAATTTAAGGTGAGTCCATTCGGAACTAAAAGCACAAGGATTGTTGATTTGGATGCTGATGGCAAGATCTGAGAAGAGAACCATTCCTTTTCCTTGCCTTTCTCTGGAACACTGGGCCCAGTGGTCCTCTAGGAAAGCCGTGACTCTTAGTCAGTAGACGTGGGTAATTAGGTTCATCAGAGACCTAATTAAGACTGGGCTGTGGAAGCCAAACAGTTCACTTAGAGGGGAGACAAATCTTCAATGAAAGATTAAGACTCACTGACATGACATTCCACAGTCACATACCGAAATAATTGGGGTAAAATTCAGTAACAAAGTGCAGGATATGGCAAGATCATTTTAGGAACCAAATTTCTTTATTCAGTTAATGTTGTCTCTTACTCAGGATAAAGAAACAAGAGTCTCCATAGAGATTATAGCTGATTACATTCTGATTATAGCTCTAAGAATTTACAGTTGAAATAAGTCATACTAATGTTCATAGGATAAACTTCAAAGACTTGTTTAATAAGTAGAGCAGACACAAAATCACCATTATAAAATGCGATAAACAAAAGGATATAAAATCACAAGAAGAGTAATTCATAATGCTATGGAGAAGGCAGGAGGAGTTTTCAGGAGAGCAACACTAAGGTGGAACTTGAGAATGTGGAGAAGATAATTAGACCGAGACAATGGAGAGGGGCGTTCCTGGTGCAGGGAACTGCAGATGAAAGACAGCAGGAGTTGGAGGGGCAGTTACACATTTGGGAGATACTAATTCGGCTGGTGCACAAGTGTGGGGGGTAAATGCAACGAGAGATGGAGAATTTGCTCAGAGATTGTCAAGGATCCTGAATACTAAGCTACATTCTTGTGAATTTTACCTTCCAAAACAAATTTATTCAGGTTGGTTTCTCTTAGCATTGCCGTGTTTCTTTCTCTTAAATCTGTTCACTTTCCAGTCTCCTCTTGAAAACCTTTCATACTACTTGAATATTGATCTCCTCAAATTTGTTCCATTATATTAATTCTGTCACACATAATTTATCTTTTATGGTTCTCATAACAAAGGTGCTTACTTTTATCATCTCTGTAACATGTAATGTCATCATTCTAAACTGCTATTTAGATTGAGAGAAAATAACCATTGCATTCTACATAATAGGTACTTGATAAATATCTGTAAAGTGAAGCAGTGCCTACGAATTCCAATGTCACAGTCATCCAAGCAATTTTGCGGAGAAGTACAAATTAAAATGCCTGTCTCATGATACTCACGTTCAGTGCCTTTAAACGCAGCCTGTTTCTTTCTTTTGTCTTTTTCTCTAGTGCTTTTCCTTCTGTTTGCTTCCCTGGTTAGCTATTGACAGCTGCTGCCTACAGGTGTACTTACTGTGGAGCCAATGAAGCTTCAGTTCACAAGGGACGTTGGTCCCTTTCAAGGCACAGAGAGGCGTTCCAGGAATGTGCCTTTTGTAAGTTCTGTAAGACTTAGGTAATTGCCATCCACTAAGGACTGTTTCTTCACATTCTGACTTTCATTCTGTCACACTTTCTCTGATTCTATAAGGCATTACAAAAGCGACTGCTGATGTGGGTCAGCAGTTCGAATTAGTTTGTTTAGTTTGAATTTTGTAGCACATATTTAAATGACTCACGGTATCTTCTATTTTAGTTAGGTTATTGCTAAACATTCATGAAAGGGAATGCTCCCACAGACACTCTGAGCAACCACTGCTCTAACTCCTTGGATGGTGTGAAGAGAAGGCTCAGGTTAGGAGATGGTACGGAATGATGAGCAGGTCCCACAGGTCAGGGCCCAGCACCAGAAGCAGGCATGGAGTTGGTGCTATCAATTATGCAAAGGTATATAAGGTGAATCACTTTGCAAGAAAACTTGAAAGGCAGAAAAATCTTCATACATGTGTAAACCTCCGTCTAATAAGTGATTCTGTAATTGAACATCAATGCATAAACTTACATATTACCAGAACATTTCTTGAGGTGTTTGTTTTTCCTTCATTAAAATCATGAAGAATACCTTATTAAAATACCAACCCCTCACCAGCATTTCCAAGGTGGTAATTCACCCTTCCATTAATCACGAAACCTGTAATAATCAAATAAAGGCCATGTGATTATAATGTATTCCACTTTGAGCCTCAGCTATACTAGGGAAGATGGAGATCTATGGAGTGTGCCCTAATGTAGAAAACTTTGAAAAATACGTGTCATTTCATCTATCTTTGTGAAAATTGAAGCTCTGTGTTCACTAACCTAAAATCATTCTTTTCTATACTTTTTAAGTACAACACAGGCAAAACCCTGATAAAGTTACTATACTCAACTAGAACTGTCAGTGAATATTCGTCAGCACCCAGCTTCCCGCACGTCCTGTATTGACACTCTTCTCTCCCTACCGTAACATACTTCCTCCCTTGAGAGGTACTACATATTTTTTAGTTATTATTTAAAATAAATTATTTCTTCATTCATTCAAATATAGTGTGTTATAAATATGTGAAAAGCCTTGTACAAAGTTCTAAACAGAAACGGAAATAATCTACAAAGATAAAAGGTGATCTTTGCAAATAAACTGTAACATAAAATAACAATTAAATAGAAGATATCATAAATGTAAAAACAAACTCATTTGAAAACATAAAAAAATTGAAAATATGAATTTATTTTTGACCGAATTGTGGGGAAACGTATTCGTTTCTGCAGTATTTCCTGAAAAACCTGCCCACAGTTGTTTTATACAAGTAGGTATAAAAGTGTAGTGTAGTAAATAGGTGAGCCAGTAATTTAATTGTTTATTATCACTATCGAGTATTGTGCCCTATACATGACTTCATATGCTGTATTTCTATCCCACTGGTAGTATAGTAAATTTGTTTACATCAGCATCAGCACAAACATATGAATAATATTTTGTGCTAGGATAATTTCAAGACAGCTACAATGTCACTTCAGTGACAGAGATTTTTCAGCTCCATTCTAATCTTCTGAGATTACCATCATGCATGTGGTCTGTGGTTGACTGCACCATTGTTACGCAGCACAGAACTATTGTGTATGTGCATATAGACACACAGGCATACATATGCAATATACGCACATGTGTATGCCATGTAATTACAGACAGCACTAATTGATGTTAGTCTACCGGAAGTACACTTTCCTAATCCCTATTTACATCTTTATTAACCTTAGTAAAAGAATTATGTAGTTTTCTTATATTTTATTTTTATCTTCAAGCTGGATTGAAATTTGATTTTCCTGTTCTAGTTTGTGCAGAGTAATGTTTGTAGGTCATCTGAAATGAAGCCTTCATATTCTGTCCCCTCAGAAGTTCAAACAATATTTTCCTTTTGCAGGATGCTCGTTTTAATATGTGTAAAACTGGGAACTCTTTGATGAGACTGTAAATTATATATCACTGAATTGCTATATAAAGGACAAACTGTCACTTTGTCTTCCTTGATTTTATATGCTGTCTCACTCCACCTGTTTTCCCTCCCTACTGACCATCCAGTTTCATACTCATGATACCTGCAGTTCATTATATATTACTTTGAAAATTATCATAGCTTTTATTCTAGATTTCATGATTGTTCAGAAAAATAAAATGGTATACAAAAGACAGATATGACTCATTTGCATATATGGTACCCTTGCATGCAGGTTAATATCTTGAATTAATACGCTCCTAAAATAAAGCCAAATTATTGCCTAACATTATTGCCTCTTAAGACATTGATCCTTAATGAAAATATTTTTTATTGCTATAGTTGAATCTAATGGTATTATTATTTTGTGATAAAACAGAGAATACATTCAGTTTTGAGTTTGATGAAGAAATTAATGACTCAACAATTCCAATTTCTCCACACAGTTACATGATGGACAGAAAAAGCGAATTAAACTTAATATTTGATTATAGGCCAATAGTGCACATTTCCTCCCTGGAAGCTATTTGATTATCTTGGTTAGAATCTTGGTTTTATTTGTGTGTCTACTCCTCACATTTCATCTCAAAGCAAATAAACTAACACGCACACTGTCTTTTTTTTTTTAAACAAACACATAGATGAGACTAAGATGATCTAGAACAGACTATTATTAATATATGTCATCACAGAAGCCTATGCAGTTTCAGAATCTATCTTTCAAATATCTATTGGTGGAGCTTTTTGACATGAAGCTGAGCAGTCAGAGAAACTAAGCAAGACTGTGCCACCTATAATAATTAATTTCATCATGATGTTGTTTAGGTTATATTGTGTTCTGAAACATTTAGAAGATGACCATAGGATTAAAGAATCTTAGGCTTGAACTTTTAGAGCCTCAGCTGGGCATGGTCTCTGAAAGGAGGCAGAGAGTTAAGAGAAACCTATCAGAAAGAACCCCTGTTTGTATTCTGCCTTCTCTTAAGAGCAAGAAGATGGCTTTCCACCAGCAATCAGGAGTCTAGAAGACAATACCACACAAGCCCCATAAGACCAAGCCCCGGCCAAACTGCAACCAAAAAATAGCCGGGCGTTGTGGCGGGCGCCTGTGGTCCCAGCTACTCGGGAGGCTGAGGCAAGAGAATCGCTTAAGCCCAGGATTTGGAGGTTGCTATGAGCTGTGTGAGGCCACGGCACTCTACCGAGGGCCATAAAGTGAGACTCTGTCTCTACAAAAAAAAAAAAAAAAAAAAAAAAAAGAAAGAGGGTGAATGTGACGTAAAGTTAGTCTCGTGCTACAGAGACGTGCCGCGTACTGAAGTTCAGTTTCTGTGTCACTGCTTTCCTTTGAACACAAGCATCAGAGTAACTGAGCTGGGGATGAAGCTCATGGATGATGAAGAAAGGGGACAGCGAGTGCATGGAGAAATTTCTCTTAGAGGAATTGAACAATAGAAGGAATGTAGAAAGTGTGGAAAGGGAGAGCTGTGCCATGTGCCGGCGTGTATTTATAGGAAGAAGTAACTCCTTTGGAAAATAAGAGCTTACATTTGTGAGCTGTTAGGCAATATCGAGTGAAGAGAAGAAGGAAAGACAAATGCAAGCACTAAAGGGCATATTAGAGTGGCCAAATTACAGAGGAGGCAAAGGCAATCAAGAAACTGGATACTGTTAAGAAAGAATGAACATTTAATAAGGATGGGGCCAGAACTAGAAGGACAAGGCCATGACAACCCACACGCTACCTGGGCCCAAGTGAATGTCTTTGAGCAAAGTATTAAATTTCTACTTCTTTTATATCTCTCAGGAATATCCTGAAAAACAGAAACTGTAACAATTTTTACACTACGTATGTTAGAAAAACAAAGACAGAATATGTTGAAAACCTAGGTCTGAAAGATTGAGGGACATGAAGAAGTAGTGTGGCCAGATAACATGAAGGCACAGTAGGAAGAAGGGAAGGTCCCCTGGGCTCTCCCCCGGCAAGAGTCATCTCCCATTGCAAAATGTCTTGTCTCCTGAGGGAAGAATAGCAACATAGTTTACAATATGAGGGTTAGTATTCCTATGTGGAGAAGATGGAATATGAACAAGTTACCTAGAGATGTTTAATCTCACTGAAATTAAAGGGGTTGTCACCTTTTGCTGAGATCTGACTCAGCTGTCCCAAATAAGGTTTCATCTCGGGCTCCAGGCAGTAGATTGTAAACCTACTCATAAATGTAAACAATAAAAAAGCATTTGTAATAAGTATTCAGGTTTTCTGAATTGACATTTCTAGAGGTTTATTAATACACTTTGAATTTCACATGTCAAATATCAAAAATAGTTATTTCTTCCTAGTATATTAGGCAGAAAAATACCTGACATAGCATGTACTGTATTTCTTCATTATCAAGCTAATGCAGACTATAGTAGCAGGTTATTTGTATACTCCATTCTGCTCTTTACATTTATCAAGAATAGAAAGTGTAAAATTTTTCTTAAAATTTTAATCATTTTAATCCAAACTCCCCTCATTTCCACTCCATGTATGCTTATTGAGTAGAGTCTGGGTGAAGATGGAAAACAGTAGTTGCACACTTTCCATGTAACCAAGAAGCAGACATTCTCTCTTCTTGGTTCCCTTTGTCCCCCCCACCTGGATGTTCCATGAATGTTGCATCAC